>NC_046631.1:840261-1499011 GCF_900324465.2 Anabas testudineus | reverse complement strand
TTTCCCCTTTGTCTTTACAGCCCATGTCTCCCTTTGACTTTTTTTCTCCTCCAAATTCCTTGATTATTTAGTTTTTATCTCCACCCCCCCCCCCCCCTACAATCCTCTTTTTATTTCTCTTTTTTCCCCCCCTCTTTCCACTCACTCGTCCTTCGGCGGTGCCAGCGCTTCATTAGGCAGCTGTGTTCTGGTTGGCGTGGTTGGAGGCCTGGCGCTGTGCCGTGCTCGGAGTGTCTCAACAGCCCTCGCCCATCCGTCTGCCCGCCCAGCCCCATGGTCCTTAATTAATGAAAGCTCTGTTGTTTTTGTTTACCAGCCTGTTATATGCTAATCCAGCGAGCCCTGTGTGTGCGTGCCTGTCCTCAATGTCTGTTTGACATGGGGGAAGGACGGGCAGAGGAAGGGCCCTCTCTGCTGATTAGTATGATCTCAACAGCCTTGACCCAAAATCAGGTCTGATAGCCATTTGATGACAGTGTATTCTCAGCCTTTCTGCTCCTAATGATTCCCGCACATGCAAAGGGTCATCTCATTTAAATTACAAAAGAACATAGAGTATTTTCACATTCATTCCTGTTTATGTCCATCCGAATAGTTGGTGTGTTTGTCCACCTCTAGAGACAATTCATTTTGGAAGGGTCCCTAAAAGTTGGAGTCGCTTCGGATTGACTTACTACAAATGATTCCTAAAACAAAATCTAGGTACGAAACCTGCTGAGTTAGTTATAACTAGTCCTTCTCATGTATTTGAACACTTTATCTTTAAGGCTTGCTGTACATCTGTTGCATTGCATACGCCACTGGTGCCTGAACCAAGCCGAGACATTCACTTTGAGATTTTGGGGAGAGTTTTAAAAGATGTCAGCAGCTACTCTGGTGTTCGGTTCCTCACTGCGATGACAAAGGATTTCAGACTTGATGGCACTGCTGACTGGCATAATCTCCCTAGCAACAGTAGCTAGGTATTGTAATACTTAGAGCCATCTGCCACGCAAAACTGAAAAGAAGGTGGAAAATAATTAAGGCATAAACCTATTGGATCATTAAATTATCCAGAAGGCTCCTTACTTTGCGCTGATGAAAGCTAAGCATGCAATTGGAGGAAAACTTTAAAATGAGAATCATCAGTGGATTCAGAAAGTAGTCAGACCCCCTTCACTTTTATCTTTCTTATCTACTAAAACCGAAAAGCACTCTTGTTTTACAGAACTTCAGGTGCTTTTTTGCAAACTCCATGGTTGTCCTTCTAGAATTGTGTCCCATCACCACACAGGATCTCTGGAGTTCAGTCTCTTGCTACGGCCTTTCTGTATCACAAACTCTTGTCCTAGTTGTGCCAGACTTCCTTCCATTACTGTATGGGTGCCACTGTGCTTATGGGAACATTCAGAGCAGCAGCCTGCACATCCCCAGATCTGTGCCTTGCACTAATCCTTTCTCTGAGCTTTGCAGGCAGTTCCTGATTGTGACACAGAATGCACTGTCAGCTGGGAGGTGTATGCCTTTTCAAATAATGTCCGATCGGTGTAATTTTCATAGCTAGACTCTAATCAAAGTGTAGAAACATCTCAGCAACTAACAACAGAAATAGAAGGCTAAATAGTGAGGATATGTCTACTTATGCTAATTGGCTATTGCATGGTCAGTAAGAACACCACAAAATGGCATCACCCTTAACATTTGACAGCTGTTGCACTATGATAATAATTTTTTTTATTTTGAAAGGATGAAGTAAAACCTAGATGAATTTATCTGGTGTCCGTGACATGTTAAGCATGAAACATTCGGCTTAATTAGACTGATGATTAATGACTAATGTGATGCGCTCGCGCCTCCGGCCTCCCACATCCCACTATGACTTGGTAATTGTACGGAAGGAAAATGGGACATCATTTTTAAAATTTAGACAACACTTTTTTCCTGTTAAAGACAACGTGAGGAAACCTACAGCATGTGCAATAAAATCAGCAAATAAAACTCAAACCCTGCATTACAGGACGTGACAGGCTGATAACTGTGTTCAAAGAAACATGTTGTTTAAGTGCTAATCCTCACATGACAACACTGTCTCTCTCATGATTTAAGAACTTGTGATACATTTCTGACATTATTTAGTGTCACACACCAAACAGCATTTCTGTTTTCAGTCAAACGGTGCCGACTTGTACGCTTGTGTATTGACAAGGCTTTTAAAAGACACTCAACACTCAACACTTCTGTCGTGCTTGCTCTAACCTTTCCTGTCACTATGAATTATGGGAAGGAAAAGAGCAAAGGGATGGGACAGCTATCTGAAGAGGGAGGGATGAAAGAAAGTGATGGAGGAGGAGGGGGGGGGGGGCAGAGAACAAAAACGGAGAGTTGGAGGGAAATGAAGGGACACAGTCAGATCACAAACGGGAGCGGAGGAGGAGAAACCCGCTAAGTGACACGGGGAACGCGAAGAGAAGAGAACGAGAGAAAAGCAGAAGGAGATCAGACAGTGATCATCAGAGAGCAGAGAGATTAACTTTCTTTTGTCTGTCAATTAGAGGGCTAATTTCTCTCTGGTTGGGCTCCAGAGTGCCAGAGACAGGCGGCATTAAAGTGGAGCTCAGAGGGATAATAAGGGGCTCTGGGACCATTCTGCCGTCACTCCCTATCCAAACATTAGCAATACAAAGGCACTACACAACCTACACAACATGGAGGGTCTTCAAGAGGACTTCACACAAACACTCGTGCTGCGCCTCCTGATATATTAGACCCACACAGACCCTCTCCCTCCCATTTGATGAGATGAGAAGAGTGACCTGTGGGAATCCCCATGTGGGGATACTCCTGCTTTTGTGTTGGTTTGTGCAGGAACTGTGTGGATCAGAAAGCAATTTTACAGATTATCAGTACAAAGTTTTGTCCAGGGTGTTTAGATCAAGAAGCCAACCCATCTGGACCAGTTAGCACCATCATGACTTCATACATTTTGCTCAAAAAGGTCTTGCATTGTGTTTTTTCCCCATACAGGTCTCTGCAGCCCATCACATTCTGCAAAATTACTCTTGGTGACCACTCCTTCACCCCTTGATTTTTAGCATTTTTCTTACTTTGACGCTCACCGAATCATAAAATGAACATTTTCTGTCACATCCTGTTCATATTCTAGAAGTTTATCTTTAGAGGTAACTTCCAACAAGTTTTGAATTGTTCAAATAAAAAAAGATGGAATAGATAAATAGATAGACTGCACCAGATGTAGCCTTCAAAAGAACCATTGTTAGCTGGAGTATGAGTACCAAATCAAAGTTAGGACAATGATTGAGTCCAGTACTAGTTTTCCAGGCAGTTCAAACGTTTTAAATTTGCAGAGTCAGCCACAGAGACCTGGGGATTAAAAGGAATCGGATGAAAATGACAGAACACACCGATCCATTGCAAAAGAGACAGAAATTTGAGAAATTTTTGAATTCATGTGAATTCATGTGACACATTTAAACAGCTCCTATTTGACTTGAATAGCTGAAGAAGATGGTTCCATATCTGAAAATTTGATATGATACAAAGTCCAAATTTCTGACACAGACTGGAAGGCACAATCAAGAACTGATTAAATTAAGAAATTATTTGCTATTTGTTTGAATATTTTGTTTGTTTTAGGGTTTTTTTTCTAGTTTATTCTAGTTTCCTTGAACTTAGAATTGTCCTGCTTAAACATTTTTGAATAAAAGAGCTTGAAGCTATAAATCATTTTTATGATTAGACCATACATAACATGAACATAAACATGGCTTTGTTTTTTATTAAAGTTAAGTCTGGCTTAAAACAACAATCAGGCGTCCTTATGAAGACTGAAGTGTTCACTTGCTCTTAATAGCCTGTTCAAAACGGTTTTAAAAAGTGTATGTAGAGTATTTTTTAGGGTGATACTGTGTTTCCCCCATGGTGACAAATAACAAAAAGAGTAGCAGTTAAAAAACAAACTTCAACATTGGACAATATCCACTTAAAGTGACTAAATTGGAAGGTTGAAGCCTTATGTTGCATTCAAAAGGAACGCTTTAATACATTTTTGCACAGATGGAAGACTGTGGATTTTGGCCTCCATCACTTACACAGGAAGAATCTTTTGGAGGGATCTATTAAAGGGCTGTGTTAACAAGATCAGCGGTTACAGAGAGGGAAACCTGTTTCATTGTTCATGAGGCACCTACGTGTTGTTTTAAAGACAGCCTTGAAAAACTGTGAACTTGCCCTTTACTTCAGATGCAAACTAACATAAGGTGACGCCGTAGCCGCAGGTTACCTTATCATCATTCCGCGTGAAAGTGTTATTTCCCTGTTCCTGCTTGTCAAAGGGACAAATGAAAGCATCAGATGAACAATAGTTCCCAAATGAATCACTTTATCAAACAGTTCAACCAACAATTTAAAGCAAATAATTTGTCATATTTTAATGTAAGCGGTTAGCAATTAGCAGCTATTCACCTGCTGCCTCCTCCATCCCTGCACTCTCTCCTCCACCACCTACTTGTACTTCACAGATCACTTCATGAAGCCGAGCCTGATATTAGCAAAGTGTCACTGAACCCCTTTGTTGAGTTCTCTGCCTGTGACACAAGAGGAGCGTCTTCGGGTGTACGCGTGCACACGTTGTGATCTTAATTGAATATTGATAAGTGAGGCGAGCACGCGGGGGTAAACAGCTGCGACTGGTACTTCATCACATGCGTGCGTGCATCACTCATTATCAGGCCCAGCTGCTCTTCCGAGACAAGTCATCAGACAGTGACCGTGCACACACACACATTCATACACACTCACACTTATTACAGTAATTGACAATTTCATTTTGACAGAGATCAAAGTTGCCAACACTGCTCGCTGCAGAGAGGGAGTCCCCAGTGGCTTTGTTGTTTGTTTAGTAAACAGGATTCTGAATATTTATTCATCGCAACTTTTACACAGATCCTCTTTCGGTCCCTCTGAAGGGTCGCTACCTGGGTAGGCTGGCATCTTCATCCTGTTGCTGTGACAACGGAGCCCATTGCCTTAGTAACAGAAGTCAGAGAAGGAGCGCTTATTGAGATGGATTTAGAAATGACTGGCATTTGTTTTGGGTGCAAGCAAGTAGGGAAATGTGAAGGCTTTACAGTTGCATCACAGCCACAGCTGGCTCCCACCAAAAACCTAACTCAATACATCCTTCAGATGAATCGAATATAAATATAATATATAATATAATATAGGAAAAAGAAATGATTCAGTGTTACGTTTTTATCTCATTTGCTTAATTGGGTTGCTTTGATTTGATTCTTGCACTTATCCCATGAAAAGCTGATCCTATTTAAGGTCATATTAATGCAGAAGTAGAGAAAACTGTAAAGGGTGAACTTTAAAACATCACCGTGTATAGTTTGAATGTAACGTCACTAACACCTTGAGGTGAGGTTGATTTGTTTCTCAGTGTGGGTTACCGTGACACGCTCCTGTCTTCTTTAACAGCCCTGTCTGAAGTACAGGTTGATTGCCTCATTTTATTGTTTGCTAGAAGTCAAACCTTGAGCTGGTAAGACAAGTGGCAAAGGCACACATCCACATAACAAATGGCATGATGTAAAAAGAAAGGGGAGGACATGGATGGACGTCAAATAAATGGGTATTGTGTTGACTGAAGGATGTGGGCCTGTGAGATGTTTTTTTCCTAAGTACAGCCCACACTGAAATATGCAGTTCAACACACACACAAACACACACACACGTACATCTGCTGTGAGGATAAGGACAGCCCTGTTGGCCCCCAGGTCTTCATTTATGCACAGACAGGATTTGCTGAATTTCCCGCATTTCACAACAACACAAACAGCCTGTTTTAATAAGTGGAACACAAGCAGCACAAATCCAGAGTCGATTCTGTCATGCTTCCTACGTAGAGCCTAAATTCTGCCAGAGCTGCCCCACACACACACATCTGCTGCCACGTGAATCGCCCTATCACACACACACACACACACTCACTCGCGGATGAGATGTGACTTTGCAGCATTGATGGATGTTAAAGCAAGAATCCACTCTCACAGCATCACTCACACAGTTTTGTTCAGTGCTTTCAGGAAGTGGTGCTACATGCATGTCACTCCATGCCCGCTGAGGGGTTAAACTTAGGATGGAGGTTTATTTAAGCATCTACAAAGATCACCTTTTGTTCTACTGTCATAGTGGCCCTGAAATGACATCAGTTTAGTAGTTCTAAGCACTTCTTTCTAATATGGGAACTGGAGGTTACAGTGCTATTGTGAATTCTTCACCCCCCTTCTTGAGTTCCACTCTTTTTTAAAGTGCACATCATGCTAAACTAGCTAGTTAAGGTCTGGACAGATATTGAACGGGTCACTCCACATGCCCTGGTACACTATGTAATTCTTGTTTCCTGTAATTACGGGTGGCTCTGAAACAGCAAAGCGTCTCCACAACATTACATTGCCACCACCATCTCTGAATGCAGCTCTGATGGCCTTTTTGCAGAAATATGTTTGGTTTACTCCAACTTTTAACCCATCAATCCTAGAAATTCTCCCAGAAGAGTCAGAGATCTAGCCCATTTTGTGAGTTTAACACCCAATCCAAGGGATGATGTTGTCATTGTTGTCAAGCGTTTGCTAGTTCGAACTCCACACTACTTGCTCTTTGCCGACACATCGTTTTGCTTGTTATTGCTTTCCTGCCACCAACTGTTGACCAGTGGAACAGCGTGAATCCATTTTGTCAAACTTTCAAGATGAACACTGAGTTGAACCTAGCTGCACACATCCCCAGCTGCAGCTTTTAAACAATGAAATAAACACTGGAGGGAAACAGAGGGTGCCGCACCTTATGTTTGAGATGCTTCTGTATCTCAGACAGGGACATGGTACTTTTGTGTGGCCCAACCCTGAGGAAAAAAAAAACAGGAAGCACATTCAGCTGCTGCCACCAAACGCCTGAAAATGCAAACGCAGCTGTTTAGCACAACTGTGTATGTGTGTGTGTGTGTGTGTGTGTGTGTGTGTGTATACCTCACACTGCTGCTGCTGCTGCTGACTCTGCGGACCACAGGCACTCTACTGAACCTCCTCAGAAACTGCACGTAGTCCACCATCGCAGCGCTCCCGTCACACACCTGCAGCAGCCACAAACACATATAAACAAGTTGAGGCCCCGCACAATCATGCAAAACAACGCGACTGTGAGCTTGATGGTGACGGTGATGATGATGAGAAGCCAGAGGTGGATGAAGATGACGCTGTAGGGGGGGAATCAGTACTCTACCATTCAGAGCTGAAGCCCACTTTAAACTTTTCCAACATTCCATTAGCAGCATCCGTGATAATGCCACATGTAATGGCGTTTCCGTGGAGACCAAAAGAGCGGCGCGGTGATGTGGCTGCCGTCGGGTGGGTTGAGCAGTAATTTTCAGGGAATACACTAGGTGCTGTTCTCTGGAACAGAGCACACCTGGGGAATGCAGCCGCACGCTTTCGTTCTGACCTTGTGCTTCTTTAATGCTCTCACACACACACACACACACACACACGCCTACACGCACACGGATACTAAAAGGAAAACTGGGAAAGAGTCGGCACCTGCCCAAATGCACAAAATTAAAGAACTAGTTCCCACTAATCACACACAAATACACGCCCGCAGTTCATCCAATCAAGCAGACAAATACTTGGCACACACACACACCTATGCTGTACCTATTTTGGTGGCTCATAATCAAAGTACAGTCTCTGTGGCCCTGCCCTACATCCTTCCATGGTGTAATCCAGTGCAGTGGTCCCCAGCGGAGCTCCTGGCATTGAGTCTTATTATAGACACCACACCGTCCAATTATCACTGCTATCAGTAGCCACGGAGCGCAACACACAGCCCCCGCTGTGCTCTATATACCTGTGACAGCACTGTGACACCTGGACACAGGAGACAGAGGCCAGCGGTGAGGGAGTGATGACATGGACAAGAGTGAAACACTTTGAACTAATGTCCCCTTAAGTTCACAAGTGGAAATTGCGCTAAAAACTTTGACCACAGACATGACTCCAGTGTATGAAATACATTTCATTGTATCTGGTGTGAGTTGACAAGATTATGTATTATAAATCCTTACACACTGCAAAACAACAGTACGTATCTCGCAGTACGTGGGCAGCACACGCTCTCTGTGGTCGTCACGGCCAAATTCAGCTTTAAATTGCGATGTGTGTTTCCACATAGGAAGGTGGGGATACTGGCACGTTTATGGAAGACGACAAATCAATTGTAATCACTCCAAACAAACACACCAGAAATACAGGGAGCCAAAAGAGGGGCTTGAGCTCTCATGGTGCAGTGGATTTTCTCTGTCTTCGTCTCTGCATGAGTCTTAGAGTCGGCCTGTCAGATTTGTCAGCTTCATCAGATTGTCTTTTTGCCCCCCCCCCCCCCCACCCTAACTCATCCACAGTTAGCTCTAATCAATCGAGATATGTCTCTTTTGTAGTTCATGTTTAATAATTCATCAACATTTAACAAAAAAGAATACCAGTAAATAAGTGAAGAAGAAGAAATAAAGTTAGGGAGGGCACGAGGGAGGCTCTCACATCAAAGTGTCAGCAGAACAACAGCTGCTGCTCCGGTGACGGTGCTTTAAAGTAAACTTTGAACAACTTTCCTGAATGCACACACGGCGCGGCGCACCACACCGTGCCTTTAATGAATAGGACGGTGAGTGGGAGGGGCGGGCAGCCAATGGAAGGGAAGTGGGGTTGGGTGTATGGATGGATGGATGGAGGGATGGAGGGATGGAGGGGGAGGAAGGAGGGGGCACCCGCACAAAGTGCTGATGTTATGGGAGGAAATCTGTGTGGGAAAGACAGGCAGTCAAACTGTCAGGCGTGAGCGCTGAGACGGAACAAAGAGGAACAGTGGAGACGATTACAGTGGCGTAGCAGAGTGACAGAGGCATGATGCTCACAGATGAAGATGAAGAGAGGAGGGAGGTGGTGGTGTTGATGGGGGGGGGGGCTTTTACTGCCATGCACAGATACCAAACACACACATGCACGCTGGACTGATCAATAGCAGGAACGTCTGGAACACTCTCATTATTAGGCTTCATGAACAGAACGTGACATCACCCAGAAATATCAGTGCTGCTGCCATCATGGCCCACAGTGCTCCTTTTTTTATTTTTTAATTCTTTGTAAACATCTGCAGGCTGCTGTGGAACGTATGAAATCAAGAATAACTCAGTGGGTCGGATGAGAGGAGGGGAAAAAAACGCATGGCAGCCAATGCAAACAGAAGTGCAAACAAATAACGTCTGTTTTAACAGCTGCCAGATTCACTTCTCCTCTGACCAGTCTCCACGGCCACTGAGATTCATTTATCTATGTCAGCAGCCTGCGAGGGCTGAAAACAAATCTTCTGCTGCCATCTTCTGGAGCGCGGCTATGACAGCACAGAGAGGAGAGCCTGTCTTGCAGTGGGAAATCAGTCCTAAGCGAGTTGGTGAGTTTGGATCACAGGAGGGGGCTTCAACACAACTGCTGTTCAACATCACTGATCAAAGTTATCTACCAGAAATGTACAAGACACACACACACACACACACACAGATAGCCTAACCTGTAATGGAAATGGCAGTCAGACAGAGATAAGTGGAAATGACATTTAGGTAGAAAAGACATGGATCGCTTTGAACTTTTCAAAAAATATACTGCTTGGTGGAAATATTATCTTTGACTTCTATCATTTCTGCAGGAATAAATCAAACTTTCTCCTGCAGCTCCCATAATGCGCCCCTTTTTTTATTTCTCCATCTGTGAGGATCACTTCATAGAGAATTTTGTTAAATATTACCCGTGATTAGCACTGATTAGCTCGTGCCTTAAAGCAGGTCAATGCAGGTTTTCTTTGCTTTTTCTTTCCTTGAACTCTGACCACTCTTCCTGCTCCTAAGGTGTCCCCACATAGAAAGATGCTGCCACCACTGTGTTTCATTGTAGGATGCTATTAACCACATACGACTTACTAAATCTATTGATGTCCCACGCTAAACCTCCTTACCTCACTGAGGACTGTGTCAAGCTGGTTCTGGCTGAGAGACAGCAGGCTCTTCAGGACTTGTCTAAAGTCTTCTTTGCTCACCAGGCCCGTCCCACTAGGGTTTACAGCCTTGAAGGCTGACCTGATGTTCACCAGTCTGCTGTGGATCATTCGCGCCACCTCCTCTAGAATGATCCCCCGACCTGGAAAGGTCAACTGGGTCATTATCTAAAAGTCTTGGTAGATCTCTCTCATAAAACACTCCTCAGAAAGGGTTAATCAATCTTTTTAATAACAAGACAAAACTGCTGCGTACCTCTTTCTGTGTGAATCCACGCCTGCCCGAATCCACCGCCTATCCGTCTTCTTGTGGAGGAGCGCGTGGTGCTAAGTGCCGTCTGGGGCCGCTGGTTGATCACCAGTTGCCCCAGTTCAGAGTGGAGAGGCAGCAGCTTGGCCATAACGGTGAAAGTGGTGTGTTTTAGGAGAGTGTGTGTGTGTGTGTGTGTGTGTGAGGAGAGAAGCCGGAATAAGACTGGAGAGTGATAAACACTGGGAGGGTGGACTGTGGTTGCTAGTTAACACGTGAACCTGATCCCTGTGTGTGTGTGTGTGTGTGTGTGTATGATGAATCAGTATGTAATACTGTATTTAAGTCCGGTTTCGCACTTGTCACCATGGATGCAAAACAACAGAAAGCGTGTGTATTTGTCAGGTAAATAACTCTTGGTACATGTTCACCACTGGTGCAGATAAACAATAAAAGGCAGGATGGTAAATACGTACCTGAATTCATATATCTAGTACACCCACTGGTCCACTGAGAACCATTGATTTTTAAGGGACACTGTGCAAATGAGGGTGAATTTGCTTTGTGGCTGAGCGCTGTGTTATTAAAAAACTGATAAATCTTGTTTTTTCTACCCCTATGTGGCAAAATAAACTAGCTAATTTCATTTCTCCTGATACAAGATACATGAGGGGTGTTCATTTTGCATAAAAATGAGACTACAGTCATCAGACATTGTCTGAAGACACAACTTTATTAATAAACCAGCAAGCAAAGCATGTAAAATACAATGCAAGACAACCGGGAAACAGACAGACAAGCACAAATCATGTAGAAAAAAAAAAATACCCAAACCAACAATGAAAGTAGAGCTGGGCAGCCTTGACTACAGCTGTAAACAGAAAGACAGACAGAAGGAAAAAAAACAATGAAAAGAAAGAAGGAGCAGCCGTAAAAGATGGGGCGTGACAAGTGTGTGCTGAGGGTGCCGTTTACATCCACACAATAAAGACATTCACGAGTGTCTGGTAGAGCGCACGGACTGGCCTGTTGGGCTGGAAGCTGCTGTGGCAACAGAGGAGGAGGAGGAGGAGGAGGGACTGCGCTGTTTGTTGGGTTAATAGTCTGTCTCCAGATACTCCTGCTGCCATGACACTACACCGAGGAGCAGAATACAGTTAATGCTGGTTGTGGATTAATACTCTGCTGCCTTTCCGCCCTGCACACAAAACCTGACAAGAAGAAGAGAGAAACCTCACTGGTCACCAAGCGTGGTTCACACAGGCCTTTTCAAACGTACTAGGACTGATGCTAGATCATCAAGGTCGTCAAATATTATGTACTTGACCACTCAGCAGCATTAAGCGCTGGTGGATCCCATCACATAGTTCCTGGACCTTTTGAAGGTACTTCCCCAAACCTTTTGGGATTTGGGATTTCTCAAAAGGTTCCTGATCCCTGGGAAAAGTTCAACTCACAGTAACGTCATGTATCAGAATGTCTTTGGGTACATACTGTAACTTTTACAATTGCAGTATATTTAAGGTGCAAACAACTTTTTCCATCTATAAAGACAATATATATTTAAGACATTAAAAACAAGGACCAGAAATCAACCTTCATACCTGGGAGACAACACATTACAAAGGATGGTATCTGTGTGCTGCATAGCTACCACCACTATTTAACCACTAGAGGACAGAGCGAGCCAGTGAATAACGAGTGTTACCTCTCGAATGCTTAATGTTTGATTTATACTTCTTGAATTTGATTTCTGACAGATTCTTTCTCTGCCCAGTCTGTTAAATCTGAAGAAGCCTTCGGGATAAGTTGCAAAACATCTTCAACAACCAGATGCCACTGATTAGCACTTTGAGTAACGTTAAACTTAAAGCTGCATGTGTTCATATTTTTCCATTAAAAGTGAAACGCTATGTTTAACTGTTAACTGTTGCTCATGGTTACAACGCCAAAGACAAAGTAGCACCCTGCTCTACAGTGCCACTCACTTCCACAGACCATTTTAGCATGATTGTTCATCTCCACACACCTTATCCAGCACCAAACGATGGCAACAGAACACACTGAAGTACTTAACTGCTCAAGAGCTAAACATACCTTTTTTTACATACTGCAGCTTTAAATGAGAGTAAACACTGGAGTTTTAAATAAGTGACCAGCACAAATTCTTTTAATGTTGCTCCATATCTGCTGCATGTGTAAAATGGCAACTGTTTGCTAACAATACAACTTTTATGATGTGATAAAACTGTATTTACTGCTAATTCCACTGCCAACAAAAGGCATAAAGACAAAAAACTAAAACAAAAAACACATTAAATAAAATAATTTTTTTTGGAAACAGGCCTCTCTTACTTTCCATGTGTACAAATCAGTGCAACTTGATGAATGCCAGAGAGGAGAATTATCATCCATTTTCAACTTATCACCGCAGACTTTTTCGGTTTTGTCATTTGTAACATGGCGTCTAATTACTTTCGCCTTAAATGTGGCCAGATGCGGGATTTCCGCAACTTCGCAACTGTTTTTTTTCCCTCTCCAGCCATATTCAGCGTATTTCAGTCACAAATATCTGGAGGTATTATGAACTGTAATGAACACGGTCACATTACAGTGCTGTAAATATAAATGCTGACCGACACTTCAGCTCAAGGGTCAAAGCACAGCCACCAAAAAGTATTTCGGATAAACCCTGGTGAGCACATACACAAACACAGCAGTGAAAGCATCCCGTGATTTTGTGATGGTTGAGGGAGATTTTGTTTAACTATTAATTGAGAAATTCGAATAATCAATCAGAATCATTTTGATCAGTCCACAAAACTGTAGATGACTTGTTGTTGACTTGAGACAGATTGCATTCTTAGATCTTGTAGCGTAATCCAAAACATCGGGCTGATGGTTGAATGGAGATGCAGGAGCGTGGGTTTGGGCAGGAGGTGTTGCTCACAGGCCGAAGTCAAAGGTCAGATCAGACTTGTCCATCTTCTGTCTGTACACTGCGTCAAACTTTTCATTCATCGACACTGTGAAGACGTCCTTCCACAGGCCCACACGACCTGCAGGGGGGGACACACACACAGTGAACAGGAGGATGGTTAGCATTTCACCTATGACAGACAGGATTGTGAGAGAGTTCTGTAGATAGACTCTGCATGAAGATGGTTTGCTGGGGGATAATATTCATATTTAATCTGCGGATAATGTCAATGTCAAACAAGGATGAGACTCCTAACAGGGAAATTGTGCATGTGTGTGTGTGCACATGCAAGAGTGAAACGCATGATATAATAAAAAAATAAATAAAATGAAAGTGAAAGTATGGATCCCCCACAGGGAATGTTGTTTGAACATCTGCACATAGACACATGGCCAAGAGGAACCAGCGATCAAACCAACCTTTTTTTTCCCTTTATCGAGCTTTAATAGCTTAATTAGGTGAAATCCAGACCTATTGTGATTATAGTAAGCCCTTATCTAAACAACTAACCTAAAGCTTTTAGCACTCACAGATGCTTTTTAGCACAGATAGGATAGATCACCAATGATCAATTTACTGCATACATCCCGAATCCTATTCAACTATTTTCATTTACTGGTTCTCAGGAGCTACAATGGCGGTGCTCTTCTGCATGACGATCATGTAAAAGCCCCATGGATTCTGATTATTCACCTGACACGTTCCGAAGGATGATTTTCCTTCTGTCCTGAAAACATCAGATCTGATTCGACATGCTTCTGCTGCAGCCTGACGAGGCAGTGACTCACCTTCTGTGGTGGGACTGTGAGACAGATCGGACTGATTGCCGCCTGTGTGCTAAGCCTATAGCACAGCAGACACAAGATTTCCGTTCTGCACCAAAAGACAAAAATAAGATGGGAAACAAAGAAAAGAAAAAAACAGGTAACAGAAACCGTAACAAGCAAAATCATAATAGCAATGATAACATAAACCAAACTGAAACATCAATTCAGGACTGAATGAAAAAGGATGCAACTCAATCAAAACAGACTGGGCATGCAGGTTGAAATGCATTTGGTGGTGCAGTGCAACATGTAGCCACACCGTGGTGCTAAAAATCTGCTTAAACAAAGTGGTGAGAAAACACTCCTACACAGAGATCCAGTCATTGGTGTAGCTAATTAGGGAAGCTCAATGTTCAAAAGTAACTACATTTTTTTAATTTGATAGAAATATAAATGAATAATAATAAAAAGTCTATTATTTAATTAAGTTTATTTAATGATGTCTTTTTTTCCCAAATTGTTTTAATTTACTGTAGTTGATTGAACGTGATACCATCAAATTAAAAGTGACCTTACGAAATTAAAAATTTAAAAATTACGATTGTTTTATGCGTATGTGTTATAAAATGTTCATAATTATTTATTTTGTATTATTTATTTAGAATTGACGTCTCTGGGACTCCATACAGCTACACATTAATAGCTACTCTTCCACCATCTTGGAATCACATGCATGTTAGTATTTCTTTGTAAACAGTAATGTGCCTTATGTATGCATTGTTAGTGTTGCAGTATTGGGGATGGATGTATGGAGTGTGTGGGTGTCTCATAATCAGTGCACTCATCCTGCTTCCAACACCATCAACTCAGCTGAGCTTGAGGCCTCTGGGGGCTGAAGTGCATGGCCTGACCGTGTCGTACGATGTCTGTGTGTGTGCGTGTGTGTGTGTGTGTGTCGAAATGGCAAAACGTTCCAGCTAGGCAAGGCGAAAGGGCAAAACATCTTGTGAAACTGCTGTCAGGACCATCCCTCTGATCCTGATCTACTTATATTCTCAGTACAGTGTGAGGGAACACACACTCTCCACACACGAACCCATTGATCCCTGCAGCAGATTAAGAACCAGGCACAGCACAGTGTGATAACCTTTCGCTAATGCTTTTTGAGTATTTGTTTCCTAGAAATATCTGTGCCATTTGAAAAACAGAGCAGCAGTGCGCACTTCCCTCAAAGAAAGCTCCTGTGAAGAACTTAGGAGCATTAAAATAAAGTTTGACTTGGCTTTGTCACAAACTAAAAAGGTCAGCTTCACATTTTAGAAGAACAAAACCTACTGTCTTGAATTATTTCTGCAGGTATTTTGCTTATTTTCCACCCTTATAACTCAAAACCAGATCTAACAGCTCTGAGAGACAACTATTAATTTAATGCTCTCTCTCTCTCTCTGCTTAGTTTCCTATGTATAGTTCTCACATTTGGCATCACCGCAGTGATCTGTCTCTCCTGTCTTCTACCAAGAATTGCATTTGTTACGGTGTTCAATGGAAACTGAAACTGGGCTGCATCCTGGAAGCTTTATGTTTTCCTTCAACTGTGTTTGTTTGATGGTGCAAAATCCACATCCTACACTGGAAATAAGTTCAGGAAAAGTCAGCTGCTCACTCTGTCATGCTGATTGTGTTAGAATAACAGACTGGATGGTTTAAAAGAAGGGTGGTGTTTGAATCCCTCCCTTCATTTCTGCTCCATCATACATAACCTGCAAACAGCCAATATAGACCAAACTGTCTGTGAACAAATTGCACTGTGGGAATTGTAGGCATCAGGTTTCTGCTACTCTGTGGTAAAAAAAAAAAGTTACATTAGTGAAGTTACATTAGCTCTGCTAATAAAATCAAATCTCACCAGACAATGTAAATGCTGCCCAGTTAGTAGCAGAGTGACCGAACAGTGTTCTTCTTCGTCTACTCACCCCTGCAGATGGACAGCGCCTCAGAGTTGCAGCACTGCTCGATGAGTTGGTTACAGCTCTCCACCATGCCCTCCAGCTGAACCTTGTCGCAGGAAACACCCAGGAACCGGGCTAACCGCTCCACCAACGTCCCCAGGTCCTGGAGGACGTGGAGAGGAACAAAAGGTGTTACACATATTAAGATAAGAACAGAACATGGCGGACAGTTAGCCTTTACCAACATGGAGTATGTGGAGGAATGGGTACAGTTGCCAGCCACTGCAGACTCTTAGAAGAATAAGAGCTATTTCAGTTCAGCATTTTCATCTGTTTCTCTCAAAATGAAGAAAAGGCTGTCATAAATAAACTATTATAAATATGCTGGAGTACAGTATTTACATTGGCTTTAGCTGAAGTGCAGTTTTTTTAACAATGTATGAGAAGAATATCTGTTTCTTTAGCTATGAAATAGTTCATTATGTTCACTATCAAGTTAATAACCCCACTAGTGAAGTGAGATTATTAGATTATGTGCTAAACATGCTAGACAAGGCTAAATCCCTCTGCTTTATTAGTGGCAATTTCTATCAAATACAGGATAAATATCCACAAATCACAATGAAGCAGTCTTAGACATGTATGTTTAAAATGGAATACAATAAAGAGAGAATTGATTTCTTTGTCTATACACTGTGCATCTACATGAATGATCGTACGAACCAAAAACAGAGTCTGAAATCATTTGACTGATTGCATTTTCTCTGTTTATTCTAAAGAAAGACGTTTATCTGCAGAGGAGAGGATATGTATGAGTCTGAGCCTTGTACATGTGATAAGACCAGATAATGTAAAAGGGGACCTTTGACAAAGCAAAGAACAAATATTGATTTGGCATATGATGCTCTTTTTTTTTTACACTGAAGGATTTTAGGAAAGAATGTTCCAATTACCTGCCATGTTGTGCAAAAATGGGTAGAGAGGGTTAAACTGGCTGGAGGAGCCACCTCATACATACCTTGTACATGTCTTCATATTTCAGGAAGAGGACATTGGAGTCCATCCGATGCTCCCAAAATTCCTGAACATGTTCAAACCAGGATCCGTATCCCACTGAGAGAAAGATAGATGTAAACACGGTTGGATGGATGAACTCACAGTACAGCTGAGTAAACTGGACCACATGAGGCACATTGTCCCTATCCTCCAGTAACCTGCTGTACATACTATACTTACACTTGTCATTCATGAAGCGCCGGCAAAACTCCTGAAAGGTTCCCCGGTAGCTCATGGTCCTGAGAGAGCGGTGGAACTGGTAGTAGGATACCACCAGGTCTTTAGGGTTTCGAGCCATGTAGATCACCTAGAAGGCGGTCAATCAAAATGACCCCAAGAGCACAACACACACTTATTGATGAGGTAAAGAAGCAACCCAGGGTGGCAGCCAAATATTTGAAGGCATCATTGGAACTGACTAAATGTGTTTCTGAGTCTACAGTAGGAAAAATATACACCACAGAGGAAGCTGCTGCTTATTAAAAAGAACATTGCTGCACACCTGAAGTTTGCCAAAGAGCACATTGACACTCCACAGCAGTATTGGCAAAATGAAACTATAGTAAACTATTTGGAAAGGACACACTGCACTACATGTGGTGTAAAAAGGATGCTGCATACCATCATGGAAACATTGAAAACGTATGGTTGAGGAAACATCATGATTTGGGCCTGCTTTGCTATTTGGGGGAAGATGAATTCCAAAGTGTATCAAAACATTATTCTGCATAATGTAAGCTGTAACTCAGTAAATGAACCAGTTATTAATCAAGGGTTAATTATCCCCCCAGAACCTTCCAGTCAAGTCAAGATTTGACACTGAGAAAGCTCCTGTTTGCTTCCATTTGATTTCTGATGTGAAGAATCATTGATGGTTCCTCTTTCACTTCTACACTGTTACATATAGAAACGTCTTGTTTTCCTAATCCTTATAGTTTTATTTTGAAATACTTGAACTGCCTGGCCATTCAACACAATCTTGCTCCCCTCTTCTACTGTGTGTCTTAAGATAAGATATATGAGAGTTTGTCGATACCTGCCTTGCACCAGGTATTGATGTGGATATGGCCCGTCTGCTTGTTACTACAAACAAAAGTAACATTGATTTCTTCTCATTTTGTCTTCCTTATTCCTTCCTTCCTCATTTATATTTCACTTCGGTAAGGCTCACCTACTTTGTTGCTACATAGTTATTTTTTGTTTAATGTGTTTCCGTGTTAGGTGATTTGACTATACATCAAAAACTCAAAAGACAAAGCACAGTTGCAATGAGAACTGCTGTGCTACACATCTGTAGAAATATGATTGGATGTTTGTGTCAGCCGGTAGCTAAACAGCTCATGATCGAGCCAATAACGGTGAAGCATGAATGAAACACCTGATGTCAGTTCCAAATGTGATGTCATAACTCAGTATGAACTAATGTTACCTATATGAAATTTGATTTAACTTAATTTAGGGCACAAACTTCACAGTATATGCTACAAAAAGTTCAATCTGAAAATGTCCAGTGTTAGCAGGCTGACCTTGGCCTCTCCATTGTGCATGGCTGTAGGAAGGAAACGATAGGGAAGATGGCTTTTGATCAGGCGAGGGGACGTCAGCTCCTGTGGAAACGCAAAGAAATTACAGTAATAACTTTAATCTGAGCTCTTCCATCCTCTTATCAGCTCTGTAGAAATTCTCTGGTGCTGACAGGTGTGTGTTATCCACTCAAAAACATGTTCCCCATTTTCTTGCAAGATGAAATAAACATTGATACCAATAATGCATATGTGCCTATAAACAACCACCTCGTCCTGCATTGATAATGTATTTTCCTGCAACGCCCTACTTGGCTCACATCAGAACACATTTGCATTTTAATCACCCTTTATGTGGTTAAAGGTGTCCCAGACACATTTAGCTATAATGGGATATCAGTTTTTTTGATTTAGTATTTCACCTCTATAAATCTCTATAAATGATGAAATCAGACGTGTGTCTCTACTAAAATTAATTTATAGTGTTATACTCAGTTGTTCACAGGACAAAAAACAATCTAGACAGAAAGCTCTAGACAGAGAAGTTCAAACCCTGTCTCCAAGCTCAAACTGAGATAACCCTGATGATATCATCATGGATTTTCTTCAGTCCTTGGAATGCTCCCGTGGGACAAACAGCAGACGTTATACAACTGTTTTCCCCATTGTAATTATTCTGACCTTTAAGAGTAGAATCAGTGTAGGGAGAAGGTATTTGGGTTGCTGCCAGCCTGTAGCAAGCCTCTTTCCGTAGTCGTAGGTCTACTGTGTGTTTGAACAAATCAAAGCGAGGGCTTGGCATGTACATGATTAGTCCCAGCAAGTTATAATGATGTTACACCCAGCAACAGGTACAGTACATCTTATTCTAAATGTAACAACTGACTAGCTAGAGTCCTACAGTGATCAGGTACTGAACTAATGCTGCCCTGATCTGGGCTCCAAACCCAGTACTCTACCTGTATGATATCCAGGCCAGGTTGGGGATACTCTAAGACAGGCAGCTGTTCGTCGATGTTCATAAGGCCAATCTCATCTGGGTCTGCTCCCTGGCTCACCAAATACACAACTTCCTGAAGTAGACTAGTCCCTGCAAAGACAGAGGTGAGACGAGAAGGTCAGAAGGCAATCAGGGAAACAAAGAAGGTGGATACACCCAATGGTACCTCAGCACCAGTACCTCGTAGCTTCTAAAAGCAAGAACATAAGTTTTGCCGCAAAAAGGGAACAAAGTTATGGGGCAGTGTCCGTACTGCAGATTGTTCTCCAATTACATGGCATTGGAGTAACACTGTACTCACAGTCCGTCAATATACGGTATATTCAAAACCATTTCTGCAGAAGGGAAAAACAACAAAAGATGGACCAAAACATAAAATGATGCACTCTGTTCTTCTTTCACTGCAGGTTGTGGATCATCTCCTCCTTGGCAATCAGATGTGTGGTCTTGTTGACAAGAGACATGAGCGAGTTGAGTTTGTGCGACCAGTCCTTGAGCAGGTCAGTGGGATCTTTACCTTTATCTTTACATTTCTTTCAGTCAATCTTTATGCCGCAGCTCTGGAGAGTCAAAATGTACTGTTCTTGGTCATGCCAGTGTTCTTTGTGGTTGCAGATAGACTAGAATGTCTAGTAGTGCAATAAAAGTAATGTAATAAAAGCTGAAAACTAGAATTAAATCCCTTATTGTGAAATCTTAAGGACGTTGCTTCGTGGAGAAGAGAAAAAGGAACATTTAAGGCTTTTATCCCTTTCTGATATCCACGCGAGAACTTCTGCATGAAAGGCTAACCTAGAAAAAGAAGTTATTCATCTGCGAGGCCTCGGGCTGCCCACATGCTGCTGGGTGTGTGACCGCACAACCTATTAAATACTTTTGCTAATTTCCTGGAAACATTTTCTCATTCCAAAAGAAAGCTTCTATTTCACATTAGTAGCAGTTATGGTGTGTTGTGCAGCCATGAAAGCACACAAACGGCATAGCACTGCAACCAATTGCACTTGTGTTCGTCCAAAACTCCAGCACCTGAGAGAATTTATTGACCAGCCTCACCAGTTTGATGCAGAGATTACTGCATAACACGACAGTAAAGTAAACCTGCTTCATGCGTCTAACCCCTGGCAGTGGAATTGGCTTGTATGCTCCAGTTCCAGGTCAGTTGTTTCACTTTGTTGCGTCACGTGACTCAGAATAGTAGCAAAAAACAGTTGAAATCAGCTGAACAAGGTGCGTGTCGAATTGTGCTTTGGTCAGATTGTGCTCATATGTTACAGAAGAATGATTCTGGGAATGTATGACCTGACATGCAAGTTCGGCACATGCAGTCACTAGCTCTGAAATAACTGCTGTGCATTTTGTTTCGGTTGATCCAAGTCCCTCAAGGCAGTGCTGCTCTATCCCTATTTCAGCAGGTTGGAGTTATTTTTAGGCATCTAGAGGTTTGCAAGTACTGATTCTTTAAATCTATCATCTTCGTTTCATCATCAGGGTTACCCCACTATGATGCAGAGGTGTACTACCTGCAGTGAGATATGACAAACAGTGGTAAATTTCTCACCCCCATGAGGTTTATAGAATGATACTCAACCCCATTGGCCAAGACAGACACATGTAAGCCAATGGCATCATAGCTCTGCGGCATTCCCAGCCATGTGGCCTGCCATGTGCTTTCCTTTCCCACTGCACCATAAAGAACACAGATACACCAACACAGAGCGGTGGAGGGGGAGGGAGGAAACAGGAGAGAGGGAGAGCTAGAAGCTTCTAAATATAAATGTATCTCCTTTGACTCCGCTGTGTTACCTCGTCAAAGACGAGCGTGGCTACACAGCTTGGTGGACGTGCATCCTCCATGTATGTTTTGCGAAGGATGCCCCGCAACGAAGCCGTGCGAGGGTTTTACAAGGTGTCAGCTGGTAACACTAGTGGGTGAAACAGCTGCACGCACGCCGCTTTGGAAGTCACAAAGCACACCAAGTTCAGACCATCCAGTGTTTTTGTGTACAGACATGACGGAACATTCCAGCCCCCGCTGTGACAAACTTGTGAAAGCCAGTGTTCTCGGTGGCTGCTCCCAGACTGAGGTCTTTGCTACTATTAGCCGCGGTGACCTTAACAGATGTCACGTATTATGAGCCTGAATAAAACAGCTTTGATTTCAGACCAGGATTCCCTGGAAATGTCTTCGCAATGTTTTTTTTTTTTTTTCAACTATTATTGCTGGGGCTGGGTATGTGACCAGGGCAATGTCCTAATTTACAAAACGGCACTGAATGTAATGCTGAATTCACAGAAAAGAAAAGGGAGATTGCAAAATCAGACAGTTGTTTGTGTTTCCATGGGACCTCATGCACAATCAATATCACAACATTTTGCACTCACTGCATTCTCAGGGGACTTTCCATTTTCCCACAGCCCAGAGACCTGCGGGTATGAGTCCAAATGACATGCAGGTGTAGCCTATAAGAAGTCTCATCAAAGGATGGGTGAGGTTTTAAAGAAGGGCACTTCCTGCAGTAACTTACTGTATATTTGATATTATGCACAGAATCCCACTTATGTCGCTAGACTCTGCATAAAATTTTGTCATAGCATAATAGAAACAGTGTGTGGTTCAGTATAGTACCTCATTGATGGGTTTTGGTTGTGCTCTTAGGGTCACTGTGACCTTTTAGGTCACAGTGACCTTTTAGGTCACAGTGACCCTTCTTGGTAGAGTAGTCACAGTCCCGAACTGTCTTTGACATCAATTTGTAACACTTTCTTTTTTAGCTTTATCAACAATTCTTGATCATAGATCCTCTGAAAGCTCCTTTTGGTGAGACATACTTTTCCCACTAGCATTATGAAGTGTTTACTGTTATTATTTTAGGCACTTTATATTTGTTAATACTCTTGACTTAGATGAAGATCAGATCATGTTTTATGACAAATTAATGCAGAAACCATGAAATTTCATTATGTTTACATACTTTTTCTTTTCCACTGCATCTTTTCTTTACAGTATTTACTGGCATCAGTTAAGGTTTAACTGCCGTGCAGCTGAGACGCAGATCCAGAACCCAGATTTCCATGACAGTAGTCAAACATCCCTCTGGTCCCTCTGTGCGCACTGGCACAGCGCACCACCTGCCCGCCGCCGTGCCGTCACATGACCGGACCCACCCCAGCGCACAGCAGCAGGGCACCGTGCGCACGGGCAGCCCGGTCTGCAGCAGCGCTGCGCCACGACGCTTGGATGTAAACATTAAGTTCCGTCTGTGCAGCTCTGGCGTGGGTGATCGTTGTGGACGATGGCGGCCAGCTTAGATGTGTAGACAAACTGACGCACTACAGTCAATTACTTTGTCTGACTCAGTTTGCTGTCACTTGATAAGGCTGATTGTATAATCCTGGGAGGCCTATAAGATGTAGCTCTGCAGCACAAGCGCAATAAAAGCCCAAATATTAGATAACTGTGACCCGCCCCGTTGTTACTGGGCCTAAACAGCCTTTAATGTGATTTGCAGCTTTGCAGATGGCTGCACCTGCATGCAAGGAGAAGGGAACCCCGTGCATAACATTGCGTGCCTGCGTGTTTTATGTTCTTTTTATTGCAAAACTTTGATAGTCACCAGGGAAACATGCCGTCACCGCTGCAGCACAGAGCAAAGACCAGCGAGGAGATGCGTAACCACGGCGGACACCGCGCACAGGGAGAGGCTGAGGCTGAGTTACCTGACTTTGGGTATGTGACAATCCATATGTCGCTACTTCTGAGGGAGAAGTTGGCGATCTCCTCCATCTTCCCTCTGCAGAAAGGCGGCAGCCGCACTCCATCAAACTCGAAGTATTTACTCTCAAACTCAATCGGCGTGCTCGGCGTGTCTGCCTCGCTCTCGGCCATCGTCGAAAGGGAGCCGCCAGAAAACGCGCGCACACCCACGCGAACACTTTTATTCAGTCAGCGCAAACGACAACAACAACAAGAAGAAAAAGAAAAGATGACGATGACGGCGGTGATGGGGTTGTCTGGAAACGTCGCTCGATTCGGGATGGTGAGGGCTAGCGGTAGATGATGCACGGCGAGGCGGACGAGCTGACCTCGAGCCAATCGCGCGGCAGAGAAGTGATGTAATGCGCGCGCACGAGGCTCAGCATCAGGACCACTCTTCACCCAGGCGAGGATGATGCGCGCGCAGAGGCAGGAGTCTTCCCACAACACAGAGCGACACGCTCCAGTAAAAACTACTACAACAAAGCTGTTATAATCCTATGACAGTAGTAGTATGATGTTGCTACTCATAATAATGTATCTGATAATATTTTTTTGTCTTTATGACATTTAGTATTGAACTAAATATATTTTCTCACTTTATGCACTGGAGCATAATTTTAAAATACCTAAATATTTAATGTTACTTTTACTCCACTACATGTACTGTATTTAGTTACAGCTTTAGCTACTAGTTGCTTTTTCAGAAATATATAAATCCAATAAAACTGTTATTGCTAAGAAATCTGCAGAGAAACAGGAGCCAATCAGAAGCCGAGGTTTGTGTTTATAATTTCTTATTGAAGTGGGCGGTGACCTCGCTGAATATAGTCCCTCCCACTCGCTGTTGATTGGTTCTTCTGTGGAAGAAAGTATGACAGACGCAATCAATCCGCTGCCTTCACTGTAAACAGTAAATCTGAGATACCTACAACAGTACAGACACTGCATGACTTTATGGAGCAGTGAACAAACTCACCACGCTTTGTTCAGTTAATGAAACAAAAATCATCATCAAAATGTATGGCAATAAATAGTGAAAATGAAAAATGAAAAATTTCGTAATATCCTTCGTGGGGTGATTATGTGAAATAAATGGTCGCGAAAAAAGTTGTATTGTAGATGTGGATCGTGATCCTTCCGACAGTAATGAATGGCTCATCAGCAGCAGGCCCCTCCCCCCGCCTCTCTTTATAGGCTAGCTGCTGGCCCTCAGCCTGTCAGTCTGCGTGTCTTCGCCGCTGCCGGCTGCACGGCCGTGGTGTGACTTCCAGAGGCAGCGCACTCGGTGACTCTTCCGCTGCCGGGGCTCCCCAGCCGGGGCATGCCCGCGCCATGTTCGACTTAAAGGGCGGCTGGAACTTGTCTTTCGCCGGGTGCGGGTTCCTGGGTGTCTACCACATCGGAGTGGCCAGTTGCCTGCTGGACAGAGCGCCGTACCTCGTCAAGGGAGCCACCAAGCTGTACGGGGCTTCCGCCGGTGCTCTGACCGCCTCGGTGCTCGCTAGCCAGGCATGTTTAGGTAAGACGCTCCGCTGGGGCTGCCTGGAGGTACTAAAGTACTAATACTGCAGAAATAATGTGTGAATATGCTGTGTATCTGTGCTATAAATTACTTCTATTCTAAAATATATCAAATGCCATCTATTTAAAATACAGTGAATACCTGTTTTTAGCTTTTTAACTGTACAGGATCAAATAGAAAGTAGTTAATACAACTGCACAGTCATGTGTAAATCTGATAAACACAAAACATGTGCATGATTCCACTGTTTTATGTACAGTATGTGTTATTATGTGCTAAAGAGTGGTGTGTGCTAGCAAAAAAAAAAACGCCTGATCATACTGTGCGGACTGTATGAGTCAGAGGAATCCTTTCACTTTCTCTCCTGTAAATAAGCAACCATAAGGGCTGATATCAGTATACACGTGAACGCAGCTCAGCCTCAGTGTATATCACCACAGTAAAAAAAAAAAACAAAAAAACTGCAATCTGTAGCATGAGTGCAGGAGTCAGAAGAAGAAGGTGCACCGAGGTTACTGCTGGTCACTGACTCTGTGTTGCTTCAGTGAATATTGATTGGATCAGTCTCAAGTTGAGTGCGCTTTTGTTTGACTAGTTGACTGATCAGAAGGAGTGCAGCTCCAGCATGATAACTTCTCCCACGTCTTCCTCTTTCCTAGCTAAATGCTGCGAAGATGTGATCGAGATGGCGAAAGAGGCCAGGAAGAGGAACCTGGGCCCCCTGCACCCAACCTTCAACCTGATCAAGGTGATGAAGTCGGGCCTGAATCGCGACCTGCCCTCTGATGCGCATCTGCTGGCCTCGGGGCGCCTGTGCATTTCTCTCACCAAGGTGTCCAACGGGGAGAACGTGCTGGTGTCAGAGTTTAGCTCCAAGGAGGAACTCATTCAGGTGAGGAGAGGCGGTTGATGTGGTTTGTCTTTTTAATCCAATATAGAAATGCAAGCAAGAGTCAACCCCTTTTTTTTATTTTGCCTGCAGGCGCTGATCTGTAGCTGTTTCATTCCTATCTACTGTGGACTGATTCCTCCATCCTACAGAGGAGTGGTAGGTGTTTGCAGTTAAATCACTTCTTGCAAAGGTCTCCGTTTCCTTCGTCACATGCATTTAGAAGCAGTCATCAGATAGAAAGTGAAAGAGAAAGGAGAAGGAAGATTCAGTAACAAAAAGAGAGAATGATATTAGAAAAATGCAGCAAGTCTCAGAAACCTTCGCGTGAATTGAAAGTTGTTTTTGTTTCGTGAATGGTAGGAAAACACAGATCGGATTACAAAAGGTCTGGGAGATACTCATTAGTCATTTAGAGTTTCAAAAAACTACTGTGGTCATCATTTAATCTGCAGGGCCTAGTTCCTATTGCCACTGTCTTTTATTTATTAGCTGCTACTGGACTTTGACAGTGATCTCATTTTGGTGAGACAGAGGTGGGGTTGCCATCTGTTTGTGCTACTGTGAGCAGGCACCACTAATCACAACTCAGTCGCACTGGATTCAGATCCACTTAAATAGTAATAACAAATGACAAAGGTCGAGTGAGGGTAGATAGAAGTAATAAAGCTGATTACATGAAATATAAAAACGGGAGAATGATCGTGTGATGCATACGGGAGTTAGATGATCCACAATCAACACAGATAAAAGTAATCAACCTGATGACACAAAGTAAATGTGCAATCTTCTGGACTGAATGACCTTCATGTGTAATGATGAGCTGTTGTTTCTCTTAATGATAATAATTACAGTAGTTACACAGAAGTGTATTGTAATGTATTCTCCACTTCATGGTGCTCCATACATTTTCAATACTAGACAGACCAGTCAACACATATATTCTGTCTGTAAGGGTACACTGTTGTAGCACATGCAGAGTGAGGCCTGGTAATGCTGGTGATGGTGATGAATCATGGTTTCTAATGCAACGCTGTGTGAGGGCTCAAAGGCCAAACATTCAGCAGTAGTTTCCGCCTTCTTTTCACAATATTATGACTGTAGATGGCCTTTGTGGACATTTCACTGGCTTTCACTCTGAACAAAGCTTATTGTAACAGCCCTGGTGTGAAAGTTCACTGTCCGAAGTGACACAGTGTTCCCAATAAACTGCTGCTAGATGCAGTGTTTGCATGTCCCAGAGCTGTGTGGATGTTCCCTACATACAGTATTGTACCTGCAGCAGTTATCTGTAGATTCTGAACACGGTGTTCTTTGTACCGCGCCAGGGGACACTTTAGTGGGACTCACCAACCCTGTACATTAACTTGAGGCACTGTGGAGAACAGTCTAGCATGTGACCTACATTTCTGGGCATTTGGTAGAAAACTTTAGGAAATACTGTGAAAATGTGCCATGTTCCTTTAAGTTTCTACTAATGTCCTAAAAGCAACCTGATGTGTGACAAAATTATTAGAAAGTTTCTTTGAAAGATTACGTAATTTGATACTAATAATAGAGAAAACGGAGCCAGTGTTGAACTGTTGTGTTTAATTCAAAATTTCAAGTTATTCCAAGTGTAACCTCAAGAGTATTTCAGTCAGAACACAGCCAGATATCATTCTTAATTTATTATACAAGTAATAATACATAAATAAAAATGCACCAATAGAATATTTAAAGAAAAATTCAAAGAGACCCATGATAAATGTAGTAAATCTGTTATGATGCAAAGTTCAGTAATACATGGACATGTGTTGAAGTACTATTATATGCTCTACATGCACATCAAATGATCCTGACCTCCATTTCCTCACTGTCCTACATTGTGCCAGCTGGTGGGTCACAACACAGAGGCGGATTTTCTCTCTTTTAGTCTGCTGGCAGCATCCCTGCCAAACCGAACGGGGTTTTACAGCCAGTACTTAGAACAAGGTTAATTCCTTTTATGTTACGTTGTAAGTGCTTTAAAACGAGAGAGCTCTACTTTCATTTGGTAATGTTCCAGAGGTCGAAAAAATTGGAGCATTTTATTGCATAAATATGACTGTAATGTTCGTTCATACAAAAAAAGTGGAAACAAACAAGGCTTTGTCTAAACTCTCGGCCCCATTACTATGGTATGCCAGCCAAGAACAGTATCCCATTTGTTTGACTGGCTCCTTTGAACTGAAGAACACATCATTGTAACTGCAACAACGTGTGAGTGAAAGTCTGAATCCATCATTTCTGGGTCTTTAGCGTTATGTGGACGGCGGGATTAGCGACAACCTGCCACAGTCGGAGCTGAAGAACACCATCACAATCTCTCCCTTTTGTGGCGAGAGTGACATCTGTCCCCGCGACAACTCCACCAGCTTCCACGAGCTGCGCTTCACCAACACCAGCATCCAGATGAACCTGGGCAACATGTACCGCCTCACCCGGGCCCTGTTTCCACCAGAACCCAAGGTACGTGGCAAAGCACTGCTGTTTATTTAAAGCTGAACCCATCAGTAGTTATATGTCGGTAATGTCACCTTTTCTGAAGCCCCTTTTAGCTCATTGTTTTTGGTTTTTAGAGCAAAACAACAGTCTCAAGTGCCTTAAGATGACTTCTGTTGGGATTTGGCCATTCATGCTAATGTTAATGCTAGTAACTATTATGTGACTGACATTAAAGGAGAAGTTCACAGTTTTTCAAGTCTGTCCTAAAACAAGCCTGTAGCATGGCATACATCAGAGCTTGAGCTAAAATCATAATGTCAGTTGTTCATAGGCAGATACCTGCAGTTTAACTAATTGTTTTTGTGCCGTCATCCCATCATAGTATTTACTTTCACCGCTCCCCTCTTAATCCTCCAGCTTCTGATTTTACCTGCTGTCTCTCTTGTTTATTCCACCCATGTTTCTGCTTGTTATTCTCTGCCTCTGTGGTGACCTTTAGTACCCCTGTAGCATACAGGGGTACTAAAGGTCCTCCCCATGACAACATGGCACAAAATAGCACAGCTCACCTGACTAAGGTCAGGTGAGCTGTGCTATTTTGTTTTACTCCCCTCACATGCGGTTGCCTGTTACTTACCTCCGTTCACAAATCTCTGTGACTGGGGCAATTGGGTTCTTAGCGCATTCCTAAAGGGAGGAATTACCTCTCAAAAGGTCCAATACATGCTGGAGCTGATGACTCCTCATCACAAACATGCACTCCTGGCTGTTTGCTCGAATGGCGTGAGTGTTTTGACCCACGACCCCTGTGGTGTGACCATTCCAGCCAGTGGATTGGCTGGCGAGGAGCTCAGCTGATGTCAGAGCTCTGTTTTATTGAAGAAGTTGCTCTTATGCAATATAACAAACTGACCATCAAGGTTCAGGATGACAGTGATGGGACATTGTTTACTTTGTAAAAGATAGGCCTGTATTAATCACAGTTATCAGCTTTGAGCTTGGTGCTTTGTCAGGAAATCTTTTACATCGTCCATAGCTCTGTGCTGGAAAATACTTTATTTTCCAACCAACTGTTTGTTTAACCTACTTTAGTTTGATAAACAGAAATGTGTAGGTCTGACATTGATGTTTGTTTTACCCTTCAGAGCACAGTGACCATAAGGAGTCTATTGCCTGCTCAGCCTCTTAGTGTACATGAACTCAGATAACATTCACATTAGCTGAAAAATATTTTTCAAATTACTGAAGCTTTTACTGAATATTGGACAACAGCCTACTCTGATTTGTTGTAAATGCTACATTTGAACTCTGTGTTCTGTACATTATAGCGTAATAAGTCAGTGGAGATCATTTCTGAGGACATTCAGGAACAGTACAGGGTGTAGGTCATTCACAATTTAAAAGCCCTCCCCCTTCCCCAACAAAAAGAAACATAACAAGAAACGAAATGTAACATGTATTTCGAGTCACCCTTAACTTTTAGTCAGGCACTTTCTGTCTTCTGGAGTATGATCTGAAGCTGAACTCTCTTATATGTTTCTTTGTGTTTTGTTGATTGCTGGAACTCTAAAATAATTTAAAATGTTCGTGTAGAAACTAGTACCAAAAAATATAAATGGTACCAAAATTGAAAAATTATTAATTATTTTTTGTTCTGTTTCAATGAGTTTATCTTATAAAGTGAAGTTAGCTCTCTACCTCACAACAACAGTAGGTATGGAAAAGATACACTTTTAAAATAGACAATGGGGAGAGAACGGCAAGCTGAAGGTTCAAAACTCAACACAGGAAGTTAAAAGGGTCAAACCGATAAGTGTCACACAGTCAATTCCTGTGATAGATCAATAATACTGTATGAAATCAGTTGAAAATGTGAACAAGACTTCTTCCATGTAACATGTACTGTCCTTCACTACATAGGTCCTGGCTGAGATGTGTCAGAGCGGTTATAAGGATGCCCTGCGCTTCCTTGAAGAGAACAGTGAGTGTCCAACTATATTGTTACCGTGGTAACTCTTTTAATAAGCTTACCCTAGTTGCGTTGCATCTATGGCAGCCTCTAGTTTAACTGACAGACTGTTGTGGTTCCAGACCTGCTGCTGCTGGATCGTCCGACCTCCGGCCCCGCCCCGCCAGAGATGCCGCCCAACTGCTGCTGCAAGAATCCAGAAACGACCAAAGAGTGGGTGCTCCGGAGACTGTACCTGCTGCGGAAGCATCACTGGTGGCTGGACGAGCAGATCGCTCTGCCTACACCACTTAAGAAAGGTGACTTACAATCTCAGGCTCTGTGCTGTTTTAGAAGAGACTTTATGTGTTAATAATGGCAGAAACATTGTGCGTGGTTGACTAGACAGTCCTGTCCTGTGTGTGTTTGGCAGTGTTCTGTGAGGCCTGCCAAGACAAATCTGGTCTGTACTCCAAGGTGTCTGAGATGCTGCCGATGAGAGTAGCTTCCTACATGCTCATGCCGTACACACTTCCCGTACAGTCAGCCTACTCAGTGGCCCAGAGGTGAGGTGAAGATGTCATTAGTGACACTATCTCATATTTAAGCGAAAACCCAAACAGCATAACCAGATTTCTACTCCACCTAAGGTTCGTGGACTGGATCCCAGACGTGCCAACTGATGTGCGCTGGCTGTTTGAGGTGGCGGGCGATGTGTACCGACAGGCCTGGAAAGGAGAATCTAACTCCAGCAGGTAATTTCCCAGGACAATGACAGTATCTTATTCTAATAATTGCCCAGTTTTTGAAAAAAAAAAACTATGACAGAGAGAAAAGAAAAGTAATTTAACTGATGGAACCGTCAAGTGCAGAGGGAACAAAGAATTGGCAGCTTTGCGTGGGGAGTTCTGAAAGAGTTTTGTCCAGATTTACAGGCAGTGACTATGGCAGTAATTTGGTAACGTTTTTTGCAAGTCAGACTGCCGCACTCAAAATTGAAGGTAATAAACTGGACTTCAGAACAAGTGCCAGTGAGGTTGGGGTTCATAAGATAACAGGTTTTTGAAAGAGACGACATAATGTATCATGCTGCTGTTGCCTCTACAATACAGTAGTGTTACGTCCCTTATCAGGGGAAGCAAACTTCTTCTTGGCACTCACTAGGGGAGTCAACCCTGTACTGATGGTCCTGAGTCATCACAGCAATACAGTAATAGAACACTCCAGCCAGAGTTGCACAGTTCAAACCTTGGAATGGCGTTGGCCACTGGACTTTCACACATTACATCAGACTTACAGTAATTTACCTACAGTAGTCATCATTCTGGAATATTAGAGGATTTCCAGTGATATGATTTATGGTTAGAAATTCGGTAGGCCCAAAATGTTTGGGGCTATCTGGTGAGTTGCCTGCAGTGAGAAGACTTTGTTGCAGTAAAGGTCTGCATGCTACAACCAAGGAAGCTCTAACAGCATTTAATTGACTTTGCAGTGAGCCGTACCTGAGGAAGTGCTTGAGCGCGCCGCCTCTACCAACAGAGGGTGACATACCGCTGCAGAGGGACAACATACCTGCTCTTTCTGCGCTGGACCTCCACAGCAACCACTGGGAGAATTCCAAATCTACCTCTTCTTCCTCCGCCTCATCCCTTCACCACCACCGTCCTCACACACCCCCCTCCTCCCCGCGACAAGTGTGCTTCTTCGTCGGCTCGGAGGAGGAACCCGAGAACCATGCACAGCAGTAAAAGGATTCAGGACATGCACTTTAACAATGACATGGTCAAATGAGGAGCTGGTGCATTGATGAATGGTAAAAGTAATCGAAGCAATAAGTAATGGTGTGTAAAGGAACACTGACTCAGAACACTCCAGACAGCACACTCTGTATTATATTTCAATGAGTGCTCTGGAAACCTCACTCAGGATCATGTATGCATTATGACCTGTTTTAATGTACAGCACAGAATTGTCTGGTTTTACAGTCTACCTACAACTCTACCTTCTTGTTTGTTTAAAATGTACAATACAGTGAACTTAAACCTGTTATCTGTCGTTTCTGATGACTCCCTGTCTCTTTCATTGTATTGTTTTCTTTTTTACATAATGTCTTCAAATGCCACATGAACATATTTGAGCTGACAACAATCAGATTCTGGCAGAACAGAATTAAAGCTACAATATGCAACTTAAGGGAGGCAAGCTAATAGCAACAGACTCTACATCACTCCACTTTGCTCCACCTATCTCTTTAGGTACTAGTTTCATTAAATTAAAAGAAATAACAATGCCTAAAAAAAAAAAACTTACCAGTCAACCAGAAGCATGTCTCATAGAAATAGCTTTTTGGGCTTTGAAGGATTAACTCTGTTTCCTATTTCTGAAGACAAAACTATAAAACAACAATGGTTACAGTTACAGGCCAGAAATAGACTTTGAGAAAAGTGTTTTTCAGCTCACAGCAAAATAACAAATGAAAAAGCATATAGTTCCACTCTAAAGTTGGACAGTATACAGCACGAATCTAACAAGTAACTTAGTCACTTTACCCACTAGTTGCTATTATTAACAAGCTCCAGCAAATAATAAATGTCCTAAATCATGGTATCACTGAAAAGCATCAGGTTTATATGGCTCTGTGATGCAATCGCACTTAATCAAAACGTATTCAAACAAGACGGTTAATCTGTCTCTGATAGCACAGAGGGGGGAAACACCTGAGACTATAATATGAAGAAATTCAGCAGGTCTCAGAGCAGCTGTAGTTCCTGATGGGTAGATTTAAGCTGTGTGACAATGTGATATGACAGCAGTTCAACGTTCCAGACAGTAAAACATGAAACACACACACACACACTTGAATATAACACTAAAGCCAGTCAACAACATGTAAAGGTTTTTCAGATTTGTTGAGGATTATTATATAATATAATAATCATCTATATAATTAGACTGCGGTTGTACGGGTACAAGTTTGGTACTCAAGTCAAAGTCTTTCACTCCAAGTAGAAGTGTGTATTCAAATTATTTACTCATGTTGAAGTATTAAATACTGTACATGCAAAAACAGAGTACAAAAGTGTATTTTAAACTGGTGCTTTATATGCATGGTGGCATAAGAAATGTTATGGTAGATAATGAAAACAAAGGACAAATATCTCTGGACGTGTTGTGGAACTACAGCAACTAGTAAATGTGGAGCTAATTATGTAAAAACAGTGTTAAACGTTCTGAGAGTTAACATTTATTAATCAAAGTAATAGTTTTTCCACATAACGCTGAACTCAACGTGTTGTCAGTGGTGGTATCTGCGGGATGCTGTGACGCTTTTGCGCATGCGTCCTGGCTCACCAACAACATCCGTGGAAGGGATGATGGCGCAGGATGGGAGAGAGGAGCTGCCGGGGACGGACGACGACCCCGAAAACACGGCCGCCGACGGCAGTTTGAGCAACGCGGTAAAACACTAACGTCAGCTTCGCCCTCTCTGGTGTCATATGTGGAAAATGCTCTCACATATGTGCTTATGGTCACTTTGTAGCAGCGGGAAAACCCTCGGCCAAGTTGCTTTTAACGCAGGCTAGCTCAAAGTTTACGACGGAGCTAGCTAGCTAACTACTGCTACATTAAAATGTGTTATAACGTTAGAAAATTAGGGCAACTTACCACACGTTAATGAGGACGGTTAATATGTTACCATGTGGTGTTTAACTTAAACTGTGTTGTCATTTAGGGCACTGAGGTCTCATGTATGGCACTCACTGTTTACTGTTATTCCCTGATAGCTGTTTGCTGGCTTTACTATGTTAACAGGAAGTGGGCACACTAACAGGAACAAGGAGCCACATGTCTTATGTGTCCTGTGTTGTTTGTGGCTCAGATGGTGGAGGAGGGCTCCACGCTCCTGCGCAGGATGGAGATCTGCGTTGCTGAGGCTGAGAAAAGAAGTGGCAAGAATGCAGTGAACATGCAGGAGACGTTCACCGTGTACCTGATTGAAACACGGTGAGAACAGCACGCTGACAAGTGCTGTGGCTTGAACAGAGATGATCTGATGCACATTCATCTTTGCTTCCTCTTTTTTGAGCCATGTGTCACATCAGTTCTGTCTTTTTTGTGTGTGTGTCACTGTCTTCTGTTCAAGGCCAATGGATGCAGTCGCTGAAGGTCGAAACCCAGCTCCCGACTCACTGTGGCGGCGATACAGTGAATTTGAACTGCTGCGGAACTACCTCATAGTTACCTATCCATACATCGTGGTACCACCTCTGCCTGAGAAGAGGGTGAGTTCAGTGTGTTTTGGCTGTGTCACTGTTAACAGTACAACTTCGCAGCTGAGTCGTGTCTCCAAACCAAACAACAAAATTAACTGTGATGCCAAGGTAGAGATGGGTGTTGGGAAAAAAGGAAGTCTGTTGGCTGCACTAGCGATCTCAGTTCTCAGTTCACTTTACAGTTAAGTTGGTCTGCGGCTTCGCAACCAGACGCTGGTTTAACCTCCTCTACTGCCATCCACTGACACAGACTTAACCGGTTTTATATATTTTGTAACTATGTCAAGTCACACATTTTATTTATCTGTTGTTTTCACATTACAGGGAATGAATTAATAGAGACACTAAAACCTGGGTCCTGTAGGTAAAACAAGAGGCTCGTGTGCAGAGATTCAGTCTGATCCTATGTTAACATAGTCAGAAACAGAGTGAAAATAATCATTAGCTGTAGTTAGGGCTGGAGCGTTATAAGAATTTTACAACCGTTCAGTGTTGTAGATGATTCAGAATTTCCAATGATTTACGTCTGTCTACATGAACTCAAACCAAACAGCATACAGCAATAGTTTTGTTTATTAAACGACATTATTAACTTATCTGGAAGTTGAGTAATAGCAACTATACTTCCTTCTTGTTTGGTTAAAACGCTTCATTACACTACTTCACTGTTATAACTCCAGAGATGTGCTGGCTCTGGTGTTTGAGTGAAAGGGGAAGAAACAATAATGTGCTTGCTGTAATGCTGAATTATTAAAAACAAATAAAAAAAACCTATTCATTGGGTAAATTTGATGTTTTCACCAAGCCCTCGTGTAGCCATTGTTGGACTGTTGCTCAATCTACTAGCAAAAACTCTCTTCTATGTGTCAGCCAAGTCCTGCGTGCTCGTTTATGAAGGAATAGGAGAAGAAGTTTCGGTCTCAGATTATATGTTTATTTAATGATTAAATGAATAAATGAATTAATAAATGAATAGACAAATGACTAAATGTATTATAAATGAATAAAGCACACAGAGCTCTGGGTCTAGATCTTCCTATCCCTGACAAACAACAAAGTGTGTGTCAGTTCACGAAGTCTGACACCTGACTCTCCCTGACCCAGTCTTCTTATACACAAAAATACAATCATTTGCATAAATGTTTGCACATTCTTCATTCCGGTTAATCCATAGGTCCACCTCAGCCTCGTCCGACTCCTTGACCTTCGTCATCCTCAGTCATTGGTCCACGTTGCATCAGGTTCCTTCCTGGTGGGGCCCTTTATCCTCAGAGCACGTTTCCCACGATTTATGCCTTTCTGAAAACATAACACAAAGATACCTTGTGCTCTGATCTCCTTCATATCTGGTTACTCCCATGCCTTGCAATTTAATTGCAAGCTGCTTCCACATAACACCCTTTATGTTGTTATCATTGGTTGTTCGTGAGAAGATTCTTTCTCTCTGCTTCGACCGTTTCATGTTTAACCATAAATTGGATCTGTGGCCCCCCTATACTCCCTTACCTGCTTTAATTATCAACCCGACCATGAACTTTATGTGCCTGGTACCTTCTTGTGATGTTACCATACAGGGCTGTTTATGAATCTTGTGCATACCTTTCTGATTCTACATGTTACATGGCCTTACACGGAAATTTATATGTCCACTCTACATTAAGTGAAGCATGCTATTCACTACCAATATCATATGAACACATTGATTATATTTAATATCTCAAATCACTTACTACTGCTAAAATTTAATATCTCAATCACTTACTACTGATTAAAGGAATCTAAGCTAATGTTGATTCAGTCTCACACCATATCATATATTTACACCATGCACCTCATAGTAGCTATACAGTAGAGAACTGTCATCATGGTTTTGTGGGAAATGTATCTTTTTTTGCAGGCTCTTATGTGAACTATAAAATGTTAAAAAGAAGTAACAGCTGGTTGTTAAACACAAAAAATCCATATGAATCATATGACAGATGAATTCAAAGAAAACCAATCTACATAAAAATAAAAAAAAAGGAAGTGTCCAAAGTCAAGTGACAGATTTGTCTTGTTCGTGCAGGCAGAGTTTGTGTGGCATAAGCTGTCCGCAGACAACATGGACCCAGACTTTGTGGAGCGCCGGAGAGTGGGCCTGGAGAACTTTTTGCTTCGTGTGGCTTCTCATCCAGTCCTCTCTAATGACAAGATCCTCTACCACTTCCTGACTGAGGTACATGGTGCAGCTCAGAGTCAATGCAGCCGTTCATCTGTGTCCTTCTCTGTCTGATCTCTCTATACCCACTAATGTGTGTTTGGTAGGAGCATGGCTGGAAGGAAGCGGTGTGTGAGACAGGATTTCAGGCAAAGGTATGGGACATTTGAGGACATTCTATTTATTTATTTCTATTGAAGCAGAAGCTTAACCACCTCCTGTTATTGTTACTGCAGGTAGATTCCAGGCTCAGAGCTCTCAGTGCCACCTTCAGGGTGAGGAATCCAGATAAGTAAGTTTCATAAACACATTGTAAGAGGGGCTCAGTTGGCATCACCAGAATAACTGAGCTTTAGTTTTTAAGAGTTGTATCAGCACCTAAGCTCATCTTATTCTGTGTCTCTGTTTTTGTTCTCAGGCGCTTCATGGAGATGAAACACTACAGCGACGAGCTGCAGTCTCACACATCTCAGCTCCTCCGAGCAAGAGCAGTAAGTCTCATGCTGCCTTTGTCTTTGTGTCTCTCTCACACACACACACACACACACTTATTATTAACCTGATGTATTGTAGTGCATGGCATTCACCACCAGAGGTCAGCCATATCCAAATATCATATTCTGCTGTGTCAGCAAGTCAACACTCATTGTTGACCACAACACTCAACAGGCTTTATGGGCTGGACAAGTCCACATTGAATTGTTTTTTTTTTTTTCTTCTGTGTCTCTTGTAGAGAGTTGCCGATCGACTCTACGGTGTTTATAAAGTTCATGGGAACTATGGAAGAGTCTTCAGGTTTAACAACAAACACATGACTGTTTGTGTATCTGTGCCTCAAAATAAAAATTTGATAAAATTGATCAAATAAAGAAACAGAATTTTTCTTGAACTAATTTTGGACCTGTGTGTGTGTTTGCATCTATCTGTACACTGCAGCGAGTGGAGCGCCATAGAGAAAGAGATGGGAGATGGACTGCAGAGTGCCGGTCACCATATGGACGCGTTAGTATTTAGTTTTGTTGTGTCTCTTCCTCAGTTTCACTACAAATATCAACCAGCTGTGGCTCTTAATAAGACAGGTGTGTTTTTGTCACCCTTCTGCAGATATGCTGCGTCAATAGATGATATCTTAGAAGAAGAGGAGCACTATGCAGACCAACTGAAGGAATACCTGTCCTATGCTGAGGCCCTGAGGTGAGATATATTTACCCAATATATAAATACAATGAGAAATAATATCCAAATATGTTAGAAAAGATTAAGAAGGCACCAGATACTTTAGGCTGAGATATGATCCAGCAAGCAGCCAGGAACATGCGAAACAGGAGAAAAACAGGCTGGGATAGGCATAGAGGGAAGGCTACAGTCAGAGGGAGTCTGAAGTTAGAGAGGGCAGAGAAGCAAGGCAAGAGCACAGAACATTACACACACACACACACACAGAGTTTCCTGGAAAAAAGATGACTTTCCCTAACCTGCCTGAATAATTTACATAATCTTATGACTTAAGTAGTAGATATACATATAGATGCTAGAGCTCACCATGTTCAAATGCACTAGACATTGAAATACGGTGTAATCATTTAATAATGTTGAGCAGAATGTGAAAATTTATGTCAAAGGCAGTTAAAGAGCAAACTTGATCTGATGTTGTGCACTTTGTTTGGCAGGGCAGTGTGCAGGAAGCATGAGTTGAGCCAGTTTGAACTTGAGATGGCCTCCCAGGACCTCATCTCCAAGAAGCAGCAGCGTGAGGAGCTCACTACAGGGGTACGCAACACTGATGTATTGCTGACCGCATTAGGATGGGATTGACTTTCTAGTAGGCGGTGGCAGAGCAAACATTACTCTGAGTTCCTAGTAATACTGGTTCTAATACTGGTTTTAGTTTGTAAGAAGGTGATCGTTTACGTGACGTGAGTAAAAATTACATAAACAGTTTTTGTATAATAGATAAAAAAATCAAAGGCAGTGAGAATAACTCACAGTTGTGAGTGTTGTGAGTAATGTATGTAGCAGTCGAATAAACAGACAAGCACACCAGGAAGTTCCAGGAGTCTTATGCACCCACACGTGATCTACTGCAGAATGATATGTCCTCTCTTCTAGTCCTAAATAAACCTGCCCTGTAGAGTCATTAGCAGCTCTAGTGCACTGTGAGGCGTTGAGGGACAGTACGGAGTGTAGGTTGCTGTCATTGGACAAAATTGCAATGTCGCACAGAATTTAAGGGGATTGGTTGAATTTGCATTAATTATGGCTATTGAGTCTTATGAAATCATGACTGTTTGGAACAGGTAACAAACAGATCAGACCAGAGAGGAGGATTTACTTCCCAACTATCTGTGGTCCCATTGTCTCAACAGATTGTGCGGACATTCTCCTTCAAAGGCATGACCAACAAGCTCTTTGGCCAGGAGGCACCGGAGCAGAGGGAGGCCAGACTGAAGCTGCTGGAAGAGCTGATAGCAGAGGGAGAGGAGAGCGTCAAGGAGAAGACAGTCGAGCGCGAGTGAGTGATGGAGACAGGCTGAGTTTGAAAGTCAGTTCTCTGATGGGACAGAAAGTGTCCTGTGCTGGTTTTGCTGCTTCATCTTTTGTTTGTTGTGTGTCACCGCAGAGAGCACGTCGAGCGGGCGTGGGTGGACATGCAGCGCTTCAAGGAGCAGAAAGACAAAGACCTGCGGGAAGCACTCATCAGCTACGCTGTCATGCAAATCAGCATGTGCAAGAAGGTACACGAGAGCACTTCATCCACCTGAAACTCACGGGATGCACCGCAGCGGTCACGTCCATGACAAATGTCTTTTTTATTCCTTCTCTGTCTCTGCAGGGAATACAGGTGTGGGGCAATGCCAAAGAATGTTTCCTCAAGATGTAAAGTTGCAGCCATGGTCCAAGGATTTCCACTGGCACCCAGTGGATGCTGGGAGATAATGCGAAGGGTCTGGTTGAGGTTTGAAAGCAAACACGCTCAATAACCAAATGCATATCAAAAGAAAAAAAAAAAAGCTCATTTAAATTCACTGAAAGAAGGTTGAACATTTTTTTACCTTTTAACTTTGAGATTTATAGATGTGGATTTTTCAAACACGTGGCGACATCAAGCTGTATAAAGGAAAATGTGGGATCCACCTGTTTGAAAACCTCCAGAATCTGCTGCATTGATTTTTCATTGTTCTTTTCAGTTTTGCTGCTTTATGGAGACTCTGTTTGATTTGGTTCAGTAGAATGGTGCTTTTGCTTGTTTCGTGAGTCAGGACCCCACTATGAGCCAGGTGTTGGTTCATAGTGGATTCGTTTTCAAGCAGGTCAAAGGGCAAAGTCGACATCTGTTACAGTGTAGAAGCACATCGGGCCACCCACTAGATTTTAAGATGAACTATTTTAACTAAATGAATCGTATTTTTAACAATATACATACAGACACTAGAACAAAGAATTGCTCGCAGCCTGGACATGCGAAGTAAGATGAGGCCACAGACAAATCAACACAATTCAAGCAAGCACGAAGTCACCTTTTATTTCTCTGTGTGTATGTGTGTTTGCCTATTTCTGGCTGACTGCTGGTTCACATTTAAATTGCCGAACATTTAGTAATTTGACCCCTGAGAAAGCACAATTATCAGCACTCAGCCTGCCCATCTCCATGGCTCTCTCCAACACACACACACACACACACACAATCCCCTCACAATACGGATTCCAGGTACACATTCAACACAGAAGCCTAATTTAAATATAACTATTATATATAGTAAATTTAAGTATAAACTTATATATGGTAATCTAAACGTGCATATCTGTACTCATCAGAGTGTACAGAGCTATATTCTGTGTGAGTGTAATTTATGTGTGATGTGCAATACTTGAGCTATATAAAAAAACTAGCTACTAAACATGCTTCTCGTGGTGGAGAAACAGCACATTACTTCGACATTAATGCTTTAAACAAGTGGATGAAAGACAAGTTCAATAGTTTTGTGTGTTTCACCTCTTCTGTCTGTTATTTAAATAATGGATGATTTCCTGTTTGAATAAAACTGCTGCACTGCTGTATTTGTTGTTTGCTTTTCTTATATATTGTCAAGATCATCAACCAGAATGAATATTAAAAGCAAAATGAATAAAGTAACAGAGCTCTGGGTGTAGGTAGAGGACAAGGTGTGTCAGTTCATGTCTGATCTCTTCCTGACCGTGTCTTTTGGTAGAGAACAGAGTGTTGCATGAACATGTGAGTGTGCTCTTCATCCTGATTGGGTCCGTTGATCTAATTTACCACCGTGTTGCTATCTGACTCCATGTGACCTTTCGTCTGCATGATGCTAATGATGCTGTCTAGTGACAGTCCCTACTTCTGAAACCACAAAACACAACACGTCCTGCACCTATGCCTCTCAGGGCGACATCACCTTTGCCTTAAGTCTTATAAATCAAATGCCAATGCAGCCGTTTCCTTTGTATATGTCGTACTTTTACCATCTATGACTTCATAACACCTTCTTCTTGGAACATGTTTGTCATCAACTTCTCTAATGTGCTTTCCTCTGCATGTCTGAGACACATCCTCAGCATTTTCCACTATCTCTGCAGATACATAATGTTCAAATATCAAATCATACTTCTTATGCAAACTATTATTATTAGTTAATACATGTTATTCAACTGCTAATGCTGCTAACATTAAAATCTTTGTTTAAGCATCAAACTACACCTCTGATTAAAAACCTTCCCACAATGCACCGCTGGCTCAGCTGTCACACTTCTTCTTCCGGGTTCGCTTCCTCCTCCACGTGAGCTCGCTGCAGGGCTGTCAACAGAGCTCGTCATTATGAACGGAGACGGCGATGACGAGTTCCGAAGCTTCGTGGATCTCCACGCCGAGGCCCTGCGGTCCTCGGGGGTCCCGCAGATCTACTGGAGGAGCCTCCATCACAAAATCACCAACGAGGTCTGTTTTCTGCCGGCTAACAACCAGCCAACACAGCTAGGCTGCCGACTAATTAGACTAAACACATGAGAATCACAGATTGAAATGTGCAATATTATTAAAATGCGCCTTATTTTATGTATGCCGGAGTGAAGAGTGGAACAAAAAGTCCATTATTGGTGTTAAAGCGGTGTCATTGGCGGCGTGAGCTAACGATAGATGTCAAGTACACCTTAAATTGACTAACTCTTCTATGGAATTTGGATCTGTAAGACTGGATTTGTCTAATGTTTTTTTTTTTTATATGCCATGTAGATTTACGATGCAGGAGAGGTTTTCGGAATCATGCAGATCCAACGAGAAGAGGACGAGGAGGAGAAGAAGAAGGGCAATCCAGGTGTCGTGATCCAGTGTAAAGTGGTTGTGACCCGGGACAGTGGACTGCAAGCCGCGGACCCGAACAGGTGAGACCGCCAGTGTCTTCTCCACTTGTTGACTGTGCTACACATCAGAGGCAAATACCAGATCTGTACTGAGCTGCACTGATTTGATAATACGGCATTAAAGTGAAGAACAAGCTCTAAGGGACCAATGATTTTCACCCGATCCCCCATCTTCCTTCAGTGTTTACCTGGTGGACCATGCCTGGACGTACCGCGTGCATCACGCCCGTCAGCAGCTGGAGCAGATCCCGGGCCTGCTGCCCAGAATGGCCTCCCTCATGGGAGTGGACTTCCACGGCGAGGCTCCCGACCCGGCCACAGTGGAGCTGGTGATGGAGCGCATGTGGAAGTACAACCAAACCTATCAGCTCTCTCAGGGGGTACGATGGAAAACGCTAACTGATTAGTGATGAATGTGATGAACGGAATAGAAGCTTCACACATGTGAAAGTGGCTTTAAAACAGCATTTGAGGCCTTTTCTGTGCGTGTGTGCATAAAAACACCAACGCATGCTTAGCAGTGTCTGCGTCCTCACCCTTCTCCGCCTGTGTCGCCCTGCGCAGTCTGCAGAAGACAAAGTCCCCGTGTGGTACATCATGGACGAGTTCGGCTCCCAGGTGCAGCACTCTGACCAGCCCAGCTGTGGCATGGCTCCTTTCTTCTACATACAGGGCCAGTTGGCCTACACCGTGCTCTGGCCTCTGCGGGACCTGGAGGAAGGAGGTGAGAGCACGGCCACAAAAAAAACAAAGACAGTAACACTGTTTACAAAAAGGGTTAACATACCAACACACATCCAGATAAAAGACTGAAAAGCTGACCTTGGGCGTCCCTTAAATACACCGCATGTTGCCCGTACTCCTCCCATAGCAGAGTTTAAGCGCTCTTATTCCTTCATCCAAGTCCCAAACAATCCCCCTCTTATCAGCCACCTGCAGGCTCTGTCATGAAGCCCAATTATTTCGCCGCCTGTAGGTTTGATTTTCTTCCATTCATGACCACATTCATACAGAGACGTGCTACACTGTATATCAGTGACAGGCACATACACTGTTAAGGGAAAAAAATAACTGTTCGAATGAACTGAGGTGAGAGGTGAAAAGATAATGGAGATGGAGAGATATGGCTATGTTGTTACATGTTTAAGAAACAAAATATCAGTGACATTTATGCAGAGCAACAGGCTACAAAAACACTCATAGTCTCTAAACTGAGGAATCTGAAAATCCACAGTCAGAGTAGAAGAGTTAGAAAGTACTGAGACATATCCGCTCAGCAGATATGCACTGCTTGTTGTTCTTTCCGCAGTTGAAGTAACCCGCGATTACACGTATGGAGAGACTAATGCCCTGGTGAGGCAGTGCCGTCTGTTACCGTGGATACCGGTGGATCTAGAAGGGGTCAGCAGTGCCACCACCGAGCCCCAGGATTCATATTATGAGGTGAGAATCGTCAGTCCGGCCTGAACTGAACATCACTTTAGTAAATGTACTGTGTGTCTCATGTGTCTTTTGCGAGCAGTTTTAAAGACTGATGTACATGCAGAGGTCCTGTTAACTCTCGCCGTCCTTTCCAGACCATTGCACGGGAGAACAAGGAGCAGCTTCCTGTGGAAATCCAGCCGTGCGCTGTGCCCAAAGACAAAATCCTCAAGTACGTCTCTCCTCTAAATAGAAATATAAAGTTAATCATTACTATTTAGACTAATATTCTATTTTTCTTGGATTAAACTGGATTATTTTTAATCTGACCGCCTCAAAGTCTCTGTGAGATTTGGAGAAATGCCTTCAGAATTTGGGTTTGCACCCAAGCAATGTCTCGCTTTCTTTTCTTTTGGTGCTGCTTATGTGAATTCATTCGCATTATTCTGGGCTTCCAGGGTTTACTCGGAATTGTCACAAGTACGAGACAACCTGACACACCCGCGGTTCCAGCTGACTGAGGAAGAGGAGGAGGCTGACATCATCTGGGCCTATAATCACATCAAAGATTACAGGTCAGCAACCAAGTGACACACATGTTTAGTCACTCCTACTGACACAGAGGCATCTAAACATCAGGCATATGGAGATGAATCACCTGTACTATAAGATGTTCTACAATTTCATAGTCGACAGACAAAAAAAAAAAGACTGTTGCTTCTTGCCAGTTTCGCTGTGAGGTTCCATCAGGTTTACATCATTAAATCCCAAGAACTGATGAGTTGTCTTGAATCTCCTTTTTTCTCCTTTTCCATAAGTTCAGAGACTCATTTCTATCCTCTATTAAACAGGAAGCTGAGTGAGGAACGACCTCACGTGATGCTCAACCAGTTTCCCTGCGAGAGCATCGTCACCGTGAAGGACTGCCTGGCTGCCGTGGCCCGCAGAGTGAAAGGCGGCCCAGCACCCGATTGGCTGCCAGAGACCTTCAACCTCCAGACCGAGCTGCCGCAGTTCGTCCGGCATTATCAGCTGAGACAACAAAGGTTAGAACTGGATGTTGTATAATCATCCAACAGCTTTTATTTTGTAAGAGTTAGTGATTTAGAAAGGCTGCATAACAGGAGTGGTGGTGTGTGTTGCAGGGGGGAGGATAACAACTGGATCTGCAAGCCTTGGAATCTGGCTCGTGGACTGGACACGCACATAACTAACAACCTGGACTACATCATCAGACAGAGAGAGAGTACGCCAAAGGTTAGCTCACCTAACCCTAACCATGTTGGCATGACAGACACAGCATCATTCACTGTACTAGGACAGCTGTCTGTGACATGTGTGGTATCTTGTACCAGGGGCACCCACAGCGTAGCTAGCTACAAAACCATCATCACAAACCGCAGTCCTCATGCTTTTTAAATTCGATGATGACGTCTGTTCTTTAAAGCTACCAACCGAAACACAGCTGATGTAGTTTCATCTCTGTGTTGGTGGTTTAGAACTGCGTAAGAAGAGTGAAGACAACATCCGGTGCTAAACCACAGAGAAAAGCATCTTATGAGCATAATAACCTTTCAGGTTTCTCTGATTGATAATCAAGCACCACGCTGGACCAAACCCGGTCCAACCAACTGCTAACCGTGCGTTTGGTCCCTCCAGGTGGTGTGCAAGTACCTTGAAGAGCCGGTGCTCTACCACCGGGTGGAGGTGGGACTGGTGAAGTTTGACATCCGCTACATGCTGATGCTGCGCTCTGTGCAGCCTCTGCGCCTTTATGCCTACAACGTGTTCTGGTTGCGCTTTGCGAACAGGTACAGGCCATGACCCCGGCACTACAGTGCAGCGCAGATGTTGTACTTATCTAGCAGATTCAAATATATCTTCATGGTTTTGTGATCATCTTAATCATCATTTTAAAAGCCATGAGTTCATTGAACTGCTATTGTTGACACCTTTCCAGGTCCCCCATTTGCTTCCACCTGACCTGTTGTTTCTTCTATCTAGACCCTTCTCCTTGGACCATTTTGATGAATATGAAAAGCACTTCACCGTTATGAATTATGCAGAGGGTGTAGACCTCAAGCAGGTACAGTATGGTGCTTGTTGTTGTCTTTTTTGTTGCCTGCTGTTCTTTTCTCTCTCCTCTTTCCACTCACCTCAACCGGTCGAGGCAGATGGCCGCCCACTATGAGCCTGGTTCTGCTGGAGGTTTCTTCCTCTAAAGGGAGTTTTTCGTCTCCACTGTTGCCTAAAGCTTGCCCAAATGGGATCGTTGGGTTTTCTATATAATTTGTATACAATTATTCTCTGTAAGGTCTTAAACCTTACTCTGTAAAGTGTCTTGAGATGACTTACTTAATACAAATAAAATTGAGTTGAATTGAATTTGTTGAAAACCATTAACTGTCCTTCAACTTTTACTGTAGGTGCACTATGATGAGTTTATCCCCATGTTTGAGATGCAGTACCCACAGTATCCATGGAAGGAGGTGGAAGTAAGTGTGAACTTTTTTTTTTTTGCTGCAGGAGCTTTCTACAGTCATAAACTAACTTCTGGTCTTTCCTCGTTTTGCTCTCTCACTCTCTCATAGACAGAGCTGTTTAAAGCATTCAAGGAGCTTTTCCAGGCGGCATCATCACGACCGCCTCCGTATGGCATTTGTCCCTACCCATCATCCAGGGCAATATATGCAGCAGACGTGATGCTGAAGTGGAAAACAAGGGAAAATGGTGACTCAGTGAACTGAGACAAAATGCTAATCTAGTGTACAGTGCAAACAAATGTGCTGATATACAGTGTGGTTGTTTTTGTAACACTTGTGTTCTGATGCTGGGTCAGGTGAGCGGGTCATGCAGCCGCAGATCTTGGAGTTGAACTTCAGCCCCGACTGCACCCGGGCCTGCCTATACCACCCGTCCTTCTACAACCACATGTTCCAGACGCTGTTCCTGGATCAGCCCGAGCAATGCCCCGTCACACAGATCGCATAGTCCAGGCTCGACGTCGGCCCCAGACGCAGCTAGTGGTTCTGCTTTTGTTAAAAAATTCAGACATGCACTTACAGTTTTGTACCATCCCTGTGTATGGTTATGGTTTATGTACTTTCCAGCTGTATTTTCTAGAGCTTATATCCAGCGTTTCATTTCCAAAGCAATAAAAACATTGAAAGTACATGAATGATTCTGCTTGTTATAGTTAAAATAATTTATTTTTTTCCATTTACAAAAACCTATTTGTCAACTGGCAACATCATTATGAGGTCACACGGTGTCCCAGTCACATGTTCCAGATGTTAAGAGTGCTGATCTTCAGTATTTTCTTCAAAGCAACAACCTCCATGTAGTCTCTTAACTACCTCTACTGCAGGCTACAGCTCCCTCGCGCCTGACCTGCGCTCCTCCCCTGAAAGCTCCGACACTACTTCTCGTGTTGAGTTTAAGATCAAACGCTGGGTATGAGACAAAGATTTCAGCTTTTATCTCTGTCTCATCCCATCAAGAGCTGAAACACTCGAGCAATTTAAAGATAAACGGCTAAGATTGAATGAATGCGTTGTTTTATTGTCTTTTGTCTCTTTAAATTAGTTTGATCCAATCATTTGATTTGACTTTTATGTCCGTAGTTAAATAAATAATTGTATTTATTCCTTTAAGGGTTTAAACAGAGCCTTAGGAGCTTACAGCAGAGAGGGGCAGATGAATGAAGAATGTGGGGGGAGGTGGCACACTGGAGGGAGACGGAGAACACACATCTAAAAGTATCCGAGAGCTGTTTTGACATTATGCGAACATTTGGGATAGTTAATGAAATATTTGACTTTGTCGTCCACAGCAGTCATCCTGAGAGCTCTGCATTTTAAAAACTGGGATTAGTGATTTTGCAGTGTTGGAGTACAGGTTAATCCAGGACAAATAAAAAAATGGAGCATGTATTTAAAAAAAAAAACAGTACGAATGTGATACGAGTACGAGGTCAACTTCTCTTCCAGCGGGAACAGAAAGGCAACAGCTCTCCCCTTTTTATTTATTTATTTATTTATTTTTAATCTAACCCTTTCGCCTCCTCCCTCATCTCCACACGTGAGGATACAAAGTAGCAGGCAGCTGCTGGTCTCTCTTCAAGTTCCCAAACACATGAGCCTTTTCTCCAGGGTGAAGGGTTGTTCAGACTACTGTGCTCCTTCCTCTCAGTGCTATTATGTTAATGGTCATATTATTTGCATCAGGGAGGGGGGGGGGAGGGGGGGTGCATTGTTTAGAGTGGGGGTTTCAGATCTCGGCACCCCAAAGGTTATTTTAAGCTGGCTGTGAAAATCCACATATGCAAAACTGTGCGTGGCTCAAATCATACCGAAGTTTGCAAATGTTGTTATTATAAGCAGATATTTTATTAGATGAAACTTGACTTGACAAAGTATGACACATTGATAACTTTCACACATTCAACCAACCACAATGAAAACCTTCATTAACTGCAACACTACTAATCTGCTGTACCATTTTTAATAGGGCCGAGATTTTACCCACACAAACTGGTTGGTCTGTTTGTGTGTATGTTGTTGCGGTTATGTTTTGTTTCTTGTCTTGATTGGGTTTTTCCCGTTGATATGTGTTGTGCTTGATGTGGGCTGGGGGTTGTGGGTTTTTCCTATTTTTGGTTTCTGTTCCCTGTGTGTTGTTTTTTGTCTTGCTCTTTTTTTGAGTTATGAATGTACTGTTTTAGTAGTTAGTCACCGTATGTGTGTATATATGTTGCTGATGTTTGTTCTGTTTTACTTTTTCTGTGCAATTTTCTGTGCAAACTGTATATAGCTGGTATACTGTAAATGTATTTTGGATTTCTTTTTCCTCAGAGCCAGGGGCAGGCCTGCAATCTTTTTTTTTAATTAGGGGACAATTTGCATGAGTAGACTGAGAAAACATGCAGTCTGCAGGGTGTGAGCCAAGTAAAACAAGCTGACTTTTATAGCATTCGATAAAGCCGTCTACAGTTTGTGTTTCTTCTTTTTCTTTTTAATATGAAGCTTGTGGAGGTGGAAAAACACAAAACTAAAATGTTTCTCAACTACTACTACCAGCTGTTCGTGACGTCACTTTACTGGTGTTTTTTCTTTTCCGGCGCACTCTCCCCGCCCCTCGCAAAAAGCAACCAATCAGAGCTCATGCTGAGCATCCTATAAAAGGTCGAGTCCGGCGCTCTTTCCCTCAGTGGGCTGGTGGAGGAGCGGAGGAAGGAGCGGAGCCGTGAGAGCTGGTCGCCCGCAGCCGTCTTCTTTCTTTGGAGACAATCGTGTCTGGATACAAATCGCTCTGGTGGAATATCTCCCTCTGTGCATGCGGTGTTTGCAGAGTTTCACGTGGTTGGAAAACAAAAGAGGACGTTAGAAGTTACGAGCATGTTGAGACGAGCCTTAAATTAAAAAGGAAAGCCGAAGAACGGTGAGTGATGTTGCCTGGTACAGGAAACGCAGACGTTTCCGTTTTGTTGCTAAGAAAGCACTGTGTGGACGTAATGCGTGTGCCCCCCCCCCCGTGTGAAACATAGTTTCAGTATCGTTTGCGCTGAAGCTAAGCTAACGTTAGTGCTAGGACCGAGTTCAACTGAAGCGACTCCGTGGGCGGATCTGCGCGCTGTGCGGTGGCGACGCTAAGGGTCATGGAAAAAGAAAAAGCCACGCCGGCCTCTTCTTAACACATTTTATGCTACTTTCAGTGCATAAAATCTCTACCGGCATCAGTTCCTTCTTAGTTTTTAACTTTCAAATGCACTTGGAGAACAATCCAATTTTAATTTTATTCGCATAGCGCCAAATCACAACAGAAGTCATCTAAAGGCACTTTAGAGTGTAATGGTTTAAGACTTTGCAGAGTATTATGATTGTATTAAAAATGATATAGAAAACTCGACAATCCCATTTGAGCAAGCTTTAGGCAACTGTGGAGAGAGACCTCCCTTTAGAGGAAGAAAAGGCTCGTGGTGGGCGGCTATCTGCCGGGACCGGTTGGAGTGAGTGGAAAGGGGGGAGAGAAAACATCAGCAGCAACAAACACAAAAAAAACCGATCTCAAATTTTCTATATTCTCAGTTCTACTGATTTTACCTACTTTGCTTGGAAAGCAAAGTAGGTAAAACTTCCACTCTGTGTGATAATGGACAAAATTGGCCATTTCCTGTTTGCTTTTGAAAAATGCTATACAAACACAACACACTTAAAATAGACCAATCATATGCAGCAATAGAAGTATGCCGATAGTTTAGTATATACTAAACTAAACAATTTTAATACACGTGGGAATTCCACATGTATTGTCACTGTCAACACCTTCTGGTGTTGACTATGACCTCCCATCCCCAAAGATATATGTTCACTGCAAAGACCCAACAATTGGAGCTCAGACGTAGGCTGAGCTGTCCCCTAAAAGATCAAGTCGGCTGCTTTTTTCCTCACTAGACTGGTGGATGAAAGGAGAAATGCGAGCAAACGTGTATGGGATATCTCCCACTCTTTGGCATGCTGTGTTTGTATAGTTACACGTGGTTAGAAAAGACTACAGGATAATAATTGAGGAACGCAAGATTGTTTTGAGGAAACTTTGGCCATGTTGAGAAATACCTTACCTTAAAATAACAACCGGAAAAACAGTAAGCAATGTTGCGTGTTACAGGAAAAGCACGCGTTTCCATTTGTAGGTGTTTATTTTATTTTCTACTAACAGGAACCCCTTTAAGAAAGCATTGTGTGAACATAATACCGCGGCCCCATGTGAAATGCAGTTTCTGTACCGTTTACGCTAAAGCTAAGCTAACGATTTTACTATATAACCTGTAGTGAGACCAACACTGTGGTGACGTGTGGAAGTATATTTGTGCGCCTTGTTGTCGTCACATTACGTCACTGCTTACATTTTTTTAAATTTGGCATCAGTCTTTTACTTTGGTCTATTACTTCTTTTGAGGTGTGACAAAATAGATAAACTCCCATTTGGCTTGTTGGTGGCCAAAAATGGCCATTTACCGTGCAGGGCAGGTTGTGCAAACCACAGGTGAGTGGTCTTTGGAGAAATTCAATGAAACTCCATGAAGTCATTAATTGGAAAGGACTAGAAGAGCTGTGTCATAGACCTAGCAATGATAGGAAAAGCTGTGTGTGGTGACTGTTTTTTTTGTTTGTTTTTTTTAGGGCAGCAAAGCCACCAGCACTTGGGTCTAGAACTGTAAAGTCTAGCATTGTGTTCTCTGGTAGTGGAGTTCCCATCAATGTTTTCTGTCATTGTTTTTGGTTGTCTCTCTCCTGCTCTGCCATGTCCTGATCCTGCTGTACTGCCATGGCTGCAGTAGCCAAAACAATTTGCACGTGTGAATGTAACAGTTGTTGCTGTGGTCTGGGCTGTGCACATCCACTTAACCTGATGTGGCTGTAACTCCATCCACATTTGGTTTGCGTGGTGCTCTGTATCACTGGCTTTTTGTCTAAAAACATGGATGAAATGGGTTTCATCAAAGTTATATGGAGGAAAAGTTACAGCCAAATATGAATGCAATTTGGTTGTGGCGACTGCTAGAACCAAGATGTTTCTCGGTACGCGGCCCTGAAAGGTTTGTTAAGGTAGAGGATAAGATGAATGTGGAAAAATATAGGACAATCCTGGAGGATCACTTGATAAGACAAGTACAGCTTGGGAGAAGATTTGTTTTCCGGCATAACAATGATCCGAAGCATACAATGAAAGCTACACACAAATGGTGTACCGACAACAAGGTGAAAGTTCGAGATTAACCGAGTCAAAGCACAGACCTCAATAGACCCAATAGAGAATTTGTGGATGGATTTGGAAAGGGCTGTTCACACCCGATCCCTACGTATCCCGTACGTGGTCTTGTTCTATAATGGCCTCTTGACAGAACCTGACATGGAAACTTAAGTGTTAAAAGAGGAACTGTGCATCAGTTTGGTGGAATGTTTTGGCCCCAATGCGATTCTGTGTGACGGTGAGCGATCTCCCCCGCTCTCTTTGCTCCATTAAACACAGAGAAGGCAGCGGTCTGGTTGTTGATCAAACGGCAGTAACTGTGCTGAGAGAAGCCAGAAGATCTACAGCAGGGATTTTCAACAAAAATTTAAAGACGTCCTGTTACACAATATTTTTGGAGGCAAAGGTCCAGAGGATTATAATATCTAACTTGATAGATTATCAGGTAGCCTGTCAAAACCTTTTGACAAATTTATTGTTTGTAACATCAAACTGAACATGTGGCTCAAGATCCTGGTGGACTGGTCATACGGGGCTCTGAGACTAGCAACTGTCTGTGATCGCACTTCAGATTTGAGTGGTTATTTGTGTTCAAAACCTTTGTGTTTTGTCTCATAATGCCATTTGACATTTGGTACTTTTTAATAAGAACCACAGTTTCTGAACATATCATTTACATATAGTCATTTAGCAGACGCTTTTATCCAAAGCCACTTACAAGTGAGGAACAAGGCAAGCAAATAAAATCTAAGTCAAGGAGAAACAACATCAAAGCAAAGTGCTATCAAAAAGTGTTTAAAGATTTTTAAAGATTGCAAGTGAGGTGGCTGAGCGTCCCTCTCCCCTCTCTGTCGTCGGTGTCTCTCCCTCTCCCCTCTCTGTCATCTGTATGTCTCTGTCTCTCTGTTATCACCGTCTTTGTTTAATAATTCCTTTCCAACCTAAAACCTTTTCTCATCTACTGGTGAATCGCTGAATTTGCCGCCTGTGATCTACTAAATCAATTGGCTAAGTGAAGTCACGTGGGATGGCTTAACTCGCATTCAATTGGCCAATGCGTTCTTGCGTCCACTAAATAAATACTGTAAAGATCGAAAAAGCTGCGCCATTTAAAATTAAGGTACTCCGCTCGATTTTGAATTAACACGTTCGGTTTGATCTGTAGCTCCGGGTCCGTTCGGGACAGCTTCTGGGTCCAGATCGGGCCACTGTCTGCCTGTTAGTGACCGCTGATCTACCGGATAGAGTTTTAATACAGAAGTTGTGAGGAATTCACAACAAAAGATATAATGCCCCTCAATACAGTGACAAAGCCTGGGTTTTTTAGTTTTGATCAAATATTTCATGTTTTACACTACATTAAACTTTTCAGCCCAGTGGTTCCGCGATCGTGGAATGACCTATCCACCTCTGCACACTTAGCAGCCTCACTCCGAATTTTCAAAGTCTCTTGAAAAATAAACTATTCCGCAACTTTCTCTTCACTAAAAGCTTGCCTCGCGTAACCTCATGAAACAGAAACCGTTCTTCCTAGAGCACTGCCAAATAACTAAATGTAAATGAAAAATCTATTAACATTCTTCTTTATAGAAGTATTAAATTGTGCTGCATTCAGGGACTATACAGAAAGTAGGTCATCTAAGTTGTAAGACATCAAGGTCATTTGTGTTTTGAAAGCTTCCAATCCAATAAATAAAAAACAGAAACACAATGAATTAAAATTATCATGTGAACCTTACTATGACTCAAAAATCGAGGTCTGGACTCAAGTATAAGTTAAGTCTATATGAATCTGAAACCGGCCACCAACTAATTTGCTTGTTTGTTTGTTTGTTTTTGGCTCTTCTTGTAGATTTGAGATATGTTCAACTAAAGGCGATGCTTGATATGCATGCAATGCAATCTGGATGTCTACAGAGCCAAGAAGTTCCATCGACGGTCCTCTCAGGACAACAATGCAACTCAGTGCGGCCAATGAGGTGGTGCACTCTGCGAATGGAAAGCAAACCAACATGTTAGCCAACCAGTGCCACCGGCAGCTCAAAGCAGCGTGTATTCCAAATCAGAGGCAGCAAAGACATGCCCAAAAACAACAAAGATTTCACGACCAACAGAATTCACCGGCTTGCCCCCAAAATCCATTTCTCTCGTTTTCAGCTGGTACCAGTTCTATGTTATTTGAGGGAAATGGCCGTCAACAGGATGAGCATTCTTCTGAACTTCTGAACATTGAACCTAATGGGTCTAATTTTTTAGATGAAAATGACAACAAGACTCAGCAAGGGAAATATTCACTGACTGCTCTGTATTATGAAAAGCCCCGAAGAACGAATCTCAATCATGTAGGAGGAAGTAATTTCACCTACCCTCAAGTGCAGGTCTCTTCTCCATCTCCCAGTTGCCAGCTACCCAGCATACCTCCAACAGATGACCAAATAAGGGAATATATTGCAACAAGACTTGCACCTTATATATCTCCCTCATCCCAGCAAAGCAAAAAATATGGATCCACGCCCTACAATATTAAGTCCGATTTTTGCATTAACAGGGATGCCACTCAGTGTGACGCCGTCATGCCAGAGACAAACTGTGGTCTTCTCCCCACAACCCCTGAACCTAATGAAGAAGATATGCAGAGGCAAAGTCTCAAATGTTCTGTGATTAAGCAGTACACTGCAAATACTGCATTAACTCTGGAGTCTAAGGAGCCTGGTGATTGCACTACAGTTGTATCAGGTACCCTAACCTCTGCTGTAGAACACTCACAACATGCTTCTAAAAGTGAATCTGTTAAGAGTTCATCAGTAGATTGTGATGTATCAGTAAAAAAACATTTGGATGTAACAAATGTAAATGGTGGAAAACTTGTTTATTTAAATGACTGCGAAGATAAAAAATGTGTTGGTAGCAGTGATGAGAAATTTCATAGTGAATGGGTTGCTAATTACATAGAGAATGGCGTGATCACTCTTCATTATTCCTTAACTGCACTGAAGGAGTTGATATTTAGTTTGGACAATATAAAGACCATTGCAAAGGTGGACAACCTTTCTGAAGTCATACTGCAACAGTATTGGAATGGAGACATGGGTAACGTTAATCTCTTTACATCCACAGAATATCCACAAATTATGATGAATGTTGCTGCGACATGCACAAAGAATGAAGATGAGAGTCCATTGGTTCTCACTGCAGTGTCTGGAATGACCCCCCACAAGCCGACTGAGAAGCACCGGAGCTGCAGCTTACCTCAAGAAGAATACGTATCTCCCTGGTTAAATATCAACACAAATTTAGACGACATTGACAAAGAGTTCCCTGGTGTTCCCTGGGCTCTTAAATCCACAACCAATCAGGGAAAAGGAGGAGCGAATCAAAAAGCAGTGGAAGCTGTAACACCTTTACTGCACAGTAAAGTGACTGAGGTCTCAGAATATCAAACCAAATCAAGTCATAGCAGTCCATTAAAACTAACATCACTCCCTAAAAAGGATGCAAATTCAAAAAAAGTGGAAAACACTAAAGATCTGCAACATTTACAAGTCGCCTTTAAGCAAGTAACGGCAGATTCTGAGATAAAGTCGTCAATTCAGATTCTTAACGTAGTGTCACTTTCTGCAAACCACAGTCGTGAAGATCTAAATCCTGACGTGCCTACACAATATGGGGTACCCACAGCATTTTCTGAAAACAAAGTCAAAGAACCACCCGGTGATGAGGAAACGCACTCTGTGGATTATTTAAAAAATCTACAGTATGAAGACATTTCAGATGATGATTCATCCCAGCTGTTGACTAAACAAGCAAGTCTCGAAAACATTAAGTATGAAGATATAAGTGACAATGAAGATCTACACATTAGCAATGTGTCGATGGAAACATCACAAGCACCTATCAATAATCAGCAGTTAAAATTTGAGCATGAAAACTATGGACCTGTGTTGGATCAGGCCCCAACGGAAGTGATTGCAGATGAGCAGCGGGTTAAAGACGAACCGGCTTCACAAAAGACTGCCCTGAATGAAATGGGGGATACAGCACAACATTGCTCTTCCATTGCTCGTACAGGTTTTGCGGAACCTGAAGAAGGATTGGAACATCTCTCAAGTCTTAAATGTGATAGTGAGAAACATCTGGGGTGGCAAACAAACAAACTTGAATCATGTAGTCCTTCCTCTCTTTTGAAGGATGGGGCTGATAATGAGATGGAGGACGACGACGATGATGATTGGATTGTCATACCTGTAAGCATAGGAGACATTGAATTTGAACCAAACAAAGAGGAGGAGGAAATGGAATTAGTTTTGTTACATCACAAAGAAACTGAAGAACAATGGGGTGCAACAAGTCCAAAACGGCACAGAGTAAATCAGGCAACTCCTGAACCAGCACCAGCTGCTGTGTCTTCCCAACTAGAGGTGTTTGACACATGGGACAGCTATTTAAAAGCTAAAAGTGAACAATTAAATTTGTGCAGGAGCACACTTCTAAACAAGCAGAACCCAGAGGGAGATCCACATAGCACGCAGAACAGGGGAGAGTCCAACTCTGAGACTGAAGATAGTTGTGATTACTCATCTGAATCAGAACACAACTATTTAACAGGGAACAGGCAGTTGTTGAAGGAAACGTCAGCACCTGACAAAGAGACTGAAAACAAGGCTTCAAATATGCAAAGAGATCAAATTTGCCACAAAATAAAAGAGTTGCTGACCAGTGCCAGAGCTAAATCAAAGGATGCTCAACTTAAGACCAACAGGCAAAAGGTTTCAGAAAAGGACGATGTAATAATCCTTGATTCGGACACTGATGATGAAAGTGATCAGAATTGCCAAAAAAAAGCACAAAGGATTTTGACTTCATGTTCCGATGACAGTGGAAATTCTCTACATCATCCAAGTCAAAACCATCAAACCAAATCTGGTCCTGAGCAGGTTGATCCTGACCTTAATAGACCAGATATTACACCTCAAGAAAGTATATTAATCATCGACTCTGAGTCTGAGGACGAAGGCGACCAAAATCACACAAACCGGCAGAATTTATTGTCCTTAGACTCATCGGAGGGTGGCAACATGAGAAAAAGTGGGCAACTGACTGAATCTAAAGAACAAAATCAACAAGAGACCAATAGGCTGACATCCTTAAAAAGAACACATTCCAGTGAGTGGAATGAAAAAAATGACTGTATCTGCGAAAAGAAGTCAGCTGTGGAGAGACCTGTCTCATCGGGGTCAGACAACAGTAGTACTACCTCATTAGCTGCACAAAACAGAACTGCTGCCCAAACTGGGAATGATCCTGATGGAACTACCACACAAAAGTCTCCAAAAACTACACTGTCAACTAAGGACTCATCAGACGAGCTTCCCCAGCCTGTGGTCACAAACACAGACTCTAGTAATCCTGTGATTCATCGTCTCTTTGTTAAGGACGCTCCATTTTCTAGCCGTTGCTTACTTTCAGAAGATTCCAGAAGGAGGCTGGATAAAGTTGGAACTCAGTCCACAAAGACCCCCACAGCAACCAAATTAACATCTAGAAATGATAGACATGATTGTACAAGTACAACTAACGATAAAGGTCGGGCTAACGTGACAAACCCCAGACCAGCTTCTAAACAAATGTCATCATCCAGTCGACAGGGCCCATCCACCTCTGTCAGAAGGTCAGCTTCCACAAGTGGACAATTTTCTGAAGTCAGACAAAGATCAGCATCTGGAGGTTTATCTCTGTCTGTAGGAACGTCTGCCCTTACTAAAGGCATGTCAGTTTCTTCACAACAGCTGTCTTCATCCAAACTCAAGCGTTCTCACTCGTACAGCAACACCTCAACAATGGATGATCCTCACACTCTCACAAAAGACCCGTCTTGCTCCACAACCACACAATCCGATGCAAAGAAGCGGTTGAGACATGAGTGGCGCTGTAGTTTCCCAACAAACAGAGACAGAAAACCTAGCCTGGGGACGGAGAAGCTGTTGAGAACCACCACCTCTGATTCAAGTAGGGATGCAAGACCAGGACCTAGTCACAGAAGTAGGGCACCCAGACAGAGACATGGCTACTCGAAGTCTTCAACCCCCTTGATGAAGAAGACCAAGCTTGAGGCCATACAGAGGACAAAGGACATAAATCGAACCACATCAAACGGGCCAAGTGTGTTTTGTTTTTTGTTTTTTTAAGTGTTTAAGATGCATTTTTCCTATTTTAAATAAATTGCTGATAGTCAAATAAGAAGGAGGTTTTAATAAAACTAATAAACCGTAATTCTTACTGATAGGCAACTTCGTGGGAAAGGATTACAAGTGGGCAGAGAAGCAAAGGCCAACAAAAGGTGATATTTCCCACAAGGACTAACAGTTTGCTCCATGTGTAACAGTGCTTTTGCAGACAGTCGGACTCTGCGAGTTCACCAGGTGTTTTTTGGAATTTAAGATATTATAATTTGTTTCTTCTTCATCCCTTCTTGTTCTCTGCTGTTTTCCCACAGAAGCTTCGAGCTGGAAGAGGACCAGGTATAGATCCCCTACGAGACGCCACCAGTAAGATACTCCAGCGTCTACAGGTTGAGTTCTATTCACAGGCACTGGTTCTTTAAGGGAATGAACAATATATATTGTGCAACAGATTCTGTTTTTTGATTGTTCGACAGCATTTCTTTATTACTCTAATTGTAAAGCATATACTACTTACACAGAAAGACATGTACTGTATTATAAAATGGAATACACTGTATTTTAACTGCTCATGTATATACACATACTATAGTACTGTGTTGTTTTTTTGACAAATATGTGTTATTTTTACCTGCTACCTCACAATGTATTAAATTAATATTTTGTTAAATGTTTCATATCTTTTTAGGATCTGTTTTTTGTAATGTACTTTTATTTCATACTTTAAATGCAAAACTCTGGTTGCACTTATTATATGAATGTTTTTTTACATAAAGCTTTGACCTGATCCACTGCTTGTTGGCCCTTATTTACTACTATGTACCACTTGACCACTAGAGGGAGACATTGTGTTAGAGACACACTTATTCCACTAAGGATTGAATAATACACACTGTACAATGTGTAGAATATTACTTCTTTAGACGCGAACAAAGAAAAGAGAATTTTTCACAATGGGTAACCATGAAAATTGCCACTGAATTTGTACCTTAAAACATAATCTTTTTATTTTCTTTAAATTTGCAAACATCAGGGTGATTTTTACCTAAGGAGACTGATGAGATTGTGGGTTTGGGAATAATTTGTGATTTATGGGTGTTCTGCAGTTTCATAAGAAGTGTTTTGAGCTTTCTCTTAAAATGTATTAATTACCAAGAATGTGAACCAACAATATTTGTTAGTACTGTCAACAAAAGCTCACTTGGCTTATTAGCAAACTTGCAGTGCAATCAGTGAAACTGGATGGAATGAGTTGGAGCCACACTGATGAATAAAATCATTTGGAGTTTGCAATGTGCAGGGTGTACCTGCTGATGAGAACGACAACAGTAAGATGGAGACGGCCTGGAGATGGAGATCAGGTAAAAAGGGATGGAACAACATGCTGCACTGTGCATGGTGTAAAAGCGCTGTGATTTGGAGTCTTCACTGTGGAGGCGAAATTTATCAGGATCAAGCTCAGGTGTGAACATTTGTGTGCAGGGTTAGTGTCCTGTCCCATCATTCAGCATCTACAGACATGCTCGGAATCATCAACTGTAGGAGTGAGGAACAAAACGTATCCAACTCTAGTGGGACTAAAATCACCCATAAATCCAGACTAGGTGAATATTCAATTATGCAATGCAGACATCACCATAGATCAAAGTGAAACACACTTAAAAAAAAAAAAACACTAAACGTACACACTTTCATAGCTTTATTCTAAAATGATGATTTCTTTTTCATTCAATCGTGCAGTGCCTTGAATGTTTTGACCTTTTAAAAACAACATCATGACAATTTGCTTAGACTTTTTTTAGTTATATATATATATATATAATAGAGCATGGATTGTAGTAAATAATCATTTAATTAACATATATTTTTATTTTATTGATACCAGTAAATTAAAGGACAGCTGCTTTACAGCTGCGATTGACACACGACTCATCGTGAAGCTTGTATTCTTCCGCAAAGTGATCGAGTCCCTAGGCGCACTGGGGGGGGATGTTTATGGGTCGCTGCTCGGGACCGATGGAAGCTGTGCTGACTTTAATCAGCAGAGGAAACAAACGACATGTGGCCCTGTGTCGGGGGGGGGGGACAGTGTCCCATTTTGAATATCCCGCCCTGGCAGGTGACTCCGCAGCTCCACAGAGGCGGGGACTCGCGGCGCTCTCCCCGCCGCAACCCTCAGTCGTGTGTCGGGAGTCTCCGCTGCCACAACTCCTAACGGTGGAGCGGCTTTGTTAGAAGCAAACTTCGGCAATCAACGACGCTTTGTTAGTTTTACTTTTTTGCGGATAGCAGCCGACACCGAACACGTTTTGCCCGCGTCGAGCTCGTAGTTTTTTTTTTCGTCTAGTTTTGCCTTTGCCTCTGGAGATGTGCCGCGTGGAGGAGCGTTAAGCAGGAGCGGACCGCGCTGCGCACCGAAGCCGGGATGAGTGGGAGCTCCGCGGTGTCCGGCTCGGCACCTTGCCGCTTCGCCCACTACTTTGTTATTTGTGGGATAGACACAGACACTGGACTGGAACCGGATGAGTTAGCAGGTATGAGCTCTCATAGTTTAGTTTTTTAAATGTTATGTTAATAATAATGGGAAAAAAAAGAACAACAAAGTCACAAGTAGCGTCACCCCCAATGCTAATAGGGCATATTAGCTAATCAAGTGATTAGCTTCATCATGACACAAGCCAACATCTGTACACATTGTCAGCACCCTTAAGTAGCACAATCTACATTTATTTTTATTAGTGGTTTTCTCTACACAACTAGTATTCAAGGAATTGAGCAGAGCATGACGTTTAACCACAGTAAACAGTAGCAGCATGCTACCAGCAGGTTTGTTGACAGATGTGATGAGTGTGAGCAGCTCCTCTGGACCGGGCCACTGAAGCTTGATGTGCTTCTTGTGTGTTAATAGAGTGAAAATGAGCTGTGTCTTATCTGATCGAGGCTTCCTGTGCTCTGAGGCAAAGTGAAACAGGCTGCTGTTGAATAATCAGTGTCTTCCAGTGAAAGGCAGCAGTTTGAGATCACCTTTGCTCACATGAACAGCACACAGTGTCGTGGAGACGAGCTTCCAGTTTGCTCTGTGGTTGTTGGAATCACATTTAACAGTGGAATAAACCCTGCAAGTAAGGTTTTTGTTGAATCATACCATCACACATGACGATCAACTTGGAGCCTCGAGGCCGAGGTTCAGACTAGTAAATTGTGTGTGTGTGTGTGTGTGTGTGTTCAAAGGTGAACTGTGATTGCACATTTTTTCTGATGGTTTGACGAAGCACATAAAAAAAAATCAACTCTTTTTCCAGAGTTTGTGAGTGCTTTCGGTGTGTCTCTACGTGTTTGTGTTGCTTTCAGGCTGCGACGTGTCTCAGAGGTGACACTGATAAGCTTCCAGCATACTGTGTCCATATGCCCTGCTGTCTGCTCTGCTCACACTTGATGAGCTTGTGTAGAGTGTGTGCTTGTGTGTCAGGATCAGGTTAACAGTTAGCAATAGTGTTAAACTAGGTCTGCAACTGTTGATTGCTTTAATTATAGATAAAGCTGCTGGGTATATTCTTGACTAAATCATTCAGGATGGCTCCATTAATTGCCTTCGTTTTGTCAAACCAACCGTTTAAACCCGCAAACTGTTCGTATTGCCACAGAAGAAAGCTAACAAAATTTCCAAATCAGATACTATTCTGATGATCTAGTTCCCCATTGTCCTGTTGCCACTGCTGTAAACAAGTCTGTATGACATATCTTGTGTGTAATACGGAGACACGGGCGCAACACAAACTCTGTAGAACAGCATCAAAGTGAGTTGAGATCCTTCCATTGTGTTTTTTACTCTAAAACACTAATGCGCAAGTATAAATCAAGCTCTATGGGGCATTACGTCCACCAAGCTGCCCTCCCCCTTCCTTTATCATATGCGTCAGTTAGCCTCCACACTTTATTGGAGATCATTTACAATTCTGATGAGGCCTATTGCTGATCTCCCCCATGACGCATCCTCATCTTCTGTGTGACACTAATGCTGCCATTATTGATGTCCCCATGTTGCTTTAGCTGGTCCTTAAAGTTGCTTTTTTTCCCCTGTAAAGGGCACCCCACACTATCTTATACCCTGAATTGGTGGGAGACGTAATTGCAGTGACCCACATTAAGCACTGTACTATGCCTTTCCTTATTTTAGGCTGTGATTCCCCTCCTCCCTGCTCTTTGTGTGGCAGCATGGCCTTATTTCCCTCAGCCCATTGTTCTACTCATAGGGCCAGGCTTCCTGTAGACCTGCCTTGGGCTCCAACTTGGTTTTCAGTGTCTTCTCTGTCTTTATTTATGCTTCGTACAAATTCGGTATTTAACTTGTAATAATAAATCCTGAGATCTTGGTCTGGGTGAGAATGCTGATTAGCTTGTTTAATCCCCCCACCCTATAAATAGGCTCTTTGCCAGCCCAGACACCCACCCTGTATGTTGCCTCAGTGTTAGAGCTACATGCTGGCATGTATACAGAGCCAAAAATATTCCCTGCGTTCAAACACCAGATGCATTTGTGGTGTGCAGCATTGTGGAGCTGAAATATAAGAGGAGCGAAGAGCTAATCTGGGAAGGGAGATGTTTGGCATGCCACTCTGAAATGGAGATATGAGGTCAGTGCTGCTGCAGTGTGAGATGTCTGCCCCTTCTTCAGAGGTGACAATTGTTCAGTCAAGCTAAGCTGCTGCTGATTATAAATACCAATCACAAATGTAGTTTATGGAATTTAAGATAGGTATATCATTTGTTGCTTTTTGGGCAAAGTTGCGTCACATATGGGGCGGCAGTTAGCTCAGTTGGTAGAGCAGTTGTCGCGTGCAAGTCCTTTTACTTTATTATTTAGACTGTAAGATTAAATTGATAAATTATCCCATTAAAATAATTGAATAGTGAAGGCAGATCTAAATGAACAAGCTCCAGTAATGACTTCCTATCATCTGCTGCAAAGCAAAGCATCCACTGTTGTTTGCATGTATCGTTAAGGACATGCATGAACACACACACAGATGTGTGAAGACACAGGGGTGAGGCTGTGATCCTGATGCTCAGTTTCAGTTTGCACGTTTGTTCACTGTTGTCAGGTTTTCAACTCCCTCGAGAATCTTGCCAGTCAGTTTCAACTCTCAGCTCCAGACATTGTCCTCCTCCCCCTTCTTTGTCCTTTTTGAAGTCCTTTTTGTGCATCTGCTCTTTTCCTTTTCTGTCTGCATCCTTTACACCTCCCACTCCTCACACTGGAGTGTCAAGTCAGTTCTCAGCAACCCAGCAGCAACACTCCCGGTCATAATGGATCAGAAGTCCTTTTAGACGGAGATCCCAGCATATTGCTGTCAACTTGAACCTTCTTTATGAAACCTTTGTTAGTTACACTACAGCAAACAAAGGTTTTCATTGAAGTCAACTGTTGCAACTCACAAGCAGCTGAGGCATGATGGTTAACCTTTTGGCAACATTATAATATACATTTACTATTATATATATTGTGTATCATAAACTGTATAATATATTCTATTGTGCTTTTTTCTTAGTACAGTCCTGTTAATCATTATTACAAACCACAGTGCTGTGTTTTGACACCTTATAAGCGTTAACCACATCAACCTGTTTCAGACTTTCAGACACCCCCATGCATTGTTTTAAAAACAATAATTGGTCTTAAACAAAAAGTAAATGAGTTAATGGAACCTCTGGGGGCACTGGCTCACCGCTTCCTAGCCTGGGTGCCATCAAGACTATTAAGACCAGTAAAGGTTTGCTCTTTCTAAAAGTTTTAACATGTCTGTTTCAGGGTTGATGTGATAAGTCAGCTCTAAGGAGATGAAGTCCTATACTATCTCGGCCTCTCTTGCTCCTGTGATAAACTAATATTTTCATATTTGCTTCAGTCTTTAGTTTGTACTTTACATATGAGATGGTACTAATGTGACTTTGGCTACTATCGAAACAAAAAAGTTAGATTAAAGATTAGATAAAATACTGGACTGGTTTTCTTTTTCTTTTCTTTTTTTAAACATCTCCTAAGCTTTGAAATAATTTTGGCTTTGATTATTTCAATTAACTTGACAGCACTTGACTTTGTTTCCTGAGATTTATGTGATTTATAACCCCAAAACCCACCTGTATGGAGCTTGCCAGCCAGTTTAACTTGAAACTCTTTTGGGAGTATACTGCTTTCAGTGTGTCAGTCTGACAATATTTATATGGTAGTTAATTTTCACTTTGTTCAGGGAGAGTGGAGCACAGAGGTATAGCACAGCACACAAAGGGATTGGAGCAGCTAAAGCTCTCTCAGGGTCCAGCCATCTGTCCTCAGACACACACACACACCAGCCTGGGAGTCCGTCATCACAAAAGCTGCACACTAACGCTGCAAACGGATGTATGCTAATGATGACTGACACACGCCCCTATTAATTCATGCCAACAATGCCATGTCTGGGTAATGGACAGATAATAGTTTATAGGACATAAGTAATAAAATCTGGTTTGTCGTAAATGATGAACTGAATTATGTCCTGTTGATCTCAACATTGTATTTGCTACATGATAACTTCACCTTTGTTCCATCAGCTTTTGCCACACACTCGAGCATCTTTATACTTGACTCTTTCTTCCGTGATCATTGGTTCTTTCTTCCTCATCCGCCTCTGCATTTTGTCCCCCTCACTCAATATTTCTTGCTCTGCTAGCTCAGCCGAGCTGTTGTTAAGCCTGTTAGAGTAATCCATTCCGACAGTTCCTCCAGGGTACGCTGAACGCATCGCTGTAATATAACACACCACCAGGCCAACCACTGTCTCCTCCACAAACACGCACGCACACATGTATGATGCTCATAACCATGACCTTGTACAGCAAAGACTTCTGTCTTTCTTTAAAGCCATTTACTAGAGATTGTTATTGACTTTTGACTTGATGTTTTGGCCTCACTGGAAAAGTAAAGGTTGCATGAATTGGCTTCCATTTGAGTTTAGCTTCCCAAACTTAAATGAAAACAAACAAATACAGGAAATACAGTAAAATAGAAGCTGAAATGAATGAAAGTCCTGCACAGTTTCAAACATATGAAACTCCGAAGAGCTTCTGATTCAACTGTGAAGGGGATTCTAAGACAGTTGGACAAGCACATAAGGGTTTAAGTCCCTCCTCATTTGGCTGTAATTGGTAAATTATGCTGGGGTGTATACCATCAACTGTGAATAGCAGTGAGCAGCTGCTCCAGAGACAATGGCAAGAATCAGTTAATATATTAGATTAAGAACAGCAAAGCTGAGTATGTGGCATACAAGACCAGAATCTTACAGCACTGACTATAGACACATACTTCCCCGACTGTGGGAAGACGGCTGGCGGCCAACAATAGATGTTTGTCACCTAAAGTATGTTTTGTTGGTTTTAAGTGGAGGTCTTGACAAAGCCTCAAACCTACTTGTCATCTGTCTGACAGGATGTTGAGTGGTAGAGATGTGTAGTGTAAACCTGTAGGAGAGGCCATGCTTTTCTAGTTAAAGTTCAGAGGTCTAGGGATAACGTGGGGGTGGGTAGTAATGATGGATTGTTTGCCTTTGGGAGTCGGGGAGACCTGTCAACCTCAGAGGATGCCGTGAACTGCTGCTGACCACTTGCATGCCTTCCCGTCTCTGACAGCAGAGTGAGCAGTTGATCTTGGGAGGTGCGGGCAGCCTTTTCAGAGCCCCTCCCTCACATTGACTTCTGACCCTGAGCTCCATATGTTAGGTCTCTATGCGAGAGGAAGGGGGACAAAGAAACCAGAGGGAGCTTGGGGGTTGTTTTCACTTCTCATAGGGGCACTTACACATAAAGAGAGTTGGAGAAGGTCAAAGATAGCATGAAACATAGTCAATAAGACTAAGGCACCTGAAGGTAATAATGTTTGAAGGCCAGATCACTTGCATTTATGGTTTTTGTGATATGTGATATTTGTGTAGAGTATGAAAAACTGTACTTGAGGAAGAAATCTAACAGGTAGCTAGTATGTGTAAGTAGGTAATTAGGTGCCACTGCAGTTTCATAATAATTACATCAAAAACAGAATACGTCAGAACAGAAAAATGTAGATGAATAATACAGAAGTACAGAATAGAGTCATAATAGTAGTAATACATGATGATGATGATGATGAAACCTAATTAGGGAGGTGAGATACAGTAGATAAGAAGGTGTGAATGGCCTTAAGTTCAGATATCAGTTATCTGGGTCACTTTTGTGACGTTTGTTGGGAGTGATGGAGGCCGAACTCTGACCACAGGACAAAGGACCTGCAGCATTGTTCCTCCATACACCACAGATAGGAACAGCCTCATTTGGCCGTCCACCCTTACTAGTTGGAAACCCTCTGGGTGAGCCAGGCCCTGATGATTTGTCCATATTATTCAGAGGTTAGAGGTCATTTGTCAGCGGTTCACCTTTACCTCCTCAGCTCCTGATGCATGTCATTGCTGGTGGATTTGAGGTCTCTCTCCTGGGAGCAGGTCTGTGTATTGCAGAGCTCATAGGTAATAGCAGGTTAGCTGTTGCTGTGTGTAAACAATACTGTTTCCAAGTAACTTGTGCCTCCTGACACAGTCACAAAAACTCCTCACACAAATGGATCAGAACAATCCCAGTTCACATCTTTTGTAACCTCATAAAAATCACGATTTGGCAAGAGGACAGCCATTTATCAATATTTACTATTAGCTTAGGGATGAAATGTTTAGTGGTACTCATTCCATAATTTATCCTTAACCCCTAGTAGCTGGCCTTCTTCTATGTGAAAAGGTTGAGTGTATCATTTGCTGTTTACTCTTGAAGGTGTGTGTGTGTGTGTGTGCGCGCGTGCACGCTTGCACGCTTGCGTGCTTGCACTCAGGCCAAGCCAACACTTGACACTGCTGAATCTCATGTGTTGGCAAGAACCTGGAATTACAGAAGTACATTTAAAATATTTACTATAAAAACAATGAACACTTAGAAGGGGTAAAAGCGAGATGCAGGGAGGCTGTGACTAGAGGGGGAAAACTGCCCGGATTCCAACCACAAAAGAAACATGTAATACCTGACTTCCCGTGGACATACAGCCAACATCGCTGTGAGAGTGTGGAGGTTGGTGTTATGTCAGGCAGGCTCTAAATCTTCTTACATAACTGTGATAGGCCCCACAGCAGTAACTAAGGCCCCTTATGACAGATTAGAGCCTGCGTGGTACAGGGGCCTGGCTGCTTACTGACATCCATCACTTCACTGTGAGGCATGCTGGACATTGGATCAAACTTCATAAACAGTCAGATTATCACACAGCTGAATGATTTGAATTCTTATATAATTATTTCTCTGGTTAATGATAAGTAAGAGTAATTTAACATACAAAACCAGACTGCCTCCTCTTACTAGATCTGATAAGGTCTCACTTCATTAACCAGCAAGAGTGCTTTCATACATACAGGCTTTAGTTTGCATGCAGGCACTATAACGAAAAAATCAATAATCAGCGAGATGACCAACCCGTGTTAACATTCGTTGTGAAATCATCTTTCTTCTGTCACACAAACATTTTTGTGTGATGTGACGTGATGCATTTTAGTACGTTTGGATTTTTCTCAGTGTGAAAAGAAACCAAACCAAGAGGAAAAAGTCATCCACTGATTGGTCCCAGCAGCAGAGTGTTAGTACTACAAAGCAACAAGTGGATGCTACTATAGAAAAACATTTTGTCTGTTTTAAGTCTGGCTGGTCATACCAACCTGTTGTAGAAGGATAAGAAGGGCAGGCTGTGTGTGTGTGTGTGTGTGTGTGTGTGTGTGTGTGTGTGTGTGTGTGTGTGTGTGTGTGTGTGTGTGTGTGTGTGTGTGTGTGTGTGTGTGTGTGTGTGTGTGTGTTTGTGTGTCCAACTGGTTAACTGGACTTTGTTCAACCACTGATTGAGTTCCAACTCATCCACTGACCTCTGGTCTGTGTGATAAGGCTGGGTAAACAAAGCATGACCGCTATTAGATAAGCTAACGTATGTCATATTACTCTTTTCAAACTTGTTTTGAACTCCATCCCCCCTTCTTTGCCTCTTTTGTTTCATCTTCACCCCCCTCTGGCAGTACATACATGCCATTAAGCCGAACACCCTGTTCGCCTGCACAGGACAGTGAATACAGTGAATCAGATCAGCGATGTGTGTAATAAAGCCGCCTAGTCACAGCCTCCCTCTGCTGCAGCAGAAAAAGGCTCCCCGAGCTCTCTTTAAACAGCCTGGCAAACTGCTCCCCGGGGCCCAACACATGCACTCAAACATACACACAGCAGTGATGAAAGGCAGTGCCATCAGCCATAACTGTCCAAAGTGTAATGGTGTTGGGGTAACTGATACGAAGGACATCAGCCTTGTTGACTGACAGTCTGTGAACAAATGTGAATGTGTTGTTAGGCTGACAGAGCCAGACATGAAACACAGTTTAATTCAAGGTTATTTGCAATTTGTCCTGTTTACATATCGTTTCAGATATAACCTGGATCTTCAAACATATTTCTAAGTCAGGGCTTCGTATCTTGTAGTCTAGTAAGTCTAGTAAGTGTGCAGAAGCTTTTTTGATATGCACATTTTTTAAATACCCATTACTAAAATAAATTCATATTCAGTGTATCAGCTCAGCTCACCTCTTGCTCAACAATGTCTGAGTTATGGAGAGGTACCTGGGTCCAAGATGGTTGATTTTTGTAATGTTTGTTGGCCTTGTCGCCTTGACTAACTCTAACCATGCTGTTTCCAAGTGAATAATTTCCAAGACATTATCAGATATTGGAAAACGTTCCGACAACTAGGATCACTGGGATCAAAACACCCATTTAAATAAATATTTGATTTGGAATTAGTGTGTAGGTTACACTTAATTCAATTCAATTTCAATTCATTGTGTAAGTCTGAACCTGGGTCACGTTTACACATGGCCCAGAAGAAGTCCTCTTTCCTCCCCTGAAAACAACATGAGGTTATGTAATTGTGACACTGGTTGGGACATTGGTGGACTTGTCAAGGCAGATTAGAGAAACTCAACAGCTATTTCTGAACCACAGGCTTGGATTGTTTATCCCATCAGAGTGAAATGTGGCAGCACAGCAGAAATGAGGAAATCTCACAGCAGGTGTTCTTACATGAGGGATGGAGCATGTCTCTGTTATAAAAGTTTCCTTCCTCCCTACTCTAGGTTTCCAAGATCACGTCACTGACATCTTTATGATATGTCCTGAAATATCGAAGAGTTGACTGTCAGCCTATTAAGCATGTTAAATCTGTGGCAGACCTGTCAATGAGAGAGAGACCTCTTTAAATGACTGTTTAGCTTAGCAAATCACTGCAAGGGATGAGGAATGGACCCAAGTGCCATTTACAATTTCCTGTCAGACATACCCTGGATGAGAACTAACTTGTGGTGAACAAGAGTGGCGTGAGAATAAAAAAAGAAACACTTCCAAATGCCCCTTTGTTTAAAGTTTCTATATCTGCAGCCAGTTTTCTTTTGAGTAATGATATTTTTTAGTCACACTTTTTGATGGAGACAGAGGTGGCATGAGGCAACACAACAGTCGTTTTAAGTCGCCTCTCTTCACGATGAGCATGAGCACTTCATAGATTAGAAACACGAGTATGATGGTTGAGGCGATTCAAACTTTTGGATGTAATCGCTCCAGAACTTTCTGTCAACTTCAGCTTTTCCTCAGTCCTGTGAGTGCGTGCAGTGAAAGGACATCTTCTCCTCCCAGCGTCTTCCTTTTGCCTCTCATCTCTCCGTTCACATTATGTCAGCCCTCCTGCTTCAAGGCTCAAGTATGGGACATATGGCTGAACAGTCTTACACAACTGCTCTCAATGCTCATACTTTATAGGGGCATTTTTAAAAAACATGTCTCTGTCTGTCACTCTCTGGTACTCTGTCTTTATTTCTCTCAAGCAGTTCTCTTTCTGCTGGACTCTGTAGTAGCCAATTATGAAACATCACTACTATTGTGTATGACCTGTCAATCCCCCACCCTGCACTCACGTGGTGTTGTGTAGAGGGCTAAAGGGCCTGCTCAAAGGCAATGCTATTAACTTTGGGTACAAATGGAATGATGTAACCACTATCCTACAGGGACTCTTTAGTGTTTTGTGCTACAGTAGTCACAGGGGTTTGCTATGAAGACAAAACAGCATTTAGGAAGGCAAATAATTTCACTGAAAGGGGTTGAGGAGCTAAAGAGAGTACTCTCTACACACTGTGAGATGATAACACATTCACATCCAGCTGGAGCAACTGATTTACATGTTTAAAGTTTATTAGTTTTAGTCACCACAGCAGCATCTGTTTTGGCTTTTGTCAACGTCAATCTCGAGGTAAACAGCTTGCTAATCTACCAGGAATGTGTGCTGAAATGTAATTGGCCAATGCTGTTGGGGTTCGTAAAAAAAGTAAAATCTGGTTCAGCACAAACTTTTGTGAATGCCTCGCAAAATGTGAAAAAGTGCAGTTCGCACCTGTGCCGACGCCACGGGTCTGTCTCCTTTTTGAGGAAACCCTGACCTAGCCACCTCCTTTCTCACCTCCTTCCACTCACTCTAAAGTCCTCACAAAGACAGAAATCTTATAGGTTATTTTGAAAGGCTAAGTCATCTCACTGCATACCGTGGAGGCTATTTTCAGTGGCGGATGAATCCACCTTTGCTGCTTTTTTTTTTTTTGTGGCAGCAGGACAGTGCATTTGGGACTGAGTCAAGGTAAGCTTGTGTAAGAAACACTAAGTGCAACCGTGTGGTTCACTGATGTTTGGCCACAGGCTTCTTAGAGCCACTGCAGGCGAGATACTGTCTTCAGGGCTTTAGGTCTGACTGTGGATGTATGTGCATAGAGCCTGGTTTGTGCATCTAACTGAATATCTTTGCTTACTGTCTGTGCCTTTGTGTGTATGTGTGTCTGTGTTTCTGTGTGTGCAGGCATTTTGCTGAACAGTGCTGAGAAAGCCTTCTTTATTTCTGCAGACTTTACCATAGAGAGAGGAGATCAAAGGAGGCTGAGTCAAACCTTTAGTCCTCCTACAAGCACATTGAACCTTCTCACAGTGCACTGATTTGATTCGGGGGGGAGAAAGAATTTGAATTATTATTGTTTTATTTTATTTACACATGGTTGATTATTCAAGGCAAAGTTCAAAGGTAGTGTGTACTACACCAGAATAAGAGCCAGGTCCAAGGGCAACTGTCATCAGCTGACCCGTTCCCTTCACTACACAACTGTTCCTTCTACAGTTGTGTATTGAAGATTCAGCTACATTCATCATGTCTGCTTTAAAACGCCAAAGTTCCGTCCGAGTGATGAAATGTTAGCTCATCCGACTCTGCAGTTGTCCACTCTCTGTCACTTTCTCTTTCTCTACCGTCTACCTTGCTCTGGCACCCTTGTTTTTCCTGCTCATCTCCCACATCTTGCTGCCTCGCTGTTTCTCAGCATCACTGCAAGGCTTTGATCTGTCTTTCTCTGTCTCTGCAAGTCATCCCTTATTGTGGATTTCTACATCTTTCTGAGCAAAGCCAGCCACTCTCCCTTCATTTAGACAAATGGGGGCTATGTTGATGCTGCTCTAGTCGCCTCTGCTAACAAAGGTCATGTTTTCATCCTCCTAGTTTCGGCTGCAAACATTTAGTTGAACATAAATTAACTCTAAAAAGCCTCATTAATGCAGTGATGACAGCAGCTACCCAAGCCTGACTGACACACCTGTCTGCCTTTATAATAGACCTGTACATGCCTTTTCTCTCAGATTGACACATGGCCAACAGGCACATCAGCACCTGGTTATAGCCCTGCAGCTGCTGTGATGCCAGCTGTTCTTAGCTGACGCACATACAACAGCTCAGACAGCTACTTCCTGTCTGCTTGACACAGTTATTCTTCATGATAAAACAAATGTTTCAGTAAATGTTATCATATTTCTTTCATGTTTTCCATTGCGTGAGCGTTCCGTCCATCTCCAAATATTAACTACTATCTTGATCCCCATGGGGAAATTGTTGGTGGACAGTGCACAGAGACCAAGAAATTAACCAATTTAAAGATCGCAAGGGGAAGTTTCTGGAAAAATTCAGCTTCAGCAGGCAAATTGAATTTTTTATTTATTTGTTTTTCACTGCCTTACACTATTATGCGTGAATTGGCAGCAGAGTACTGGTCTTCCTCGCAGCCAGCCTGCTGCCACAGTTGTGTCATGGGTAAAGAATGCTGGACACTTGCCACACTGTGGCGGCTGCAGCTTAACAGGGATAAAAGGACGTGCAGGGGACATTTTCCCCTCCAAATCCCTCAGTGCATGGACGTGACCGTGTGTTTTTATCCTTTTCGCTACACACGATGTAAGCGGTTCCTCCTCTTCCTTCATTGCTGATTTGATTCCATATAGTGATGGTTATCTGTGCTTCTTTCACCAGTCACTACTCAGAGAGCTTATAACAAGGTGTAGATAAACAGCAGCTGCTAATCTGCTTATACACTCAGGTGACAGTGAGTTAGGGCACAAAAGCCTCCAGTAATGAAAGGACCCAGGGGAGCAACCAGAGCATGTGCCTGAATGAAAATGGGTCGACCACGCTCAGCAAGTCCCCCTACAGCCTCTTTTTTCCTCGGCCTTCTCTTATCTCCCTGCTCTTCTTTAGTTCTCTCCCTCTTCACCATCTTAAAGTGAAGAAAAGAACCAAGTAGGGTCTGGCAGCATGGCACAGTAATGACATCACCACTGCAGCATCCTGTGGCAGGCCAGTAGAGGCCTGAATAGGACTTATAGAGCCAGCTTAGCCTGGGCACTGGGACACTGGGCCATTGTAACTCAAACAGTCGTGTTTCTTCTCTCTTAAGTGGAGTGATATGTGTTTAGGGGATCTGCTTTTTGGCCCTAAAAAGTATGTTCTTTTCCTAACTGCAGAAGCAGCATGGGTTTTTCTCCCCGATTTATGTTCAGTGCACTACGCAAAGTGTCGGGTCATAATTGTCAGTATTATTTCTTCAATTTTACAACTCCACTAAAGGGCTGGACGTTTTAATTCAGTGAGCAGATACAAAGCGACTTACAAGTGAGTTACAAAGCACACTAAATATCTAAGAAATATAAAGTGCTCTAGGAAGAGCTGATTCAATTACATGGGGTGTAAGACAAAAAAACAAACAAATATGCAACACGTGGCCTTTGTATTCAGAAGATTCCTGTCTGATTGTAGAAGTGACACGATTGTACACAAACAACTGAATGCAGCAATGCATGAAATTTATTCACAACTCTAAGCATCTTTGCACATTTGCGTGAACTGTGTTGAAACAGATGTGAGGTTTCTGAGGCGGTGGCTTGTTTAGCCTCATGTACACACGTTACTTCTGTAGCTATTGTGTGTACACTGCAGCTGGCTCTTGTCTTTGTGCCCACAATGCATTGTTGCTTTCACACATGAGTGACTCTGCGCATCGGGGGGGATGATTTAATATATTCAGCAGGTATTCAGCATATGCACAGACAGATGCTTTTGAAGTAGTGCAGGGCACACAAGCCCCAGGGTTTGTGAATAATGTCGGCTGCAGCCCACCTTTCAAATCCATGAATACAGCGGCTGTACTTTTGTGGTGCAGGTGAAGCGCTGACAGTGTTGTCTCTCAGTCGGCCGACTACTGTCAAGTCTGCTCAGTCTGCCTCTGGAGGACTCAAGCACACACACACGCATACGTACATAGTGAATCAACTGCACAGCCCAACCTGCAGTGAGGCAACAAAGCCTGTCTGTCAATCTTGCTCCTAGACTCCCTGAGTCCACACACACACACACACACACACACACACACACACACACACATGCTGATCATCACACACACTCCAAGAGAATCCGTCAGGGCAACAGGGTCCACATGCATTATGCATTAGGGTCTGGGGACAATGTATGATTAGTTCCTCAGTGTTTCTTGCATTTTTATCTGCATGTGTGCATCTGTGTGTGTTGTTATTGGGCATTTTAACTTTAGCATGCTCAAGTGTGCTTGGGTGAGCTTTATGCTTTATCAATATAATAATAGGAATAATAATAAAAGCTGTCTCAAACTCATTTTTATTGTGTTGATATGTGTATGTGTAAATACAGACTAATGGATATGTATTCTGGGGATGTCCTCCTGGGGCCAATTGTATGTAATTAGAAGCACATTAAGTGATTTGGTGGCTCTAATGATGCAGTGTGTGTCACATAATACCACACCCTGACACTTAGAGTGGGAAACCCCTCCTGTTACTCATGGCAATGACCTCATTATTGTGATGATTGTCACAAGAAATATCTTCTTCACCTCAGAAACGTTATAGTTTCAGGTGGCGCGTCATGAGTCGTGTGTCAGGTTCTCAGTAGAAACCGCAAGACCCGCTGACGACCAGAAGTGTGTTTATTAGGAGAGTGGATAGATCAAGGCAGAGTATGAGACGTGCACCCGCAGGCTGCAATTGATCTGTTGTTGCTGAACTCATCCGGCTGCCGCTGCTGCTGCTGCTGCCGCTGCCGCTGCTGCTGCTGCTGCTGCTGCTGCTGCTGCTGCTTTGCAATTCAATTTGGCAGGCAGCAGCAAGGGCTGTCCAGAGGGGCCCAATCAGCTCTCATCCCCTATTTTCACTCTCATTCACATTCACAGTTACATGGTAAAGGCTAGAGTAAGCTCATGCTTCTCCGTTGGTTTATGTAAACATCTATTCAAACCTAGGAGGCTCACTTGCTCACCTCCCAAATCTCAAAAATGTATTGTGCAGAGCTGTACATCCAGCGAACCATACCAACCATATTGGTTGGCGTCGCGAAGGTACTGGGAATTGAAATAAAATGAAAAGAAGACAAAGTAATAGTAAAGTAGATCGAGCAGCTACAGGAGCAGCTAGCAGATGATGTCTTGCCCCTGTTGTTAAGCTCCTTTCCATTGAAACATTGAGTGTAGTGACTAATTTATTCCAGTTTTTGTATTTAGTCTACTTCTTTAGAAAGCTGTGGTTTTTAAACACAACACCAGCAATAGTGGTAGTCTGACAATGTAACCTGCATACTTCTGATTACATGCAGAAGAGCATAATTCCACCTTAAGTCTCTTGGAAATGAACGGTAATGAATTTAGAGAACCCAATGAGGTGTGTGTGTGTGTGTGTGTGTGTGTGTGTGTGTGTGTGTGTGTGTGTGTGTGTGTGTGTGTGTGTGTGTGAGAGTGAGACAGATGTTGCCCAGTTTATGTGGCTGCATTAATCTCTGTGCTGTAATCCCATTAAAAAGTAAAAGTCAGGGATAAAAACCTCACATGGAACAAATCACATGTGCACACACAGAAGATACAAACCCACACGTTAGTATTAGAAATGTAACAGGCTCACACTAACAGGTTTACTTATGAATGCCTGCATATTCTATAAAAATCAAGCTATCTGGTTGTTTTTAATAAAAGTGGTCATAGTTACTGTTTATGAAAAAGGCTCCATCATACTGAAAAAAAATGAACTTGCATTTGCTCAGCTGCAGCAGTGAAATCACAGTGGGAATTGATGGTGTTAATGAGAGTATTCAGATCCGATTCAGAGCATTCAGATCTCTGCATCAGCACGGAGTCCCACAGGATTTTGGGGTTTGGGATTAACACTGATTCACCAGCGTAATTGCTTTTGTTTGCCCTGGTAACGTCGTGCATGTTATTGCTTTTCTCATTTTCATCACATCGCCATCTGTGTGATTAAGTCCTCTGTAGTTTCCAGACACAAAGTCTTTTGTATGATGCTGTTTGTCTCAGCTTTACTTAACCAGAATACCACAGTGGCGTAGGCGCCACACACATTTCTATGTGCACATATCTACACATATCAAATTGATTACTCAAGTTGTGCATCTGTTATTATGAGACAGGGTTGTGATGCTGCATGCTCATGGACCTTCAGCCCTGCTTCTGGGGATGGTTAGGGCAAACACTGGTATGTACCAGGGTGTGTGTGTGCGCAAAAGAGAGAGGGAGAGAGAAAGATGTGTGTAGAGAGTAAATCTAATTACTAAAACACTATTTAATCTCTGTGCACATAGTGAAAGGGATTATCAGGACTGAGCTGGAGGGATATCAGAACATCAATACCATTTAGATGTTAGCTGAATTTAAGCAGCATCAATAGTAAATCCATCGTCTTCAGTATCGTGTACACTGAGCTCCAGCACATAATGTAGACCACTAACTAGGCAGCTTAACGCTGACACTCATTCATCTTCAGGTGATTACAATCACTCATTCAAACTTTTTGATTTACCTGTAGCAGGAGGATTAGTTCTATTTTCACAGTATAAGCAAAATGTACAGTTTAGTGTGTTGTGTGTTGTTGTTGAGTGTGTGTTTCAGTGTGGTGTTGACTGTGAACATTTTAGTATAAAGTGTGTAGAATGAAAATAGGCAGATAAGAGTGAACAGTGCCAGTTGGAGGTTCAGTGATGTAATGATTAGATAATGCCAGCAGCGCTGTAGTGTGGATTTCCTGTCACCCAGCAGTTCAGCAGCTTCCTCACTTCTGACTTATCCATCATCGGAACTGCCAGACACCTCACCTCACATCACATCGCAGAATGACTGCTAAGACTTTCAGGCGCCACAGCAGGTCCTGCGGTGTAAGAGGGGAAATAGAATGTATTTATTCTCACTGCCTGTTGTTCACCGAACTGAAGCTGCAGTAAATGACCAATGATCACTCACAGCAGGTGTCTTAAAGTTAGTGAACATAGCAACATATAGACACCTGGGCAGAGTGTGCACTTGAGTCTATTTTAAGAATTTACCAGCTGCATAATGACCTTGAAATCCAAGCCCCTGCTGTTTGCATGCAGCACTGAGTTAAGACTGGACAGAGGAAAGGTTGTGCATGCGCAGTCACATACACAGCCAGCACTTATTTCTTTCCTCACAGTCTGGTGCCAATCAATCAGCGCAGAATTTCAATTAAATCCATCCATTCAGATGTATAACACATGGTATACTTTATGTGGAGTGGAGATACACAGCCTGTGGACTTTCTCCTGTATTCTGAGTATGAGACTATTCTTTAAAGAATTTAAATAAAAAAGTATTTGCATCTAGCTGCGTAACAAGCAGTGTTGCGAGTGTAAAGTACCTTATTCTCTCTCTGTTTTTGGTTTTTGCATGTGGAAGATACTGATTAAGACATTTAATCTTTAGCCTGGAGACCCTGATCTTAACAGCAGAGAGGTTCTCACAGGGATTACTCTGCTGTCTCTATGCTCACATTGTACATCCATCAGAAGATGGGCTAGATTGGCTTGTTTGTATTCTGCTGTAATCGAGACACTGGAATCTGCTAAATATGGCTACATTCAACAGTTTTACACACCACATCGTGATTATCTCACAGTTATGAGTTGTGAAAACACTTGAATGATGTCATGTAGGAGTCATTGCAGACCCATACTAGGGTCTATATATATTGCTATATTGCTACAGTACAGATAAATATACTAATAGACTCACTCATTATTTATATTTTTAACGTTTTAAGCAATAATGAATGTCTGCTTTTCGATTGTAAAATATGATGCATTTACATATAAATGTGAACTCTGTCATCTCTAGTCTTTGTCTGGTTGGTAACCATGTTTGAAACTGTGATTTGCTGCTCCTGGAAAGGTTTTTCTGTGCAAATGCTGCTGCTTGGTTTGACTCCAAATAGCTGACTGCTCACTAACACTGAACCACAAGCTACTACTTCACTCATAACTCCATCATTAAGACAGACTCTGACATTCATTGAAATTCTTTCACCGTGTTTTGTATCTCTGAAATGGCACCTTGTACTCCCTAACCAAATATTAAGTTGAGTCTCTGGAAGGCTCAGAAGGGGGTGTAATACTTTGCAGATGATGACCCACAATTTATATCAAATACGTATGTGCATTTTGTGACATTTGCTTTTCATCATCAGGCCATTTTTTTCCATAATTGCACTGGTTATAAAAAAAATAACACCAAAGTAAAAAGTGCCATTTCAAAATACCAAAACGATAACAGTTTTCCCCATGTGTGCTACATCTTAAATGTCAATGCTCTGTTGTAAGTATGAAACTGTATGTGTCATGTTCATGCTCTACTCATTCTCATGCATTTATTAATTTGCTTGTCCGTGTGTATTTGTTTTGACATTGCTCTGTTTTTCTTTCTGTTTTTTTGTTTGTTTTGTTTTGTTTTTCTCCATGTTTTTCTGCATGTGGCTCGTCCATAGCTTTATACCAATGGCTAGAAGCAGACCGCCAAGGCAGGGATCCAGATACTGCAGCCACAGGTAAACGCTTCATCATAACAGAGTGCTACACCTCACCCTGTCTGCATGCATGCCTGCTTTTCCTGCTCTCTTATCCAGCACATTCTTTTTAGAAGAAAGCTGAAAACTACTACAAAGTGAAGTATTGCTGGGATGGTAGCAAGGTATTGCCATCGCTCTACACAGGTGGATGCCACATTGCAGTAAACGTAATGAACTAAAACCAAATAAAAAGTGTGGTTATGCACTTCACTACCTTGGAGGTTACCATTGAGCTAACAAGTGAAGCTTAACTTCTAAACCTGGAAATGCAACCAGCTAAAGTATGTGAACCCTACCCCAAGCACTTGATGCAAAAGCCATCCCCACAGAGCCAGCTTACCACAGTCAGTCTGTCTGTCCAAAGCTTAAATCACTTCTATTGTCTATGTGTATCACTGTGCCTCCGCCACTTCCACCTGGATTACACCCTTCATTCCCTTTCATCTGCTTAGTCTTTCTCTCTCTCTCCCTCCCTCATTTCCTGTCTCCATTGTACAGTATTTAGGTCAACTTTCTCTGAGCTTGTTATCCAAATCAGTCCTTATCGTTTTCCCTGGTCGTAGCTGACTGTTTTTCCTTCTCCCCACTGCTCATCCAAACCCGAATGAAAGAAGTTCCCTCATGTTGTTTTCTTCTCTCAACCTTCTCTGACCTCGGCTTAATCATAAAGTGGCTCAAAGAGTCGACAGTCAATACACCAGAACCCCTGTGCACGTATCTGAAATCAATGCGGGATTGTCCCCGCCTTGTAGTCATTGAAAGGAAATGAAATGTGGATTGGATTAGTGGTGAGATTTAATAGCCCACAGAGAGTCATCACTGAGCTGCAGATTCGACCCCAGGATGAGAAGCACCTTCAGCCCTAAAGGGGCTCAGCAAGTTTTCAAGCTGCTGGTGTGCCCTGCAGCACAATTATTATTGTTGTTGGAAGTGGTGTTGGATAAATAACAATTCACATTATTATTATTATGATTATTCTTTTATTTTATTTTTTATTGTTATTTCATACAAATTATAAAACATATTGTCTATCTTTTGCTGGTGGTATACATGAGGTACTGCAGGCCTTGCACACTTCAGTTGTGTAACTGAAGAACCTCTTCATTGTTCTTGGAGAATCTGAGATACTGCTAGGCTGTGGAGCTAGGTAAGATGGTGTGTTTTTTAACACATTGGCTTCTGATATGGTTTTGCCTTTTGGATGCTCATTGGCAAGAGGAGGTGCACCATTCAGCGAGTAAGTGTGTGTGCTGATACGGGGGAAACGGATCAGTCCAGCTGACAGAGAGGAATCTCACGTATGCAGTCACAGTGGCTGTTAGTGAGACACACCATCCACAGAATCACATGCTGAACATGAGCTCATCTTCACTGTGCTGTCTTTTGTCCTCTTTTGTCCTGGTCCAAACTACTGAGCTCTTTGTCCTTTTTCTCCACAACTTGGCATGGTCACGTTTTTAGATATTTATACTTACATCTGGAAAAATGTAAATACTCATCCCACCTGTTTCCTTATCCTCTCATCTGTCCAGGTGAAAACTTTGAGCAGAGTCCACTGAAGAGGACCTTCAAGTCTAAAGTTCTGGCACGCTACCCTGAGAATGTGTCAGGAAACCCCTTTGACCAGGATGCTGTCAACATGGTAGGTGGGGCAAGGGGTAAAAACGATTCATATGAATGAACAGTATCACTAAGCATCAAGCAGGGCATGGAGAGGGTTTAGTTTCATTGAGAGAGGACACATCAGACACTGCAGATTTTTTCTTTAAATGAAGGTTAGGGGGCACAGATCAAGGAATGTACTGCACACTTCAGCATTGAGGTTCTGGAAGCGATGATGAATCCCCTCAGTGCTGCCCTGACTCAGCAGTTAGAGCACTCATCCAAGAGCCACAAGGTTTAACTCCTGGTTCCTGCGGGCCACATCTAGAGCAAACCACTAAATCTAAACATCAAATTATTGCTGTATACGAGGAATGTAAACAAATCCATCGTTTAAATCATCCAGATCTCAGGCTCTTAAAGCTGACCTGTCAAACAGCTGCTACAGTGAGTTGTGAATAAGATGCTTTAAACTCTCTACACCCACTACAATCAATGGTAACTGATAGTTTCAGTGATGAGGGTGATAAATGTTCACTGATCCTCCTAAAAATCACAAATAGGATCTGCTGGGAGCTTATACGCTTTGACTTCTCATGCATCTTTTTCAGTAAGTGAGCTCGCGTTAATGAAGTCCTCTTCAAATATTAATCAATACCTCTTTTTTTTTATATATGATAGACCTGACTTATATTCACCCACTTTAGAATCCTTCTCCGTATATTTAGATAATCCGATGCTAATTTCCATCTGCATTATTCAGGATTTCTGCAGGTCCTTAAAAATCTAAAACTCAGTAGGAGTTAGCAGCTAGCAGCTTCTCAGCTTTTATCCAGTGCTGATTGTCACTGTGGGTGTTAAATGCTGATGCGGGTGTGATCAGCTGTCGCTAAATGAAACTCTGGGTTGTACGCGTGTGTGCTCTTTGCAAGCCTGTGAGGAAACACAACGCCAGTGTCTGTTTGAGGTAAGAGACATTCTATAACACTGATGAACAAAATCAGAGTGAACTCCGGCCTCTGTCATGCAATTCACTGATCTCAAATGCAGCCACATCAGCAGTGAACATTTCATGTACAAAACTGAAACTGAAACTAAAAAATGTAGTTGCCCTCCACAAACCCAGTTAAAGGTTTAAAGGTTATTATTCTGCTAGATGCACCACAACACACTTAGTCTACAAAAGATGGAATAATATATTCATAGACAATGTCAAATATGAAAGTTAGTGATTAAATAAATAACTTTAACTACATACTGTAGATATTATGTGAAGTTAATGTGATGAATAATAAAAATCGTATTCTTCTGTGTATGTGTGCTGGGCTCTAGTTGTCACTCTCTTGTGATGGAAGGTCACTACCTTTTTTTTTTTTTTTCCACCTGTTCTGGCGTCAGCACTGCTGAATAATTCAGCCATGGTTCTCGCTTTACGTCCATGTGGAAACCAGCCATTATGCAGCAGTGCTGCAACTGAAACCCAACTCCCACAAGATTGTGAGCTGTGAATTCAGAGCCCTTCTGTGGAAAAAGCAGAATTTGCTTCTCTTCTTATAACCAATGCGTGGATAACCTGGTTTTCCCGTCCTCCTCTTCCATCTCTCGCTCATTGTTCATTGCTCCTCCTGCTGGGAGATAAGACACTAAGCCTCAGATGATGACTTTTTCTTCTGTATCAAACATAATCTTATTGATGTCTGTATATCCATGATCAAAAGTTCAAACAAAAGATGTTAAGAGCTAAACACTACACTTCCATTGTCCTCCTACTAAAATTTGCTGTGGTTCTCCACAAGGTTCAAATTGCCTTGTTTAAGTTGTGTGACATTTCTACCCTGAGAGGTCCACTTAATCTCTAGCAAAGACGCTACCAGCTTTTACTTCTTACAGTAGCCTAAGACGTTTTCCCGCACTGCACGGTTCCCTGCTCCCTTTGTCCTCCTTTCTTTTTCACATGTAAACAGGAAAACAGTCAGATTAGGTCATTCTGTACTGACGCCCGTGCCACGGCGTTCATTTGTTTACTTGTTCTTACAAGGACATCACATCTGGTCTGTCACATTGTTGCCTTTCTCTAATGTTCAGCGACCCGCTTCGTTCCGCAGGCAGCAAATTGCCAAACTTCATCTCGTTTCTCATGGCTCTGTTTGATTTCATTACCTTCCCCGGCTCAGCAGCACTGAGAGGTGAAACACATAGAATGTGGTTGTGGTGACGATATGATGATGTGTCAGTTCTGATCAGTGAGACTCATGACTCATGCACAATCAGGTCACCAGGCTTGTATGTGTGTGTGTGGGGGGGGTGTGTTTGTGTGTGTATTTCAGTTGTTCTGGAGTTAAACCAAATGTGCACAAAAGAAAACAAAGTAAAGACAACAATATTAATGTAAATGTATGAGTTTGTACATGTATACAAACTTTAAACCTTATACATATGTATTTGTTGTATACTTACATGCTTGTATGTGTTTGTGTGTGTTGGCTGCTCTTGTCTCCAGTCAGTTCCTGTTCAGCTCTCAGCAGCCAGAGAAACATAATGAGGTTAATAAGTCAGATTGATTGCAGACTGACCTTTGTTCCCTCCCTTTCTCCCTGCAGCTGTGTATGCCTAAAGGTCTATCATTCAGGACCCAGGCAGACCAACGTCGTCCCCAGTTCCACTCCTTCATCATCACCAAGGAGGATGGCTCTCGAACGTATGGCTTCGTCCACACCTTCTACGAGGAGGTGACCAGCCCACAGATCTGCTCTGCCATGCAGACCCTCTACCAGATGCACAATGCAGAGCACGCCTCGGCCAATCCCCCTTCCTCGTCTTCCTCATCCTCCTCCTCCAGCATGGACTCTCTGGCTAGCAGTTTAGATGAGGCTGACTCCCCCTCGTCCTCCTTGTCTTCCTCTCGCGCAGCAGGCAGCTATGACTCATCGCGGGACACCCTCTACGTGTCCAAAGCTTTGTGCTTGATCACCCCAATGCCCTTTATGCACGCCTGCCGCCGCTTCCTGTCTCAGCTACACAGGGCTGTGACAGCAGCCACTGCCCCCCCACTGCCACTAGAGAGCTATGTTCACAATATCCTGTATGAGGTTCCACTGCCCGCTCCAGGACGCTCATTGAAGTTTCACGGTGTCTATGAGCCTATCGTTTGTCAGAGGCCCGGCCTGGGTGAACTGCCGCTGGCTGACTTCTCCCTTGCAGAGGCCTTCAGTCTGCTGGGAGTGGAGAACCTGGTCCAGGTGTTCAACTGCACCCTTTTGGAGATGCAGATCCTCCTGTACTCACAGGGTAAGTCCAGCTGCACAGAATGTGTTGCTGTTATTTTGAAAATGTCAGAACCACGGGAAATCAGAATTTTTCCTAGGCCTGTCTGCCATATGTGACCCATCAGGCATCTGTCATTACAAGAAATGTTGAGCACTGTTTCAGCAGGAAGATTTTTTGTTCAAACATAGAGGCATGCTGCTATCTTCTATATACTTTCCTGCCATGAGACAAGAACATGTCTGTTCCCTAGTGTTCCATTAAAACTTTGTTGTTCTGAGACAGGAGGGAAAAAATTGAGAGCATTGTCTCAAATGATAGAGTCTCCAAAGTTCTCAAAAGTTTCAGATATATATATTATAAAAGATTAACTGAGATGCACATCGATCTGGTTTCTTCTCCCTTAATCCATTATTCACAGCTGCAGTGAGACTGTCATAGGAGCTCACTTAGAAAAAAATCAACTTTAAACCACAGAGAGGTTTTGTCCTACATTACTCTGTCCTACTCTTTTTCAGTTTTACTGTGCCTCCTCCAGGCTGCAGCACACTCTGTAAACACTTTCTCTGCAGTTGTTGCTATTGTTGATCTGCACAGAATGAGTCATGTTAATAGAAAAGCTTACTGCCCACACCAAATCCTGTATCTACAGTATGTTGAAGCATGCAAGTCTCTAAGAGGTCCTGTTCCCGTGGTGCAGGCCAATTACAAAAGGCAGACAAATAAGTTGTGGATAAGATGCTTCAAACTGATTGGATGACTGTACTGCTCTGTCTTGCACTGCAGCATAGTGGCTCAACTCAGGGGGAGTGATTTTTGGGCTATCAGTAGGCCACAGGGAGAGATTAGAAAGCAGTTTCAGGACACATTGTGTGTTGACATTAGTGGGACGTACTGTAGTGATGTACTGTTCTATTGGGCCACTGCTGTTGGTAAGTTGACTGAAACTGTGAAAAGCAAGTGTCTAAGCAATAGTCTGGGACAAAGTCACTTTTATCTGTGTGTCAAGTAAGAAGCTGGGGCTGGAGTCAGGATGTGGTTAACCTATCTTAGCATAAAGACTAGTATAAGCCTGACTCAAAAGCAGTTTTTACTTAACAGCACTTCACAGCTCACTATCTAATGCCATCTGCATTCAATCCATCCACAAACAGAAAAACATAAATGAATATTTGTGGTTTGTGGGGGAATTACATACTGGAGCTATATATTTGATGGACAACAGCAGGATGTACTGACTGTGCAATTTCACTGAGTTTTGTTCTTACAGTCAGGCTGTACAAAGATCAAAACACCTGTGCTGCCTAGCCTAGCATACAGTTATAAATACAGAAATGAGACAGGAGAAGCTAGCTTTGTCCCAGTGTCTATGCTGAGTAAGGCTAACCATGATAAAAGAACTACAGTAGGCAGGTTTTAATGTCACATGCCCCTCTGATTAATTACGAATATATGATAATTGTTGATTGTCTACCTCATCTAAGTTTTCCATTATTTTTCAGTTTGCACTGAACCGTAAATTTTAAAGAAAAAAAGGTTTGTAAGAATGGGCGAGGTAGAAAAGCTTGTACACTGAAAAACTAAAACTAATGAAATAAATGTATCCATCATCATCTTAAAGAGGCAAGAGGCAGGGGGAAACATGGACAGGTCGCCAGCCTCTCTCAGGGCTGACATACAGATGCAAACATTCACACTTGCACAAACTCAATTTGGAGTCACCAGTAGACCTAACTGAATGTCTTTGGACAGTAAGAGGATGTTGAAGTAGCTTATGAGAACCCACGCAGGCACAGGGAGAATATGCTGACTCCACACAGAAAGGCACCTGACTGAGTTATGATTCAAATCTGGGTCCTTCCACGTATAGAATATCTTCAGATATGCGTCTCATGAACAGGGACTGTGTATCTCCTAAACTGAGGGAAGCCACGTAGTCTTAAGAAACTGAACCCGTCTCAGTAGACCAAGAGCAAGGCCCCCCACTTCCTTGCCTGCTCTGCTCTCATCCCATCGTAATTTGATGTAAAATGGGTTTCAGTGTTATATCCATCACTGTCAGTAGTAAGGGCAATCAATCCTGGAAGGAGACAATAAAAACCAGGCCTCTCAAGTGGGAAACGTTTCCGCTTTGTTCAAGTGTTCATCATTTGTCATTGATAATGACTGTTGGCATTCTGCCTGAGCTCCGACTGTGTAACACGTCTGTCCAAATGAGCTCTAATTTCCTCTGATTTAGGTTATCTTCATCTGACTGAAGGTAGGTGATGGAAGTGTTACATTCAGAGAAAACACAGAGAAGGTTTTGTGGATCCTAATGAGGCACTGCCCTGCCATATGTTTCCATGCTCCTCTTGATCAGTCAGCAAGCATTTATATGGATAAAGACCCTTCAACCCCTACCTGCCCTCTTCACATAGTCATTAACTAGGGGAAAAAAGTGACAGGCAAGTGTCACTTAGTGCTATTGGTCTCAGTGCTATTGAGAAACTCCCTTCACTTCTCTCATCTTTTGGCTGAAACCAGAAGAATGGGTGCTGATGTAGGGGCACACCCAAGGTTTTCTTAACTAAATGTAGTAGTAGAGACTGGAGTTACACTGAAATACATAATAGAACAATATAACCTAACCAACACAGGGAAGATACGCTAGGAAAGGGTCGAACATGCTTGCTGTGGAGCACCATGCAAACTCCTCTTTGGTTGACAGCACGCTCTCCGCAACAGTGAATGTATTAACACTTGCACAGGCCGTGCTCTTGTCCATTTTGCTGACACTGTAGCTGGTGCTCTGGACCAGTCTACTGCATCACACAGGTTTACGGTTTTGCATCACTTCTTGTTTGAAGCATGAAGTGGGCCTGAGTCACACTTAAGATTGCATCTTACCTCCAACCGACTTTATTTTCTGTGTGGCGGCTGTTTGATCGATTGTTGTCTGCCATTTAAAGGGTCATTGTATGACCTTTTTGATTTTCTGTTGATGTCTTTTATTGTGTCTTCCCCAGGTCACTTGAACAGTAGTTGATAACATGATGTGTTGACCTGATTCTTTAATTGTCTTGGAATTAAATGCTTCTGTAAGCCTTTTTGATTTCTTTTTCATCTTCCTCCCATACGGTAACCTTTATTTTACTGCAAGGCTACCGACACAGTCAGCTGTTCACCTCTGACTGTTTGCTTCTTCCCTTGTGAGAGTGAGCTGCCGGTGTTTATCAGTCCTTGATGCACCGTTACAGTTTCACAATGACTCGACGTGTCCCGGCCTGTTTTTCAGAAGCGTGCAGCATCCCTGAGCCCTGTGTCTGCTGGGACTTTCTGCAGCACTAGGCGCTGCCATATCAGATTTCTTACTTATTTCATGACTACATGTCTGCTCACCTATGACAGGCACTTGTATTTGTCACTGTTCAAAACAAGTGTTTGCTTTGCCTTAGTCAAATGTGAATCAAAGCACATGCACCAATTTTTTTGTATAGCAAAAATGGTAAATTAATTCCACTCAGTAACTTGCAGTTAGATTCTTTCCTTGTCATCGCCTTTTTATTACCCACAAGGCCTCAATCTGTGAGCTTTTATGAGAAGAAAGGACAGCAGGGGAATTTCATGAGGTGTGAAAGAATAGTGCTTAGTAGAGGCACTTTTCAAGACATGTTGGGTTATAAGAGCAAGTGCTAATAAAGCCAGCTGAGACTCTGAGGTTCATCTTATTGTGGTGTGATGTGAGCGTGAAGGGGAACAAGTAGAAGAGATTTGCTGTAACCTGAAAAAAGAAACAGGAGCATTTCAGTCAAACTCCCTCGCTGTTTCCCACAGAGGGGAGGGAGGTGTGTGGGCGAAGCTTTGAACCTGTTCAGACTTGAGATAAAACGAATGCACATCCACACACGGTCTTTCTGTAGTTGTGAGGACATTAGCCTAACCACTAACCTTTACTATAAAATCGACTCTTAAAACATACATATATGTCTGTCTACACAAACTTAGAAAAACGTCCCACGTCTGGACACACACACATAAGTGAGGATGTCTCTGATTGGTTGGATTTCTTTCAGTTTGTTTAGATCTAAAATGTAGTTTGAAAGTAACAATGTAATGGTAAGTTACAGACAACGTGGCTGGATCTAGATCAAATCTGGGCACAAGTACCATGACACTGTAGGTGTAAGGTCTCTTGTACAGAAAACCATTTTATAGTAATGCAAAGATAATTGCTGATCTGATAAATGACCCAGTTTAATCCCTATTATATGATCCTCACGCTACCAGGTTACCATGTGTATCTTTGAAGCCTCAACATCACAGGTGTTGAGTTTGCAGTGCAGAAGAAGGTGTTAAAATGACTGAAACACATGCAAAATAACCAATAGCTCACTTCTTTCTCTGCTGCTGCTACAGAACTGAAACTGAAAGGTATATTAATAAAGCACAGTGGGGCACATTTGACAGCTGTCATTCCAGGTGCCAACATCTGCATTTATAATTGATACCCATATCAAAATACATGGAGCTGCTGTCTTGTAACATCAGAAACATTATGAATACTTTAAAAAACAGGTCTGATGATTTAGGGTTCATTTTCTTAATATCTCTTTTATATACAGGGTTTCAGTGCATAGTATACCTATTAGAGCTCCTATCAGGGATGTGTCAAAATATAGATACTATACCCTGGAGTATCCCAACATTATGTCTTTCTTCAAACATTTTCTACCATTTTTTGTCTTAGAAAACCTTGGGTGTAGATTGTTGGGGATGAGATCACACCTAAGGTATTAAAACAAGTTGCTACAAAACATGACGCACAAAAAGTGAAAGTTGCATAAAGAATCTTGCAATTTATTCGAGGCACTAAACAAAGAGCTACAGTTAAATTACGCACATTTTATCTTCCTGTCCCAGCTTGCTCCTTTGCTGTAATCACCCCTGATATTCTGTGCTGGCCTCTAGATGACAAATAGGGTAAATTAGAAACATTCGCTTCCCTGTTTGTAACAGTCAGGAGCCTCATTTTTTTCTAGTGAACAAGCAGAGCAGCTGCTTATGCTTTTTAGATATACAGTAAATCAGTGTGCTCTGTGGTTAATGCATTGGAAAGCGAAGTGCACAGATTCCATGTGTGTATGTACAGACAGAAGGACACCCGCTGCTAAAGATGGAATAAAAAGAAAGGAGGGGAGCGAGGGCGATAGAATAGCACACCGTCAATTGGTTTAATTCTGTCATATTTTATTCTTTTTCTTTCCTGTTGGTCACACAGGTTTTGCAGATATAGAGAGATAGACAACATCTATTCAGCTGCTGAACTCAATTCCAAAGGCAGCCTAAAACCATTGGCCTTAATCTGTTTTAGGAAACAGACAATTCATAGAAATATGATTTAAAAACAGTCCATCAGAATTTCAGTTCCTCATGTTATTATCTAACTAACTCACACTGAGATTCAATTTGAATCACTTGGGTTAAGACCCTTTTTGGCACACCAGTAGTCTCGCCATATACTATTTCATAAACCTTGCTATAGAACTTCACACAGGATCCTCATGTAATAAGCTGAATATTGGTTATTGTGCAAATAATATTTACACTCTTGTACATGCAAAAACCCATTTTCAGAACATGATCTAATTGATAAATTCACTACTTTTTCTCACAATCATCAAAACCAGTGTGCACTTGTCAAAACCCAGAGTTGCATAGGAAGCAACTATACATCTCATATGAAGATGTTGACCTTTAATTAATTAATGTAAATTTGCTGACCTCCTTTATCAGAATCAGACAAGTAAAGTCGTTATCTGTGACCTTTAATTTTGAGCCGCTTCCGAGTTATCAGAGATTATCACTTTGATTCAAGTTTCATGGTTTTGACCTTCAAGAGCTCTTTAAGCTGGATCACAGTGATCAACTGTTTCTTCTCTTTATGGATTGGAAGTGTTTCTCCTTCCAACAACACAATACTAGAGAATCTGTTGATTTCGTTCTGATCATCGTTCTTTCTCCCTCTTCCAGACTACCAGCGGTTAATGACTGTGGCTGAGGGCCTCACTACCCTGCTGTTTCCCTTCCAGTGGCAGCACGTCTATGTTCCTATCTTACCAGCCTCCCTCCTCCACTTCCTGGATGCTCCTGTTCCCTACCTGATGGGCCTGCAGTCAAAGGAGGGCACTGATCGCTCTAAACTAGACCTTCCTCAGGAGGTATGCAGTCATCCTGTGTCTTAATAGTTGCGCGTTTGCAGCTCTACAAAGTACATAAAGGATTCAGTGAGCCCTTGGAAGCTCCTCCATTTATCATGTCATTTATTTGGATTTTCCCACCGTCTGTATAAATACTGTTGTCACGATGCCAGGGTTTTTGAATTTGCATACTCATCCTGGACATTTGATTAGTCTTGTGTCAATGCAAATGTAAAATGGAGTTCGATTGGTGTAGTTTGTACTACAACAGAAGCTTTACACAGGTATAGTGAAACAGGAACTGCAAGTGTGTGTATGAACAAGCTGCAGCAGTTTACTGTCAGGCCTCAGTGCTACATTTTTCAAGGCCAGTACTGAACAATACACTGTAGTCACACACACACACAGGCAGACTACCGGACTCCTTTTCAGACAGGAAAACCCCTTTTTTATTAAACGGCCTCTTTTCATTTGTTTACCTAACATGCTTACACACAGTCATACAAACTATTGAACTGGGAATTTCAGATTGTTCACCTAAAATTTACCTCAAGGGAAGGAGTTTTAGGTGAATTGTCTTTGCCTCTGCCCTTCTCTTGCCTTTTTATTTTAACCCCAGTATTCTTTGGACAGTGAGGAGTTGAATGTGCACTGGATTTAAGCAGGTATTTTGCCTCATTCATGTGTTAAAGCGAGATGAGACCCAATGAAGTGGAACATCCTGGCTTGCTCACACCCCCGAATCCCAGCGCTCGTTAATGCTAATTATCCCAGCCAGTGCAGGAGACTGCCGCGGAGCACCCACAAGTCCTTCTGCCTCTGCTCCCCACCTCCTCCTCCACACAGGACACAACTCGCCTGCAAACACTGAAGAATCTCACTGTATTTATGAATAATCCTAGGCGGTGACCTAGAAATGGGCTGGTGATGAAAGAACTGCTTAAAGCAAAGCAGAGAGGGGATGATGAGAGAGAGAGGAAACTATGGATGTAATTAGTGAAATAATGCCAGATTTGTCTTTGTTTCTTTGAGGCCTTCTCTTTAATCTTGATCTATTTCTTTTTAACCTGATGTCAAATGATAGATGAGATTACGTGACGCTGATAGGATCCTTTTGCCTTTTTTTTTTTTTTTCTTCTCCTTTGTTTCCTACACATGCAAGTATTCTTAATGGGCTTTAAGCCCAAAGTAGGGCAGCCTTTCTAGAGTTGCTTGAGCTACTCCACAGTACTCCAACAGAACCAACAGAGAAATACCACCTTGTACAGTTCCAATTAGCTATATGGAGTCTTTAAACCTCTTCAAGCTCCTTTATTTGAAGAAATGTGTCTTTATTTCTTTGAATGAAGACACAGACAATGTGAAGAGGTTCAGGTTTTTGTTTTTTGTTTTTTTGTTTTTTTACTTCTGGCTTCACAACACAAATGATCCTTCTTCTTCATCATCATCAGCCATGTTTGTCATTTGATTTTAGCCTTGATTTTTAGAGCTGGTGCTTTGCAGTGTTACTGACGGCTAACACTCTGTTGTTTTTCATCAGCTCTTAAAATCAGCACACACTGAGGTCCAATCTCACTCCTGTTTTGAATTAGAATTTGGTTTTGTGTGGTTTTTAGAGCTGCACCACTGAGATCAGAGGTTTTGCTTTAATCCCATATGAGGGTGTAATGCTAATTCCATTATATCAGATTTAGGTTGATCTCCAACAATGTAGTATTATCAAACACACACTGACCTACATTCTTTATACTCAACATCTCCCAGCTCCTATCATACCTCATATGTCCTCAATTTGCCTCCTAAATATATACAGTGGCAATACAGTGTTTTTTTTTGCATTAATTTGTCATAAAATGTGTCTGATCTCAATAAAGACATGAAAGATCAGAATGTTTTTTGTGTTGTTATTTTAGGCACATATGTTTAGGCAACATATTTGGTAATACTCTTAACTTAGATGAAGATCAGATCAAATTTTATGACAAATTAATGCAGAAAACCATGAAATTCCACATTATTAATTCACATACTTTCTCTTATACTAATGTATAAGAAGCTAATGTATTATATCTTTCAACCTTCCTAGGCAAACCTGTGTTTTGTGGACATTGACAACCACTACATTGAACTTCCAGAGGACTTCCCCCAGTTCCCCAACAAGACAGAGTTCATCCAGGAGCTCAGCGAGGTGCTCCTGAGCTTTGGCATTTCTGCCAAAGCAGGGGCCCCACCACGGACCCACAGCAGTCCTGGCAGCACTCCCTCCACACCAAACAGGGAACACAAGACTGTAGCCCTCCGGCAGCTGGTGGATGACGGCCGTAACGGCAACCTGGCAGGGGAGGAGCTCACCGTGCTGGAGTTGCTGCAGGGAAATGCCACCCTGGAGAGACTACAGGCACTGACCAAACGCACCGGGGTTATGGTGGCCCATGTGGACGCACTAAGGGCCGGAGTCAAAGCTCAGGGAACGGAAGGACAAGGAAATCGGACAGCAGCTGAAGAGGAGGAGATAAGGAATGCCAAGCTGAACGTCCAGCTGAGGGAGGTGTTCGCCAGCCGCTTCATCACTATGTTTGCTGACTATGAATCTTTTGTCATCCAGAGCGCTCCAGACCTGGAGTCCTGGCTCACCAACAGGGAGCAGATGCACAACTTTGACAAGGTGCAGAGAAGGGTCTTTTCTTTGTTGATTAGTTAGTTAGGTAGTTTTTTTTTGTTTGTTTTTTTGACGGTGTTGTGATTTTCGACTTCTGACATTGTAGTAATGTATATTAGACTTATTTGTATATGTGTCTACACAATGGTTAGTGTTCTAACAAATGTTTATCCTCCTGCTCGTGTACATCCTGGTCCAGGCCTCGTTCCTCTCAGATCAGCCAGAGCCCTACCTGCCCTTCCTCTCCCACTTCATTGAGACACAGATGTTTGCCACCTTTATTGATAACAAGATCATGTCCCAGTGGGAAGAGAAGGAGCTGCTGCTCCGGGTCTTTGATGCTCGCATTGACAAGGCCCGTCTCTACAATGTACGTGCTCCCAGCCTCCGATCCTCCAACTACCAGAGGTGCTCTGTCCTCAAGGAGTCAGGTAGGTATTCAAATATGATTTTATTTTAGTGGAAACGTGATCGTAATTAGGTAGATAGGGAGAGATGGCGAAAAAATAGTTTCGAGACTTGGAGCTACGCAGAGAAATAAGCCATAAGGTTGTTTGTCGATCAGCATACTGTACTGTACATGTACTGTATGTCCGTCCTAAAGAGCATATTCATCATTAGCTGAGGACAGACAGCATTGCACTTCTTGCAATTTATAAACAATCTCCATCCAGCTCTCTGGCTCCTCCATTTTTGCCTATGCTCTAGTCTCTCTCTCATTTATTGTCTAGAAGCGGCTCAGTTCTCCCCAGTGACCACAAAACCCCAGTTCTCATTTCTCTGCATCCCAACACAGCAAACCCTCCACTCACCCATGCAGTAAAGCGCATACCCTCTGACACTCTTACTTTGCGTTTGAATGTTTGGTCAGGTTGTTTTGTTTTTTTTATTATTATTTTCTCTATTTGAGCTGCTTTGGTTTCTCCATGTTAATCCTTTCATTGGTGCTGAATGTGCAGTGTGAGGCAGGAGGTCAGATTTAGGACTGACACAGGGAGTGTGCAAGCATACACATGTCTATTTGTGGTTTACTGATTTTCGTAAAAATGGAAAAGCACAGAGTGTACTTGTAAAATAAAGGACCAAAAGCAGCTACAATTGAAGTGTAAAGTTAAACAATCAACTAAAATAGACCAAAATGCAATTTAGTATTAGACTGGGGAGAGGTGCAGACATGGACTAAATAGGTTACTCACTGACACCATACAAGTTTAGACATGGACAATTTTCTGCTTCAGTAATATTACTAGTACATTGATTAGTGAAATGTGAAACCACAGAGATCTTGATATTGATAAGATTATTACATTACATGTTGATGTGGATAACATTATTCTCCAAGTGACTGTTCGTTTTTTTGCTCAAAGAACTAAATGATTGTTTTCATATTACATCCAGGCAACTTTCACACGTTGTCCCAGATCTGATTCATGTATGATCTCTGACAATGTAATTGCATATGTGCATGCATTTTGCCTGTTGATGTCTGCAGAAAGCAACAATAGATACAGAGGTGAAATGGAAGGACATTCATGGAGAAGTGTGTTCAAGCTAAACTGGAAGGAAAATATCATAGCCAAGCTGTTTCTGAGTAAATTCTGCAATTTGACTGTCACACAAATGATGTTATAACTCTACACATACAGCTTACATCTGCACTTAACTGGCGGTTTAGTACTTCAAATGAATTCTCACCAGAGGTGGATGTGTATCACTTAGCAACACGAATGTGAACAGTCATTCTGGACACTCACAACAACAACTCGCTCATCAGCTCTGATAAACAGAGTGTTATAGAAAATAATGTTATTGAGTATTAGGAAATGATACTGAAAACACTGTGTCAGTAGTTGTGGGCTGATATATCAGTGAGCTATTAGGATGACTATTCATGTGAATTCTTCATATGACAGAACAGACTGAGATTGTATCAATCATCATTTTAGCAGCTCTGATCATAACGGTCTTCAGAAGATGTCTGCTGAATCATCTCTGGCGTATTTGAGCATGTCGTTCATCTGTGATCAGTGCTGTCTCGTTCTAATGGGCCGAACAACGTTACAGCTTTAATTGCTGAGGGTGAATTCATTTGTGGGCGATGGTGCGTGCAGGGTACCCAATTACCCAGACAACAGCCCCTAGCCCCCACCCCCACCCTCCTACAGTTCCTGTCAGATGAATTCAGTCAACCCTAAACAAGCTCAGAGCACAAGCAGCAACATAACTCAGACAGCTAAACAACAAGAAGAGATGTTCTGACAGGTGAAAGATAACGATGTGTGTTTGCTATTGCGTTGTGAAGAGAACATAAAGCAGATGAAGGACACAGACCCTGTGGATCTCAGGGGAGACGGAGGAAGTAATGAATGAATCAAAGGGAAAGAGACAAACGGAGAGGATGACATACCTCATTCTGTGATTTCTAATGGAAGCAGCGTGTTTTGGAGTTCAGCCAGGTTTTCCGCTTAACAAATGAGCAGCTGTTGCAGCATATTATGCTTCATTAAGCTATGAGACGTGTGTGTCTGTGTGTGTTTGTGGACTGTATTTTTTTTAAAGGGAGAAAGATAGTGACATATATTTGTTGTTGTTTGTGTTCGTTTTACATGATTGTCTCTTTGGCTGTTTTCACACATTGCAGCTGAAATGTGTATAATCTGACTTGCTGTCAGAGGCCAGAGGTTTGTTTAGGGTCCATTTACAGATTTTAAGTACGATTAATTTCATTCTTGTTTTCCTTCAATGTCACTTTTTAATCAACTTTTCAATTTGAGAACTGAACATACAGCCTGTGGTTCTAGTGGTTCTCCTCTTAATTATGCTTCATATATTTTTAGTAGGAGACAGATGTGGACTGCAGGCAAATCAGTCAAGAACACACACTCTGTCTATAAAGCCACATGCATGTGTGCCGAATGAGTTTTTGGCATTGTCCGTCTGAAATATTCACTGACTTCCCAGTAAAAGACATTGCCTTGACAGCAGCATAACGCTGAGACCCCAATATGCATCTCTGCGTCAAGAGCAGCTTCACACATATGAAAGCCTTCTATGCCATGGACACTGTTTTCCAAAGTACTGAGCCCATGTGGCTATAATGCTTAAGCAATCCCACCTGAGGGTATAAAGTTCACAAACATTCAACAGTGGTTTCTGTTGTTGGCCTGAGATTTCCCCAGATTCCCCAATGAACCTGCTACACTCTGTCTCTTCTGCAGCTCAGGCCATTGAGCAGCGACTGATGAAGATCGACCACACAGCCATCCACCCACACCTACTCGACATGAAGATCGGTCAGGGCAAATATGTGCAGGGATTCTTCCCTAAACTACAGGCTGACGTGCTCAACACAGGGCCGTCCAATAACAAGTGAGCCCCCCTAATTAAATCTACTAATCACACTGGTGAAAATGGTCAAGCAGCTTTCAGCCACCAAGTACCTGAAAATTATTAGTTGCCTAATCACAGCTTTTGGTCTGCAGGTGGTCTCACAGGACAGCTAGTGCACAGCGAAGAAAAGACCGCCTACGTCAAAAAACAGAGCATCTGAACCTTGATAACGATCTGAAAGAGGTAGGAAACCTCCTCACGGCTCTCCCATAACCTGCTCTCTGAGTGCTCTCACCCCTCAACTGTTCTACAACTGCATTTTCTCAGTATTTCTCATACTTTGGTTGTATTCCTGTTTATTTGTGTTTGATTTCTTGTTTTTTTATCTGTTTTTCTTCATGTGCATGCTGCCTTCTCTACTTTCTTTTCCATTCTTCCCTTTTGTTTCTTTTGGCTTTCGTCTGCCTGCGTGTCCTGTGGCGGGCGGTGGGTCGGTTGGTCGGTCGTCAAGTAGGGTTGTACCCCTCTGCTTCCTCAGCACGTGGAGGGCTGTCTGGTCCTGCAGAACTCCATGGCATTTTGGGAGTGGGACAATGCATCCCCTCCACCTATCAAACCACCTAAAAAATCAGCCTCTGCCTCCTGCCTGGTATGTGGGGGACCTGCCTGTCTTGTGGACTCCCTCTCACAGACCCCTGCACCCCTATCGCCACCTCTTAATGCTCTCAGCCAAGTTCTAACGTGATCCCTTTTTAAAACTGAATAAATGAATTGTTAGTTTATACAGTAGGAAATACAACAGGGCCCACCTAATAGATCTGGATCTTTAATGTCATTGTAATCAGGTGTTTGGATGTTTTCTTTGCTGAAAGATATAATAGAGATTTATGGCTTCAGTGGAAACCCTACTTGCCCCCCAAAATAGACACAGCCCTTCTTGTAGGACATGCTGTCTTTCACTCTCTTCCTCTGTCACTCCTTTTCCCATCATCTCGCATGGACCTCCTCATTTTAAGTGGACACCTTCTTATGTGAGAAAGCATCAGTCAAAAGTAACGTGTGTGTAATGAAAGGGAATCGGGTCACTGAGGGTTTTTTCATCCCCGTCACAGTTTGATCAATCAGCATCCTTGTACTGTTTAGAATGACAGCAGGGAAACAGAGGTGACACGGTGGATTCAAATCAGATCAGGTTTTCTGTGTCAGATGGAAGCAAACGGGCGTCACATGTCGCATTAAATTCACTTTGTGTGGTGAAGTTTAACATCTGAAACCTTAGTGTGTGTCACTGTGAGACACTGAATGCAATAAAAATCTGCTACAATCAATCAAAGGCTTGACAGTTACATACTGTAGGTTGTTCAAGCCTGAGTATGTGTTGTCCACTAACTGGTGGTGTTTGATGTTCAGAAGTACATGCAGGAGGCCCGAAGCTTGGGGAAGAACCTGCGACAGCCAAAACTGTCTGACCTGTCGCCTGCTGTCATTGCTCAGACCAACTGGAAGTTTGTGGAGGGCCTGCTCAAGGAGTGCCGCATGAAGGTGAAACACACAAACACAGTGGTGCTTCGTGTTTAGACCTAGAGTTCAGTAATTCGCATGCACACAGATCATCATCTGTTGGTCGCCATAGTGTGTCTATCAGAACCTGTTTTGGGAACATCCGACTTTGAATTCTCACTGGGAACACAATTCAGGCCATTACATGTCCTGTTATCGCTTGACCCATTTGCTTTATTATTTAAAATAAGAGAATGAGTGTTGGTCCTTGAAATAGGTGAATAAAATTAAACATAAGACACAACCAATAAGAAAGTAGCTCAGAATACTTTAAGACTTTAGACTTTAAGTACTGAAGTTGATTATTTTAATAGTGTGTGTTGTGTGCTGTGTGTTCAGACCAAGCGTATGCTGGTGGAGAAGATGGGCCGGGAAGCTGTAGAGCTGGGTCACGGCGAGGCCAACATCACCGGACTGGAGGAGAACACTCTGATCGCCAGCCTGTGTGATCTGCTAGAGAGGATCTGGAGCCACGGACTGCAGGTTAAACAGGTCAGCACGCACACACTCTCAAACGCACACACAAACACACACAGGGAGCACAGTTGTTTTGTCTGCTGCCTCATCAGATTTTACAGAAAATCTGACTAAACTTGGTTTATCAGGCATTCATGAGCATATTGGATTTTGAGGTTAAGAGGTTATAGACTGATTAATCCTCTTCATCTCTTTCTTTCACTGAATGCATTAACTGTCGTTATGTGTGTGGGTGTTCTGACACACTCTTCTCTGACCAGGGGAAGTCGGCTCTGTGGTCCCACCTTCTGCACTACCAGGCCCGAGAGGAGAAGCTAGAGCAGCAGCAGGCCGATTCACCAGGTAACACACACACACACAGACTCAAACTCACACAGTCCAACATTTCTGAACACTTGAATCATATTATGTATTTCTCTTTAACAGTGTCTTATGTTCCTGAGAGGAGGAAGTCTGATTCTTCCATATCGCTACCATCCCTCCACATTTCTCTGATACAGGACATGAGGTATGTGCTGCTGTTATGGAGAACATGTAGAAAATGTTAATGAAAGATGCATAACCAGTAAGTAAATAACATCAGACTGATGAAGGTGGGTTTTTATGATCTTCTGTCTCCATCGTCTGTCTCTTTAGGCACATCCAGAGTATGTCCGAAATCAAGACTGACGTGGGCCGAGCAAGAGCCTGGATCCGCCTGTCCCTGGAAAAGAAGCTGCTCTCTCAGCACCTCAAACAGCTGCTATCACGACAAGCCTTAACAAAGTGAGCACGCCTATGATCAACAAAACTGTGACACACTGACTTTCTGAGACTGACTCCTAAGTCGTTGACTGAAATGCAGCCTCACTGTGATACATCCCCAAAACAAATCACAGCAATGAAGTAATAAAGAAGGTTCATTGTTATAGCGTAGATGTGACATTTTTAAAGTATTGACCTGAATATGAAATGTCATCAATGTCACTTGGACTCACCATGTATATGTTTTTTAGATGGTGGATGTAGATGAGGAGATAATCTGTTAGCGCATTGGATGATTTACTGTATTTGAACATGATTTGACCTGTGTGTGGTTTGCCCACAGGAAGCTGTACAAGCGCTACGCCTTCCTGCGCTGTGAGGAGGAGAAGGAGCAGTTCCTCTTCCACCTGCTCTCTCTCAACGCTGTCGACTACTTCTGCTTCACCAGTGTTTTCACCACCATCAGTGAGTTCACCATTAGACACACAGATCACCTCTCACCTCGGCTGAACCAAACGATGTTCTGCATGCTTTACAACAAGAATAAAAGTAGGAAAAGAGTCCATGTGCTAAACTGACGTGGCACATTATGAAGCAAAAAATACCACAACTAAACAGCTGTTAATCAATAATGATAATGGGAAAACAATTCTGGTGTTTTTCTCAGGTTCAACATCTGATGTGTCTTTGCACTGAATCAGTGATAAACTAGGTTGTATGTCTACATTGTAGTGGATGTCTACGATAGTGTTTAAACAGTGAAGCTGATGATTGAAAGATTCTGTATGAAGAAAAAGGAGTAAAACCAGATGTAGCTTATAAAAATCGAGCATTTCTAGGACTTTCATTTGTTTTTGTCTCAGTTTATTTTGTTGATGCCTGTAGTTGTTTGTGTGGAGTTGAATATGGATCAGTGGCTGGTTGTAGGATACTTACAGCACAATGTATTATTCAGCTCAGTGTGCGCACAGAACAGCTAAGCCTCTTATTCAGACAAATGAGCACACACTCTACATGCAGCCATGCACACAAGCACCCAGAGGTGATGATCTACTCTGATCTGCTTTTGTTTCCTCTCTGCTCCTTTGTGTTTGCTCGCAGTTTGTGATTTCATGATTAAATTGACACAGATAGACAAACTCTCTTCAGTCGGTGTGTTTTGTTTCTCTTGTTGTTTGTCCTTGCAGTGATCCCGTACAGAGTCGTCATCATTCCCATCAAGAAGCTGAGCAATGCCATGACCACCTCCAACCCCTGGGTGTGTGTGTCAGGAGAGCTGGGAGACTCGGGCATCATGCAGATCCCCAAGAACGTCCTAGAGATGACCTTTGATGTGAGTAGAGTGAACTCTGACCTCTCGCAATCTGAGCACACAGTCACTGGGGGCTGGTGTGCAGGCACTTAAGCATGATCTGTTACACCTCCTCTGTCCCACTAATGCTAACAGCATGTGATTGGTTTCGCTATCAGAAGCTAAATTAAAATGAAAAGCATCCATTCTCGTGAGGCACATAGGTCCTTGTGATGTGCAGTTACTGTGGTAGGATGGATCCACAGCAGACATTGTTTGTTTGTTTGTTTGTTTGTTTGTTTGTTTGCTTGTTTGCTTGCTTGCTTGCTTCATTTGTCCAAAGAGTGTGTTGCCAGTATTCGTCAGGTTTGATGTTCTTTGTACAGGTCTTGTTGTGTGTGCAATGAGTTTCCTCCTAAATATTGGCTTCAGTGTCCTTCACAGATGATCCTTGTCTTAAGAAGCACCTGCTGCCAGTTGCTCTTGTCCCCTGTCAGTCTCGATCAAATCTCACAGTGTGGTTCAGACACTTCCTTATCAAATGGAGCCATTTTGCGTTAGACACAAAACAGACACAACAGAGGGAACACTGTGGCGCTCAAGGGTTCTTTTATAACCTTAGTCATGCAGTGAGAGGTCTAGAAAAGTTTACATAAGATGGCAAAAAGCATGAGCCATGAGGTATTTTGGCCAAGATGACAGCTTATAGCTTTAGATTACAACTTAACAACAACAACTTGTAAACTACATGAAACGCACACATTAGTGACTTTTCTCCAATTTGTTTGTGTCAGGGATTTCACGTATGTGCATAAGGGAATAGTGGATGTAAATAGGTCTAAATGAAAGATCATTTTATCCTTAAAAGAACAATGTCCTAAGGACATTTAAATCAATTTTGAGAAATTTGACCTGAAGCTGACAGACAGCTCAGTCTGTGCGTTCGCATTCCAGGAACACAGTGCTACTTTCTTAACATGAAGTCGACAGACAAAGCAAGTGACAACTCCTCTTATGACAAGAAATATCTGGGATTATATATATTATATCTGTGGGCGTCCGGAAGCTTGCAGAAGGTGAGGCTGGGGAGGTTTTTGTCGAGGTTTCAGCAGGACGTTAACATCCCTAATATACTAACTGTACGGCTAGTATAAGAGATAGTGCCACTTCCTCCTGTCCTCTCATTTCTGTGCAGCTGCATGTGTGTGCTGTTTCATTCGTTTATCTGTCTGTGATGCTGTTGATGTGGTTCTGTGATTGTGTGCGGCATCAGCATCTTTTATTGTGCGTCCATCATGTCTTAACAAGTGTTTCCATCTCCCTCAGTCTGCTTTCAGGCCTCACACGCACATCTCCGCCTTGTTCAAGGTTAGAGGACGTCCCTGCTGTTCACCTCTCCATTTTTCATCTACCATCACCCCCCCTGTTTTCTCCCTGATTGTTTTCCACTCCTACTGTTTCCTGTTTCTCCAGTTGCCACTGTGGTCCTGCAGTTGACCTCATTTTAGACTGGGTTGTAGTTTTTCTGTTTAGAAAACTTAGCATAATGCATGCTGGCATAGGTACTTAGTATTTTGAAGTATTTAATTCAACTAATTCTCAAATACGTCCCTGTAACCAGATGTTGTATCTGTTGTGTGTTTAGTGTCAGAACCTGGGCAAGCTGACCACAGTGCAGCTGGGTCATGACAATGCAGGTCTGCTGGCTAAATGGCTGGTGGACTGTGTCGTGGTGCGCAACGAGATCACAGGACACACGTACAGGTGAGTGGACACTGTGGCTCTGATTAGTTATTTAATTCCCATCTCTGTCATTTCATGTATTTTAAGTAATTTATTGTATAAACAACTCACACTGCCTATCCAAAAAAAAGTCACCACCTGGATTTAACTAAGCAAATAGGTAAGAGCCTCCTATTGGAAACTTGATGCATGGATGATTATGTTTCAAGCAAAGAAAACATCTAATGAGATTGAGAAAAATATTCAAACTGGGTTAAGAACTGTCAATACAAGATCTTGTTGAGTTTGTTTGATTATTTTTTTTTTTGGATGGGCAGTGTATGAGGAAACACTAAACCATGTACTTGCAGAAGAAGAAAAATAGGAGACATTTTCTTATCCCCTCCAGATTCCCTTGTGGTCAATGGCTCGGTAAGGGTGTAGGTGATGGCAGCCTGGAGAGGGTTCTCATCGGCGAGCTGGTGGTGCCCAACGCAGAGGAGGATTCTGGGAGAGGCTGCTGGACACCCCCACTGCAGCGCTCACCGACCCAGGCCAGACGCATCAGCATCACATCACTGTCCGGTCGAGGAACCAGTGAGTATCTGTTAGGACGCTCATGCTGCGCTCAGATCAGATCTGAGGAATGTTAACGAGGGCTGTTGGCAGGATTATTGAAACACTGAGGCGAAGAAAATTAAAACGTGAACATTCTAAAGAAGCACACAGTGGAGAATTACTGAATTCAGTTATTCAGCTATCATTTAGTTATACAATTTAGTGACTTTATCAAGTCTAAAATACCACATATCGTGTCTGAGTTATTTATTTTAGAATCTTGCCCATGCCCATAGCTCTGTAATACCTTCCAAAATAAAAGCATTTTCAGTGTTAGCTGCTGTGCCTTTTTAAAATCATAGCTCTGCATTGATGCTGGTGTTTTCCTGATTCCAGAACCAACTTCAGGCCAAATCCAAGAGGCCATCGGGGAGGCAGTGAACAACATCGTCAAACACTTCCACAAGCCAGAGAAAGAGGTCAGTGACTGATCTCACTCCAGACTGGCTGAGTTAGGAGAAACACAGATAGAAGGCTCTGTCATTGCCGATTTATTAGTAATTCACAGTTGTTGTCATAATAAGCTGTTGTGTGTAAGGTACATGTTTTGTGTATCGGTGCAGAGGGGCAGCCTGACCGTCCTGCTGTGTGGGGAGAACGGCTTGGTAGCGGCTCTCGAACAGTTTTTCCACCACGGCTTCAAGTCAGCACGGCTCTTCCAGAAGACTGTGTTTGTGTGGGACTTTGTGGGTGAGTGTGGTGCTGCAGCGCCATCTGCTGTTGGAATCACGAACTAACAACTTTAACAAATTTAATGAAACCAGCAGCTGGCGTGATGTTTGTGAATCTCCATCTTGTCCTCTCCTCCCTCTGCAGAGAAGGCTGTTGCCTACATGGAGTCAGCTGACCAGATGGGGGACCTTCAGGAGACCGCAGAGCCTCTAGGGATGACCTGTCAGTCAGTCTGTCGCTACGTCAACGCAATCAACTCCACCTCCAGGAACATCGGCAAGGACGGGAAGTTCCAGCTGCTGGTCTGCCTCGGAGCCAGGTCAGTGTTAGTGTTAGGACACCAGGCTGAGTCAGTGAACGTGAACTAAATATTCATGCAGAGACAGGAAAGTTATTACAGTCTGATACTTGACTATTTAGTTCTGCTTCTCCTGTGGGTCCAGATCTCACATTTCAGTCTATTGTCTCTTGTGCAGAGATCGCCTGCTGCCCCAGTGGCTCCCCCTGCTAGTGGAGTGCCCGGTGATCCTGCGGATGTACGAGGACACGGCCCTGCTCAGAGACCGCACACCTGTCAACACTCTCATAGGTGTCCTGGAGACGCTCCATGACTTCCCCATCACGCTGGAATCCTCGCTGGTGAAAGGCATCGACCTTTAACCCCATCAACAAACCACTGGGCAGCCTTACAATGTCCTCTGAAACCCCCCCTCACCTTCACCACTTACCTTCACGTCCTCTGCCCGCTCTTAGCTAACGTGCTCTGGAATTGGACGCATTAACAAGGAAGGGGGAGGAGGAGGAGAGGGACAGACCAGGAACATTAGACATTACACTTAGAGAGACATTTGGTCCCCAAAGCAAAACTTTGCACGACTTCATGTAAGAATTCACAGCTTTGGGTCGACCATAAACTGGGATGCAGTATTACAGCCCCACCTGTGGCTCTGACTTCTTTTTTTTTTTTTTTCTCATCACTGTGCTGATAGACTTCAGATAAAGCGGGTAAAAGTGGTGGAAGATGGAAAAACCATAGTATAGTATCAGAGCTGTGTAGCAGCCCCCTGCTCTGGCAGTTACAGTACAACTGGGTGATAACCTGTTCCTTCCTCACCTGCAGCTTGTGGTTATAGCACCACGACTCCCACACTCTCAGGCCGGAGACTGAGCCATCACTGGCACACTTGGATAGAGGATTATAGAAATGATGAGGGAGTTTGGTTCTGCAACCCGCTGACTGTCACGTTGTGCCCTGCAGTGCTGTGAAGTCCCCCAGCTCTCCCTGCCTTTCCTTCTTTGAAATCACTAGACATCATGTTGGGCAGCATCTGTGAATAAAGACAAAAACTGTGATGTGACTCAGGAGCTTCACCTGCAGCTGCGTGGACGTTCCTACCAAACTACAGACATCGACCTGAAAAGCTGTGTGTGTGTCTCACACATTCATTTGCTTGCATAGCACTTTGCCAGTATTGCCACGTCAGTAACAGCCCAAATGATCCAACGTCATTTCAACATACTAGGTGTTTACTTAACAGCTTCCTACTTTCTACAGGGCGGTTAGGTTTGCTTACTCTTACATGGAGGGAACGTTGTTGTTGCCATCACTAGAACTTGGGTTAGAGAATGAAGTTTTACACAGGCTCAAATGTTTCTTTTGTCCACATCAATGTAGTAAACACTGGAACAGTAACAGGAGAAAGCAGATGTCAGCATCATTCCCCGCTGGAAATTGAACCAACACAACAGCCACTAATGTGTATGTTCAAAACAATATCTGCAACATTAGAAGAAGTACGGACAATAATGAAAGTAATTATGCATGTTTAGCACGACTCTTCTCACTCACCGACCTCTCCTTGTTTTTAATAAACATCACAATCTAAATTTGCAGGGCTCTATATTTAAAGGTGGATTGACGCAGTCGGTTCAAAAGAGGTTTTTCCTCTGTGTTATTTTAATACTGTCTTGGGGACACAGATTAGTTCATTGCTCTCGTTGCCGTCTGACAGTTTTCTTTTTTTTATAAAGAAGGTTCCCGACTTAGTGTAAAATATATGGAAAGTATTCAGCTCTGCTCTGCCTCTATCACGTGCACCAGCAGACAGGCGGAAGCTAAGAACGTTTTCTTTTTCTCTCTCTCTCTCTCTGTTAAACCTTTGCTGCATGACAGATTTACCTGCTGGTGTGTAAATGAAACGTTTTGAGAAACAGTGAAAATATTCTCATGAGCTGCATGTTCACACTTAGACGTTTTTATCGTGGCTTTTTTCTCACGGATGCACGAGAGGGAACAAAACGTGGTCACCTGTGCAGACCCAGGTCCTTGTACTATTCAAGCTGTAGCTGAGTCATACGTGACCTGATTAGAATGTGTTGATTTTCTGTATTTATTATTTGAACATCACAGCTGGAAGCAGCACTGGTATCTCACATTGGATAAAGCCTGAGCTGCAACTGGAAACCACTATTCCGTTTAAAGTTTCAACCCTTTGTGCTGCCTGCAGGACTTTTCCACAACAGATTCCCCCGTCTCGCCCTGGATTCATGTCTGTATTTCTTTACAAACTGTTTGCACTGCAAAGACTAGCACACACACACACTCGGGTGCTGTGTGACGAGTGGTATTAACCCCTGAGTGGATCTGCTCAAGCAGGAAATGCTACTGACAGCTGTGCGTCATGCTCAAAGCCACTGCAGAGATAGTTTGACATCTGTGCTGGACGAACTCGATTCTGATATTTATTTTGAAGATTTCAATAAAAACACCCAGAGTGTTAAAGACGTCACTTGTCTCTGTGTGTGTGTATGTGTATGTGTGTGTCCAGAAACAACAGTTGATGGATAACTTAGATTACATAAAACCTCCCCTGCAACCTTACATTTGTCATAAAAAAAAAAACATTTCTTTGAACATTATCAGCTTCATGAAGGAGGACTCCGTTAGCTGGGTGTAAGCAGTGGATGTTCATGCTGCAGAAAAATATAAAATCACAATGACGGTGTACTTTTGAATTAAGTGTAATCACAGCTACGTGCTTTATTTACTGAGCAAAACATTTACAAACAATAACACGCATATCTCAGCGTAGAAGAACCAAATCACAATTAGATTTTTTTTTTTTTTTAAACTGAAATGTGGAAAAAATGAAGAAACGCAAACATGTTCCTCATTCGTCTGTAACTATTTAAGCAGTGCAGAGCCTCAATCAGCATGGATTAACGCTTCATACTGCGGAGACGTGCCCTTCGTGTTAAAGCAAGACACTGACGCCTTACTGGAGAACGGGAGTGGTTTAGCAGCTCCATCGCCAACTCTGAACCCCGGAGTGAGAGGAGCTGGACCGAAGAGTTGAGGGAACACGTTGAGGAGACGCCCTGGAAGGAAATCCCGCCTGACTATCTGTTAAAACGGATCAGTAGAATATCAAAGATCTGAGAGTGTATTAATTAAACAAATGATCAGTAGCTGCTGCAGAGCTGTTCTGAGAGGCCTTCTTCCTATTTCTAGGAAGCAGACATCCACCACCTGAGAGCCTCCACCTGCAGGAAGTCTATTAATGTCCACAGTGAACAACACATGGACAGGTACAGATTAAATCATAGATATATAACAAACTGGACTTTAACACATTTCCACATTTATTAGACAAACTGTGAAAGAGGAAAATCACAGTGATCAATAGACAAATAGGGACGGATGTCTTTGTTACTATGGCAACAAAAAACTAGATTAAGTTTAGAAATAAATCTAATGATGAAGTAAAATCCAGCACAGTGGGTGTGTGTGTGTGTGTGGGGGGGGGGGGGGGTGATGACAGGTGCCGGGACCGGATGTGGTCAGGGGTGGGTCGGGTCTCCACCCCCCCATGGGTCCGTTGTGAGTCCGCCACAGTATATAAAGCTGTGATCTGACAGCGGCGGGGCCTCTGCGAGCCGAACGCACCGGCTGGAGAAGTGTTCGCCGTGTTCCGGGTCTCCTCACGTCGCTGGACGCGCACGAACCACAGACACGAGGTGGGTCAGCTGTTTTGGTTTGGTTTGGTTTTTGCGGCGATTGAAGTTGAAACCGCTGCAACAGTGAATCTCATCGGGACCTGATGCAGCACCAACCACCCCCCCCCCCCTTCCCCGTGCTCAAGGTGGACCTGCTCACATCTCCTTTAATTGCTTAACTTCCTTTTCTGTGACATCACACGCATGTGCATGTCCCTGCAGCCTGCTCCCTGCTTTCCTGATTCATCCAGAGACGCTGGAAATGCAGCGTCACGGGCTTGGCAGCCGTCCCAAACCCCCCCCCCCCCCCCCCCCTCACAGCTCCATCTCTGAGCCCCAGCAGCATCCAGTCTGTGCTGCTTCAGCTGCACGGCCCGCCGAGGCACTCCTGACAACTAAACATGAGTCCCTTCTCTTCCAGTGTGGAGCTCAACAACATGGTGCAACTTTCTCCTTCCCCCACCCGGGATGTGTCCACCCCACCTGAGTGCTCGGAGGGCCCGGTGATGGCCGGGCACCCCAAGGTGGGCTCGCCCCGCCGGCTGAGCACCCTGCACATGGACCTGGAGGTCTCCACCGCCTACCTCGGCTACGAAACGTACATCGAAGACGGCCTCATCTGCCTCAAACACAAAATCCGCAACATGAAGAAGAAGAAGGTGGGATGGTGAGAGGGGCCGGGGAGGGGGGGGGGGCTGCAGGGTTGATAGCTGGATGGGTGTTTGATGTGTCTGTGTATGTGTCCACAGCTGAAACTGGAAGACTACAAGAAGAGGCTGGAGCAGGGTGAATCCTTAAACAAGGATCAGATGGTTAGACCTGGCAACATGTGCAACATGTCACGAATGCAAATGTGTGTTTGTGGAAACTATGCATGGGTCTTTGTTTTCCAGGCAGCTGTGGAAGCGTACGACGAGGTGCTGCATAACCTGGAATTTGCTAAAGAGCTTCACAGTACCCTGGACGGCCTGACTCAGAACGTGAGTGTCTGTTGATCTCCAATGTGGAGGATGCAACTCTTTTAGTGTGCTGTTTGTTTTTAATTCCACTTCCTGTTGTCTAATTGGGTTTAAGTCTGGGCTTTGACTGAGCTGCTCAAGTCAGATACTTGTCAAGTCATGTTTGGCATTGTCTTTGCAGTTTGCTTTGGATCATTGTTGTGCTGGTCTCAGGTCTTGTGCGCTCTGTAGCATTTCACTGCATTCCTCCCCCTCCTCTCGTTTCTGACCAGTGTTTCTGTCCCTGCTGCTGAGAAGCCTAACAATAGCACATTTATTCAGTTTGCATCCAGCTCTAGACTAATTTCTAGCTAAACCAAAGCAAACTTATTTCCAAACTGTCCTTGAATAACCTGCCGCAGCTGCTGAGAGCCCAGAAGAAGGCAGCGAAGAAGGAGCAAATGGCAAAGGCGGAGGTGGAGAGGAGGCACCTGAGCATGGTACTCCAGGTGCAGCATCTGCTCCACAGCCTGCAGCAGGACCACGTTAGGAACGACCTGCTGGCTGGACACAACCAGGCGCCCCGCATCCCAGCCCAGCAGCTGCACAGCCTGAGTCAGCTTGCCACCCTGCTGGGAGTCAAGAGGGACAACAGACTGAGGTGAGAGCTTTTTTGTTTCAGTCAACACTCCAAATGTTTTTAGTCTATTAACCACTAACCATGTAGGAAGTACAGTAAATCAATGGGTTACTTGCAAATGGTTTTAAAAACTGTGCTCCATGCAGACATTTTCTGTCTATTCACTTGTAGTTTAGCAGAGCAGATGGAGCAGGCCGCTTTGGTCTACTTGGACCTGCTAGAGGGGAGAGACAAGCCAGTGGCTGGAGCTACATGTAAGTGGATAAAGCACACAAACACAGACAGGTCTGGACTTTCTGCATGAGTATGATTAGAGATTTTGACACTGACCTCAAAGTTCATCATTTAGTCGATGCAAATTCTTGGGTTCTTCTTGGATGTGAAGACCGGTCTTTGTTTGTGATGTTGTCTTCTCAGTTAAACTGTTAAAAGAGCAGCTCATGCGATTGTTAAATTGCAAGTACTTCAGCTGTCTTCCACCTGCACCCAACAAGCCTCCAGAGGTGCTGCGGAGCTCGACGAGCCACTGCTGTAAGATGACCAACCTTGTATTGGCTCAGCTTGATCTGGTTTAAACGTTGACTTGTATGTTCATATTTCCTTTCTGTCCCCCGTCAGCCACATCAAACTCAAAACCAGATGAAGTCTCTAAGGAGGTAAGACAGTGGCAGTTTTTGTTGAAGTAGTCAAATTTAGACATGCTCCAGGATCCACTGATGCTCTGTCGGTGATATGGCAGTCTTTCAACAGACTGTACCTGACTGACATGGAGACTCCTTCCATTCAGAACTGGAAAGGGGACTTTATGGCCAAAAGGGAGCAGGAGCCTCCTGATTGCTGGGATATGGAGTCCCCGGATGGCCCCGCCTCACCTCAGACTGCAGTCCACAAACCGTGGAGAGGAGCTGCCACTTTAATCCCCAAAGTCCTAGTCAACACCAAGAAGCAGTCCGACTGCAAACGGGTGAGGTTATCATGAAATGCTCGGGGAACTGTGCTGTTAGGCTGGGAGCAGGTTGGGTGGGGAACAGGAATCCGCAACAGGAACCAACATGACACTGCAAATGTAAAATGTATTTCGTTAACCCCCTATCCTAAATCCACTAAGGGGAGTTATTGAAGCCTAAATTATTGGATGGTATCCACGCTATGGTGTCCACACTGTAATAAAAGGTGTCATGTTCTCCCCAGAGAAAAGAGAGGAAGGCTAAAGGAGAGCAAAATGCCAAGCCGGTGAGTATCCAACTGTTGGGAAATCTACTGACATCTCTACTGTAACCAGTTGGCAAACTGTGCTGTTGCAATTCCTAAAAGGCAGTCGACATGGACATGCCTGTGGACGTTTTCAGCTCTCCATCTGACTTGCCCAAAGACCCCATCCTAAGAAAGCAGCACCTGGAGGACCTCATGACAAAGATCCACAGCTCCTTCAGTTTCATGCAGGTGAAATTTAGCTATTTGCAAACCTGTGAGCATCTTATTTGGTGAACATTCCTTTTTGAATATATATATATATATTTTTTTTTAAATGACCTTGCCCTGTTTAGGACTCTCTCCTGGATGGTGAGGGCTCCCCCACTAATGGCCACCCTAGACTGAAGAGACGACCATCTGGATCTCCCTCTCCTCTGGGTAATTTAGAAATCAACTGAAGGTCCACTTACTAACTTAATGTCACATAGTCTGCATATTTTGGTGTCATTTTCTGATCTTGTTCCCCACATCCAACCAGCTCAGGCCGACTTGAGAAGCCCAGCTAAGAGCCTGCCCACTGTAATGCATGTAAGCCGTTTTGTTTTTCTGGCTAGAAGTTAATTCTGATTTGAAATGGAAATCAGCTGAGCTTGTCATCTCTTCATCCTCAGTCCACCCCTCTGCCTAGCAGGCTTATGGAACGCAAAGTCAGTCTGACTAGTGGGGATCAGTGCCTGGAGTTGTGTGACCTGGAGCTTTCCTCCAAGGACCTACCTCATGTAAGAAGCAGCATATTTGCTGTGACGTGCAATGTGTGTTTTTTTTTTTTTTTTTTTTTAAGCCCCCCACAACTCTTAAGTTATCCCATCTCTGCAGGAGTCCAGTCAGTCAGCTAAGAGAAAGGGGTTTTCCTCACCGCCGCTGTACCGCAGGGAGTCGACCATCTCAGTCAGCCTGGAGGAGGAGAGGCATCCTCGTGTAACTGAACCTTTCTGGAAGTCAATACAAAAAAATAAAGCAGCTGCTTGGAAAATGTGGTAGATATACTTAACTTTTTTGTTTGTTTGTTTGTTTGTTTTCCCCAAAGACGCCAGCAACAGACTCAGGGAAGCAGTCTCCATGTAATGGGGTGTCATCTTGCATCTCCACCCCCCCTCAGGGACAGACTTTCTCTACACCCCCCACCAGGAGATCACTCACCTCTGCACAGTTTCAGAACATCCAGTCAGTAAGTTTTATGAAAGTGTTGCACCACTGTTTTGAAATCTATGCTGTTTTAGCAATTTAATTTGTCTCTTTGACAACGGACGGCTATCATATCGGTCCAAAATGAGTATAAATGGTTTAATTTGTTTCCAATGCAGACTAAAAGACGGGCTTAAGGAAATGCTAGATGACCAACTAACTCTAACTGGGGTGCTTGATGTTTTCTACAAACCTCTTAAATGTTAATTTGCTTCTCACTGTAGGTGTTTAAGGTGAGTTCCTCCTTACCCCAGAATGGGGAAGTGAACTACAAGCCAGAATCCCCAGTTTTCTCTGAGCCCAGGTACAGCACCGCCAGCACCCAAACGCCACCCGAGTTTGCGCCATCAGAAGATGAACAGCCGGGTATCTCCGTTTTTTCCTCTCACTCTCAACTCTCCAACTAAATGGTCAGCAGTTGTCTGAGACCTGTCTTGTGCTGCATCACCTTTCTAGTCTACCAGTCGGATTATACAGTGGGTAACAGTGGGCAGGTCTACCTCTCCCCTGACCAGTCGGGTGGGAGCGTGGGTCGACCAGGTCAGCCATACTACTCCAGAGGATCTGTGAGAGGTATGGCACGTGGCGGCAAGGGATTGGCACAAACCTTTCGCTCTTCTGGTTGGCATCGAGGTATCTATCCTCAGCTCTCCTTTCTCCTTTTGGGTTTTCACCTCTCCTGCATTTCCCTCCTATTTTGTTCTGCACGTCTGTTCAGGATTAAATGATAAAAAGATAAAGTGAAGTCAGCTACATAAAAGCTGCCGCACAATTAAGTTGCCACAAACTTGAGACTGATTTCTGCTCATCAGGAGGATCCTACATCCCCCAGACTCATCTCAGGGACTCGGGTCCTCTCCTCTATACTTCAAGAGTAAGTAAACCCTGATGTGATGCAGTGGCCTTGTTTCCTCTGTTTCTAGACTGAACCCATGCTACTAGTTGCATTTATCTACAGGTGTTCCAGGTTTGTTCATAGCATTCAGTCGTCAGGAGAATGGTGAGAGGTCTTGTTTTGGTTTTGTCTGCATGTATTTTACACTTCCTCTGGTATTTTCTCAGGATTGCGGATACCAACACAGCTACAGGCGTGGAGGTGGAAGGCATAGCTCCAGTGGTAAGAATCTAAGCTGTAACTCAGAGGTTGCAAAGAGTAATTTGTCCCTCTGGGAAAGATGGATGTTGAATGATTCCATGTTTTGGTTTGTTTTCTTATGAGGCAGTGACAACTTTTTAGGTAAATGCATATGAACTTAAGCACCCAGCCACAGTGGCCTGTGGCGAAAATAACTTTTTGTGTTCACTCTGCAGCAGCTTGGAGCGACTCTTCCCAAGTAAGCAGCCCAGACCGGGAAGGAGCCTTCACAATTGTGGACTCGGGGCATGGGGATTCACTGTCGGTCTCCACTGTGGAGGTCCCTCTAACTCCCCACAGCCACCATCACGCTGCCCTGCTTCCCATGCAACTCTACCCACTCTCCCAGCCGTTGCGAGTGGCCTTCACTGCTTCTCGCACTGCCAACTTCGCCCCTGGTAACCTGGATCAGCCCATCGTGTTTGACCAGCTGCACAGTAACCTGGGAGAGATGTACGACACCCACATTGGCCGCTTCACCTGCCCCGTCAATGGAACCTACGTCTTCATCTTTCACATCCTGAAACTCGCCATCAACGTGCCGCTCTACATCAACCTCATGCGCAACGAGGATGTGATGGTGTCGGCATACGCCAATGACGGTGCCCCAGATCACGAGACGGCCAGCAACCATGCCATCCTGCCTCTCTTCCAAGGAGACCAGGTTTGGCTCCGGTTGCATCGTGGTGCCATTTATGGTAGCACCTGGAAGTACAGCACCTTCTCTGGCTTCCTGCTGTACCAGGACTGAGCTGCTGTCAGCTTAATCGCTGCCTTCTCCCATTGTCTGGACTGTCTAATCTCTTAAGCGTGCTAAGCAAACTGACATTTCAGATTGTGGTCAGACTGCATGCCAGTGCCCTGTTTACAATAAAGCACCTTTGTACAATGAGGTGGATCAGTGGCCAAATTGTATGATTTGTATTTACATGGGGAATGTGACTGCTTGACATCTACCAGAAGAATCTGATTTCCCATGGAGGTGTAGTTAAGACCAAAGGTCACTGATCTCAGTGAGAACTCTGATGCAACCTAATGACTTTGTGCCTTTTTGTTTTCTGAATGGCTCTGGATGACTGAGCACATGTTAAACGGCTAATGAGCTGAATGACTTACTGGAAATAATTACTATCAGCACTTTGTTTGATGCTGGGCTCCTATGCATTCATTCCCACTGTGCTCTGTGGGAGGGGGGGGGGGTTTGTGTGTGGTTTGTCCGTGCATGAAGCTGAAGAGGGAAAGATGGTGTTCTGGGTGGTGGGTACAGTGTCAAACACTTGAGGCCAAATTGTTGGACTAACAGGCTACTGTGGAGAGATGGAAGTGGTCCCTTGATGTGCCTAATGTTGAATAAAAGATGAGCAGTAAAGTTTGGGTGCTTCATCTTCATATTTGTGTGCGTTTATTTTAATGATGGATGTAACTGTCTACATCACAGGGCATTTATTTAGCTGAAACTCTCGAGGTGCTGGCCTGTAGGATTCATTTTGTGACTACAAATGCAACAACGTCTGATCTCAGAATTGCAACAAGTCTAATTAATGGCCTAACAAGCTCTCTATGGCCAGGTTAAATGGCAGACACACAAATTTTGAGGTTTCACTTTAATCTTTTTTGTTAATTTTCACTAGAAGTGACAAGGGGTTGACGTCCAGGATCCTCTGTGCTGCAGAGATGAGTAACATGCAGAGCTCTGTGACTACAGACCTCCAGATGTTCTTTACTTTTCAGTTTTGTTGCCCTTAAACTGATGCTGACTCAAATGGAATTGCCTGACATTGGCCTATGCCTGTACATTTACAAAGGGTTAAAAGCAAATAACAGAAATAAAGACAATGCTGACATTGTTGGAATAAGTAAAAGGCCGATTTCAACTTTGACAATTATGGTGCCAGAAGTCGACCCACAGATCCCAAAAGACATTTGGCTCCATCACATAGGAAACACAGATGTGTTTACCAAGTGTTATCCATCTAGTGTTAAATCCTGGTGATGCTAAAGGAGGGATTACCAAAATCAACATGATTCCTACTGTAGGCATCATGATTATCTGTACCGTAGTTTATAAAGATTGATGACATGACAGCCAAAATGTTGATTGAACCCTTCTGGCTGTTGGCAGTGTAAAGTAGGTCATTAGCCCCCTGTATAGTATCAAATGGGACATCTGTACCACATTAATCACTAATTACTAGTGTTGCCAAAAATAATTGCTGACTTCTGGATATTCTTGGTGCACACAACTCTAATTAGTAATGTGTATGAGAGTAAGTGGCCACTAGGAAACATCAATGGCTGTAAGAGTTCCAAATCTTAACACGGTTTTCATAATCCAACAAGAATGTTAGACAGCAGTAAGTACAGCTTTTATACAGTTGAAGTAAAAACGTCAGCAATGAATTAAAAAGTAGTTTGAGATGCAGTGGCACCAAATTGGATCAACTTTGTTGTTGCCTATGTCATCTTCATGTCAGGTCAGAGCCTGCAGTACCGCGTCGGTACCCGAGGTGGCAGCAACGCGTCCAACGCGCTACCACTTATGACGGTGGCGAGGAAGAGCAGGAACACCGTAAACTGAGTCCGCTTGGCTTTACGTCCACCGACAGCTGCTCGCCGGTAAAACGGCGGAGGCCCACGGCTTTCGTAAAGCTCGTCAAGGTTTGACAGGGTGAACAGTGAATCGGCCTTCAAGATAAACGCGCCAGCACGTGCATAACGAGTTTCCGGCCAATGGGAGTTTTATTTTGAAAGTTCAGGAGCGGAAGTTTTGTTTGCAAAGCGGATGTTTGTCGCAGCGCACAAGATCCACAACGCTTGGCTCGATTCAGAGCAGGGACGCGAGCTAACGCTACACGTATGTGATCGTAAAACCGCAGAAAGGACCGCGGAACCGATCACACATGGATCCCAACCGGATAATCCAGGCTCTGAAGGGGACGATCGACCCAAATCTGCGGATAGCGGCGGAGAATGAACTCAATCAGGTGGGTGAGCTCAAGGAGTTGGTTGGTTTTTGTTTTGGTTGTTTGGTTGTTTTTCTTTTTTCTTTTCTCGGGGAGGGGTGGAGGGGCACCCTGGACACGAAATGACACCGGTGTTTGTGGACGAGGGCAGGCCGTGTGTTGGTGATCGGTGAATGTGCAGCCATGATTTCGCCAGTTTATATCAGGCCTGTGATCAGCAGTTTGACCAAAGTGTTCCCCACACTGAGGGCAGCCAGCGGAGAACAATGGGGAAACACATCATCATCATCATCATCAACATCATCATCATGACCCCTCAGCACCAGTGGGACCTCAGCTTTCTCATATCAGCCGCTATAAGTTGATAGAAAACAGTTTGCCACATATGTCACAGTATGTTGTGCTGTAATGCTAAAACCAGCCGCTGCAACAAATAGGCTGTGATGAACGAAAACATCACAACACACAACATCACATTGAGATAAATGTGATTTAATGCAGCATCATGTGCTGGAAAATGTTACCTGTCAACCATTCAGAAATATCCCACAGAAACCTGCCTTTACATAACAGTTTGGTTCCTAAATCTGGATATTTACACCATGTTTATGTAATTTCACTGTTTTATTGTGATATATTATGACATGGAAAATAGTTGGATTGTTGTATTTCTTAATTTACACACTGTATTTCAGTCCTGTTTATGTCTCTCCTTTGTGGGCTGTAATTATTCTAGTCTGTAGACAGCAGGTGTTCATTAATAAGCCCTGTTATTAATATCTAAGGATGCAGAATAGTTGGTGTAAGATGAGTCTTATATGTTATAACAATGTTACCATTCAACGCGCTCTTATCATGTGCACACATGAAAATACATGAGATATTTAGATTTTCGTTTTATCAGCTCGTGCACGCACGAATGGAAACTGCAGCCACACTTCCGGCTGCGTTCAGGAAAGCGTTGGTTAGTTATCCGTCCTCTTCTGGTTGTTTCTCATCAAGTCTGCTCTGTGTGTTTCAGTCCTACAAGATCATCAACTTCGCCCCGACCCTGCTTCAGATCATCGTGTCCGAGCAGGTGGAGTTTCCCGTTCGCCAAGCAGGTAAACAGTCCAGGAAGCCATGCTCACTGCTGTTGTCATGTCACTGCTGAACGATTTTCCACAGCTATATATTAAAAATCCACAACATTTTAATTTACTTCTACATTCAGTCTTTTGGGAGACACTTTTATGCAAAGCAACTTGCGAGTGAGATGCAAAGCAGCAACAAGTCAGGGACCTTTGAAGCAAAAGGTCGTGAGAAGTTGAAATTTTAGTTTCTCGAAACAAAAGAGCCATATAAGAGATAATTTTGTTTTGTTTATTCTTTTTATTAATTGCATTGGAAGTCAGCTTTTTGAATACTGGGACTGAGGGTGCTGAGTTAGACAGCTCCTTCCACCATTGTGGGACAACTAAACTGAAAAGGCATTTTTCTATGTTATGTAGAGACCACAAGACACCATTTTCTTGCAAATGCAGAGGGAGATAGGGATTGTACACCTGGAGTAGAATGCTAAAGGTAAAAATGTGCTGTTGTAGAGGAAAAACCTTGATGACTGGGAAGTGGAGGAGGTTAGCAGAGTTTCCTAGGTCGTCAGTGATTGCAGACTTTGAGGAGACAAGTGATGAGGATGCATGCTGGTGCTCTGCTGTCTGGAAGGTCTGGATGGAAGAAGAAGAACTTGAAGATGTCTCTCATCCAAGCAGAGAAGTCAGAGAGATAGTGTCTGACAGACTGTAGAGTCATCTGCTGGTTTGGATGATAAGAGCTGTGTGTCATCAGAACAGCAGTGGTAGCTGTACAAATGGATGATGGCGTCTAGGGACGTGGTTTAAGGTAGATAGAGATCAGAAGAAGGCAGAGCACACCTGTGAAGAGCCAATGTGCCCCTGTTCACCCAGATGGATACTGTAGGACTTGATCCAAGATTAGGTTTTAGGGTTAGAATTAGGTTTTGGTAGGCAGGACATGTAATAAATTAAAAATTAAAAACAGAGTGGATAAGCATGGTGTACGCGACAGTAGGGGGCTAGGTAACGCATTATGTTAATGAGTGTCCTCACACTGACTGCCATACAAAATGTGTGTGTGTGTGTGTGTGTGTGTGTGTGTGTGTGTGTGTGTGTGTGTGTGTGTGTGTGTGTGTGTGTGTGTGTAGCGGCCATCTACCTGAAGAACATGGTGAGTCAATACTGGCAGGACCGCGAGCCGTCTCTGGGGGAGGTCATCTTTCCCTTCAACATCCATGAGAATGACCGGCAGCAGATCAGAGACAACATTGTGGAAGGCATCATCCGCTGTCCAGAGTCCATACGGTACACACACACACACACACACACACACACACCAACAATAAATAACCTAATCTGGCTCATGCAGTTAGTGACTTTGTGTGTTTATGTACTGTCCGTAGCGCCCAGTTGACCATGTGTCTACGAGCCATCATTAAGCACGACTTTCCCGGCCGCTGGACCGCCATTGTTGATAAGATCAGCATGTACCTGCAGACGCAGAACAGCGGCAGCTGGTATGGCAGCCTGCTGGCTCTCTACCAGCTGGTCAAGACCTACGAGTGAGTAACTTGTTTATGCATCTCTGTCCCACCTTATCACGAGATGGCAATTAACATTTCCAGATTTCCAATCCAAAGGTGTATCTATGCAGTTCTGTCATGCTCTGTTGGTCTGTCTTTATCTTCTTGATGATCAGGACATGTGTTGTTGTTGTTTTTTTGAAGACAATCTGTGTGAACGTTTACTTCAGGTACAGGAAGGCAGATGAAAGGGAGCCGTTGCTTGCAGCCATGCAGATCTTCCTGTTGAGGATTCAGCAGCTTATCAGCCAGCTGCTGGCTGACTCCACCATCTTCTCAGTCCTCATCCAAAAACAGATCCTCAAGATCTTCCATGCTCTTGTCCAGGTGTGTCTGTGTATGCATGTCAAGGCACGATGAAAGCCAAGAACAGTGGGTGGAGGATTTAGAAAGTGTGAACATTCAGACTCTATGCTGACCACTTCTACTTGATTACTTGTCCTGTAGTACTCGCTGCCTCTCCAGTTGATCAACAACACAGTGATGACTCAGTGGATGGAAATCCTGCGAGCTATAATGGATCGAGACGTTCCTGCTGTAAGACACATACACACATGAATCGTGTAGCTACCTATAAAAATGATCTGGAGGTAATAAATTTTATTACATAGAAGTGAGGGTAAAATGTATGTGTCTGTTAGGAAACACTCGAGGTTGATGAAGACGACCGCCCTGAGCTGGCATGGTGGAAGTGTAAGAAGTGGGCCATGCGCATCATCACCAGACTGTTTGAGCGGTGAGTCCAAGGAGGCTCTCGTATCATCACGAACGAGCTTTGTAGTTTGCATCGTGACATTAGCTTCTGTTCACGTTCTTTACAGGTATGGAAGTCCTGGCAATGTGACAAAGGAGTACTACGAGTTTGCAGACTTTTTCCTCAAGACATATGCAGTGGGCATACAGCAGGTCAGCAAGTGAAACCCAAACCTCAGGACGTTGCTTTAGGTGTTCTGTTTTATTTGCTGCCCAGGTTCTGACTAACCTTTTCTTCCCCTGTATCCCTCCAGGTCCTGCTGAAAGTGGTTGACCAGCACCGGCAGAAACAGTACGTCACCCCTCGCGTCCTGCAGCAGTGCCTCAACTACCTCAATCAAGGCCTGTCGCACTCTCTGACCTGGAAACAGATGAAGCCGCACATGCAGGTAGGAAAAAGCAAGGAGGGCGTTGCAACGTGGCATCAATTACTTTTTAAGACACACTCGAAATATATGCGAACCTGTTCTTTAATCACTAGTTACGGTTTTTCACTTCCTACAGACTATAAGCCAGGAGGTCATCTTTCCTCTCATGTGTTACAAAGACGAGGATGAGAAGCTCTGGCAGGAAGACCCGTATGAGTACATCCACATGAAATTCAGTGAGTATTCATTCACCTCTTACACACCTCTGGATTTCATTTACATCAGTGAGACAGTCATGTACAGTAACTTGTTGGACTACAAGCTTCTAGAAAGTGGCTTTTGTTCTTGGTGCACACGTTGTGGTCGTGACCTTTCAGCTGCATCTCTGCCATTGTATTTAGTAGTGGAGGAAGGATGTCCGCCATGTTGTTTGATCCTGTTCTTCGCGAGACCTAGTGTTTGACTGTGTTGCAGATCTCTATGACGACCACGCCCTCCCGGCCACCGCCGCTCAGAGCCTTTTGTGTAAAGCTGCCCGCAAAAGGAAGGAGGTGAGGAGCAGCATTTTAGTACAGGTCAACATGGAACAAGCACTGGGGTGTTTCAGCCACAGACACTCTCAGGTATTTCATCACACTGAGTCTAACCTCTGTGCTTCCTTCTTGGCAGGTACTTCCCCAGATGATGGAGTTCTGTCACCAGATACTGATGGACCCCTCTTCTGACCCCCGAAGGAAGGATGGAGCACTGCACTGCATTGGAGCTCTGGCTGAGCTGTTACTGAAGGTATGTCTACTCTACAGACGCAGCTTTCCTGTTTAGTTTTCCTGTAGAAAAGGATTGTCACTGTCATTTTTAAAGCTGCGTGTGCATGTGTTGTCCCACAGAAGCGGATGTACAGGGAGCAAATGGAACTAATGCTGCAAAACTATGTCTTCCCTCTGCTCAACTCTCCGATGGGTTACCTGCGGGCCAGAGTGAGTGAATCCCTCCAATCTTCTTCACTGGGTTAATCTTTTAGTTTATTTTTTTTACTGAAATTTGGTGTGTGTGTGTTTTTTTTTTCGAGCAGTCGTGTTGGGTGCTGCACTGTTTCAGCCCGCTGCGTTTCCATGACGACCTGGTGCTGAGGAACGCGGTCGAGTTGGTCAAGCAGGACTTAATCGATGACAAAGAGATGCCCGTCAAGGTGGAGGCTGCCATCGCTCTGCAGACGCTGGTTAGCAACCAGGAACAAGGTCTGTGGAGGAATTGCAACATGGGATAGTCAAGTCTAACATAACATTTGAAACTGCAACATTTGAAAGATAGATGGAATTTCAAAATAAAATATTTCAGTCCTATATTAATTTTCTAATTAAGCATTAATTTATTGTTTGCAGACCTTTTTAAACCATTTAAGCTATTTATAAGCTATGTAGCAGTAACACTTCTACATTAAATTGAATAATTTAAATAAATGTTTAACACCTTGATTTGCTCCCCTAAGTGTATGTGTCCTGCATAGGTGCAGTACACAATTAAACCTCACTTAAACGCTTTTCTTTTTTCAGATTTGATAAGATTTATCAGATTTTTCACAAATATTACTATGTCATTGTGTGTGTGTGTGTGTGTGTGTGTGTGTGTGTGTGTAGCCAAGTTGTACATCAGGCCGTACATCCGGCCCGTCATGCAGGAGCTTCTGCACGTGGTGAAAGAGACGGAGAATGATGACCTGACCAACGTCATTCAGAAGATGATCTGTGAGTACAACCAGGAGGTGGCCGCCATCGCTGTGGACATGACACAGAACCTGGTAGGAAGTGATACCAGCAATTCTTGTGCCAAATTAATCTAGCTCATTGAAATTAGTACGTAACCTCTGGGTGTGCGTGTTCTCTCTCTGCAGGCTGAGATCTTCATCAGGGTCCTTCAGAGTGAGGAGTACGAAGAAAATGAGGACAAGACTGTCATGGCCCTCGGCATCCTCAGCACCATTGACACCATCCTCACTGTCATGGAGGACCACAAGGAGGTCTCGCACACATACACACACACACTCACACTGACCTCACAGGAGTTGCGTTCTCTGTCGAAGGTTCGTGTAACGTGACGTTTGATAGTTTTTCTTTTTTTTTTTTCTTGTCTCAGATCACTCAGCAGCTGGAGGGGATCTGTTTGCAGGTGATCGGCCTAGTCTTGCAGAAGCCCATCATAGGTATGGCAGGTGTGTGTGCGATGGCAGTCCAGTGTTTTTTTACATGTACACACTCACACACACTTTCATTCCACTTATATTTTTTCACAATATGGGAAAAAAATAATTGAACATTTAACACTGATCTGAGATAATGAGATAGACAGTGGATCTGTGTGTGTGTTTTGTTTGTATAAACCTGGCTAGTGGAGCACTTTTCCATGCAGGGGATTAACTGATAACTGGGCTTTTTCTGTCTTTGGTATTGAATGGATTAAAGGTGTGCTCTGTAGCCCTCACTTTATTGTATGAATCCTTGAGGAGGAAGAGCTTAATGTACTGTATAAGTGAAATTTCCATAATGACACTGAAGTAGTGAATAGGGTATTACTGCCGTCTCTTCCTTTCTTGCAGTATAGACACAGTAGCAATGAAAAACCAGTTATTATTAACAATATATATTATTCATGTTGTGGGTCCCCATTACAAGTCCAGAATACTACAGCTCAGTCCAGTAGATAGAATGAAAGTAGTTCTATTCATTCGTGTTGCTGCTATTCAAAACCTTTTTAAAAGTAGCACACACTGCCGAACTAGGTGACATTATTCACCTTTAGTGATATTAGTGATCATGAGGATCTCTTGGCCTCCCTGCAGAATTCTACGAGGAGATCCTGTCTCTGGCGTTTGGCCTCACTTGTCAGACCATCTCGCCGTCGATGTGGCAGCTGCTGGGCGTCTTATACGAAGTCTTCCAGCACGACTGCTTTGACTACTTCACAGGTAGCTAACACACAGAATCTGATGCATCATAATTACTGTTTTTGCAGTGTCCCTGCAAATGTGTTAGGCATGTTGCTGATGGTCCGTGTTTGTATTACAGATATGATGCCTCTTTTGCACAACTATGTTACTGTGGACACAGATATGCTCCTGTCCAACCCGAAACACTTGGAGGTCATCTATAGCATGTGCAAAAAGGTCAGAAACATAAATGTCTCAATAAAGATCTTGTTTCCGTAGCTGCTGCCAAGTCTTGACTAGGCTTTCTAACCTTCGACCTCTTGCAGGTGCTGACTGTGGATGCAGGTGAGGACGCAGAGTGTCACGCTGCCAAACTCTTGGAGGTCATTATCCTGCAGTGCAGAGGCAGAGGCATCGACCAGGTCAGAAACATCTCCATGCTGAGTCTTTTCCCTTTGTTGACAGCACGCAGGCTTTAGACCTGCTCGTTGTTCAATAACTGCAAATGCAAATGTGGATGACATTGGTAACTGGTACTCTACTGGTACTCTACAGGTTCCAACAAACACAAATAAACAAGTATGTGAGTTCAATTGATGTGTTTCCCTCTTGCAGTGCATCCCTCTGTTTGTGGAGGCAGTGCTGGAGCGTTTGATGAGGGGGGTGAAGTCCAGTGAGCTGAGGACCATGTGCCTGCAGGTGGCCATTGCTGCTCTTTACTACAACCCAGCCCTACTCTTCCATACACTGGACAACATGCATTTCCCACACAACCCACAGCCGATTACTGCCCACTTCATCAACCAGTGGATGAATGACACTGAATTCTTCTTGGGGTGAGGTGGAGGCTTTTTAACTGGTTAAATTGCAGTTTTCGTCTGGCAGTTCAATCCAGGTCGATTACAATGTGAGAAAGATGTTTTATTTTGGACCTTTGTAGATTATTTAAAGAAAAATTGAATCAATTCTCTCCTCAGACTCCATGATCGGAAGATGTGTATCATCGGGCTAAGCGTCCTGCTGGAGCTGCCCTGCCGGCCGCCAGCGCTCGAGGGAGTTGCCACCCAGATTGTCCCCTCGATCCTGCTCCTCTTCCTGGGCCTCAAGCACCACTACGCCTCCCGCCTCATCAACAAACCGGACCTACTAGCTCGCACAGGTCCTCAGGATGAAGACCAAAACGGTGAGAAAGGATTAGAGAATGGGCGAAAGAATAATGTTGAACAGGGGAAAACTCAAAAGAAGAATGAATAAAGACGGACAGGAAGCACAGACGAGGGCAGAAATTGGCTTAGTAACAATAATGAAATGAGATTCTCCATTCTCAAATAGATCTCCAACTGCTTGAATCCTTGTTCAGCCCCAAGCTCAAATTAGCTGCAGTACATTTACTTTCTTACCCCCACGGGCTCTAATTTGCTTCCGTCAAGCGTAAAGGAATTAGATTTCTAAACCTCGTCTCCTGCTTGTGGGGCAGGCTGATAAATAAAGTGACAGCTAGGGGTTTTTCTCCTGCGGCATGGTTTTTAAAATGCATCGATTTCACCCCATTAAATGGTTCGGAATAGTGTGTTGCTAATAGAAACGCTTATGTTTTGTTGAAATCAAAGTTGAACAGATTCTGCTTTGAAATGTGCTTTCAGTCATGGTGTGTAAGGAAACTCATCGTCATGCATATTTCCTGTGTTGGCAGAGGAGATTCCCAGTGATGAAGATGAAGTGAGTGAGAATCGTAGCGCCATGCAGCAGCAGTCCAGCGTGCCAACAGTCCAGGGCTGTGAGGATGACGACGAAGATGAAGATGACTACTGGGACGATGACGGCTTTGAGGGAACGCCCCTGGAGGAGTACAGCACGCCTCTTGACTATGACAATGGAGAGGACGAGTATCAGTTCTTCACTTCAGCTCTGCTTAGTAAGTCATCTTTCAAAAAAACCATAAAAGCAATAAAGGCCACAACTGCACAAAAGCCTCTTTCTATGTGTGTGTGTGTGTGTCTCAGGGGTCCAGAACACTGATGCAGCCTGGTACCAGTGTTTAACAGCTCCTCTCAGTGACGACCAGAAGAAACAGCTGCAGGAGATCTACAGCATCTCACAACAGAGGAGGAGCACCGCCGCTAAGGGCCAGTGGTGAGAGACAATCTGACCTTAACCAAATGCAAAACTAGTGGAAAACAGTCAGAAATGTGGGATCACACTGAATAAACTAGAGAGGACTTTTAAAACAGTATTGTATAAAACGTGTTAAGGCCTACATGGGTATTGACATAACTAAATCTTGTGTTTTCCAGAACACTAGGGGCAGGCAGAAGAGATGGGTGAAGAAGAGAGAGGCTGGTCTGACTTGACCTCGTGTGGATTTCACTCAACTCTGAATGATCTCAGTCCAGATTGGACCATGTTATAGTTAAAGGAACCCGCTAAACCAGGTCTCAGGATGCCATCAGATGGATGATGAGGGGCTGGATTGGAATTGGAACCTCCGTTTTGGATCTGGAGCACTGTATAGAACCACAGCTCCTACTGGAATATTCCTATCACCAGGACAGGACTGCTAGCCTGTGTGTGTTTTTGTGGACTCCCGAGATAGGTCTGCATTATAATTATAAATGTCTCTGACCAGCAAAATGATTCTTAGTTCTTGTACAGTGCAGTTCTTTGTACAATCCTATGTAAGTAATGATATTTGCGTGCTCATCTGGAAAACTGTAACAAACAAACAAACAAAAAAAAAAAAAACACGTCAGAGTGTGTATGTTTGGACGTACTGTAAAGGCTTGTCTTTGTTTCACTGTAGTTGAACACTTTTTATCATTTCATGAAGCAAACACCTATGCTGTTCAAGAGCAGCCCAATTTCTGTCAGGGTGCCTTGTATACAAACTGCGGACAGACAATATGGTAAAGGTAAAGGTCAAGGACCTCCAACTACCAACTATGATGTCATGCATAATTTGAAATGTATAATGGGAAGGGGGGGGGGCTCAAGAGAAGCATTTGTCTTTCTGTTTGTCCCTAGGTTTTGTTTTTGTAAGAGTTTTCAAAACTAAATTAAGAAAAAGATAAAAGTTCATGTTAACATTTTTTAGAGTTGTTCTTGTTATTACCTATCTCTTTACCACACACCAAATATGTTGTTTAAGCCATAATATGCAACGTAGACTAGCTGGACTAAAACATGGCATCCACTTGCTTTACTGCAAATTTTTTCACAACAGAAGTCATGTCAAGGCACGTTGTTTAAGGTTCAAGACCTTACAAAATATAACTGTATACAGAATTATATAAAAAAAAACCCAACAGCAACATTTAAGCAAGCACCAGGAGAGACGTCCGGTTTGGGTGGGTGGAAAGAGGAGAGAGAAAAGAACAGCAGCTAAGAAAAACAACAACAAGAAGCAGCAATTCATTCTCAAGCCGTTCTATCTGACTTATTTCTTGGTGCAGATAAATTCATTATATTGGGTGACTTAATATCCATGATAGAAATAGAAATTATTGATAACTGCATCAACACACTCAATTTAATGAAACAGACCTAGAGACACAGATTGATTATCAAATGGCCAGTATGGGGTTGTAGTTGGCATGAACACCTCCACATGACTTACTTGTGCTGATATCAGTAAAAGCTATAAAATGGGTAAATTCTACATTTCCACTGCAACAATTCAATGGTCCCCAAAGACACCAGTGGGATCTTCTGCCAACCTAAATGAGCCTTTTCCCATCATGGAAAAATCCTCAATATGGCAACAGACCATGCTCCAGCGCCGGTGGAAGAGTCTTCCAAGAAGTCTTCCATTTGCCTTTTCAACAATTTGCAAAAACACGTTGCTCCGACCATTCCACGAGTTTCTACGTGAGGCTCGTGGGCAACAAAATGCAAGAAGCAACTGTGATCGTTGCGTAGTTGGCAGGATTCGAACCTGCGCGGGGAGACCCCAATGGATTTCTAGTCCATCGCCTTGACCACTCGGCCACAACTACCCACGTCTGTGCGGAGGGGGTTTGGGAGAAACGAACATCCGCATAACAAGCCCATGGTCAAATCACCTATAGCCGGCTAGATCAGTCATTTTCCGTCAGCACTCCACAAAGCAGTCTTTACACCCGCATCAACGGATAGCTCACGTGACTTGTATCTGAGTGCCGTGTGGCTTTCAAAGTGAAGCCTGTAAATCCAAGACCAGACGTTGCATGACGATCTCCACTCAAATCATGACCTGCTAGTGCCAACATCAGTAAAGGCTGAAAATACGTAAAAACATTCACTGCCCAGAAAATGCCAGGCGCCTTCTCAACCTAACTCTTAAGTGGTCCCGGAAACGTGCTAGTAGATACTTCTGTCTGACAGAGGGAGCCCTTTGCTCAAAGAGCTAGAGACACAGATTGCTTGTCCAACACAGCCAGACAACAATGGCCAGTATGGGGATTGAACCCATGACCTTGGCGTTATTAGCACCACGCTCTGACCATCTGAGCTAACCGGCCAACTTTTGCACCGGACTTTGATGAATCTTAACAAAACACAAAACAGATTAGAGTAAAAGGGAATTTGCTATTAGCATGCAGGTCTGCTTTAATTTGCACAGGGTATTACTTTCTTAAAGCTGAGCTAATCCAGCCGTCTGCTTGGAATATGCATTTTTGAGACCACGTTGCCCAATGGCCAAGGCGACTAGCTAAACTCTGATTAGCATGCAAGTCTGCCTTAATTCGGAAAGGTTAACGCCTTCCTAATCAGGCAGTCCACTTAGCAACTGTCTGCGTGAGACCACGTGGCCTAATGGACAAGGCGTCTGACTTCGGATCAGAAGATTGAGGGTTCGAGTCCCTTCGTGGTTGTGCCTTTGCTCAGTCTTGTGGTTAAATCTGAAGCAGTAGCTGAACTGCTTAAAAATGTGCTCTGATAGAAGATGAGGTTGCAGGTTTGGAATTGCAAAATGCAGTGTCAGTACTAAGATCCAACTGTTTGGAATTGTGAAATGCGGTGTCAGTTGTCCCTGCATGAACACCTCCACATGACTTACTTGTGCTGATATCAGTAAAAGCTATAAAATGGGTAAATTCTACATTTCCACTGCAACAATTCAATGGTCCCCAAAGACACCAGTGGGATCTTCTGCCAACCTAAATGAGCCTTTTCCCATCATGGAAAAATCCTCAATATGGCAACAGACCATGCTCCAGCGCCGGTGGAAGAGTCTTCCAAGAAGTCTTCCATTTGCCTTTTCAACAATTTGCAAAAACACGTTGCTCCGACCATTCCACGAGTTTCCACGTGAGGCTCGTGGGCAACAAAATGCAAGAAGCAACTGTGATCGTTGCGTAGTTGGCAGGATTCGAACCTGCGCGGGGAACCCCCAATGGATTTCAAGTCCATCGCCTTGACCGCTCGGCCACAACTACCCCCCTCTACCTGGGAGGGGGTTTGGGGAGAAACGGACATCTGCATAACTAGCCCATGGTCAAATCACCCGTAGCCGTCTTGATAGGTCATTTTGCCGTGTGTCTTTCAAAGTGAAGTGTGACCTCTCTATAGAATGACTAGAGAGCCGAAACTTGCTGGTATGTACTTTTGCCAGACAGAAGGAGCACTTTCCTCAATGAAGGAACAACGGACCTAGAGAGAGAGATTGTCTGTCCAAAAGACTCAGACATTAATGGCCAGTATGGGGATTGAACCCATGACCTTGGCGTTATTAGCACCACGCTCTAACCATCTGAGCTAACCGGCCCACTTTTAAAGCAACTTTTGATGAATGGTAACAAAATACAAAACAGGTTAGCTTAGGAAGCTCTGAATCCACAACGTGTATCAACAGTGTGAAAAGACTCAGCACATGGTGCGGACTTTCAGGGGCCATGTGCGCAATGTCAACGCAGTTGGAGTCAGTTGTTTTTTCTGCACGTGAGACAACCCACTGTTGAAGACTTTGAAAGTTTCAGCGATAACACAATGGGTTACGTCGACAATAATGCCAAACAGCAGAGGCAGCTCCCTGGTGGTCTAGTGGCTAGGATTCGGCGCTCTCACCGCCGCGGCCCGGGTTCGATTCCCGGTCAGGGAATGCACCTCAGTCCTTTTTCACACTCGGTAGAAAAATTTGTCCGTATGAAGAACGATGTTATGGTCAGGCAGTGGGTTTGTGTCCAAAGTCTCTCAGCAGTAAACACATGTAAAAGGTTCCAGCTTGAACAGGCCGAAGGAATCATCCGATCCACTGCCGTTGCTGTGTAGTCAAAAGAGGACCACAACAAGTTTTAAATCACTATCAGCAGGAGCGAGATTTACAGTCAAGTCAATTGCAATTGGCTATGACAAATGAACTTACTTGTGAGTTTTGACACAGGACCACTGCTCATTCCAAAAGGTCAAGCTTGAGAGAGTTACGTATTTGTGCTCTTCACTATAGTGACGTTCAATGCTTTATCCTTCCCGGGGGTCTGGTGGGTAAGGTTCAGCGCTTTCACTGCTGCCATGCAGGTTTGATTCCAGGTCTGGGAAAGTGGCTTTAGCGCTGCCCTGTCATGGAGCACTGCCCGAAACATTTGCCTGTCTTTGCTCTTGGGCTTGGATTGACACCAAAACAGAATGCTACCTGTAAGGCAGACTAACACTGCGCTGAAAGAGGCATGCTAGGCTAGGACTATGTGAGGCTTGTTTTAAGAGAACAAGTCTTAACCATGCCGTGTATCATCGTTATGCCAGATAGACAAAGCCTATTAGTTTTTTCAAACACTTCCCAGCTTCACACAGCCCACGGATGCATCCGCGACTCGAACACAGGTCAAGTGATGTGCATGGGGAACTAAATGCAAGAAGCAACCGTGACCGTTGCGTAGTTGGCAGGATTCGAACCTGCGCGGGGAGACCCCAATGGATTTCTAGTCCATCGCCTTGACCACTCGGCCACAACTACCCACGTCTGTGCGGAGGGGGTTTGGGAGAAACGAACATCCGCATACCAAGCCCATGGTCAAATCACCTATAGCCGGCTAGATCAGTCATTTTCCGTCAGCACTCCACAAAGCAGTCTTTACACCCGCATCAACGGATAGCTCACGTGACTTGTATCTGAGTGCCGTGTGGCTTTCAAAGTGAAGCCTGTAAATCCAAGACCAGACGTTGCATGACGATCTCCACTCAAATCATGACCTGCTAGTGCCAACATCAGTAAAGGCTGAAAATACGTAAAAACATTCACTGCCCAGAAAATGCCAGGCGCCTTCTCAACCTAACTCTTAAGTGGTCCCGGAAACGTGCTAGTAGATACTTCTGTCTGACAGAGGGAGCCCTTTGCTCAAAGAGCTAGAGACACAGATTGCTTGTCCAACACAGTCAGACAACAATGGCCAGTATGGGGATTGAACCCATGACCTTGGCGTTATTAGCACCACGCTCTGACCATCTGAGCTAACCGGCCAACTTTTGCACCGGACTTTGATGAATCTTAACAAAACACAAAACAGATTAGAGTAAAAGGGAATTTGCTATTAGCATGCAGGTCTGCTTTAATTTGCACAGGGTATTACTTTCTTAAAGCTGAGCTAATCCAGCCGTCTGCTTGGAATATGCATTTTTGAGACCACGTTGCCCAATGGCCAAGGCGACTAGCTAAACTCTGATTAGCATGCAAGTCTGCCTTAATTCGGAAAGGTTAACGCCTTCCTAATCAGGCAGTCCACTTAGCAACTGTCTGCGTGAGACCACGTGGCCTAATGGACAAGGCGTCTGACTTCGGATCAGAAGATTGAGGGTTCGAGTCCCTTCGTGGTTGTGCCTTTGCTCAGTCTTGTGGTTAAATCTGAAGCAGTAGCTGAACTGCTTAAAAATGTGCTCTGATAGAAGATGAGGTTGCAGGTTTGGAATTGCAAAATGCAGTGTCAGTACTAAGATCCAACTGTTTGGAATTGTGAAATGCGGTGTCAGTTGTCCCTGCATGAACACCTCCACATGACTTACTTGTGCTGATATCAGTAAAAGCTATAAAATGGGTAAATTCTACATTTCCACTGCAACAATTCAATGGTCCCCAAAGACACCAGTGGGATCTTCTGCCAACCTAAATGAGCCTTTTCCCATCATGGAAAAATCCTCAATATGGCAACAGACCATGCTCCAGCGCCGGTGGAAGAGTCTTCCAAGAAGTCTTCCATTTGCCTTTTCAACAATTTGCAAAAACACGTTGCTCCGACCATTCCACGAGTTTCCACGTGAGGCTCGTGGGCAACAAAATGCAAGAAGCAACTGTGATCGTTGCGTAGTTGGCAGGATTCGAACCTGCGCGGGGAACCCCCAATGGATTTCAAGTCCATCGCCTTGACCGCTCGGCCACAACTACCCCCCTCTACCTGGGAGGGGGTTTGGGGAGAAACGGACATCTGCATAACTAGCCCATGGTCAAATCACCCGTAGCCGTCTTGATAGGTCATTTTGCCGTGTGTCTTTCAAAGTGAAGTGTGACCTCTCTATAGAATGACTAGAGAGCCGAAACTTGCTGGTATGTACTTTTGCCAGACAGAAGGAGCACTTTCCTCAATGAAGGAACAACGGACCTAGAGAGAGAGATTGTCTGTCCAAAAGACTCAGACATTAATGGCCAGTATGGGGATTGAACCCATGACCTTGGCGTTATTAGCACCACGCTCTAACCATCTGAGCTAACCGGCCCACTTTTAAAGCAACTTTTGATGAATGGTAACAAAATACAAAACAGGTTAGCTTAGGAAGCTCTGAATCCACAACGTGTATCAACAGTGTGAAAAGACTCAGCACATGGTGCGGACTTTCAGGGGCCATGTGCGCAATGTCAACGCAGTTGGAGTCAGTTGTTTTTTCTGCACGTGAGACAACCCACTGTTGAAGACTTTGAAAGTTTCAGCGATAACACAATGGGTTACGTCGACAATAATGCCAAACAGCAGAGGCAGCTCCCTGGTGGTCTAGTGGCTAGGATTCGGCGCTCTCACCGCCGCGGCCCGGGTTCGATTCCCGGTCAGGGAATGCACCTCAGTCCTTTTTCACACTCGGTAGAAAAATTTGTCCGTATGAAGAACGATGTTATGGTCAGGCAGTGGGTTTGTGTCCAAAGTCTCTCAGCAGTAAACACATGTAAAAGGTTCCAGCTTGAACAGGCCGAAGGAATCATCCGATCCACTGCCGTTGCTGTGTAGTCAAAAGAGGACCACAACAAGTTTTAAATCACTATCAGCAGGAGCGAGATTTACAGTCAAGTCAATTGCAATTGGCTATGACAAATGAACTTACTTGTGAGTTTTGACACAGGACCACTGCTCATTCCAAAAGGTCAAGCTTGAGAGAGTTACGTATTTGTGCTCTTCACTATAGTGACGTTCAATGCTTTATCCTTCCCGGGGGTCTGGTGGGTAAGGTTCAGCGCTTTCACTGCTGCCATGCAGGTTTGATTCCAGGTCTGGGAAAGTGGCTTTAGCGCTGCCCTGTCATGGAGCACTGCCCGAAACATTTGCCTGTCTTTGCTCTTGGGCTTGGATTGACACCAAAACAGAATGCTACCTGTAAGGCAGACTAACACTGCGCTGAAAGAGGCATGCTAGGCTAGGACTATGTGAGGCTTGTTTTAAGAGAACAAGTCTTAACCATGCCGTGTATCATCGTTATGCCAGATAGACAAAGCCTATTAGTTTTTTCAAACACTTCCCAGCTTCACACAGCCCACGGATGCATCCGCGACTCGAACACAGGTCAAGTGATGTGCATGGGGAACTAAATGCAAGAAGCAACCGTGACCGTTGCGTAGTTGGCAGGATTCGAACCTGCGCGGGGAGACCCCAATGGATTTCTAGTCCATCGCCTTGACCACTCGGCCACAACTACCCACGTCTGTGCGGAGGGGGTTTGGGAGAAACGAACATCCGCATACCAAGCCCATGGTCAAATCACCTATAGCCGGCTAGATCAGTCATTTTCCGTCAGCACTCCACAAAGCAGTCTTTACACCCGCATCAACGGATAGCTCACGTGACTTGTATCTGAGTGCCGTGTGGCTTTCAAAGTGAAGCCTGTAAATCCAAGACCAGACGTTGCATGACGATCTCCACTCAAATCATGACCTGCTAGTGCCAACATCAGTAAAGGCTGAAAATACGTAAAAACATTCACTGCCCAGAAAATGCCAGGCGCCTTCTCAACCTAACTCTTAAGTGGTCCCGGAAACGTGCTAGTAGATACTTCTGTCTGACAGAGGGAGCCCTTTGCTCAAAGAGCTAGAGACACAGATTGCTTGTCCAACACAGTCAGACAACAATGGCCAGTATGGGGATTGAACCCATGACCTTGGCGTTATTAGCACCACGCTCTGACCATCTGAGCTAACCGGCCAACTTTTGCACCGGACTTTGATGAATCTTAACAAAACACAAAACAGATTAGAGTAAAAGGGAATTTGCTATTAGCATGCAGGTCTGCTTTAATTTGCACAGGGTATTACTTTCTTAAAGCTGAGCTAATCCAGCCGTCTGCTTGGAATATGCATTTTTGAGACCACGTTGCCCAATGGCCAAGGCGACTAGCTAAACTCTGATTAGCATGCAAGTCTGCCTTAATTCGGAAAGGTTAACGCCTTCCTAATCAGGCAGTCCACTTAGCAACTGTCTGCGTGAGACCACGTGGCCTAATGGACAAGGCGTCTGACTTCGGATCAGAAGATTGAGGGTTCGAGTCCCTTCGTGGTTGTGCCTTTGCTCAGTCTTGTGGTTAAATCTGAAGCAGTAGCTGAACTGCTTAAAAATGTGCTCTGATAGAAGATGAGGTTGCAGGTTTGGAATTGCAAAATGCAGTGTCAGTACTAAGATCCAACTGTTTGGAATTGTGAAATGCGGTGTCAGTTGTCCCTGCATGAACACCTCCACATGACTTACTTGTGCTGATATCAGTAAAAGCTATAAAATGGGTAAATTCTACATTTCCACTGCAACAATTCAATGGTCCCCAAAGACACCAGTGGGATCTTCTGCCAACCTAAATGAGCCTTTTCCCATCATGGAAAAATCCTCAATATGGCAACAGACCATGCTCCAGCGCCGGTGGAAGAGTCTTCCAAGAAGTCTTCCATTTGCCTTTTCAACAATTTGCAAAAACACGTTGCTCCGACCATTCCACGAGTTTCCACGTGAGGCTCGTGGGCAACAAAATGCAAGAAGCAACTGTGATCGTTGCGTAGTTGGCAGGATTCGAACCTGCGCGGGGAACCCCCAATGGATTTCAAGTCCATCGCCTTGACCGCTCGGCCACAACTACCCCCCTCTACCTGGGAGGGGGTTTGGGGAGAAACGGACATCTGCATAACTAGCCCATGGTCAAATCACCCGTAGCCGTCTTGATAGGTCATTTTGCCGTGTGTCTTTCAAAGTGAAGTGTGACCTCTCTATAGAATGACTAGAGAGCCGAAACTTGCTGGTATGTACTTTTGCCAGACAGAAGGAGCACTTTCCTCAATGAAGGAACAACGGACCTAGAGAGAGAGATTGTCTGTCCAAAAGACTCAGACATTAATGGCCAGTATGGGGATTGAACCCATGACCTTGGCGTTATTAGCACCACGCTCTAACCATCTGAGCTAACCGGCCCACTTTTAAAGCAACTTTTGATGAATGGTAACAAAATACAAAACAGGTTAGCTTAGGAAGCTCTGAATCCACAACGTGTATCAACAGTGTGAAAAGACTCAGCACATGGTGCGGACTTTCAGGGGCCATGTGCGCAATGTCAACGCAGTTGGAGTCAGTTGTTTTTTCTGCACGTGAGACAACCCACTGTTGAAGACTTTGAAAGTTTCAGCGATAACACAATGGGTTACGTCGACAATAATGCCAAACAGCAGAGGCAGCTCCCTGGTGGTCTAGTGGCTAGGATTCGGCGCTCTCACCGCCGCGGCCCGGGTTCGATTCCCGGTCAGGGAATGCACCTCAGTCCTTTTTCACACTCGGTAGAAAAATTTGTCCGTATGAAGAACGATGTTATGGTCAGGCAGTGGGTTTGTGTCCAAAGTCTCTCAGCAGTAAACACATGTAAAAGGTTCCAGCTTGAACAGGCCGAAGGAATCATCCGATCCACTGCCGTTGCTGTGTAGTCAAAAGAGGACCACAACAAGTTTTAAATCACTATCAGCAGGAGCGAGATTTACAGTCAAGTCAATTGCAATTGGCTATGACAAATGAACTTACTTGTGAGTTTTGACACAGGACCACTGCTCATTCCAAAAGGTCAAGCTTGAGAGAGTTACGTATTTGTGCTCTTCACTATAGTGACGTTCAATGCTTTATCCTTCCCGGGGGTCTGGTGGGTAAGGTTCAGCGCTTTCACTGCTGCCATGCAGGTTTGATTCCAGGTCTGGGAAAGTGGCTTTAGCGCTGCCCTGTCATGGAGCACTGCCCGAAACATTTGCCTGTCTTTGCTCTTGGGCTTGGATTGACACCAAAACAGAATGCTACCTGTAAGGCAGACTAACACTGCGCTGAAAGAGGCATGCTAGGCTAGGACTATGTGAGGCTTGTTTTAAGAGAACAAGTCTTGAAGCCATGCCGTGTATCATCGTTATGCCAGATAGACAAAGCCTATTAGTTTTTTCAAACACTTCCCAGCTTCACACAGCCCACGGATGCATCCGCGACTCGAACACAGGTCAAGTGATGTGCATGGGGAACTAAATGCAAGAAGCAACCGTGACCGTTGCGTAGTTGGCAGGATTCGAACCTGCGCGGGGAGACCCCAATGGATTTCTAGTCCATCGCCTTGACCACTCGGCCACAACTACCCACGTCTGTGCGGAGGGGGTTTGGGAGAAACGAACATCCGCATACCAAGCCCATGGTCAAATCACCTATAGCCGGCTAGATCAGTCATTTTCCGTCAGCACTCCACAAAGCAGTCTTTACACCCGCATCAACGGATAGCTCACGTGACTTGTATCTGAGTGCCGTGTGGCTTTCAAAGTGAAGCCTGTAAATCCAAGACCAGACGTTGCATGACGATGTCCACTCAAATCATGACCTGCTAGTGCCAACATCAGTAAAGGCTGAAAATACGTAAAAACATTCACTGCCCAGAAAATGCCAGGCGCCTTCTCAACCTAACTCTTAAGTGGTCCCGGAAACGTGCTAGTAGATACTTCTGTCTGACAGAGGGAGCCCTGTGCTCAAAGAGCTAGAGACACAGATTGCTTGTCCAACACAGTCAGACAAGTCTTTTGCAATTGGCTATAACAATTGAACTTACTTGTGAGTTTTGGACTACTGGACTACTGCTCATTCCAAATGGTTATGGAAAAAATGTATGTGCCATTTTCTAGGGTTGAATGTTTTTATTGTATTACATATTTTCAGACTTTCCTGAAGTTTTCACTAGTATGTCATGATTTGAGTGCTGGTGACAATGCAGTGTTTGGAGTTCGATTTTATTCATATGTAAGTAATGGTATGTTGTGTATTGTGGTAAAAAGTAGCTCTAAGTGTTTGATCCTTTTGCCAAACCTGCTTCCCATATCTTGTCAATCCCCCACCCAACTTCTAACCTCAACTGTATTCATGCAAAATGCTAATTCCTCTAGTGGTGCCAGTATGTAGGGAGAGACAGAGCTCCCCTTTTGCTGTAGCAGCTTGACAAATTATAGGACATTTGTCAAGTGCACATGATTGACTATTCATCGTTTCTTCAAGTAAATTGAGCATGTTTTAAGAAGGTAGACTTAAGAACGAGACTAATCGTAGCCACAACCACGAATGGACTTGTAAAGTTAATCTTATGATCCAAATTCAGATGCCTTGTCCATCAGACAATGTGGTCTCAAAAACGCACATTTTATTATATTTTTACATGTTTTACTATTTTTTCCCTCTATATATATATAGTATCTTATTATCTCTTTTTGGTATTGTCTTGACACCTGTTGATACTCTCATAAATAACTAAATAAAATTCTATACAGTAGGACCCTTAATCACATTGAGTCAACAGGCCAGAAACATCATTATCATTCTTGATTTAGGGATGGTGGTGAGAGTCCAGAGGAAACTGAAACAATAAAGCTACGGGGGAAGGGAAGAGGCTTTAGTCAGTGCCGCGAGACAGCAGAAATCAGAGAAAAGACTGGAGACAATGGCAGAGGAACTCTGGGGGCTGGATATGAATTTAGGCCAGGGGCAAGTGCTGACAGTGAAACCCCTTCAGAGGTCAGAGGTCAGGCAGTAGGCTGGACTGGGAGACTATCATACTGACGATAGGTTCCTGTTACCCCCATGCTCATATTCCTGATAGTAAGTGCAAGCCCTGGAAGGATTTCACAAGCTCCCATAAACGGACACCTTTTTAGAAAGATTAAAAAGCGAGACACTGTTAGGAGGATTAACTTTCAAGTAGCCTCTAAACTATACTTTTTTTAGCCTCTCTTTATTGACTATTTTCACTTTATAATGGCTGCAATTTATTGTTTTACAGTGTGGTCATTTCCCCAACAGCTTGCTTCTTGTGGCACTTAATTACATTACACTTGTTAATCACTCTGTGTGATTGCATTTTAAGTGTCAGTCTTCTTGGTCCAGTCACTTTGACTGCCTGTCCCCTGTGCTGTTTCCCTGATAAGCTTGTCCAAGTGCAGGCATCCCTGTGTTCTTCATAGCTGAGTGCCAGACTAATCACCCTTTCCTCTAATGGCCTATTCAACCTAAAGCACTATGGGTAATATTTAACAGGCCTCCAATGGCTTACCGTGTTACACTGAGTATAGAAGTTTAGTGGCAATAAGGATGTCGACAGACTGTAATGATGAAATGAATTACCACAGTGGAGTACGTTCACTTCCTTCAGGCATAATAAATATAACTAATTAAAACCCTAAAAAATATAATTTACTCTAATTCACTGTAAAAATGTGTTGACAGATGACTTTAAAAGTAGATTTCTCCAGAGTCTGGAGGCGAACACTTGAACAAGGCTCTCTTGTCAGCTTTATGCTGTCAGATACTACAGATACCTTTTTTCTATTCCTCATGTATATGTCATATGACAACATAAGCAATAAGCTTTGATCAACATTATTGGGTCAACCAAAGCAGGTATAAATGGCTTCAGCTCCATCTTCTCTGTGCACATCTTGATTGTTTCTGTACAATTGATTGGGGCCATTGTTGTTGGACAACTGCACATACAAAGGTATTGGACTATTGAGGACAGTTCCTTGATGTTTTCTGTACACTGAAAGCATTTGGGTTTAACATCAAAATATGAATATGACACAAAAGATCAACATTTTCACTTTTATTTCCAGGTGTTTACATTTGAATCTGATACACAAGTTAGAAAATAGCACCTTTTTATTCATCTTTTGATTTTCAGTTTTCAGTCCACAGCAAAAAATAAAAGAACTGGTCACTGGCCATCATCAGTTAGGGCTAGATTGTGCCACTCACCTGCAAAGCCACACTTTAAAATTATTCTCCTATATTATAAGTACCAAAAACCAACACAAGAGCAGCAATTCATAAAGACTCCTCTTACAGAACAAAATAGAAAGATAACAATTAAATGTGGACTGTTATATATGAGATATCTCTTTTCTAAATCCCAGTTAGTACATGATTTGATAAGTGACAATCAAATATATTTATTTGGTAACCTAGTAAATTACAGCTCTCTAATTACTAAATAATTCATTGTTTCACAGTTCAAATGAAATAAGTGCAATTAGTTGACTAAACTAGTTTGTACTTTCAATATTATTAATATATTATCACTGGTCTTCCTGCCTGTTTCCCTCTCTCCTCATATGGTCCTCTTCCCGTTCTCTCCCTCTCCACTCCACTCTCAACCAATTACCCTGTTTCTGCTCACCTGTCTCCCTGTCCCTTTATAAGCAAGTCTGCGAGTCTCTGCCCCTCGCCAGATATGTGTTGGACTCTGGATTGGCTCAGTTACTCAGTGATACTGGATCTTGGACAGACTTGGGACCTCTGACGCAGATTCTGGAGCCAGGTCCTGCAGTTGCTCCCCACTGACTACAAGACCTCAGGGCATGACAGGAATCTCTTGATCTAACATCTGATTGGATGGTTTCATAGAAAAAGAGGTTGAACCATAAACAGGACAAATAAGATTTTATTTAATCTGTTTTCGGCTTCACAGGATGTGAGTGTTTATGTCCTCCAGCACAAACAGCAATTTGAATGCTGCTAAGTTAGAAAAGTTAGAAAGCCGCCTGCTCTCGTCTGTTTTCTAGGCGAGGTACAGTGCATCTCAAATGAGCCCATGGCGTTTGTCTTTTGCTCTGTTTTAGTGAGCTTTTAATCAGAAAGTACTCGATGTCACAACTGAGCTAACAATGCTGCTTTCAGTCACCAGTGAACACAGATCTAATAGAGTGACCCTAGGGTTAGGACACTAACTCTAAGGACAATAAATTTACACAACTGCTAATAGCTACTGATTCAGCCAAATAAATTGATAAACTAAATAGCTGAATAGGCTGTTGTGCTTCAGTTTCTCAAGATATTTGACTGCTTTAACCAACAGAATATGAAACAATGAAAGAGAACACCGTCTGAAATATTGCAAAGACGTGTTTGGTGGTACACTTGCATTTCAAACAGTTGATGGTACATGGTTCCTCTTGGCAGTTCCCCTTGTCGCTCAACTGGAAGCTGCAAGAACAGGAAAGAAAGATGGAAATGGAGTGAACAGGTGTTTCATTATCGTGCCTTCCTGGGTCTCTGGCGATTCATGCAGAGCACTGGATAACTGATGTGACGAATAAAGATAAGGGCTTCATAAGGACATGCAGGCCTACCTCGCTGCAGGTGTTTCTGTCTAAATGCTGAAGACAGAAAGCAAAGCAGACCAACCTTGGAATAAACCAAGGCCAAACATGAGCACATGAGGTTTTGCCCTAGTGACGTTGACAACGCTGGGCCAGACATACAGGAAATGAGTGGCAGGGATGACAGAGATGTGGTCTGACAATGTAGTGGCAGCATTTAGACTGGATGGGGACAACCGATCAATGTATGGGTGAGGTCAGAGCAAAGAGAAGTACGTGTACTGTACTAAAAGTACACTATTACATTACATATTTTTAAGTGAGATAAACAAGGACTTAAACTACAAAGTTGGACCAAAAAAAAAAAAAAAAAAAAAGACATGCCTCCAGCATTCAAAGTGAACGTTTATAGCAGATATAAAGAAATTCCCTCTAAGTATTTCTGAGATATAGCATGGGCGTAACCTTGACCTTTGAATCCCAAATTCTGATGGGTTTATCCTTAACATGGCAAATTTGAAGAAGTTTCCTCATGGTGTTTCTGTAGATTTTGGAGTAGCGACCCGCAGCCTGCGGGTGTTTTTGGAGATCTATTAGTAGTAATATTAGTAGTAGTATGTCCACAAGAATGGGAGAGAGGTAAAGTCATAGTTATCTTGATTTTGACATTTGACAATTACCACATTTTGTTTGTTTTCAGAGAAAGAGACAAAAAAAAAAGAGAGAGACATGAAAAGACAAGATAGAAACGACAACCCAATGTTGCCACTGGGAGATGCTGTGTATGCGTGCATGAGTGTAGCAGAGCGGTGTGGTGCCTTCAACCTGTAGCAGTTACAATATGGATTGCACTGCCAAATGACCAGATGAGTGGATTTCCTCTTTCCTGGACAAATAAAATATATATAACAAGTCTTATTTAGCATCTATGGAAAATAAGAGTAGAAATGACAACCAGGACTGCACAGAATGCAACTGTCCTCTATTTTCAGGTTTTCTACACAGTTTTACAGGAGGTACAATTAGCGAGGGGTGTTAACATGCACCGCAGATCGCAGCACTCGCTGACCTCACTTTCATTTTCCGGTCTGCTATTAGAGGAAAGGTCAGTTCGTTTTTAGCGCGAGCAGCTGTTGCAGAGCGCAGGAAGCCGAGCGCTCAGTGACCACCTGACCACCGAGCAACAGGAATTCACAACGAGCCGCTCAGGCTGTAAGGGACAAACCAGATGTTCAGCATGTTGTCTGCCCTCAGGCTCTCTCTCTAACACACACGCTTTCTTTGGGTCTCTCTGTTTCAAATAGAGCTTTCACTTGGCTTGTGACCCTGAAATGATCACAATTACTGTGAAAACAAAGAAATTGAGCCTAAATAAGGGATTTATTTTAAACAGCGAGTAAAGGCACAACATTAATAACCACTGAGAGGTGACATGAATATCAGTAATTATCTTCTATCAAGGGTGGTGACATACTGTATTAGGCAGCAAGTGAATATTTAGATGATGAAGTTAATGTTTTGGTAGCAGATCTTCTATAATAACTTATTTAGTATTAAAAAATATAATATGTCTAAACTAATAACACAAACATATTCTGTTCTTTCGTGCCTTTCATGATGTTTCACTTTATTGAGAACAACTATTAAAACTTCAAAGTGCAAGTGGAAAAAGTTTTTGAACCCTTGGAATAATAATAAATGTAATGTACCAGATGTTTGGTTGGTATAAGGTGAGAGGGATGAAGTCAAACCCTGTTTTAGTAGTTTTCTATTCGCCTGCAGAGGCAGCGCCCTTCTGCGCATGCGTAAACAGGCGGGTTCTCGGAGCTGATGTTGTATTCAGGGACTCCACATAAGCCCGTACATTCTAGACTTGGGTGCTTACAACCCAAGCATGCATTTTGTCAACTATGGCTAGGCATTCTAATATTAATATAAAACATATCTAATATTATAAACTGCTACGAACCGCCTCTCCTCCTTTTCTTAATTTTCATGCATGAATTCCGCAGGAAGAATGAATTTGTGTTGTGAAAGTAATTTGACTTTCTTTCTATAGAATAATCTTGTTGCATTAATTACTTCATACTTATTGGTGTGTTCTTTTCCGTCAACATATCAAGATCACAATTGAAAATGAATTTCTTTAAATCTAGACACAAATGTCCACATGGACATGCTTTTGGTGGAAAAGGTCACTGTGATGGGAATTCTTGCGAATGCCTTGAGGGGGTTTCTAGATTGAACGATAAAGTGATTCCATTTTGGAGGTCAAAAGACAAAACCAGTGACCTTAGGTGCACCCAAAACTTGTGTACATGTGTTTCACAGGAATACCTTGAAGGTGTGTCCACCCATACATAAACCAATTAGGCCCCAAAGGAACCCTGCAAGCTCAGTTTCACATATAGTTGTATAAATAAAAAGTATTTCACTTAAAAAGTCCTAATGTGCAAGCTACAGTTCGAGTGTTGCTGATAGTGGCCCAAATTGCACGAAACAAGTACACAAAGCCTCATCTGTTTTTCTGTAACTTCCATTCAATAACCGATGAACTGAAATAGTTTGTATATTTGTTTGTGCAATAAGTTGCCTGCAGAGGCCAGTAGGCACTTTCCTCTATAACCACAATGTTGGTTTACTTCTACTATGGAAATGCTTTTAGCATTTAGTAGCCTGTATCGCCAGCTTATTAACGGAGCTTGATCACATCCACAGGTACGTACTGTAACAATGCACACTGTTTATTCTAGCTGAGGATGTTCATTAATTGTGTCTGGGCTGCAAATTTGCACGAACCATGTTTGGGGCCTTAGAGTATGAGTTTGGAGAAACTTGTTCATAAACTACAGTTTCACAGGCTGGTGGAGGCACACACACTTCACACACACAGTCATTTTTATTGCTGCACATACAAATAATGATACATCCATAGACAGGCTCACATAAAGTCATCCACAGCAACAGTGTAAAACTACATAGAATTTTAAAAATATAAATAAGAAATGAAGTAAAACAACAATTGCTTTCACAATTGCACAACATTTACATTTGTTTTATAGTGGTATGGAAAGAAACAGAAGTAAGCTGTCACATTACACACCGGGGGTCTTCAATGAGTGAAAAGCCCTATTCTCCGACCGTCCTTAAAGGCAGCACAAGCCATCCACACCGTCCCTGCGGTCTAACAGCACACGGCCCCTACCTGGCAGGCGGAATGGACGCATCCTCCGGTTCCCTCAGCTTCACCTTCAGCCCAGCTGTGCCGCGAGAGAAGCCAGGCCCGACATGACGGCGCCGGGGCGGGAGAAGAGAGTCCGCACGCCGCCGCGGGTCACCGTGCGTCCGGAGGCGGCGCGGGCTGCGGGTCGCTACGCCGTGCTGGCCGCCCTGTGCGTCCTGTGCTACAGCAACTCTCTCCGGGGCGAGTTGGTGCACGACGATGTGTGGGCAATCATCAACAACCCGGACGTCCGACCGGGCTCCAGCCTCAGGAACATCTTCAGCAACGACTTCTGGGGAAAGCGGATGGCGGACAACACGAGCCACAAGTCCTACAGACCCCTGTGCATCCTCACCTTCAAGTAAGTTGGTGCTTTTTTCCTCTCACATCACCGGCAGCTCCAGAAACGAACACTTTAAGCTGGTACTGGTATTAACCCGGAGTGAGGATCCAGTTGTTGGAATCTATACCGACGCGCAATTGAGGCTGACGTCATCCAGCTGTTCCCCTATGGAAAAAAGCAGCGAGCGCTAATAATAAGTACCAATATGTATCCTTAACATCACATCCATGCTGAGGGCTTTAAACTTACTTCTTGAAACTTCCTACAGCAGTAAGACTTGATTTTATAAAGGTATATCCACACTCACTTTCCAGTTCGGGCATCTGCTTCCATTATAAATATTTATGTCATGAGTTGGGGCAGCTGGCCAGCTGCGCATTGAACTTGTCCCAGAACATCCCAGCCCTCCTGCCCACCACATGCATTTGGTGCAAATTCAGGATTTAAGGATTAAAGAGGAGGCTCAGGTGACATGGAGCCACAAATACGCACGTAGAAAAGGTTAATGAGGAACTTGTTGCGCAGCTTTGTAGGGCTGTGCAGCTCTTTATTGGCACTATGGTGCGGTATGGTGCTGGGTGATAATGGGGTGCTGGGTGAAAGTTGTGGAAGCAGCCGATGAGGATGGCAACATGAGGGAAAACAGCACAGTTTTGCAGCGTGCCGTGCTCCAGGAGGGCGCGTCCGCTGAGCTCACTATGGCGCCGGGCTGTGTCGTAGGAGACCAGGCGAGCATCCAGAGCAGGGTGGGATTGTGTCAGAAGTGAAATTGTGCTGCTCTGATTGCATGAGGGATTTAAAAAAAAAAAAAAAAAAAAAAGGGGGCAGTCCACAGAGTGTTCCTAAAGGAGGAGAGAATATGTCCAGCCTTTACTTTGCTGATGTAAAAAAAAAAAAAAAAAATGATTGCACTCCAGGGAAATGGAGCCAAGATTTAATCATTTAATTCAATGGAGGATCCAGTTTTAGAGTGGAATGTGAAAAGACTCTGCTAGGTGGGGCTCCGGGTGTCATAACTTCGTTTTAAGTAAACTACGGCAACTGTTGCATGGACTGCCATGTTTTTTGTTTTTACCATAATGATAGATAATACACTGTAAGAACTGTTGTACTCTCAAAGTTCTTTCTGCAGGAATCATTTTCAATACTTGACGAAACAATGATTGTATGTTATTTTTTCTTAATATCGCACAATCATCTCCGCATAGCTGAGAATGGTTTTCCAGTTTTGTTCTGCAGATTTGCACATTTGACAGCTGGAGGCAACTCAAAGGTGTACACTTAAAGTATCTATCTATTTATCTATCTATCTATGAAAGATTGTATGTGCTTAATATAATAATACAGAAAAAAATTTTCATCCCCTTGGATGTTTTATACTTTTAGTGACATTAGAAATCAGCCATGGTCAATAAAAATTGGCAACTTTGACAAAAAATAAAAAAAAATAATAACATTACGTCAAACTGAAAACAGGTTTCTGCTAGTGTCAATTGCATAAAAATAAGTAAGGTGAAATCAGTGTATTCACCCCCCTTTAAAATGACTGACCTAATCCAACAGAGGTACAGAGATTTGGTGCTAGTAGTCCCACGATTGGTGAAATGGGAATCACCTGAGTGCAGTGAATGTGTCTCAAGTGATTGCAGTATAAAGACACTTTTGTCTGGAAGATCCAGTCACTGGATATTTCTTTTTCCCGGCTACCATTACACCAGGAAAACAAAAGAACACTCCCAGCAACTCAGAGAACAGGTCATTGAAAAGCATAAATCAGGGGATGGATACAAAAAAATCTCCATGGCACTGAACATCCCCTGCAGTTCAGTAAAATCCATCATCAAGAAATAGAAGGAGTATGAAACGTCTAAATGTGCCTAGAACAGGCCGTCCACAAACTGAATTCTAGAAGGAGACTAGAGAGAGAGGCCGCTAATACATCTATGAACTACTCTGAAGAAGTTACAAGATTTAGCAACTGAGATAGGAGAGACTGTACATACAACAACTGTTGCCCGGGTTCTTCACCGGTGAAAACTTTATGGGAGAATGGCAAGGAGAAAGACACTGTCGAAGAAAGACTTATTTGGTCTGATGAGACCAAATTGGTGCTTTTTATCTATCATGGACACACACCAAACACAGCACATCACCACTAACACACTATCCTCCCTGTGAAACACGGTGGTGGCAGCATCACGCTGTGGGGCTGCTTCTTTGCAACCGACCCTGGAAGGCTTGTTAAGGTAGTGGGTAAGATGCGGCAAAATATAGGACAATCCTGGAGGACAATCTTATTCAGTCGACAAGGCAACTACAGCTTAGGAGAAGATTTGTTTTCCAACAAGACAATGACCCAAAGCATACAACGAAAGCTACACACAAATGATTTATCAACATTCTTCTGGAGTGTCATCCAGAGCAATAATATAATACAGTCAAGTTCATGTTTGAGGAACAAACAAAATAACCATGGTCTTGTCTTAATTGAAGAGTAGAAAACTACTAGACATCCAGGCCTTTCTGTCTTATAAGCATGCTTGAAGTTTGTCTAGTCAGTCTTTAAATGATTGAGCTTATAGACGGATAAATATAGCTGGTTATCATCAGCATGAAGTCATTTCTACTCAGAGTTAAGGGGATACTAAGCTCAACAGAGCTATGACTCTTTGTCAGCCTGGCTGCTGAAAAGAAGCCTAAGGTTGTTATTCTTATTTGCCTCTATTAATGATGAATAATATGTGGTAGCATTACGGAGGGCTTATTAAACTGTCTTTTCAAGCTAGGCAAGATTCATCTAAATTAGTAGAACGCCACCTTCACTCTAGCTTAAGTGATGTCTGCTTAAAGCTGCAGATTTGTGAATTGTACAGTGGAGCTCCTCTCTAGTTAAGATGACTGCCCTCCTCTGTGTTGGTGCATGGCTCTGAAATAAATGATGGTCATGGGTTTAATGTGAGACTCTCATCGTGCCGATGATTGAGACTCAAATGCTCCCTCAACTTCTAAGAGATGAGGTTTTCAACAAACCAAACTACACTCATGAATCAGATCAGTGCGTTCAGTCTTATTTCTGTCTCGCCATCTTGTAGAATCTGTTTCTTCTTTGGCTATGAGATCTGTCGTGATGTTGCAGAATGAAGCAGATGCATGTAACCGTTAATGGGACTGTTGTGACTGAAGGTGGCTTATACGGCCAGCTGTCATCTACGAAAACTTAAAAACATTACTGTGATATCGTGATGTCATTTCTGCACACCAGATGTTGTACACGACATGCAGCCCCCACAGAACCTCTCACAACCACTGCATACACATTTAGAGTATATATGTTTACTCAGAATATCGTATAATATACTGTATATTTGGATTATACATATATGCTTATATAGATATAACTATTTATAGGTAAGAACAAATATATATATATATATAAGCATCATTCGTGAACATTATTAACTTTGATTGATTCTAAACAGTATTTAACTTGTCAGCAGGGGATTTTTTCCCCCTTGTTCAGTAATCAACCATGGTTTTAGTAATAATTCCAATTTAAAAAACACTAACACTAACCAATGGAATTTTGAGAATGGTCTACCTTACAATTGCTTCATCCCTATTCATCGATCAATCCAAAGGTCAGCAAGTCACCTATTTGGCTTTCAGGTCCTCACAGAGGTCAGAGGTCATGCTGGGAGCAGCCATGCAGCTGGTCAATATTCAGTGTGTTGCTCAAAGGCAATTCCGCAGCAGCAAGATGAATTTCTTGCTAATAAGGAAGTTTGAGACCGATTACCTGTGACTCTGCCACCTTTATTTATGCTCCATCTTAAAGACATCATAGTTATATATCTTCTAAGCAGAACTCTACGTTCTCAGACTGCAGGTTTTCTTGTGGTTCCTAGAGTTTCCAACTCATGGAAATCAGGTGACTCTAAACCATCTCTTAGTCATGCTGCTATAGGTTAGTCTGCTGGGGGACCTCTACTGATACACTGAGCTTCTTTTCTCTCCTATCCTCTCATCCATCCATCCTAATGCTACTATTGCATGTCACTAACTTTTCTCTCTCCCGTAGTTGTGCTTCCTCCTTGTGTTGTGAATGAGACTGTATTTAAGTTGTATGTGTATGTGACTGTATTTAAGTTGTATGTTTAATATTAGTTATTTTGCTGCGATTTTAAAAATATAACTGCTGAATCAAATGTTTTCCAGGCTTTATGTTTGGTTTTCCCAGACTGACCAATCTTAAGCACACTATCTTCTCAATGCCAAACAGCATACAAAGTTAGAAGCAAAATAGCTTGTGCGCACAATGGAGCATAGTAGTTACAGAGCTGGTTAGTTTGCTGAAGCGGTTTTAAGAATGAGGAGAGCCAGAGAAACTCTCCTCTTGTTTGCACTCTGCAGACTAAGCTCTGCTTTCTCAATGGTGCAGATGGGGGAGTGAAATGGGTCTTCTACTCCAAGACTGTGTATAACACGTTATACATCTATGAAACGTATCTTTTACTATCAGGAATATCGGACCAGTTTGGTTGTTGAAGCATTTTTTTTACAGAGCAAAACTAAATGAGTGGTACACAATATGATCTGCTGGTCTGCCATGAGGTATTACGTACCCCCAGGTGGTGTTTCATCAGTACACTCTGCACTTAAGGTAATTGAAAATCCATGAGCGTGTGAGTGGAAGCCCTGATGTGCGTGCATGTGTGGTCAGGCAGCAGGACTGTTTTGATTGTTTGATGATGCTCAGTCTAATTACCCAGCAGCATTACAACCTCTCAAGCAGCTGCTTGCCAGTCCTCCCTCTGGTAACACAGTTGTTGAAGATGATATTGGAGGCTTAATGCTTCTCCTGAGAATGGACAGCATGGCTCACGGCTTTGTAGGAGCATCTGCTCCCAGAAACACACACACACACACACACACACACACACACACACACACAGCACTTAAGGCTGAGCGGGAGCTGGACGCAGCTACAGTAATGGCCAGAGACTGGGAAAGTGATATTTTATGAGTGACAGGTGTTGCCTTATTGCTCATCTGGAAAGGATGTTCTTTGTTTTGGGTTGCAGCCTGCAGCATTGTTTGGCCAACAGCCTTTCCACACCTTCATTAGCCTGTCACGTAAAAGATGCCGGTTTTCTTGGTGGTCTGGTTATGAATAGCACAAACCCTAGTTGACAGCCTTAGTTGTCGCATACACATGGAGAACCCTCACTTCCAAAGTCTATCAGAAGGTTTTTGCTGTTCAGCAAACAGAACAGTACAGTGCCATCTATACTGTGCTGTATTTGACACTATAGATTACAACATTTTATTACACTGACTTTTCATTGGGGTTTAAGGAGCAGAAATATGGTGGTTTACATAATATCTAAAAGATTCCAGTTTGTGCATGTAAATGAGGATATGAGGATATGGTTCAGGTTCCACAAAAGTTCCACAGGGTTCTGTACTTGGACCAATTCTTTTTACTCCAGTTTTTTAAACTGAACTGAACTGGACTGAATCATAATATTACTCTAGATGACTTACAGTTGCAAGAAAAATTTGTAAACCTTGCAGAATTTCATGGTTTTCAACATTAATTCATCATAAAATGTGACGTTATCTTCATCCAGACCAAATGCTTTTACAGTCTGACTGCATTACACAATTGTAAAAACTAACTTCCGCCACTGTCCTGTCTTATGTGAATGTTTACACAATGATATAAGCTTTTACTGTCAATGGATTGTGTGGTGCCACTTTATTATGTGCTTTCATTGCTTCACATTTACCTTGCCTCCACTGCTCTCCTCACTACTAATCTCTTCCAGTTTCTGATTGTGGCGGAGGTCGTGCGCTAGTGAGTCATTTGAGCCTGTCGGCCCTGCTTTGCGTACTGTTCATCGTATTTGCAATGTTTTGGTTTGACTCCTGTTTGATTTAAGGCTGCAGTGCAGAATTCAAAGTCAATGCAAGAAATGGTTAGGTGCAAAATTTTAAAGCTGGGTCCACCGGGAGTTCAAAATGTTTAAACTAGACAAGTCTGTTCTCCTTCTCAGCCTGAACAGCCATGGCTGACTTGCACTCAGCATGAACAGGTCCATAAGCTGCTCCTCGTCTGAGGAAGGGCTTTTTATGCATGCAGAGAAACAGATGGGTGCAATCCCGCAACACCTGAGTCCTAGGGGTCAGTTGGATGTGTATTGGGTTTACAGACGCCCTCACCAGCAAGCATGCACACAAACCCCGTGGTGAACCTTTGGGGGATGTGCAGTCAATGTAGCATTGTCTTTGCTGTGCCGGTGAACACTGCAGGGCTTTTGGGATGCAATCAAGGTGAAGGAGACACAGAAAGAGTAAATACACATACACAAACCCAGCCTGAAGGTCCTTTTTATAGCCTCTGATGTACACTGCAAACTGAGCAGACACAATGAGGGAGAGGAGAGTGCGAAAGAAGGATGCGAAGAGAAAGAGAGATTGCAAGAGGCCTTGTGATTAAAATAGAAACCTGAGGACAGATGACAAAAGACAGGCAAGGAAGATGTGGTGACGGATGCTCTTCTGCCACATGAGGAGGAGAGAAGGAGACAGATATAGCAGCTAATAGAAAGAGACAGGAGCGGGAGATGAAGAGTGAAAAATAAGAAATGACGAAGAAAGTGATGGATGACGTTGCTCGAATCCAAGAAAAACTGATGCAAATAATGAGAGCGATTGATTTCCTAATTTGTGTTTCAGAAAAATGTTATTACCTGAAGGTCAAGGATTCAGTTAGGGTCAACCTGTCATTTGCCAGACATTTAATTATCTCTTATCTTTTATTTCAGGCTGTTTTTTTATTCTTGATCATAGTCACCGCTTATCTGAAGCACTTCACCTTGTTTTTAGTTGTCTGCCCCTTTTGCCTGCAGTGTTTTATTCAGTTTATTTGACTTCTCCGGGATTTCATAGGGCCAATTACCATAGCTGTTAGCTGCTGATGCAATGTTCTTTGGAATAATTAAGAACCTATCTGGGTCATGGCCTAGTCTCCAGCATAGGAGAATATATCAGACTGAAAGACAGAAGTAATTTCCACACTATTCATCCGTTCATTATTGTTCGCTTTTTCAGATCGGTCTTGTGGGAGTAACAGGCGAAAGTAGCTCCTCTCAGAGCTCTTTTTGGTCTTCTTGAAGTCCCAGATTAGGACAGTGGTCTCACGATAAAGTTGCTCTTCATGCTACAAGGTCTGCCCAACTGTTTACCCCTTTTTTCTCTTCTCCATGTAATCCGGAAATCACCACTGATATCATATGCAAGGCATGTTTCTCTCCCAGAAAACTGCAATTTTCTTCTATTCCAGATAATAGATCGCTACATGTAAGAGTATGTTTGATTGTTGCTTCAAATGGGGGTTCTGCATTGCACTGTGGGAGAGGGTTAAAGACAGGTAGATGGCCTGCACTTAACATAGCACTTTTCTACATAACTGGTACTCAAAGCACTTTTACACTGCTTCTGATTCACCCCTTCATGTACACACACACACTCACTGATGGCAGAGCTGCCATGCAGCTGACCTGAGTCACTGGGGGCAACCTGGGGTTTAGTATCTTGACAGGAGGAGCCAGGAATCTACCTCCAGCTGTTGTGTCGTCTTGCCACCAAAGATAGCCTGGGACAAAAGTATATAGAAATTATAGGATGCCTGTGTCGCAATGAGACCGCTGCTACGACCTACGTCCACTAACTAGCAAATTAAAATACAACACAAAACTGTGCACTGATCACTTTCACACATAATTCATTGTTTACTTAACTGTATTGGCACAGAGGGGTCATGCACACTGAAGATCAGTAGGTGTTATCACCTTACCAGCTACATGGAAGTATGTCGGGTTGATGTTCACAATAGCCTCCTCAGTTTTCTACTGAATATTCTAGCCAGAGTTTGGCTGTGTGACCATGGCTCTATTCTTCAAAGGCTGATGGGTGAGTGTGTATACCATAAGAGCCTCTACTTAAAATTATTCTGATAACTGTGCTATATCCAGACGGAAATACCAGAAAATACATGTTAAATTAAGTCTCATATCCATCTTTTGAAACCCAAATCTCTTTATTGTACAGCAAAAACAAACAAATTAACCCTGCTGTTACTACGTTTTTTGGGGGGATTGTATTAGTCACTGTTACACAGGCCCAGACTCATTGTTATTCTGCCTTGAGAGTAGTTAATATACATGGCTATCACACAAAGGTCCAGCAGCCAGTATGCATGTTCATCTGCAGCCACACTTCCTGTCAAAATGCCCTTGAGCAGAACACTGAACCCAGACCTACACCCTCATTGGAAGTCTCTCTGGATAGGCGCATCAGCTAAATGTCTTAAATTAGAAATTTAAATTCCTCTGAAGCCTTCACCTTGCCAATGGGTGGGACCCTGACTGGTCCCTGTGGGAAATCCATCTCCTGGCCATTCCCTTGTTCCACGCTTATCTCAGTGTCAGCTGTGAGGCCAGATCAGCATCATCTAAGGTCAGGGTGAGATAATGGTGATGGCTAATGCTCTATCTGCAGGGCTCAAGCAAGGTTTTATCAGTCTTTCTCATTGAATAATAAATAAAAGGGTGACAGTGGGGGCCAGAGTCTCCTTCATCACAAATTGCACTGGAGGAGGGCTCACAGAGGACCTCATGAGGTCTAATTATAATCAGAGATAAGGAGTTGTGACTTCATGGCATGCTCAGCTCTTTGCTTGGTGAATTTTGCTCTGCGAAATTTGCCCTACAGGTGAACTTATAACATATAAAGTAACATTAAAACCCCTCGATATACTTTTTTCTTTTGCATCCACTGCAATTTATAAAGTGATGGAACATTTCTAACCTGATGGGAGTAGCCTCTTCCAGGATGACAGTGTCCTCATCTACAGGGCACGAGGAGTCACTGATCTCATCCCTGTTGAACATCTATGGGAGTTTCTGAACTTAAAAGTTGAAAGCGGAATCTGATCCCTTGGGTTCAATAAAGTATGTAATTTGTATGCACTAACAGTCAGTGAAGCTAATTGTGATTAATCTCATTACCACAGCTTCGTTTATAGAAAAAATATAAAAGCATTTTTTTAATAATTAACTGCAATCACACATTTTGTTTCACACCGTTGAGCCCTTGTAAGATTACACCTAAACATATTTTTGGATAGAATCAAATCTAAGAACCTTACCCACTGTGATGTTTCGCCCCCCTTCCTGTGTGTGTAATCATCACTCTGTTGATTATCTGTTGTGTGGCGAAGGAATTGTCACAGCGTAATACCAATACCAATTATGATAAACTAGGTGAAAATTGCATATCTCGCTGTTATTCCTCACTGAGGGATTAGCTGCTGGAAGGTCTTAAGCGCGGTGTGATTTAGTGTCGGGGAACCAGACATTCTCCATTAAAGCAGTCATGCTCTTTTTATTTGAAATTCATAGCACTGTGGAAAATGGATTGAGATTCTCTTCAGGATTATAAGACAATCACTTCATCCGAGAAAGGTAAAAGGTAATTTACTTTATGGATTCCCACAGTAAATCCTTGGCGGTGTATTGCTGAGTGATTGTTTTAGATAGGATAAGGTTTAACCCTTTTTTCTTCCCATGGTAAAGGTGCTTTGTCATTATGTTATGAGCTTTGAGCACTTCTGATCAGCTAGAACACAAATGCAGCTCCTGTCTCGTGCCACACTGCTGAATGTGTCTTCCTGTCTCTTCTTGCTATCAGGTTGAACATCATGTTGGGGGGCATGACGCCTCTGTATTTCCACATCGTCAACCTGTGTTTGCACTGCGTCGTGACCTGTCTGCTCATGCACACGTGTGAACGGCGCGTCTTTGAGGACTCGCGCCTGGCCTTTGTCACAGCACTCCTCTTCGCTGTGCATCCTGTCCACACTGAGGCTGTGAGTACAAGACACACCCGCAACTTCCACACCCACACACAGGTTCCTTCTTATTCAGTATTAATGCTCAAGTTGGTTCATGTATTCTGAACCTGGACATTCCCTCGTGGTATGCAGGTTTTGTCCCAGTTGACTGTCCTGAGCGGTATTTGAAACGCGCCATGACCTCATACCTATTCAGCAGCTTTTGTGTGACTGTGACAAGTTACTGTGTATTAAAGTTAAAGAAACACCTCCCTTCCTTTTTTTTCCATGTGTCAGCTTAAATCGGTTCACATACTTTGACATACATCTCTTGGTATTATGTGAGATCTGCCTCAGTCTAAACGTCATCAAACTCTTATGGGTACTAAAATTCTTGCTACAGTAGTTTGCAAATGTCTGCTGTTGTTGTGATGCTATATACAGCAGCTGGAGGTTGTAATAAGATGACCAGTAGAGTCTGGAGCTCTTCCGTGCCTCTTATCAGTTCTGTAGCATAGTTACTAACTTGACTTATCTTCTAATCAAAAATTAGAGTTTGCACATCAACTCTGAACTCTGCAGCATTGCAACACACGTTGTCTTACTCATTTGTTTCTCTGTAAGTCAGCTTACTTCATCACTTGCATATCATTTACCTTTTAGAAACTCTGCTTTACTTTTATACATGATTCCCAAAGGGCAACGTGTCTCCTTATCTGACTCTGAAAAGCAGTGAGTCAAGTTGTGCAAGTTGTGGAATGTATGCAAATAGATCCACCAAGGACGCACAGCAGATTATTATTGCTCTTCCTTGCTTCAACAGGTTAGATGGTAGTAAAGGGCTCAGATGTTCACTGCATGAGTGCTGTAGAGAATTTGGAATGGGTGAGCAGAAGGAGGAGGGTGGGAGATGAATGGAGCAGAGGAGTATGTGCCGCACAGAGAAAGTCTGGAGCAAAGAAAGAGAAATGCATGAGATTCAGTGAAGGAGGACGATGAAAGGAAACGAGAGGCAGGCGGAGAGGGAGGAAATGAGGGAGAGATGAATGGAGAGCAGCAGGGGTTGTAACAGGACAGGCCTCCTGCCAGAGCACTCCCCTGAATCTCTGTACAGAGAGATGGAGAGAGGAGAGAGCAAAAGGGAAGGCTCAAAGGAGAGGAAGAGAAAGCGAGCTGGGAAGCGGGGGGGGGGAAGCAAGATGACAGGACAGAAAAGAAAGTGAGAGCAAGAAGCGTGAAGGAGTCTGAAATGAGGTCTCATAGTCTCCAGGACAGTGCTGGAAAGAGTTAGATTTCCCTGCTCGTCTCCCAGCGTGCCAGTCGAACTGCCAAAACTGGCAGAAACACTTGGACTGAATGTGCCAGGAAAAGAAGAAGGAGAGCCGGCTACTGGCTGAAACATGTCATGTTTGCTAAGGTTTGGGTTCAAAGGCATTTAAAAAAAAAAGTGGAATCAGGTTTTGAAGCCACTTTTCAAATTCTTTCGAATGTCTCTTTGAAATATGGTCGTCTATCTTTTTAAGAAGTTATGATTGTCTTTATCTTCAATCAGATTCACTTGATATCTGTACGTGGCTCTAAGAAAGCTACGGATAATACACGTAAAGTTCTCCATGGATTGACACAATTATTAATACTGTACCATTTTTTATAGTCATCCGGCAGATGTGGTGATGATTCCTCCCCGTGAGACCAACTTAGTCTTAGTGGGATATTGAGACGTGTAGCTGTATAATGACCTTTTTGTATCCACTTAGTAATGTGGGCATCTCACATGTCCCCACAGAAACACAGCAAACATTGTGAAAGGCTGCTTACTTACTGAGCTCAGATGTACTCTGAGAAAACGATAGTAAGCCCTGGGTGAGGTTAAGCATAATAGCACATTACTGGCTGGGCTGTGACTCTGCCAGGGTACCCTGGTTTCTTCTGGGTACCCTTGGACAAGTTAGCAGTATCATTTTCCTACAGGGATCAATAAAGTAGTAAAATTAAATTAAATCCAGCTGCTTGTCTCCTTGTTTCATGTTGTAAATGATCTTTCTACTCCTTTGTATGTGGGATAGATGTAGTCTTCTACATAGATGCTAGGGTGAGAGATAGAGCCCCTCTGGCTCTATCTCTCGAGGCCCTTTAAAGCACGGCCAGTCATGACCCTCCCCGGAGGTGGCGTATTCTGACACAGCAAACCCACCTTGAATGGGTTCAATCAGTTTGAATGAGTCCGTTTTATGCATTTTAGCCCTCCAGTTTCCATTTGCTGCCATTACACAGAAATTATTAAGAGCAAAGTGGATGGAAAGTTGCCTAAATACACACCCGCACACAGCTTGATGACTCCCAGACTGTGGCTGAATATAAACACGCTCCGCTATTAAGACCAGATGGCGTCTATTTCTCTTATTGTGATAAGGAACGTGATCGGCAACGGCACACGAACACACACACACACACACACACACACACACACACACACACACACACACACACACACACACACACACACACACACACACACACACACAGGCACAGAGTTTTTGTGCAGACACACAAACTGCGGGAAGAAACGCTTTTTTTCGCCAATGTCATTTCCCACAAATTGAGCTCATGCTCACTTTGCAAGATGAACTCACTTCCAGGAGATACACGCAAGGTTGTGCGAGTGTGTGTCCAAAATAGAAGCATCACACACTGCTTTACTGAAACCAGTTTTACTTGTTAGTCATGAAGCAGCCTTATCTGATGAAGAGATTTAAGAGAAGTGCACAACATTTTCACTATTTAAATGTCATTCTTAGTTTGTTTTAGTCATGTTAGTTGCATGGCTCTATGGTTGTCCACCACTTATTAAATTAGAAGGAGTCTCTCAACAACTGTTGATTGGTTTGCCACTATACTTTGTGCAGGCAGACTTTTTTTTCCTCTTGTTGAATTATTTAAGCTTTGGTAATGCCCCGACATGCCCCGAGCATGTTTGCATATTGATGTTAGATGTCATGATAAAGAAATCCTGAAGAGAAGATAGTAAATTGCTTTGGAGATGGCAATAAGTCTGGTTTCGTGGCTTAAATTATTCATTACATTTCTTTGTTTTCGTACCATTATTCGTTTTACGAAGTTCTGATGTTGTGCAGTCCACCATGTCTGGACTAAGACAAACACTATCTCTGATTGCAGTCTCAGTGTTGTTTTCTTTTTGAGCCATTTGGAATAGAGAGATGCTTAATAAGAGCCTTGGGGCTGTTTGTATCGCAGTTTGAATATTTTCTTCTTCCTTCCAGTTGTTCGTCATTATTATGTTGCAAATAAACTCAGGCTGAACCAGGATCCTGTATCCGTCTCCTCTGTTTTCTGCGGCCACTTTGGCCGTTCTGGCAGCCAGTCAGCCAGCGGGTCCGCATCCAGTGAATGGGGCTCCTGTTTCAAAGCTGAAAAGCCTCCATTCATCCATACCTCCTCTCCTCTTACTGCTGATAGATGCTGGCCATGTGTTGATCCCATCAGCCATATGCGTGCCGTGTTGTGGCACAGACACACACACACACACACGCACAACATATGTGTGTTTGGGCTGCCGTGAAGGCCAGAACACGGAGTCGAGGGACATGCAGCTGGAGATACGCCGCTCTTTCCAGAATGTGCCCAGTCTGCCTGCAGACAGTCACACATGCTCAGCCTGTGTTTGGGTGTGTTGCACTGAACTTTTACTCTTCCTCTCCTCCCCTCCTTGCTTGGATTTGGATGAAGAGGCGCAGCTGCAGCTGAGCTCAGCTCAGATGAATTCCTGATGAATTATGTAATTGGTGTAAATTAGAGTGCGGTGAGAGAGTGAGACAAAGGTACACTGTAACTTTTTAAATTAGCGCCAACAACTTATGTACATTTTTATATAACTTTATATCACTCTTATAGGTCAAGGTCACAGTCACCTCATGTTTCTTTAAGTCTTGTTGTGAATGTGATGTATCTAGGAATGTAGGAATGCCTTGTGGGAATGTCTTCAAATGAGGCACAAATTGCCACTTGGGGTTAAAGGTGATTTGTGTTCTACCAATATAAGCAAATAAAATATCATTGGCAAGTACCATTTTAAGATTGAAAGCATAAATTAACGTATAAATAGTCCTCCACATTCTTACTGTGCAAGCTTTTCATTGCATTTTCCAGTGTGTCTGTGTCTCACCTTCCACTGCCCACTAACAAACCGCTCACATACAGTATCTGCACCGAACCACTGGAATAGTGATGGGCTGCTGTTCACTGCGAATGTGGCTTGGCATTGAAGCCGTCGGCTGAGCTGCAGAGGTTCATGAAAATCCCTGTAAATAATTCTAATTCTCTTCAGTGTTGCCTGCTCCGCCATTGTTGTCATGTTAAAAACAGTATCAACAACATGTTGTGCAAGGTAAAACTAGACAGGGGCTAAATCTGCTCTGTATTAAGGAACGCACGGAAAGAATCAATGTCCTCTTGTCTAGTACAGCAGCTCTGTCAGAGTAAAGCAATCCAGTTGGAGCAGAGTATCTCGGTAAGATACTCATCACAGGCCAGGTTGCAACCACTCTGAATTTGTGTGTATGTCTTGGCAACAGGTTGAATATGCATCGTACAGAATTAATTATTAACCATAGAGTAGCTGGATACTCTTGTTTGGAATTCCTTCGCGTAGCAGCATGGGGTAGTAAACAACCCCTCTCATCAGTGTCCGCTAGAATAAAGACGTTAACGAAGGCTCACATATAAGCATATCTGCAGCAGTTAGCTGTCTGATGCAACACTTTCTGATTGTAAAGCAGCATGTCCTAAATATTATGCCATTACTCAGTCTTATGAGAATAACCTGCATTAACATTAGCCTTCACCTAAAAGGCACATCTGTCGTCAATGAGCTCTGCATACATAACTCGTTGTCGTGACTTTATTAACACCCAGTAATACCATGTATAAAGACATAAACCTGTGATGTTGTTTTGTTGTGGTTTATGTGTTTACATATATGTATATTAATATAGTTCATAGCAGGAAGAAGCTCATGTTATCCTGTTTTGGTAACGCAGCTTCAGTGCAGTGCAGTGGAAAGATGTGAAGGCCAGTGAGTGAGTAAACTGTGATGGGGTCAGACGGTTGACAGCAGAGGGGGGACAGAAGAAGAGGAGGGAAGGAGGGAGAGGATGTAAGTGTGTGTGTGAAGAAACTAAATGTACAGTAAATGTGGCAACAGCTTCTCTTCCTCAGCTTCAAGGAGAAGAATCCGCTTACTGCTGCTCACAATCCAAACGTATTACTATTCATTATGTGTCTGCTGAGGGAGAGAGAGGCTTCATACCCTGATATTTTATTCATGCGGTCCACCCTGTCTTCTCCCGCTCCCCGACTCGTCCGTTCATTTTGCACCTCGCTACCTCTCCTTCGATCGCTCGTCGTACTTCACTCCCGCCTCTATCTTCTTCCCTTTCATCTGTGTCCATCTCTGGGTCCTCAAAGTATTTGTGGGTGACTAAGCAAAGTCTTTGTGGCTTTCTAAAGCTGTGAGGACACTATTTGATGCAATACACTCCCAAGACACTAACCATCAGAACTACTGAGCATCACCTAAATCTAACCCTAACCTGAAAACCTACCCTAGTTGTGGCCACATTGGCTCCATACAAGAGCACACACACACACACACACACACACACACACACACACACACACACACTCACACACACACTCTCCTCTCTCTAAGGCTTAAAGCACTTGGAATAAGTGAGATGAAAGGAGATTATTTACATCCTTAAGTAGACGGCCTCTGAGTGTAGTGTTAGAGGTCTGTGTGTGTGTGTGTGTGTGTGTGTGTGTGTGTGTGTTTTTACAAGTGTGAAACCCACATCTCTTTCCTTGAAAACTGCAGCTGCTTCTGATAGAAACCCCTCAGGGACACACCCTTCCACAAACCAAGGTTGAACCGTGCGAGACTATGCAGCCTTAGCTGCATGTTGTTAATATGGTGACATGAGATGAGACCTCGAATGACTCTTGGAGACAAAGCACATTAAATAATAAATTAGACAAATTGCTTATATAGACTTACACTTGGTGTCATTCTAGGATTAGGAAATTTAGAAATGGACAAGCACTTCCCTGCACTGAATAATTTGAATCAACCTGGATGTAATGCTTTATGAGATTAGAGGTTTGCATTGACTCAGATTGATGATCCTATACACATCCTGGTTGCTGTGGAAAGGCTGAAGCAAAGAGTATAATTTACCAGTGGGAATGGGGAAACACTAAAGTTTGAAAAGAGCCAAAGTAGGTATTCGACTATTCTGCAACTGATGTGTTGCCAAGATTAATGAAAAATAGTGAGATTAGTGAAATATGATGAATCCCTTATATGGATATTTTCCGACAGCTTTAACATCTTAGTAAAGATTGTGGCTCATTATTATGCAGCCGTTCTCGAGAGTCACTTAATTATTGCTGCACAAAAAAAAAAGACAGTAGAACTAGCTGACATAGTAGAACTTATTATTACTATCCTCTGGTTTTCAACAATGATGAATGGTTCCAATTATGTCTTATAGAACAACAATCTCTAATAAATTTGCAAAACTATCATAGCAGTTAAAGACGAAACAGCATGAGCTATTATCGTAAAAGGACAATATTTAAAATGGAGGATTATTGTCTTGATGGGACTTAATAGGAAGAAGAGAAGAAGAAGAAGAATGTGAACATTTAACGCTCTTCTAGACTTTGATGGTGCGGCCTGTTTACACATGAAAACATTTTTACTATGTAATTACTTGGAGAAAGTCTGCCAAAAGACTAATGTTTTTATTGGATAAACTGGTTTCGCTGCACGGCTTTTAAGTTTTTTCCAGAAATATAATATTTGAAGCATTCAGCTTTAAGCCTCTGAGTGGGTGGGACCCACTCTATTGTCTTCCAACGATGCATTTATCCATCTTTAGTTTGATTGGTTTTTAGTCATGAAAATAGGTAATCAAATAAAAGTCGTCATCATGTTTTGTTGTTGTTGTTGTTGTTGTTGAATCCAGTTGATGACCGTAGCAATAGCAAATTGACCTGTAACTACCAAAATGACTACTAAACGTAATTAAATATGTTTTATCTTGAAGCACTAAGTGCAACATATTTCTAAACAATGTGCTTTCTTGTTCTCTCTGTATATGATCCCCTCCTTTGGAGTCCAAAACTGAATAAAACAACTAAATCAGGGCATTAGATTACAGATTTTGGCGCTGCACGTCTTGGCAGTAAAAGCTTTTGAGCATTCCAGGCCTAATTTTGTCCTGTTGTAATTTAATAGGCCTCTTCTGTTCTTTTGCTTTCTGTTCGCTTCTTGCATCCTTGTGCCAGTTTGTGGGATGTATCTGTCTCTGTGTGTGTGTGTGTGTGTGTGTGTGTGTGTGCACATGCACCCAAGTCTTTCTATTATATCAAAGTATATATCATATATCCTGTTATTTTGAGTTATTACTGTTGCACATCTGTAACATCCTGTCATGCAAATTCATGTTGTATATCAATGTCACTAGACCACTAAGTCACTTACATGATCCTTTTTTTAGATGTCCATCCTCCTCCCGCCTCTCTCCTCTCCGTGTACATCTCCTCTTCCTCCTCCCTTCACTGCCCCTCCATCCTCACTCCCACACAGCCTGCTCTTTATCAGTGTCTGCTGCTTAGCCAGGCTGCAGCTGAGTGCCACCCCGACACACACACACACACAAACACACACAAACCACTGGCTGGAACCGTAGATCAGCTTTATGGGGAAACGCCGCAGAATTTCAGTAGATCTACAACACACACTGTCTATTACTCCCTTAGGCAGGAAACTAACACTTCTGTCCACATTTTCCAGCAGTCTGCAATACATCCTGAAATGTTGCTGCTTCTAACGTGGCTGGTAGGACACACAGCCAGAGCTGGGTTCTTTGACTCGATATAAACTGTCTGATGGACAAGGGGACAAATCATTGTATTCATTGGATAATATCCCTGGCTCAAAGTTTATTCAGCTGCTTGACGTGTTGCTCTACAGCTTTTAGAGAAACTTCATACATGCACAAACGTCCTGTCTTGTTAGACATGACGGAAGAACCTTACTGTTGGCCACGACACTGGACACCTGTCCAAACCATAATCACATAATTCTTCTGTCAGACTTCTCAGAGGCAGATTCCTCCAGAGGAAACGATGTGCAGCGGGTCAAGTTGTGCATCTCACTGTAGCGTAGCAACATAATGGGCTCTGTGTGGACATCCAGCAGCATTTCTTCACCAGAGCTGTCTGACACATTGGTAATGTCTACTGTCTGTGTGTGTTGCAGGTGTCTGGTATCGTGGGCAGGGCTGACGTCTTGGCCTGTCTGCTCTTCTTGCTTACGTTCCTTTCCTATATTAGGTAAGATCACAACCATTTTGCCTCGTCAGCAGTTTAATATATAATAGTGAGATTAGATGTAGCACTCATTTTCTTGAGTAAATATATTTTTAAGTAACTCAGACATACCATTAATAGTGCAGACATCACTGGGAGTTAGTAGCCCTTAGACTGTGAATTATTCATGAAAGCATCAGAACCTGATAATCACACAGAAAACAATGCTGTTAGTGAACGGCACGCCACCCACCACCTCAGCAGGATGGGGCACAATTTAAAATTTACATGCACACTTCGTTCCTTGGATTTCTAGAACAACTCACGAGGAAAGATGCCAAGCTTGGCTTCTCATTTACATCTCTACAGCTGTTCATGTATGAGCCGCGCTGAAATAGCCAAATAAATCATGTAGCTTTGAAATCTCACATTAAAAAGAGCAATCAGAGCTCCTTTATTTCTGTCAGCTGTTCATTGGCATTCAGTTTAAACAGTCGTTGCTGCATGGATGCTCATGTCCCTTTATAAAGTGCCTTCATTCTTCCTCTTTTCCGTCTCTTAGGAGTGTGGGTGTGTCAGCCTCCGTGGACTCTGTGCCCTCCACGGTCTCCGTGTGGTCCCTGTTGGTCAGTTTGTTGCTGGGCACCTGCGCCATGCTGGTCAAGGAGACGGGCATCACCGTGTTCGGCGTGTGCGTGCTCTACGATGCCCTGGTTCTGTGCCGCAAGCCTCTCATCCAGTAAGTACGCATGTTATCTTCACGTTCATGTCCACTGTAACTTAACTAGTCAGCTTTGGCTTACACTTACTGACTTAATACTTGATTTCACAAGACTTGAGATTTGATTTGGACTGGACTTTACCCGATTTGACAGTCAAGCAATATAAAGAGAACATTTGAATTCCATCTCTTGACATCTCAATTGCTCTGAGACTTCACTGGCAGTGTTTTGTTGCAGTCACGGGTGTTTCCTTCACAGGTAGATGCTGAAAGCAATCAACTGAGAGTCCTTACTGCATGAGCCTGTGTTGCTTTACATAGATGCCATTATCCATGTCCCACTTTTTACTGGCCTGCTGCTGCTGCTGCTGCTGCTGTTTCTCCATTCCCTTTTCGGTCCTTTTAATGGAGGCCTGCAGTGATAATGGAGGACAGATGCCTGGAGAGCTTCAGATAAAACACACTCTATTTGAGCAGATGCCAGCTGACCATACAAGTGTTTTGTATGTTTTAGCTCATTAACTATGAATTCCAAATAATTTACATTACTCCCGGCTGTTTTCCAAAGTACACCATCAGTTTTAAGATTCATGTCTTACTCTCTCCAGGCAGCTTTTAGTTTTAGTTTATTTCAGTTATGCCTGTAAAATCACCCTGCAGAGACTTAAACTTGATACATGTAGAATCCATCACAGAGATGATCACAGAGATTATTAGTCACCTTTTAGCTTTTGCTCCCACATGCTAGAAATTCTACAGGTATATAGTATATAGTGAGGTGATGATGGGAGGATGAAACCTGACATTGTCATATAAGAATATGCCTGTGTCATCAGGGAAGAAAAAAATCCATTGATGGAATAACCTGGTCATTCATTATATTCAGGTAGTCTGCTGACGTCATTCTTTGCTTCCACAACATTGCTAAACCTGGACCTGACAAACTCCAGCAGCCCCAGATCATAGCACTGCCCCCACAGGCTTGTACAGTAGGCACTAGGCGTGATGGGTGCATCACTTCACCCGCCTCTCTTCTTACCCTGATGCTCCCATCACTCTGCAACAGGGTAAATCTGGACTCATCCAACCACATGTCCTTCTTCCACTGGAAATTTTTCAACCCAGTTTTAGTAGTTTCATCTTCCATCTTTAATCTAATGTCCTTGCTGGGTCCTTTGGGACCTTCCACTATGTTTTCATTGATACAGAACAAACCGATATTGCATGTTTTGAATGTGCCCATGTGTTGTCAGTATGGTTGTCAGTATTTCACTGGGGATTTCGTCAAAGTGCAGTAATTGATCATTGTTTTAATTGATAGTTAATAGTATATAGGTTAATTACTGTACATTTACCAATCTAAAATGAGTTGTTCTTTAGTCAATTAATAGCAGTGATGTACAGACATTGGTTTCAATGAGGAAAAAACAGCACAGCATCTCTTGCACCAGGATGTTTTAGTGTAAACTGTATCATTGGGTCCACATGTTGCTGTAAGCCTGATAAAGATGTTTCTCCAGTCAGTGGGGAATAAGCAGTGTGTGTATTGGTGTTGGTGTGTGTGTGTGTTAGAGGCAATGGGTCTATCCACGGGCCTGCAGCCAGTATAAAGCTATAGTTTACAGCCAAACTAAAAGCTGTGTCTGGCTTTTTAAGAGACAGAGAGTGTGCATGTTTGTGTGTGTTGAAGAACGATAGTGTTACCTAACATTTGTGTGTGTGTGTGTGTGTGTGTGTGCATGCGCCAAAGCCAGGTCCAGATGTTTTGGAAGCCTTCCTTTTTGCTGTTCAAGGCAAACTGGAATGCGCTGGAATTAACTTGCTGCCACTGTGCTGGGCAAGTTGATAACACATCGAAACGCTGTGCTATATTCGAGGTGTGTGTGTGTGTGTGCTTGTGTCCATTTTTAATCTATATTTAATCTGCATCTAAGGCGAACTCCCCACTTGGTGGCAAACATCCTTTAAACTGCAGGTGGGGACGGGGTTCGATTGCATTTTTTTCTAATCTGCTTCCAATTCTTAATATTCAGTTTTTTCACGTTTATGAGGCTTTAATAAAACAATTGGTCACTTTAAATGTGCCTAAAGGACCAAATACCTAACAGGTCTTGCAGTGACACAAAGAGAAACTCCTATAATCAACTATTAAACTAAACAGAACCATCCTGCAGGTCAGGAGCTCGTGCTTCTCTTGTTATCAACGTGTTATAACTGACTGTAGCTGATCTCTGGCAGAATGTACTTGAGGCTTTCCCCACTTACCCCGTAGAGCAGCTTTGCTCTTGTTGAGACTTTCATCCTCTGTGGGGGGGTGGGGGTGGGGGGTGGGGGGGTGCTCTGCTGCAAAGCCGACTCATAGTTTTAACTGTTGCCTCCAATGATTTTTGAATCTAACAAAGCTGGTAAAGGTTAGGGGAAAGGTTAGGTTAGAATCCAAAGTGCTTCCTCACATAACTTCTCAGATTGTCATTCTACTCACTAACCCAGCCATGGCATCTGTGTGTGTGTGTGTGTGTGTGTGTGTGTGTGTGTGTGTGTGTGTGTGTTTGCCTAATACAGTATCATGCTGACCCACTCACTTTCCCCATGTCCCTCTGTCTGAAACCAGGACGGGTTTCAGCCACTGGCGCCTGACTCGACTCTGCTCTCAGTCTTGTTTATGTCTTCCTCTAGATTAGCGCCAGTCGCTATGATAACCCTAATACACAGACACACACACTCACACACACACACACATGCATGCACAGATCAGTAAGCCTGTGTAATAGCAGCGGTAGCGGTGTAAAGCTCGCAAAGGGCTGCTGCTCTGCGATAATGTGAGCGCGGAGCTGGCAGCCAACATCTGAAGAGGGATACAGATGTCTCTCTGCAGGATTTGGACTTGGTGTCTCTCTCTCTGTCTGACTCAGAGCTTAAAGTCCTGGTAAACAAACCGTGTTGACTTTGTTCCTGCATTGGCCCAAATTACAAGTGCAGTCAGGTGGGGAATGGCTTTACTGTTGCTACCTTTCAGGGTTCAGCTTGTTTTTGGATCCTGGTGGCACTCAGCTGCAAGGTGGTCTGCATCCTGTGAGACAATCCGCACACGCAGTTCAAAGCGCTGCCATTTGTGTGTAGAGTGCACACATTTTCATCTTTTAAACACGGCAAAGCAAACTAATTCACAATTATATAGCAGAAAATTTGAGATATGTGGTGGACTCCTGTGAGATCAGAAGGAGGGAACAACATGGTGGGTCGGTGGAATAGGATGGAGCACTTGTGAGGCTGTTGGTTGGTCATGAATTTATTGGGCTGTTTATGGGTTATACTTTATGACAGATGTAAAAATGAAAAGTATGATTGAAGGTTACATGTGTGTATAGGGCTGAGAGGATTGGAAGTAACCCCCATTTCAGCAGATAAGCATCATCCGGCTTGCGGCGACTCCTTTTTATCTCTATCTGTTGGTGTGTTTACATGCTGGCTCATAATTTGATTACAGCCAGATTAACCTCTTGAACCCCCCCATACTCACCCGCTGGCAGGTTCCTAATTACACACTGTTGTTGTCCAACACCTTCATCTGCCTACCTTTAACCCTTTAAACCCCTTGTTGCTTTGTGCTCTCTGTTCATTTTCTTTTTTTTGGTCACCAACATAGATAGACGTGTCTGCATCACGTTACACAGGCTTCTCAGAGCATAACAACAGCAACACTGTTTGTCAGAGGGGTTAAGGGTTGAGCTATCGTGAGCATGCAGTATTGGTGTGGATATGAATAAACAGTGGAGAGTGTCAGTGCTCCAGAAGCGAGGCGACACTGTGATGACACTGTGTGTATGATTGCGGTTGCTGCTAGTTACGAAGATGTTCCCTCCTCCCAGAGGAAAAGAGAGGAGGGAACATCTTCCCTCCTTCCTGCATCTCTTTGAAGACAGAGCGGTGGAAATCCAGATAATCTGCGGAATTCACACAAGATGATCAACAGTCACAAAGCTGCTGTTTTTTCCACTTCAATCCCCCTGCAGACAGACAAAATGCTTCTGACAACATGCAAGAAAAAAAGAAAAATACAATGTAATATGAGAGCAAAGTTGAATTTGTCAGCGCAGGGCTGTTAAGTCATACAGTGTGTCTTAGTAATCTTTTGGGATTTGCTACAGGGAGGTATTATGGGATGTTGGCAGCATCACAGACTGCCTTCGCCCTATTTGGTATCCAGAGAAGATTAAACTGCTGCTGATTTAATTTAAGCCTTAATTAAAGCTCAACATCTGCCAGTGGATCCTCTAAAAAGGCTAACTGGTTGACAGATAAAGAGGGCAAGTATCTGGATTTCTGACGGAGACGAAGAGGTCTGGAGGACGTGAGATAAACAGAAGTTTGTTATTAACAGTGCTGGATTGTTCCATGGTTATTTCCAGGCGTGCAGAGGTAGAGGAAGAGTTGTACATTATGTGGGAACGATTGAATTTAGGCACCAATCACAAGTCGTCACCTTTCCATCCTCTTCCCAGTATCCTGGGCCAGCATGGCAGGCCTGAAATCAAAATGTGCCTTCATTTTTATACAGCCGATCTCTTTGTTTAGCAGCTGTTTGCTGTTAATTGGAGACCTCCCACTGACTGAGATAATGAAGACTGTGTACACTGTGGTTCAGCTTTTCTGTGGTTTTAGTTGAATCTATCTTGTCCACAATAAATAACTAACCTGACCAACATTGTGGCAAGGCTTACTAACTATATCGGAGCACAGAAATGATGCTTTCTTGGCCTGGATAGTCAATATGTGACCTCACTCTAGTTAAAAGTTACAACCATGAACTTGAATGTGCCCCTCTGGGACGGCCTTGGTTTTGGCAGCTTTCAGTTCCTGCAGTGGAATTCACGATGCTTTTCTTCAAGAAGCATCAGTTGAAATGTACCAGTCGGCAGGGGTTGTGTGGGCCTGGACTCTGACCTCCTGTTCCTGAGGCTGCTTTTGTTCAGCTCAGTCCAGATACTTCTGGTTTTCTGTGATGGATACAAAAAAAAAAGAAAAAAAGAAATAATAATAATACACTGGTCTATGTTAGTTTACCTTGTCAGTATTTAGTGGTATCATAGTTTGTAGAATGCATTTTTGTCTCAGTACTCACCATTGTCATCAGTACACAAACACATGATGAGCCTTCTAGGTTTCTACAGGGAGTTTTTCCAGGGGATTTTTGACATTTAGGAGTAAGGCTAAGTTTTAGACCTATAGCCAAAGACCTGAGCATATATTTATGTGGAACATTTCTCAGCAATGTGCTTGTCTTTGATTGACAGAATTGAAATATTAAAGAGTCTCTAATACTAGAGAGACACAGGAGGATTGGTTTCAAATACACTGCTGATTTATACCATACTGTCTTCACTTTGAATTGCCCCAGGGAGTTTGGTTGACCTTCCACGCTCTCTGTAGCTGCTGGAACAAGTTGTGCTGTCAGTCGGGCCAGCTCCACCAAAAAACAAACAAACAAAAAAAAAAAGGTTCTAATTGGTAGAAAAACACACCCCTCACCTCCTCACACCTCCTGTCGTGCTACGTCATTTTCTGACAAGTCTGGAAGAACTGGCCCAGTGGGATCCAGTGTTTTGTGTTGTGTTGTGGATGGTGTGGGGGAAATGCGACGTGATTATAATAGTGAGAGATGACGAGGATGACAAGACGGCGACAACAAGGCAAAGCACATCAAAGACGGCCCCTGAAGTGTCTTTGGAGAGCTGCAGGTTCTCTGACATGAAAATACTTTGAGAGACCTGTTTGTTCAGAGAGAAACCTTTAAAAAAAAATGCAACAGCATGAAGTCTGCCAGTGAAACCAGGGTAGAAAGCGTGTGTTTGGATGTATATGCCGCCAGCTCAGTCCATCAGTCCTCAGTGTTTCCTTTAAAATGTCTTAAAAATGGTTTAGTTAAATGTCCAGTAGCCATATGTACTTTCAATCCACTTGTTATATTACTGTATTCACAATTTGAATGGCTTCTGAAATCTTAAAGTGAGCAGACTAGAGCACAGACTGACGTTACAGGCACAGACTCAAGATCTAGATAGTGGAAGACAAAGCAAGAACATTGTTTTCTAGCCTTACAAATGTGCATTTCTGCTGCCACGTACAGATGCTAAGGCCAGAACTTGCTAAGAACAACATTAATCCATCCTTCATCAAAGGTTCAGATTGCTGCTAGTGATGTAGCCGAGTGGGAAATTAATCATGACACACAGCAGACCTTTTAATGCCACAGTAGGCTTGTGCTGATTGGCAACCAGGCGACTATTCATGATTTAAGGTGCACATTATTTTGTTCAAACAGCCATTATGTGCCTATTAATCAACAGAAGTGACTAGGTGGGCTGTGCAATCTGATAAAATGTTGTTTCCCTACTGCTGGTTTCTAGCTGAGAGTGTTTGTCCAGTTGATGCACTCTGTGTGATTGCAGCTGTTCTCTCTACTTTTCTGCCTCTGCTCCTGCCAGGGCAGCTCTGGAAGCCTGAAATTCACATCTAATTGCCTTGATAGGTGACTTATTTTGGAGTAATGCACAGCAGGACACATTTTTATACAATATTAAGAGCGCGCCTGCTCAGCTCTCTAATGATTAGCCCCTCCACTGCCGCCCAGTTCTCATTTTCGGAACTGTCACATCCCAGAGTTCACGGATAGCTGCACGGATGAGCTCATCACCTGCTTTCACTCTACCTGCCAGACTGTATTGGTTTTATTTGCAACTCAAGGGGAAATCTCGGTCGTTTGATTATATCCCACAGAATGCAAATGTGATGTTAAATTAATACACACTCGCCTCCATTTACATATTTACACCCTGAAAAATGCAAGTGAATTCCTATCATGCTCATGTGCACTGATCCGCTGAGGTTTACTCCAAAATAGAGGTCATCTACTGCAAATATAGACACGGCACTATGCACAGGCAAATATTTGACTCATTCACAGGTCGATTAAGGATAAAATGCAAAAAAAAAGAAAGAAAAACAAATCAACTGTGCTATGCAGTGCTAAAGGGTTGATCCTACATTGTGCAAGCAGAGAAGGCTGAATTAACATCAGTGCTGTGTGAAGCAAAGAACAAACATCAGACATATCAAGTGACATACACAGAAAACTCCTTCCCAGGTTGCATTCAAATGCTTGCATGGTTCCAGTCAAATCCAATTACCTTCCAGTGGCCGTTCAGACCTTGTACTCGTGTGCAATCCCTCATTCCCACTTGTCCATCAGTCTCATGCAGCCTGCTAGCAACAGTTTCCCAGATATGTCCTACAGACAGACATCACTATTATTCTAACAGTACTGACATAGGTATCTGAGTTTTCTTGTAAAGAACAAACTAAAACTTGAACCAAACAGTGATTTGTGTCGATGTTCGTGATACATCTCATTACAATCGTGATGTCCGTGTGTGTGATTATATACAGTAACCACAAAAGGCCGTGATATAATTAAATGTGTGATGAGCGTGACAAGATATTCTCTGTGTGTGTCCAGTTTGCTTATCATCTAAGAAATGGATACCCAGTCAGACTCTGCTGCTGTGTCACTAGATTTAGTAACTTTCAGACTTTTCATTTATTTTTCAGATGTACCAATTCGCACGGGGCCATTCTATTTCCTTTTTAAATGTCCTTAAGAGTACAATATTATTCTCTAGTATAGTTATAAAAGCAATAGCTCCACAGGAAGCATTTGAAATCACTCAAGTCTTCCACTATTTATGCATCGTGGATAATAAATACATCTTTGACGACTGTTCAACACTTCCAGCTACACTACACGTCTTCAACATAATAAAATAAAATAAAGGAATCAATACATTGCTTGTTTGTTCCTGTGTAATCCTCATGGAGCCTGTTTAAAAACTATTTTTGTCTATTCAGTTTCTGTTGTTGATGAGCCTGCTGAACACAGTTTGTCCTCCTGCTGTCTTTTTTAGCTCCTACTGAGCTGTGCTATTGACAGAACAGCTGCCTCCGAGAACTGTGAGCGGGGCGGGTACAGTATGGATAGAGTGGACGGGCACCTGAATAGTCACTATGCACAGCTCACATCTTGAGATTTCTCACCTAATTTTCTTCCATAATTCAACACACCTATATGGATTAAGTTAGATTAACAAATGCAACCTTGTGATTACTATATTAACATACAGTTACCTGTGCCTTGTGCCCATTGAGTCTTTTTCCAGTGTTGAAACTGACAGATATAGGGAGGTGCCTGCATCACAAATCTCTCATATTTTAATCAGTCTGGGTGTCTACACAGTGGACATACTTTTTGTTTTGCACCCATGCGAAAGACCTGTACATGCACTGTATCCTGAAGCTATTTTTACCCTTCAAATCTACAGAAAACCATCCATTGCTCATAACCATAGTGATTGTGTATTAGGAAAAATTCCAACACGTGGAAAACATAGACTTTGTACTGTATCTGGTTGCCTCCTGTGTGGAGACAGATGGAGTAGTGGAGCTGCTGCTGCCGCTCTGCTAATGTGGAGCACACGTTGTGCCATCTGTGTTGACTCTACGTTAATCACTGCATGCATTTTGGACTAAGCAGATAGCTAACTGATAAGCGTAAGTGCATCCGAGAAGCATTCGAGACAGTCTGGTCATGCTACGTCATATATTATAAGTTGCAGACACATTGCAATTATTTTGGATGAGGGTTGGGGCAAGTGGGTGCCCCAGTTTGAGATCAAAGCTGGCTAGAAGTGCATGGAAGTCAACAGCCTGAGATGTGCCAAGTTGCATGTTCAGGACTCCCAGAATGATAAGAGGACCTCCACCCTCAGGGATGTTGTTGAGCAGCATGTCAAGTTCTTCCCAGAAGTTGTCCAGCTGGCCTGGTGGCAGAAAGACCACAGTCACATGCATGCTGTAACCAGTGCAGTAACTTAGATGGCAGGTCATTCAAAGAGGTGTGACAGTTGAGGTGTGCTGTAGTGGAACTCCGACTAAACCAACTACACCCAACTTGCCATTGAATATCCCATCATTAAACTAACATGAACAGGGCACATCCTTTAATTTCGACATCCGAGTTTTGAAACATGCCTCAGTATTAAAAAAGGCCACACTACAACTAAATTTGGTAGAAGTTAATGTGATCCAGGGAGATAAGTGTCCTCCCAGCAGGGGTCTGTGGTTTATGCGCCTATATAAATATTAAATGACTGTGTCGTGACTGTGCAAACACCTGGTGAGGCAGGAAGACACAGGAACTCCAGCTTCATTTAATCTTAATTATTTGCGCGTGCATGCGTGTTTGTGTGCGTGTGTGTGAATGTTTGTTGTGTTAAATGAATGTGCTTTGGCTCTCTTTGCATTCGCTTGAGTGTGTGATCGTTCACTTAGAGAAATGGAGGGTGCTGGAAATGGAGATGACAGAGCAGAAGAAGGGGATTTTAGGAGGGCCGTCTTTGTTTTGGCAGTTTAGTGGAGCATCTGCTTCACTCCCAGACATGGCTAATTAGTGACAGGGGAAACACATTTTACATATTGCTGCTCTCAAGGATTCTTCCCTTTCTACTGTACTGTAGTGCCACTATCTCTCTCTGGCTTGATTTACTGAACACGTCTACTGAGTGTCTGCTATGCTGCCAGGACCCAATCCCTTGGTAGCACCCATTCTTATTAATAACTGTCCTAGAATTTATTCTATAATTTTATTCTTAACATACACATCTGTATGGAAGCCCTCCACCAAATCTTACTCCCGCGCCTGCTCACCTGAACCTAATGAGTGTAAATAATTTAAAAAAATGACATTCAACCTGAAGAGACCTAATCCAAAACGTGGTGGAACCTAACAAATTTGATTAATTAACAAGAGGCGAGGGTGGACAAGAGCACAAGTGGTAAAAGATAGGCTCATTCTCTATATTCTAAGCACTGCATATCACCACCTTGTCATAGCAGGATCTTGTCAGGAGTTCTAGGACGGTGAAAATAGGCAGCTTAGTGATTTCTACAGAGTGCTTCCCACGCCTACTTAGACAAGCAAGCAAGACAATGCTCATCCTGCTATTGTGGAACAATAATAATGCATTCAGAGCAAATCTTCATTGAGGTGGACTCATCCTCTCAAAAGAGGGTGACCTGCCCTCTTTTGATTGTTCTTCGGATCAGTTTCAGTTCGGTCTTCGGTTTAAGATGACAGAAGGGAAGTTCCTGACTGAAAGACCAACAGGCCAGGTGAAAATAATGAAACATGAGCAGGAACTAAGCTTTTGCACTGAAAAAAAAAAAAGTTTGCAAGTTTGGAGTTTGGTTACTTAACTCCCTGTTTTCTATCTCTCTGCTTTAGCTGCCCTCTGGTCTCCCTTTGCAACCAGCATCACTATTTGCAGCACTCTATTTTCTTTATTTGCCTTATTCTTCTCACGCTATTCTTCACCTCTCTGACATGCTGCACAGCTCCTACCCTCCTTCCCTCGAAACCCAACTCTGCGTTTCCCTGAAATGTGAGATTTCCTGCTTGTTCTGGAGCAGACGGGCAATAATGAGGACATCAGGGAGATGTGAGAGGCGTTTTGTTTTTAAAGCCGCAAAGAGGAACAGAGACCGTTGCTTTGAGCTCCTCCTCCCTCCGTCTCTGCTTTGACACTCACTTTTTATTCAACCAGCAACATATCTCCATCTCTTGATGTTTTCCCAGCGTACCCTTACTAATGTCTTTATTGATATTTGAACATTTTCTGTGCTGCATTACACGGCATAATGCTGCCCAGAATATATCGTTTTTCATTTAGTTTGTTTCAAGCACACTGTTACACACTTATTGCTGTGGTCCTATGTGCTGTGGATACATAATGGCCCTAAAGTTATTTCCTTTTTACAGCCTTATTTACAGTTGCAAAAGTAAGTGATGTTTACTATGTCTTGGTTTTTTTGCAATAATTGCTCATGAAATATGATCGGAACCAAATTTAAGCCACAAACAAACACTATTCCATAGCTGATGAGCCATTATCTTTCATGTCTTTATTGACAGTGACCAGCGCTGATTACTGCCACTCTAGTCGATGCTTGTGATTCCACCGAGTGTGCTGCAGCTCATCTCGGAAGCAGCTCTCACTCACTCACTCTGCTAAAGATATGCACCAAGTCTATTTTTGACAGAACCTACTTCTGAAAGAATGTAATCCACCAATCAGGTAGCCGTCTCCTCATTTTGTTCTGTCTGTAGCCTTTCAAATAGGAGAAACTCATACATATAGGAATTTCCTCTTTGTAGCACTCGAATAGATTCGACTTTCATTCAAGCTGTAAATTTGGGCATAAGCGAGACTGGAAAAACAAGCTTACAGCTGTGTGGGCAACTTGCATTAGAATCCAGAATGCATGAGCAAACTTATAGTGAGAGGTGTCATTATAAGGTAGTGTTGTGCACATGTGTGCATATGATAGGACATTATCATTTAACTCTAGGCCAAGCAGCTGACGATTGAATTAAACATTATTGAAATAGATGGTAACATCTTCAAAATCAACTTATTGCAACAAGCTAAAGCAAACTAAAATAAAACATGGAGGATGGCTTGCTACATTAGGATTCCGCTGTGTTCCGTCTGTCTGTACCTGCTGGATGACTAACACTGGCTGTCTGAAGGCATCAGACTGATGTCAAGAAAACAGCAAGAGCTGATGAATCAGTGGGCAATATCTGTACTGAGTTTGATTATTAAAGTGGGTGTCGACGCTGTTCCTAATTGAAGTCTCCGGTACTGAATATGTAGCCATATGGGATAGCCCGTATTTTTAAATAGGCACAATGAGACAGCCTGAGAGGCGATGCAGGTATTGTTCTTGATTAAGTATGTTGGAGATGAAGGTCTAATTTTATTTCAGTTTTCAATTTCCTGTAAATATAGGCAATTCATATGAACTGTTGAAGAAACTATTCATTTAGAAAATGACCAAAATGTCCTTTAACTTAGTGTTAACCTTGAGTTTGTTCAAGCTTCCTGAAGCACATTTCAGTCTTTGCTTGTTGTTGTCTTTGCTACCTAAGGCTGGTCCCTCCAAATAGTTTAGTAGTGGTGTTGCAAAGAGGTTGGCAGTAATTCTAGTTGGGCCATCGTAAAGGAGGGATGACTATTATAAACATAGAAGCCTGCTCCAACCACAGTTGACTGGTGTTCACAAAAACCTCAATGCAGCCCACTCACTGAAAAAACCTAATGTGCGGTTTGGAAGCTCCATTAAAATGATGATCGCTTTCCTCTCACCCACTCGTACTCAGTTCAATGACTGCTCTCCTACTCCCTATAAGACAAGCTACTCATCGTAGGGTAACATGCCAAGTTTTTGGCAAATTGATGTCATTACTCATTAAGTGATGAGGACAGACACCCAAAGGCACATTTCCTATGTACATAACGCGCTACAGTGCTCAGTGGTAACTCTATAATATATAGTGTTTTGTAAGAGAAGCTCTTATAGAACAGTTTCGAGGTCTTGCCAAATTAGATCTTCCATACTGTGTACTGTGTATCTGTATAAAGAGAGCTCTCACTGCCTGAGGAAAGCATTAGGCCAAAATCTGTCAGCAGGTGTGTAACTTGATTGACTATGCATAGATTAATCTACAAGGTCAATAGGCAAGGTGGTTCTTTTCACATTTTTTCAAATTGTGAAGTGCTGCTTTTTCCTGAAATTGACATTACTTGCTGTGAGTGAAACGCCTTGTCATCTGGAACGAAATCTCCAGATGTTCATGGTCCCCACAGGCTGTATTCTGAAGTCTTTGTTGACTTTGGTTCAGCATTTCTGTGGATATCCACTTTTCATCCTCAGGAAGTTTTGTCACTCGGCTCCACAGTGGATATGAGGCCATTCCCTCCTAAATCTGCTGCAGGTGACACAGTTCTCTGGCCCTAATCTTCCGCACTTTCACCTGACTTAAAGTGTTATAAGCTGCTTGTAATTTCCTCCATCCCACGAGCAGGAAGTAAATACTAGAGCTTGAGCCAGCCACATATCGCATCTTCTTGAGCTAAGCTGCTGTGTCCGGCCTCGCTGGCCTCGGTGAGAGTTTCATTGAAATGCGTAGTTCTAGTGCGTAGGGCAACTATTGTACTTCCTTAGCTACACAATCCAGGAAAAGCTGATTATGGGTTTTTCTGTTTGCCAAAATATTAACGTTTCATAAGAATGAAAAAAAAAAAGAATGACCTGTAACAATTAGTCAGTGTCAGTGTTACTGATACCCCAGAGGCCAGCTACTGCCAACCACTTCGCACCCTGACGCAGAGTATCTTACATGTGAGTGTGAACCCACGTGTGACGTTGCCATGTGCATTTTCACACTCCCTGCTCGTTCTGTGTCTCCCGATTGCAGATTCAGCAGATTAGAAAAGAGAAGCAACATGTTTCTCCATAAAGGTCATCTATAAATCAAAGGTTAGTGAAGATACATGGCTTTAATATGAAGATAGTGGTCTTTCTGACTCTGAGGAGCTGTACTCACAGGACACATGGGTGTGTGTGTGTGAGAGAGAGAGAGAGAATATCTATGTCTCTGTGATTAATGAGCAGCTTCTTTGGCACTTTAGGCTGTATTATCTGGGCAGGAACACACACACACACACACACACACGTGTACACACAGTAAAGCTCCCTCTGGTATAATACTGAGCAGTGTTGGGGCCTTTCTCAGGGAAAGCTCGGAGGTTAGGAACCCAGAATGATGCCCAACAGTAATCCTCTCCTGGGTTTTATGCAGTGCACATTTGACCGTATCTGACAGGTGGATGAGGGAGGGGGTGTGTGTGTGTGTACGCCCCAGTGCACACAGGTCTGATCTTGATACTAAATATTGTGGGGAATATGGGGGTGGGTGGTTATAAAAAAGTGGATTTCACGCCACAGCAAAACATTTGTAAACATAAGAAACTATATTGCATTTTAAATAAAGCCCTGATCACGAACTGTTGGACTTAGGCTTGACATTTCGAGTGTTTACCTATTCTGTAGTTACCTGGTAATTATAAATCTCTGTGTGCATATAGAAGTAGATCAGCAGTGGGAGTTCTAGAACCACAGCTCATACATTTTTAATTGTATAGTTACAGAAGACAAAGCTGCACAGTTTTCCATCTAAACAGTAGCATGTTGTGTGTCAGTGTCAAGAGTTCATATGTGAAAATCCTTGTCCTATCCTGTCTTATAGTGTCTCTGAATACTTTAGCAAATAAGAAATATTAAGTAAATATTTCTAAAAATATATGTTGTCACTGTCATTATAGAAAAATGCAGGTTTGTTATTTAAAAAAAGACAAATGTGCAAAATATGAAGGGGTCGACTCCCTGGAGCGACTGGCTGAAACGTCTAAAATGATTCTTTAATTAAACTCTCACAGCTTTACCGTTATGTCAATACCTTCCCCGAGTCATTCAACACTGCTCCCCACTGCCCTTGAGCGTTTTTTTTTTTTTTTTTTTTAATATTCATCGATTCCCCTAAACCCATTGGGATGTGAATATTTCTCATGTTGCTTGAATTGCAACTCTGGTGACAGAGTGACAGCAGTTGTTCAGGTTTCGGATGGAAGACTATGGTGGCAGGCCTGCAGTAAGGTGAACAAATATGGGTAAGCTGTGACTTGAGACGCGCTGAATTAAATGACAAAAAGGGCACCTTATGCCTGACACACACACACACACACACACACACACAGGTAACAAACTGGCCGTGTGGGTTTTCTGTCGGTGACAGAGAGATGTGAGGCGTTTCAGCTTTGTGGCTGCCCTGGAGCAGCCCTTCGCGCTACGTCACACATCATAAGACCTTGCATGGCGTGACATACTCTCGCACTCTGAGAGAGAGAACGAGAGATGAGGAGGAGAAAGAAGAAGTGTGAGCGTGCACAGCGCATACAGGAGCAGACATGTCACAGTCTGAATCCTGTGGGAGCGAAAACGTAGAAAGTGAATTACAGTCCCTTTACCTGTTGCCATGTGAACACCTTCAACTAATAAGATGAGATAAGCTTAGATATTAATTACCTTCATATTGTTGTATCAAATTATTATTTAGTATTATATATAGTATATTAGTATATATCATATAGTATATGAGAGGCACATGCTAGTAAAACCCTGATAGTGAACAGCTCTGCTCTGTGTGTATTTGTGGTGAGGTCACAACCGAGTGTCCACTCTGCTGAATCAGTGACACTGTTTTTAGCCTGCGGTCTTGCGCAGCAGCCCCGTCACGTTTCAGCCGCAGTGGCTGTCTGAGTGTAAATGACTGTGGCACATGGTTGAGGAGGGCGAGAGGAAATGCCGCTCAGTGGGGAAGAATGTGAAGAATTTCAGCTGAGTGGAGGATCGCAGGATTTCAAATGAGCTGAAGTTTAGAAAGCAGAAAGAGGCCGGGCCGCTAAAATTGCTTTCACACCCCTCGTGGGACAGTGAGTTTTATCTCGCTGTCCACTTCTCATGTGTGTCAAGAAGCTGTGAGTCCGACCTTTCTGCAAAACAACCAAAATCTAATTTCTCTCTTAATTCCTACCTCCTGCAAAAACCTCCCCCTGACGTACACACCTCCTTCCCCCTCCATTCATCTTCTGCTGTTGCCGCGGTCACAGTTGTCATGGTAAATTAGCATCCTGAAATGCAGATACACAGAATCGTTTTTCCCATGATCCGGGTCTTAAGATACCAACGACATCTGTCTGTTCCTGTCTTTCTCACCCCACTGTGTGCATTTGAATGTGTGTGTGTGTGTGTGTGTGTGCGTGTGTGTGTGTGTGTGCGTGTTTGTGCGTGTGCGCGGGGGCGTCTCATTCTTTCAATTTCCAGCGTGAAACCAATATTCCCAGCGTTGCTCTGACTGAGTGATTTTTATCCCAAGGACACAGAGTGTTGCTTTGCTTTATCAGTCCTGAAGAGCTGTGTCTCTACTGCAGCCTCTCTCAGCCTCAGGTGGATTTTTACTCATCCAACCTAGAAACCATGCATTCCTTTACTGTTGCTGTTGGGCCGCATGCGGCACTTCATCAGTCTCCGCTTGAGGAATCAGAGAAACGCTACTTGTGCTCTGATTTACACATTTATTTCATAAAGTGAGTGTTTCCCTCTGGGATTAATAAGGTTTTTGAATCTCGAACATCTGTCACATTCCCCTGTACCCTCACCCCCATGTCACCATGTTTACCAGATGTTCAGAGAGAATTATTATAATACATCATGATTTATAATGCAGAATCATGGGACTGTGCGATATGAGCAAACATCCTGATAGAGGTAATTTTATATTTCATATTAATTTCAATATAATAAGCGTAAAGATACATATTGAGCACTAGCACCAACTCACATGACCCCCAGCCATGAAAGTTGGGTCAGTGTCTGTCATTTAGGTTTTGAGCACTCAACTATTTGTGGCTCTCATCTTTTTTTTAGTCTGCGTCAGCTTACGTATCCAAACCATGTGCAATTCCACAGAAGTAATCCATCTTTCAAGTCCCAACTCTTTGTTTCATCTGGGGCCGGTTGGAGTCCTCCTGTTCAGAATGATCTTGTTCTGTGCCTTTGTGTTTGTGACATGGAAAAACAAAAAAAAAAAAGAATGACAGTCAATAAATTCATTAAATTCAGTAAATTCATTTCGCAAATTGTACATTTTTCCTACTCAGAGCAATAGACCATTAAAAGAGATGCTGAAAACTGATACCAACTTCAGCTTTAACTTCTGACTAACCAGTTTTTTAACGTTGTGATGTGATAAAACAGCAGTGAGATGCATGTTTGCTTGTAGAGGCGATTATTTTGCCCCTCAGGTGTCAATGCTGAGCTCAAAGAGAAAAACCAGAGTCTAACTGTGACTGTCCATTTGTCTTTATTGCGTGTCAGCGGATGTAGCCCTTTCTCAGTAATTCAGCCACCTGCTATTTTCAGGGTCTGGTTGCAAACATGTGGTTGCATCATTAAGGGAATACCTTTCTTACCTGAATTCTCTTATTTTATGTATGTTCATAGGTTTAGCAGTTCAAATGAGTTGTAAGTGCATTACAAATATATCATGCTTCTCTAGAAACAACATCAGTGGTGATCAGCAGGGAAATCAGCCTTGTGTTTTGGGACCGAACTTTCCCGTTCGTCTGCAGAGTCTGACTCCTCTTTGTCATTCTGCCTCTCCATGCCACAAACCTCAGCAGAACAGACTGCAAAGACTTTGTCAAAGATGAATATAGTAAAGGAGAAAAAAGGGAGTGGAGAGCAATGGGAGAGGGAGGCAGAGATGAAACAGACGAGTGTGAGACGGACAGAATGTGTAGAATTCCTGTGAGATCCCCTCCTCTCGCTGTTTCTACGATGCTTTGAAAGCTCTGCGCGAGGGGAACATCTCAAAGTGATGGGGTGTTGAATGGATTCTCCATGCTTTCCTCTCTCTACCTATCTGTCTGATCCCCTCCCTCTCATCTTATTCTCTTGCCACCTTTTTTCTGCAGTCAGACGCTTCTCTGGCTCCTGCCTCAGGCTAATGGATTGGACTATCTAGTCTAGAGGGGGGGAAGAGTTCATAAATGACCTTGGCTAGATGGAACGGTGGAAGTTGGGTCAATAAAAAAGCATGAGTGAAAGGGATGGCCACTTTCAAGCCCAAGTTTCTGAGTTCCAAATTCCAAAAGAAGACCAAAGACAAGGATAGCAATCATCTGTGGCTCTCAAGTCCAAGCCCATTGGTTCCTACTAAACATGCAAATCTAAAATCACCAGGTAGTGTTAAAGCTGGCTGGTGCATAGCTTAATTCTTTCAATGTAAAAAAACAGTTATTCCCTAAGGACGCTGCTTAGTGTAGATTTTATCAGGCAAAGAGGAGTAATTAGTGTGTTTCCTTGGGGACTGTTTTCTGCGGTGGATTAATCCACAATTAATCTCCAGCGAGCACTCGAGGCGGCAGGATGGTAAATGTGGCACTGAGTCAAGACAGACTGCAGTGGGATCATGGAAACAAAGAAACGTGTCAGCCAGTGAAAGAGTGCTGTGTTATATAATAATGGACTTCTAAGGCACTTCACAGAAAGTTTAGAGCTCGGTCGAAGTCTCTAAGTGATAATGTACACGTCACTGTTCTGTACAGAAGCTGCACTTATGTGAAATCTACCCTAATATACAACCAAATGAGGTTTTAATAATGTATTTATAAAGTTTCTAATCACGATATGGACATAGGAATGTAATTATATCAAGCTTCCAACGCTTCTATTCGGTCACACAGAAGTGTTTCTTCAGAAACATTGTCACTACACGACGTGCCTCAATGTGATGCTGCTGCAATAACAAGCACGTACCACTGTCCAACTTTCCATATTTCAATTGTACTGTACCGTGCACCCTGAAAACTGACCTCCTGTCTGTTTGCGTGTGTCCCTCAGCCACCTGTCTGGCTCCACACTCAGGGACGTCCTCTACATCTGCAGCCCCTTCATCAAGCGCGCCTGCCTCATCTTCGCCTATGTGAGTACTTTTTAAATCGTGCAGGTAGTTCTGCGCATTTTCTCTGTTTTTAAATAAATGCCACATTAAGTCATGGTTATTTCATTTCACAGTGAGATAAACAATGCAAACCATGATGCAAAATCTATGCAGAATAATTGGCAAAAAAGAGTAAGTTGAGGAAGAATACTTTGTCAGCTCTGCTCCATGTTTCCCTTTCTCCATTAGGTGGTGATCATCATGTCATTCAGGCTGTGGCTGATGGGAGGATCCATGCCTCTCTTCTCTGAACAGGACAACCCTGCCTCCTTCTCACCTCACTTGCTTACTAGGTCAGTGTCAGATTGCGTGATGTGGTGAGGTTGTCGGTTACTGAATTGCATTTGGAAAATTGTCTTCTGTTGCATTAACACTAGGAAATGGTATCTAGATCTGCAGTGACAGGAATTTACTTCCTCAAAAATCATGTGGTATTGATTTAGTTTGTAATTGTTGTTGCAAGCTGCAGTTTTATTAGTTGTACCAGGTAATATAGATGTATTAAACCTGACTCTTCGTTTCTGGGTGTCCCAGCCAGGTGCGTTGACATATAGAGTAGTTAATATTGAGCAGTAATTAAGTCACTGGGCCTTAGAATTGAGCTAATGTTGAGTGTGTATTTAGGAATCCTGGTGCCGGTGACAGTGGCGGGGTCTGGCAGGCCTGTCAGCGATGACTGTGATTGCTGTTGTTGGCGAAACAGCACATAATCTGTCATTAGTGCAGCAGCAGTGAAAAATAGCTCTCCCCTCTCTTAGCCACCTGGGAAATTTATAGTGGATTCTCATATCCCTCGCTCTGTCCTTCCTCCTTGCCTTCATTTTCTCATTTTATTATTTCTGCTCCCTGATGTCTGGCTGAGCCTTCGGTATTTCTACGTCTCTGTTTGTCTGTCTGCGGGTGTGTGCATCTGCCTGTGACCTTTCTCCGTCCACCCAGCTCTCCCCTAGTCGTTGGACGTTGACAGTGCGCAAATAGACACATATATATGAAGAAACTGAGACACTTCATCATCATCGTCGCCTGGATGAGTGTGTGTATGTGTGTGTATTTGTGAAATGTATGCGTTCCACCTTCAGCTGAGATGTGGCGCTGGTAATCCATCATGTTAGTGTCTATCTGCTGGTCCATTTAAAACTGATCACTGCAGCAACCCAATTGGCATTAATCTCCTCTGCTTTTTAATGTGTGGGTACATTCGTGTGTGTGTGTGTGTGTTTGTGTGGTGTGCGTGATGACAGCTACAGCTTGATGGATTACAGTAACCATATGTGATGTGGTTCAAGTGTCATGTTTCATCTTCATCATCCACTTCAGTCTGAACTGTACTGTAACCACCAAATGCAATGACCCGTCATTTTATTGTGTGTATATAATGGAATGAGTTCTGCAGTGAGCAGAGCGACAGCGTGGCTTGTTCTCTTTTTTATATACATATCAGAGCTATCCTGCAACACTGCATTATTTAATTCTGCAGATACCTGCAGAATGGATATCTGGCCTCAGTAAGAAACACAACTACAGTAGAGAGAGGACACAAAGTTAATGACGTGCAGTGGTGGCATAGAAATGCATGACTAAGAGATTAGTCAGAGTAACCTGAGGCAGCTCTGACTATAAGCTTTATAAAAAAGGAAAGTTTTAAGTCTACTCCTAAACGTAGAGATGGTGTCTGCTGCCCAAACCTGAGATGAACTTGATCTCTGCCTTGTAAGATGTAGGAGAGAAGTCTGAGATGTTAGATGTCTGATACGCTTAGTTTTGCTCCGTGGGGTGCCTTGTTTACCAGCTGGAAACGTGCATGGGTGTATAACAAAGTGTAGAACAGCTGAGAGCGCTGCTTCACACCTGAAACCTGGATCCTCTTCCCTTAAGACCAGACTCAGGAGAGCAGAACGCCCACACACCCCCTGACAAATGATTCATTTTCCCTTTTTATTTACTGATCCCTCACTACTTTTTTTTCCTCATGCCCTCTGTTTGTGGGGGAGTGTGTATGTGAATTTGTGTGTGTGTGTGTGTGTGTGTGTGTGTGTGTGTGTGTGTGTGTGTGTGTGTGTGTGATCATTCGTGGTGAGAGGGCCTTGCAAAGTGTGAAAAAGGGAACTGGATTTATACCCAAACCCATCAGATGACGGCAGGTGGAGAACATTCAGCTGCATGCTAAATGGCCTGTCAGCACCTTTTTGGAGGTCTGCCTTATCTCTCTCTCTCTCTCTCTCTGAGTGTGTGTGTGTGTGTGTGTGAGAGAGAGAGAGAGAGAGAAAGTGTTTGTCACAACCCCTGCAGGAAGTCCTTTGCAAGTCTCAGTATGCCTATTGACCCAAGCCTGTGTTTTTTTCCAGGCTTTGTCTCCCATGTCCCTATCCTGCCGTCAATCTCTTTAATAGCCAATCCAAGCAGAAGTTGACAGAATAAAGGGGAGCGAGAAACAGGGAGGAGCAGCACTGGCTTCTTTTCGTCTTCCTGACATGTTTTCTTTGCAACACAAACAAGAGATTAGTGAGAAGAGCCTCCACATCTTCGGTGCTGTGACCTTGAATCGCTGAGGTCAGAGGAGGGAATCGATTTTTGGAGACAGAGCAGTGCTGAGATTTCCCTGAAAATGTGTTGAGGGAAAATAATAATAATCAGTGATCAGTAATTAAAGTACAATGGCAAGAACTCTGAAATTTTATTTCTGCATTAATTTTTAATAATGTGCTCTGATCTTCATCAAAGTCAAGAATATGCCTATGATAATAACACAACACATTCAGATCTTTCATGTCTTTACTGAGACCAACCATAAAAACCTCAATAGTGTAAATCAATATTCTACAATCTCCACTCTCCCTGAATGCAGCAGCAGACAGACACAATGTTGCTTTCTGAATGTAAAGCCTGCATACAAAGCCAAGCGATAGGTTGCTGTATCTCATCATCCTTCCCTTTTCTCAATCTCCTCCTCTTTCCACTCCCTCTCCCTAGGATTCTGACCTACTCCTACCTGCTGCCCTTTAATGCCTGGCTACTGCTGGCCCCCATCATGCTGTGCTACGACTGGCAGGTGGGCAGCATTCCTCTGGTGGAGTCGCTGGGTGATGTGCGCAACATGGCCACCGTGCTGCTGGCAGTGGTGATGGTGGCTCTGTGCCTGCACTGCTTCTTCTCGCTGCAGGTAAGAGTCATATGAATGTCAGCACAATTTCCCAGTTTCCATGCACTGAGAGTCCTGAAGTTCCATGTTTATTTGTTGAGTGACAGGAGCATCAGGTTAAGAAGAAAGCAGGTGAAGTGATGCACCTATCATGCCTGGTGACCACTGTACAAGCCTGTGGGGGCAGTGCTATGATCTGGGGCTGCTGCAGTTGGTTAGGTCTAGGTTCAGCAACATTATGTGTCCAAAGAATGAGGTCAGCTGACTACCGGATAATACACTGAATGAACAGGTTATTCCCTCAATTGATTTTTTCTTCCCTTATGGCACAGTCATATTTCAAGATGACAATGCCAGGATTCATACAAATACTATGCGCAGCATTCTGACTCTCCCATCATCAATAGAAGATCTTGGCGAAAAATTAATGCAACTCTGAACAGGAAAAAAAGTTGTGACATTGCAGAAGCTTATTGAAAATATGCCACAGTGCATGTATTTCACTGTAATTACAGCTCCTACACTTACGCTGTTCTAGAGTAAGCTACACCTATAGCTAATATTACATTTAATAAGCTGAAGGTAATCTGCTCTCACTGCTGTGCGACCACTTTAAGACATGACTGCACCACATCCTACCTTAAAAAAACTGAAACAGCTGGACAGACTTTATCCAAGTTTAACACTTGGAGATAGGTATTTATGCCTGAAGTCATATGATAATATTCAGAGCATTAACATTTTTCATATTTTATAAAAGCGCACTTGTTTCTCCAAGAGTTGGTTGGTGACTCTAAACTGCCCAGAGGTGCGAATGTGAGTATGGATGGTTGTCAGTCTGTGTCAGCTCTGAAATAGGCTGACAAATAACACCTCTCACCCAGCGACAGCTGGAATAAGCTCCAGCCAATCTGTGACCCTTAATAGGATGAGTGGTTTAGTTAATGGATGGAAGTGTCATCTGTGTGCATTCACTTTCACTTGTAGGCCAGGACTATGTTGTGGTGCAGCAAATGAAGCATCAAAAAGCGACTTTGTATGGTTTCTCACTTAACTTCTTCACTAAATGTATTATTATTATTATTACTATAAACAAATTAAACCTGAAATAAAAAAATCTGTAGTTGTCAGTTGACTCATACATATATTTAGCAAGGAATATACAGGTACTGTGAAATACAGTTGCAGAATAATATAATAGAGAACCTAACATAATATAACAGGCTAGCCACCAAAATGAGTGAGCACAGTATTCACTTGAGTCATTTTCCAGTTTAACAATTCCTCGTGTTTTGCAGAAATAATGCCATACATTTGCCCAAACCTTTGGACTCTGAGTTCTGAGTTGTGATGCCTTTTGACAGTGTGAAATACAGTAAACAATGATCATTGTGTCTTTAATTGTTAAGAGAAATAACATTTCATGTTGAACATAATGAACCTGGGATGCTCCGTTAAAGAGCACAACGTGCCATTAATCAGTTTACGTTCAAATCCCAATTAAAGTGATGGTGTCAGCTCCTATCTCATCAACACGTGTCAACATGTGGCCACATTACCTCATGAATCACAAGACTAATTGCTCAGGTTTAACATGTACATGACAAACTTTGTAATCCTAGAATTTGATGCCAAGCATCACGTATCCACGACTACTTTCACCTTATCATGCTGCCGTATTGGTCCTTAATTTTATCATGGGAAATTCCGCCTCCTCACTCACTACATAAGTGGCAGCATAACCTGTAGCATCGTATAGTGTATAGTAAAGTGCATGTTCACCAGGTACTTTGCAATACTGACTGACTGGATGAGACACAGACACATATTAACATAGATTATACAGTTTACACATCCTCCTCATTACTTTAGATCTCCAAGCCGTCCCCATTTCATATGGCTCCTGTTTCCGTGGAGACAGACTTTGCGCTGTGGAAAGTGTGTGTTCATGCGCTGTATATGAACGGTGTGTTTCCACTCTCTCAGTCAGCGCCAGCTTTTTTTTTGCTATCCTCCCTGGTCTCCATAGTCCCTTACAGCAATAGGCCTCTCTGCTTATCTCTGTCTTATGTTTCAGATGCTGTTTGGTTCAAGGAGTCTTTATTGAACTGTGCTGCAGTTTTGGGGAAGAAAACATTTCTCAAACTGAATTTGTCTTGGCAGAAAATATTATTTAGTCAAACTAAGTGCTGCCAGGTGTTACTGCTGCCTCCTTCTCAGGCTGTTTATTCTGGAGATCTGTATTCATATCTGTATTCATAACTATTTATCCACAATAAAAAAGTCACGACTCCCGTCGTGCTTATATGTCTTGTTCTTTGAGAAGACAAAATATTCTATATAATTTTAATACATCAAAGCGGCAGCAGTTTACCAGGAAGCCTCTGTGCTTCTGAATGTAGAAGCAGCATTGCTTTATTTGACCGTCAGAATTTCACCAGAATTACCATTTACCCTTACAAGACTCACTAACGACATAAACAAGAGTCATCATTTTGGCAAAAGGTGTTAGGCAGCGGTTGCCTTGGAGTTTCTGCTTCTGCATCATTTTGATAGACAGGGTAATGCCATCTTTAAATGTAGGGGAAATTGCAGGAGGATACACCCCTCTGTGGTTCTCAGAGGTCACAATCATACGACACAATGAGATCAAGACAAGACTAGACCAGAGTGAATACCTACAGTTGTAAGTATTGGTAAATAAGTGCTGTACTATATTAGAATGACATTTAGATGGAGGATCGGTTGTATGGCATTGCTGCTTTTACTAAAGTGAAATAAAATACATCCGCCACTGTTGGATTCAGCCTCTTAGCATGGGCTGACTGGGTTAGATCTTGTTAGCCGTCACCAAGAAGAGACACACACGTCTTTAGCTGTCAAAAAGGCAACACGCATAATGTAATAGTAATGACATTTTAAAAAAAAAAACAAGCATGGTGCCATTTTCAAATGTCTAATGCAGTACCAAAGTGGTTTTCTATTTTAACAGCCCATCAGGTCAGGTAGTGTAATTACTCACAGATTCACAGTGGAGGAGTTAGCAGCTGACCTTTACTGGGCTCGCTTATTGCCAATCAGTCTCATTTGTAAAGGGGAGATGCATGTGCGCAGTATCAAATGTATCCGACTTATTATGTCACCATCAGGTTCATTACTGTGAAACCGTGCTCTGTTCACATTTTAAAGAGCCCAGTCAAAATACGTGGAGTGATTTTCCACTGATGTTCATTCAATTTATCGCCCTGTTGTGTGCCAGTGTGACGGCCTTATTATAACGGGAGCTTCATTCATGCAGAGCTCTGTACGCTGCATCCTGAGATCATGCTTGTAGCGACACTGAGCAAACATAGAGCGCATGGATACGTTTCTCTGAAAAGATATTCTGTCGCTTTATGGCTGTGTGGGAGAAGAGTGCACAAATGTTTGTGCTTAAATTGCTCCTCCGAGGGCTGTTAGCATTGCGGATATTGTTATTGTTCCATGTGTGTTTCATGAATTTAAAGTGAGCCTCACAGACACATACACATACACATAGCTGTCAGTACATTTTTCACTCAACCTTTGTGACCTTTTCTAACTGTATAAACCCCACGCAGATGTCAACACTGCGGCCAAAGAAAGCAATTGGCACTCATTTCTTTCTCCGTATCCCGACCCCTGTAGGTGATTGACGCAGCAATAATGACCTAATGATGAACCCAAAGTCTCAGTGAATCTTCATTTATTTCTATGTGAGCTCCTTTTAGGTCTACACCACAACAAATAAGTCATCAACCTGCTGGATGTCACACACACAGGAACAATGAACTATGCATAGGAACTGGCAACGGAAAAGGGCATTGGCTGATTTATGCGTGTGTGTAATTGTGTGTAAGCGAGTTATGTGCCGTATAACCTTTTCTGTGTTCTGTATTTCTTATACCTGAATTCCAGGAACAAAGCTACTTTTGATAAAGTTCAAATTCAAAGTTACCCCTTTTTCCTTCCTTACCTCCTGTATATCATTTGCAGATAGCAGCTAATTTGTATCATGGTTTTCTGTGTAACTTGTATGTAAATATCAGAATGCACATAGATTTGACCAAAATATTTGGGCTGCACGCTACATCAGTAGAGAGTCCATCAAGGCTTTCCAGGACTAGGATGGGAAGTGGATAGCAACATGGATAGTAAGACTTGGCCTTAAAGAGAAATCATACGTTGTGATGCTCTCTGAATGCTTTCAACGGCAATAAGAAGGTGAGCAGACTTACTGGTCAGACTAGACTGATTACTTAATTACCTAAAGAACATTTTAGCTCATTAGGTGGCACAGTGGTGTGGTGGTTCTCACTGTGCACTGGGTTTTAATTAGCCAGTGTGGAGTGTGCATGTTTTTTTGGGGGGCAGCAGTAGCTCAGGTTGTAGAACGGTCTTCCACAAACCCAGGGTTAGTAGTTTCGATTCCTGGTTCCTACTACCTGCTGAGGTGTCCTTGAAACTCAGTAGTAGTGCTGATATGTACTGTCTGGAAGGGGATAATTCAAGTATGTCAATATCATCATTTCTGTTCCTGCATGGAGTTCCTCCAGCTTCTTACCATCTAAAGACATGCAATTAGGATAAATGATGTCTCTAACAGCATTCACACCTAAATTGCCTGTAGGTGTGAATGGTTCTCTCTCTATATGTATGTTAGCCGTGTCTTACCCAAAGACAGCTGGGATTGGGTTCAGCACCATGATTTGATTTTCGAGGTAATTCATTATATGTCAGTATGTGTGTCACACAGATGAGGAGGTTAAATTACTGAAGTACTGGAAATAGAAGGGTTGGGGTGGCTACTGTATGATATGCTGTTTGCCATTATGTTATAGTAGCAATGGAAAGAGAGACATTACTAGTAGTATCAAATAGAACCAAAGCACCAGAGGAAGGCATTTTGTGTGGAAAGGGTGGCGTTAAGTGTTGTCCTATTAATGGGACGTAACCCCTTCAAAGCATGTGATCTCCAAATGCGTGGCATTCCGAAAACTTACCATCCTGGTTGTGTCATCCAGTGCACAAAAGTTGACGAAGCTTTCTTGAAATGTCGACCTGTTGAGAAAATGGGACGTGTCTCGTGGGACTCATACTGTCAGCACTGCCCATTAGGCTGGATGCAGATAACAGGATTCTTCTCCAATTTTAAGACAGTGTTGCATCTTTCACTTTATGATTAAACTCACATTCACTGTGATCTCTACAGGAAAACATGTTCACCGTACAAAATTAAAAAACCAATAGTGCATCACATCTAGTAATGTTAGTTGTGTTATGCTGCAACAAGACGCAATGCTCCACAATGTTTTTCTTTCTCTCTCAAACATCCTTCTGATGACTTCTTTTCAATTTGTTGCCTCATTTTCACAGTGTGGATTTGTTAAGGTCTGGACTCTGTGGTGACCATCTCACAGCTATTTCAAGTGAGACAGTGAGAGAAATATTCAACCTAGTCTAACAAAGACACTAAGGTAACAATAACTAGGCAGTGGATTGGGAGTCATATGGAAGAGCAAAGAAACGAAAGTCCAGGTGAAGTACAGGAGTAAGGAGGAACAGAAACTAATAGATGAACAGAAAATAGACAAAACCAGCTGTAAGCCTAAAGGAGAGGTATTTGCTGGGGGGCATTTGAAGAGAAGGGAGAGGTTTTTCTTCATAATAAAAGCATTTAGTAGGAAATCAATAATATTGACTTCCACCTAGCTCTGAATGTTGGACCTTTATCGTTTATTATTGCTTCATTGATGTTCTTTCAAAAAGGGACCCAGAAAACTGACAGAATAAGAAAAATATCTTGGATTATTTGGTGGTACCAAGGTACCGAGTATTTATCAGGTAAAATGTGACACAAACCCTATTCAGAATAGCTTTATTTCTCTAGGGGAGGTTGGGGATAATTGAACACAGCTTATTTAAAATGCTGTCCTGGTGTCAGCTACAGGTAGGCATTGCTAATTTATTTTGATTCCCATATTTTGGGATACATTTGATTACATTCTGTCAAACTGGCATCATTAAAGGTACGCTGAATTGTCTCTATCCTTAATTAGGTTGAATTAGTTGTTTTATTTTACTTTTATAACCCCTCATGGCATCTGTAGCATCCACATGTAGTTCAATACACTAAATGCAGCAGTGCAAGTGTGTTTATCCGTGCTCCTCTGTCAATCATAACTCTACACAATTGCCTCATCTATAATTATAATTTGCAGTTGTTTGCAGATTCTTTGTGTGCATAGTACTCTGTTAGCAGTCTGCCATCATATCTCTAACTCCCAGTGTGTGCATTAATGCCTGCAATCTTTCTTTAGGCCCATTACAATGATGCTATCAGTAGCCTTCTGCTTATGCTTATAGTTAATAGAATGTTTATGGTCATGTCAATGTGAGATCAAATTAGCAGCTAGTGTCTCTGTGTGTTGACTCTGTAATAACTAGGCCATTACCAGTGGACGATTACTTAAGTAGATTCTGTTTGCTCGATGTGAGTCTATTTCACAACCACAAGGTCTCTTACAGTGAGGGACGGTCTCTGTAGCTGTCAATGCGCCCGTGGAAGTAGAACAAAACCTCTGACTGGAGCGACACTAATCAGCACTTTACACACCCTCGTTCTCATTACTGCTAATGAGCCAGTCTACTGAACCCAGTGAGGGGGCCACAGACTCAGCCAATTAAGAGACCTGTTTGTTCAAAATGAACAGCCATGGTGGGATAACATGGAAATAGAGAAGGCTGGGGGCATTAAGGAATTACAGTCGCCTCAGATATCGGTTCTGTAGATTTGAATTGAATTTGATAATTCTCTCCACTTAATTGCTTCTTGCTTGTTGCACAGATGATTGGTAATATTTAAGGCAGATTGGCCATGGCTGCTAAACATGCATGTACTGCATCAGGCACATATGAGCATTCATAATGAATGAATTATTTTTAGCCATGCTGTTTGAAGCGTAACTCTTCTAGGCTTAAGACTTGGTTTAATCAAAAATGTAATACCAGGTTTATTTGAGTTTGCTGGAAATGTGCTCTTATTTCTTCCTCTCTGTGTCTCTTTATCTCTCTCTCTCTCTCTCTACAGAGACAGGACAGCAGGGAGGTATTGCTGGGAATGTTGTTTCTGGTGTTTCCCTTCATTCCTGCAAGTAACCTTTTCTTCAGGGTTGGTTTTGTCGTGGCCGAAAGGGTTCTTTACATGCCAAGGTGAGTGTGGATTGGTACCTGCATATATTTGCCTCAACCAAAAATCACATATTGTACTGTATGCAATCAGGGCATATGGTATGATTATTGTATTTTTGTATTTTCGAGCACTGCCAAAGCCCAGCTTGATGGGATCCAGCTCAATTACAGTCACAACAGGGTAACCTTGCACATTCAAACATTGCAGTATTTGGTATGAGCCCTAATCCAGTTTATTTGTGTTGTTTAGGCACATGCCTGCACAGATACCTTGACACATTAAATAATTACACAGGCTTTAGTTCCTCTCTGACCTTTGACTGACTGACTCCTAATCATGAACCATTCTGAAGTATATATATATGTAAAGCCATCTAAGAAAACTTCAAGGTGGATTGAATTTTGATTGGACAACTTATTCCAGTGGGTTTAATACCAGATCATAATAATACATTAATTCTAAACTAATTATTTAATTAACCCAAACATCAATTGCACGTGTGCATAAATACATAGCAACACTTACAAAAACATTAATTATCTCAGAGGAATGCTTAATTTACCATTGGGCAGTGTGATAACTATCTAAGACCTAAGATCAAAAGCAGACAAGATGCTGTCATCAGCATAAAAATGCACATTACACTGAGAAAAGAGCGATGTAGAAAGAAAAGAGCAGTGGACCTAATATTGATTATTGAGGAGGACCTTTATTAACCTTCTGGGAAATTGATTTCTTCATTGGTTTGAACTGCTGTGAGTGCAGCACAGTGTTGGTTTGGTAATAGTGTGAAAGTCCTTCCACACTTACACAGCACGATGACTCTGCCGAGCTTCACTCTTGAGTCAAGAGCTGCTCTACTTTCACTGGAGAGTCTGCACTTTATCTCCTCTCAACTGCTCTCCGTCCTCCTTTTCTCTCAGTCAATCTGTCCATCACTGCCATTCTTGCCATCTCTGTCCATCACTCTGTCTTATCAGTCTCGGACTGTTTCTTCCTCCGTCTTCCCTCAAGAGCTCTGTTTTTTCCATAGCTTGAGATGCCTTCAGGGGTAGAACTCCTTCGATTTGTTGTCCAGTTTATTTGACTATAAAGGACAAATATAGGATAAACCAGCTGCAATGTTAGTACTATTGCACACGTTGGCAACCGCCATTTTGGCACCAGTTTCAAGAGACCACTGCCCCCATACATTGGGGCTTTGCTTACAACAAACAGTCATCAGTTGTATGAGAGGGTCGAAATAAGCTAGTCAATAACAACTGATGCAATAAAATTAAGTACAGATGATGATTCCCAGAGAATATATGGACTAATGACTGCTAACTTTGGTGATTCCACACAATTCCTCTAGTGCCATCAGCAGATGTAGGGTCAGATTTCATCTTAGCCTTAGTAAAATATCACAGTAACTAATAGATAGATTGCCATTTAAAAGACAATTAAGTTCCCCTCAGGATGAATAGTAAAATCTTTGTGAACCTCTGACAATTTCAAACTGTAGATGAATCAGTCCATATTCAATAAATCTATAAATCAGATGGCAGAGAAAGAAACGTGTGTGTGTGTGTGTGTGTGTGTGTGTGTGTGTGTGTGTGTGTGTGTGTGTGTGTGTGTGTGTGTAGCATTGTAGTGTGCATCTCTGGGCATTTGTCTGATTGGGTTTTTTTTATATGAGAATTAGAGTAGGATCATCTCATTTTCTGCCATGTTGATTCATGTGCTGTTCCATTCAATGTCACAGTAGCAACACACAAGCACACACACACTCTTACACACAATGATTTCCCTACCCATTAACCTGAACCTTAAAACATTCTCAAATTTGTGGTATTAAAGTAAAATTTCTCAACTTTTTTCAATGCATCTCATTACTTTTCCTTCGTCTCCATCTACATAGCACATCATGTTTCAATGTAAATGTATTGTGAAAATAATGTAGATTACAGCATCACAGATTTAAGTCAACTGGGGACTTTTGCTGCTTTTCATAAATATCTGGTATATGGTTCCTGTTTTCACATGACTTTATAGAATAAAGACAATATCTGCAATAAATACCACAAAAGAGGTCTAATGTGGAACAATTTGCACAGACACTTAAAGGGCATCAAGACAATAGAGAGATGACTGTAAAGTCAAATATCATATCTGTGCTCCTCTGTTGGGATATCCTTTGTCATTTAATCACATACTGTCTGTTCCACCTTAAACAACTAGATTCAGTTTATCATTCCACTTTTGTATTTTATGAGGAGGTAAGTCTCACAGCTACAGTGTGTGCTATCTGAAAAGATAGGCTGGTCCTCACAGCAAAATGATAACTACTTGCTATCATTTTATTTCTAAATGTGTCCTGCTAAAGCAGCCTAAGTATGTCACAAAACAACACCGAGATGTCTTGTGATAAGGCTGTTTAAAGTATTTTACACTACCAGCAGTGGTAGTGTGCCTACACCCCATTTTTACTCGTATAGTTACAATTTAAACAGAAACCAATTCAGTTCAGTTGTATTTATGTAGCACCAAATCACAACAGTCATCTCAAGGCACTTTACAGTGTAAAGTTTAAGACCTTACACTGAAGAAAAGGCTCTCAGCAGAGTAATCTATAGCAGCATAACTTAGGTGGTGGTTGGGGGGTGGGGGGGGGGGATATTAACCTTGCAGCATTTTGGATTAACTAGAGGCTAGTTTTTCAGCATTGCTTTAAGACAGGACGCTCCAAATTTTAACAATGTTTCTCAGGTGGAAAAAGGCAGTTCTAAAGTTTTCGTTTATTCATGATGTAAAGGTATATCTACCTATATATTGGACTCATTCACATTCATGGGGAGAGCAAGCTGCCGACTGAAAGCCTGCTTGGATGTGGGCAGGACCCATCCCCCCCAAAGCTGAAGGTTCTGGCTCTGCACTAATATATATCCACACGTCCACTCCCAAACAGTTTTATTTACCTCCATGCAGTCAAACACAAAGCACTTGTACACACATACCCCATGCTCAAAGGTACAGGCCCATAAGAGGTAAAACCCCGGCACAGCAACCAGAACAGTCACCACCCCAATACAGTGTTACATACTGTGAATGGGCCCAAGCACAGAACCCTGTGGAACTCCATAATTACAAACAAGCAAACATATTTTAACCTAAATTTAAAAGGTCAAATCTGTCATTTCCCTAGACAGTTGCTAACTGATGTGGACATACTTGAAAAATCACAAGTTAGCAATGATTGTTTCTGTAACAACAGGCAGCTTTAAGCTTTCCAAGCACAGTCGGGGAATTACTACGACCACCATTTAATCAGGTGGCCTCAATGAGATTAATGTCAGAGACCTAAACGCAGCAAATAAAAGGGATAACTTGCACAACAAAACACAAGCAGTCGCACTCGAGCACAAACAACATCAGAAACAATCTCGGGCAGAACAAGTGATGGCTGCACAAACAGCTGACAGGACACACAGTGAGGAACACAGGGGGAGGGAGATGTGTCTGAGCTTGTTAACGTCTACCTGCCAATTTAGGGATGGATAACAGCAGGAAGGGATGGAGTGAAAGAATGCAAAAGGAGTGAGAGAGAGAGAGAGAGAGGGCCGGAAGCCACTAGAAGCTGCTCTTTTCTCCTGCTGTTTACGTTGAATTGAGATACTTCCTCAGTAGCGCAAAAGGTGGTTTTGCATTTCCCAAACAAGCATCAGAAACACATTTGTCAGCAAATGATTACACAGAATCATCTCATCTGAACGACCATTTGTTTCCGCCGTCATTCCTAATATTCTTATAATATGGTGGCTGACATGTAACCATAACAACAGTTCTGTAATACGCTTTATACTTTTTTTCTCCCGGGAGAGGATCGTTTTAGTTTTTCTGGTGGAGCTGCCTTGTTTGATTAGGCAGACATTTATAATGTTTGTTTTTTCAGTCCTACCCAGGTGATAAAAATGTACAGAAGATGATTAGTGTCACTTATAAAACATTTACAGTATTCTGAGGAAGAAATATATAGTGGTCCTATTTCTCTTACATAGAAATGGACCCGGCCCATCAGAAACAGTTCAGTGGAGATTCACTTGAACACTGAACACTAACACACTCTGGCTTCTGTTTTTGTTCTATTGGGTTTCAGTTAACTTAATTTCACTTTGGTGAACTTTGTCATGCAAATTCATGACATTGACTGATTACCAACTGCTCTGACAGTGCTGACCTTCGGGGAAGCAGACTAGACTCCGGTGCTCTGGAGGCCCCAAAAACACAGCAGCTAGAGGCACCCAGTGAGAAATTTAATAAGAAGATAGGTTGGGAGCCATCTTGGAGGACACCAGTGTTAATATGCATTAATGATAATGATATACTTCACTATCAACCTTTGGGAAATTAGTGTTAGAAAGCTCCACAGAGGTGACAACACTACTACAGGGTTTCTGTATTTTGTCCAGGGACACTTCAATTTGTGGCGAGAAGGCTCCAGTAATTAAGCCACTAACCGTAAGGGTGCATAGACAAAAGCTGAATGAACCACTGCTGTCCTCGTCTAGCTGCCACTTCACATCTATGTGCTCTATGTGGGTTGATTGCAGCTCATACACATGACTCTGTTCCTCTGTAGAGATTTAAATGTTACAGGAACTATCAGAAGAAGAAAACTATTCGTAAGAGTAGGGTTCTTGGTTAGTGCACATCTGGAGAGAGATAACTGAATATCAAAGGAATTAGACAAAACAGATATTACAACTTTGAAGTTAAAGAGTGACTCAGGTCGTGGTAAAATTTAATACGAGCTTGTTTTTTTTTATCTGTTCACAATGCTATCATTGTTTACCCATCCATTATTTTGTCCTGTTAAGGGCCGTGGGGGCCTGAAGCCAATCTTAGCTGTCACTGGATTGAAGGCTGGGTACACTCTGAACAGGACGGGACAGTCTATCTCAGGACTGACATATAGACTCACCAGTTAACCTAGCTGCATATCTGAGGGGGAGACCAGAGCATTGGGGAAATGCAAACTCTATACAGAAAGGCCCTCGCTGACCACCACTTGCTATCAATCTTTGCTTCTCTCTCCTTTAATCTTTGCTGTTTATTTTTCCAGCTTTGTCACAAGGATAAAAACGCCCTATGGGTGTGAGCCTCCTTTGATAAGTTCTCTTGGTGTCTCCTCATACATCGGCCCCTTTCTTGTCTTGTTGTTTTTAGTGGTGTACTATTTAAGTGTATCTGCAAACAGATGGAAACTGCGCAGTAGTGTGGAAGAAGTGGAGGACTGTCTGCTTGCCTTAAGTCATCTCACATATAAACTCACACAGACCAGTGCAGCCTGTGTCCAACAGTGACAGAAACACAGAGGACATTTACACTAATTGTTTTCACCATGTAAAGTGGTGTGATGTGTTTTTTATGAAGTGCTCGGTCACCCATGATGAAACTATGAGCACTCACAACTTGAAATGATTTGGAAGCATTAAGTTCTCTCAGGTTTTTGCGTGAAGACAGACTTTTCTTCTCCCTGCCTCTTTCTTACTGCCTCCATCCTTCTCTTCCCCTTGCAGCATGGGTTACTGTATCCTGGTGTCCCATGGCCTGGGTCGCCTGTGTTCAGTGGTGGGTCGCTGGGGAACCACAGTTCTCAGTGTCTCCATACTGCTGCTGCTCCTGCTCTTCTCCTGGAAGACCGTTCAGCAAAACCACGTCTGGCTCTCCAGGGAGGCCCTTTTCCGGTAAGTTAGTGTAGGTGTCTGTGTGTAGGTGCTGGTCCAACCTGATTAGACCTGAAGACTTCTTTTGAAGATGTCTGCACCTCATTTGTTTGTTTAGTCTTTCTCACCCTCTGTTTCTTTCTTGTTTTAGCTCTGGTATCCAGACTCTGCCTCACAACGCCAAAGTCCATTACAACTACGCCAACTTCCTGAAAGACAGCGACCGGCATCAGGAGGCCATTCACCATTACACCACTGCCCTCAGGTCTGAGTCAGCACCTGTGTGTATGAGTTTCTAACACCTTTCCTTTCAGACCTCAGCCTTAAACCTCTTCTTTTGGATCATTGTTGAAGATTATGTGGATTATTCCACATAGACAGCAATAGAGTACGGTAGTGATCGCCTCATATTTGCACAAATGGTCTTTGTCACAGCAATACAGTTCCAATCCATAGTAGCATGGGGAGTTTGCCTGTCCCATCAATGGGATTTTGTGCGAACTGCTGTTTGCTCACTCTATTGCAATTCACCTCAGTTTTATGGAAATGTATTCATACACATATATACATATAAATATATACATATAAATATATAGTGCGCCTTCCACCATTCAGTCATTTTCATGACAAAGCACCTTGACATTATACACAAACACACACATACAGTATATAAATATATACTTCCATTAAACTAGAAATGTCAAGGTGCTTCTTCATAAAAATGCCTGAAGGGTGGAAGGTGCACTGCAAGATCTGCACACTGTACAGTAATTGCGATAAAGTGAGTCTTGTATGTTCTGGTGGGAACTTTACTACTTTGTGCACAAATGTTCACTTGGACTCATGGATGAACTGATGAGAGACTGAACAAACTTCTGTAAAGTAGTACAGTAATTCTCGTTTTAAGAAACAGCTTACCATGGTTTGGTCTTTTCTGGTGTTTCCGATTCTCATGAAAGAGCTATGTTACAAATGTTTTCTGTGTTTAGAACTCGCAGAAACATGTGGATGCAGACAGGTCAGTTTCAAAGGCAGACAGACAGACAGACTGCTTCGGGCGAAACAGTGCAGTTATGTCAGTGCTGTCTGTCATAAGTGTAGTATTGGCAGAGTGCAACACTGCACCAGAAACACTGACAATATTTTCACTTTTATACAGTGTGCACAAAACACAATTAAGGCATGTAGGGAGTTGAACGTGCACAAAATACCCGAACGTCAACCCAACTGCCAGAAGACAGCACCGTGTTTTATATCAGAGAAAATAGTAAAAGCATCAGAGGAAACCAAGCATCAGTGTGGTTTCCCAGTCAGCTCAATCAATCAGTCAATCAAGTCAAACCAAAAGTGAATCGAGCCGACGGTGGATGAAAGATCCGCATGTTGTGAGTGCTGCTGCAGCGCCGCGACCGAGCGCCATCAGGATCAGATCAAAAGTCCTACAGATAAATCTGGACGAGCTCATGCGAGTGCGAGGTCTTGATGTGTTTGTGGATGAATGCCTGCAGGGATTAAAACACACACAGCCCCCTGCCTAAAAGAAATCCTACTAACAAGTATTATACATGGATCAAAGCTTGATGTATTTTTTTCTGTGCCACACAGTCGAAAATACACTTTAATTGAAATCTTAAAAGTGTAATTATAAAGGTTTTTATTTTTTATTTTTAGTGTAAATCATCAGTAGAGCTTGTTGGAACTGAGAGCAGCAGGGAGGGCACAATATTAAATCAAAGAGAGAAACCGGATCATAATCTTACTTCTGCTTTAGTTTAGCCAAGAGTACAAGTACAAGACGTGTCCTTGAGTGTTTTACAGGAAGAAAAATGGTTTCAGTGTCAGAAAAGTAGATGACATGCCTTTTTGACATGTATGGCACATAATGGATAGCCTGGAACTCAAGGTCGTTGGATGGAAAACAGAGCATATGCATCGTTTGCTGGCTGTTGTCCAGTGCACCGTTCTGTGCTCTGCTGCATAGGGCTTATTTTTAGTGACTGGCTCCAGTGGGAATTTAACCTTCAAAATATGACAGCAATAGATGCACATCTATACACCAAGCTTTGCCAGAAAATTGTTTTCAGTAAATAGAAATTTTAAGAGGACTAATGTGATCTGCAAATGTGGTTTTCCTCTCTGACATCAAATGATTACATTGGAATTAATAGTGGGATTATGTTATCTTAAATACAGTATATGTAGCACTCATAAACACACACGCGGACGCGTCTTTGGGCGCATGCTCTCGTGCATGTAATGGCCTTGTTTGCCTTGTTTCAGCTCACAGCTCCTGCTGTAGTCATCTGTTACATGCGCACACACACACACAGACAGGCTGCATTAATGAAAAGGTAGCATCCATTAGTCGTTCCTGTCACTGGCGAACTCCTTCCCGAGGAACCCCAGAGATGCACCTCAGCATCCCTTCACTTTTATTATGATTCAGTCTCCTGCAATCCAGCACATGCTTTTTGTGATAATATGTAGGTGTTTCTAATTGCCTTGGCCACCAGGGCCATTCATCCCTGCAAGTGGAAGTCATTCTTCTTCCCTAACACATACAGGTTTTCATTTTAGGCTTCATATACAACCAACAGCCTCCTAGGGCAGCCTGTTTGTAGCCCATGAAGCAAATTCACAAACCCTTCAGTGCTACAGTACTTGTTAAACCTGCTATAATTCCACACTCTCCTCCTTCTACTGTAGTTTTCTTCCCCTTTCTGCTTCCCCCTGCTCTGGTCTTAGTGCAAGCACTAGATTTGTGTGCTGTCATTGTGTGGGAGCTTCGGCACAACCGCTTTGCTATTCCTGTGTGCCATCCTGCCAAAACCCAGAGCATGGAGCTTTAGCAGCTTTCATCCGGCTCCAAACCACATCCCAGCTTGTAATAACCCCCCGAACCCACCAGACCACTCACTCTCGCTTTAATTAACCGGCCTCTGCTTACTTTCTACTCCCATGTTCCTCCTAAAGGAACAGAGATCCCTTTGAACCCCAGACTTTTTAAATCCCTAAGAGTTTTATTAGCAGGGTTTAACATGTTGGTTTCAGATTAAATCCATCAAGTAGAGTAAGGGAGGAGCTGTTAGTTGATCAGATTTTCTGGGCATGTCCCAATTCCCTTAATGGCACCCATGTTTCCCTCATTTCCTTTGCATCTCTGTTCCTTCCAAAGCAGATGTGAGGAGAGATGCTGGAAAACATGCTGATCAGAGTAATCCAAGAGAAATGAGATGTCCTTCCCTCTGAACCGCTATCTGAAACCATCTAAATAACAGTTTGGATGGCGGTTCAGAGGAAAGGACGTCTTGGGAATCTTAATTTAAAGTTCGCCTTCAATCAAGTGATGGGCATAACTCACTTAGAGCTACTACACCGTTACCGTACATGTGAATTAGTGAGTAGTTTGCCACTTTAAAATCAAGTAATGCCATGTTTTAAGGCATCTACAGACTGGAGGATTTCAGCGATCACCTAATTTTACTGCAGCCACACTGAGACAGCTGATCACAACACTAAACAGCTGTGTTGTGCTTTCATTATTTTCTCAACATCGCGTTATTCTTTTATGTACTTTGGATTGTGGAAACGTCCACCTTGTTTCATTGGCAGACAGGAAGATTGTGTTGATCATTGTTGGTTCCTCCCAGCTGTTTTCACAACCGCTCCCCTCTCTGCGCTATGAAACGACAATCCATTAGCACGTGGGAGGTTGCTATGGAAACTGAAAGTGTGCAGCTGCGGCGTCCTTTCCTCCACCTCCTGCCTGGGGTTCCTCGTTGTGCTTGTGTCACCATTATGGGCACTAACTATGAAAAAGGAATTTCAATTACACAGAGGTCTTTTGTAGCAGTGATGGAGAGCGGCGGTAAATGTCACCAGAGAGGCTGCTGGCTGCGGCTTCCGCACTCTCACTGCTGATTTATCTGCACCATTTATTCTGAAGATAATCCTTATCAGTGTGACAAGGCACTTAGTGCAATCAAGATCATGTTATGGCATGCTTCCATCTGGAAGTGTTGAGCCATTAGGGCTTCCTAAGATGAACATAGTTTGACAGCGATGCTGAGTTCCAGAGCTAGTGGCTATTAAGAGCGCTAAGATGATCCAAGTAATTCCCTGAAGAAGTCAGTGATTTATTTGGATAAGTGAAACACTTGTTTTATTAGAAAACGAATGAAATGTATAAAATCTACTTTAGAAAGTCAAGATAACACAGATTATCTTCCAGAAAATCTGCACCACATCTTTCTACATCTAAATTCACATGCTCAGCTGAAGGGAATACATTGTAAAAGTCTGCACACTCCAATAACTGGAAGGAATTGCTGGGAAATACAGTGGGAAGGTTATGGTGGAAAATATAATATAGTCCTATCTTATTTTGAAAAAGGCGTAGAGTAGAATACGTTTACAATTAAAGTTCCATGCAAAAAGTTCTCAGTGAATGAAACTAGACTCTCCTCTTATCTCCTTGAAGGTTATACCCTCGTCATGCCAGTGCCATGAACAATCTGGGAACTTTGACACGCGGCCCGGAGGAGGCCGAGCGCTACTACAGGAAAGCACTGGACATCAACCCTCAGCACAACCGAGCTCTTTTCAACCTGGGAAACCTCCTCAAGTAAGACACTTACACACAGCGACCCAACGTCTGAACACAAAACAAAAGCCTCACCAACCCTTTGTGAAATACGACAGAGACTGAAGAGGCTTAACACAGTGAGAGACCCGCTAATGTTGTGTTGGCAAATACTGAGCAGCTTCTGAGGGGAAAGAGTCTCCTTTTTTTTTTTTTTTATCATTTTCAAAGAGCACTCAAATTTGGCAACACCCCTCACAGCTGGAGACGGTCTCAAAACTGCAGCTTCTTAATTGTTGCTAAAAAGTATGCTTTCTTTCCTCAGATTCTACAACAGCAGAAAAAAGTACGTTAAATGATTTAATAATTTCTCCCTTTTCTCTGTTATTAACAAAAACCAAAGATGGGAAAGGGGATGCAGTCAACGCTTTGAGGGCATTTCTTCAAATTTGGCCCAAATATCCACTTGAACTGATAATAACTGACATTTTTTACAGATTAATAGAAGACAACTGATAAAAGAATCCAGCATTTCAAAAGTGCTTATGCGCATATATTTCAACAATAATGCTAATGAACACTTATTATACTGGACTTGAACCCATAATGACAACAAGCAGTAATTAGAGGCCGCAAGAAACTGAGCTAACACGTGTTCACAAGCATTGAGTTCGTCTGTATTTGTGTCAGAATCTGAGCTCACTGCTGCTCTCCATCAAACTGCCAAACGCTTGCCTTTGTTTTGTTAATTGCAGCAGTTGGCTGCAGTTTTTATTCTCTGAACTATAAGATAAGATCCTAGGTGCTCTGTGACAGCTGTGACCATCGCTGTTTTGTGCTTATTATATCTCTATTTATCCACTGTGAATTGATCTTGCTTCATGTCTGGGACCTGGGTTTCAAAATCACTAAATAAACCAGACTCATCTCAGCTCTGATTTTGTTTTATAGACCAGTGTGATCTTAACTCTTTTCTGAACTTTCTTTATGAAACACTGTTCGGGGCTTATTGTTAAAGCCAACCTTGAATGTGTCTAGCTATCATTCCCAGAATTAAGCTGTTACATGAAGCCAGCTCGGAGCTAATGCAGCACAATATGGTAAAGTAAAGATGGAATATTTATCCCGGTAGCACCTGACAAGCAGATACAGTCAAAAACAGCATCCATATGTCCATTTGTCTGTGGTCATATGATTGTATATCATTTGGACCTAGCAAAACTGACATGTAGGGTCAGGTCTCAGTTGATAAGAATTCAATTCAATTCAAGAAATAAGTGGAACAAAGGGGGAAAAAAAGAATAATCAGTGTGTACATAAAAATACTTTATTGAAAATGAACAGCCCGTCTTCTGTTGTGGATTCTTTCAGGTGTGTGATTAAATAGTTTTCAATCAGCAAAGCATTATTAAACCTTAATGCCAGCGATTCATTGCCCTGCTAGTGCGGAACCTTCGCGTTTGTGTTCCCGTATTGACATAAACACGGCTCAGAAATATGTTGGAACATGGCCGCAGCGCTCAGATGGAAATGAACGGTCAGCTAAAAAAGGGAGTGGCGTTAGTCATACTCGAGTCGTAGGCTGTAGGGTCTCAGAAATAATGACGTTTGCTAAATGAAAGTCATCAATTACCCTGACTCCTGACAGCGCTGCTGTAATCCTACAAGCTCTTTATATTACTGGGAGGTAGGGGGGGGGGGGGGGTTGTTTGTTTGTTTTGTGGTCCAACAGCGTAGACTGCCTTGAGCTCTGCTGGCTGTAATAGAAAATTACATCAGTAATAGAGGCTGAAATGATGTCCATTATTATGGCTTGGCTCCCCTACAATCTCTAGTGTCACTGGAGCTGTATGAAAAAATACGTACTAACTGAGCTCATGATCCACTGCTACCACTCTGTGTGTGTGTGTGTGTGTGTGTGTGTGTGTGTGTGTAAACTGTATGATGATGATAAATGAAAAAACTACAAGTGTGTAGTCTATAGCTGTGTTTGAAGTGATTGAGTGGGAGCATGGTATTAATGTGGGAGAAGTGAGAGTATCATAATATTGCTGATGATGATGATGATGATGCTGTGTTCCAGGTCCCAAGGAAAGGAGAAGGAGGCTGAGGCTTTGCTGAAGGACTCTATACACTTTGGGCCACATTTTGCTGATGCTTACTCCAGTCTGGCATCACTTTATGCTGAACAGGTGAATTACACACACACACACACACACACACACATTAATTAACTTTAGCTGTAGATGGTTAAACTCGGTTCTGGCAGCTATGAAGCACCACTAATGAAAACTGCTTGGTTGTGCACGCTGCCGCTTTCCTGTTTTCAGTCTGTGTTCATTTCATCCGCATCTCCACAGAAACGCTTCGGTGAAGCCAACGAAGTGTATTTGAAGGGTATCGAGAACTGTCCAGACAGCTCTGATCTTCATAATAACTATGGAGTGTTTCTAGTGGATACAGGTGAGTTGAACCAACGGGGAAAACACACGCTCACCACAGTCTTCTACTGCATGGACACAGGTTTACATTAACTAACCTATCTTTAACTAAAGCTCAGGTGAATGTGCAATTTGAAGTTACAAATTTGTAACATCATAGAAATCATCATAGTGATCGGTTCCCTTCCTCATCCCGTCTTATTTCTCACCGTTGTTCATTCCTGATCTTAATTGTCCCGCTTCCACTCCTCTGCCTTTGCGATCTCCTCTCCTGCAGGTGAAGGGGAGCTTGCAGCTGCTCACTACCAGCAGGCGGTGCGACTCAAACCGGCACACTACGTTGCCATGGTGAACCTGGGTCGCCTGCTCCGATCGTCCAATGACAACAAAGAAGCGGAGTCCTGGTACAAGAGGTGAGGATATTTTAGTCATAGTCATGTTTTAAGAAGGCAAGAGATGATATGATATGAGCTCAACTTACAACTGCCAGTTGTTATTTACAGCATTATTCTGTCACTAGTACTTTGAAACTTGCTTCAACTGAGCAAATCCAGTCATCTTCAGAAACAGTATTATCTCAGCCAGCCCTCTGCTAACTACACATTACAGCCACCTGGAAATATCTGGCCGAAGAGGCCACAATTTCTCTCCAATTACCCCCATTTAGCGTTTTATAACCCTTTCAATCAGCTCTCGTGTCAAGTGCACTTCATGCCAGTGCACAGGGTGTGCCGTCAACTGCAGTCATGTGTGCATGATCATCTTGTAAGGCAGCGAAACCACCAGCATGCATCTGTTTAGGAAAATCAAATCAGCGATGCAGATGGTGGTGTTGTCAGTGTACAGTGTGCAGTTCACACAGTTTGCATGCAGACAGTGACAAGGGTGAGCTGGTATATATTTAACTTGCAAATGGTTCTAAACAGACTCTGTAACCACCTCCATGGAATCAATCAACCTGTGATCTTTGCCTGCAGGGCGCTGCAGGTAACAAGGAAGGTGGACATCCTGACTCCGCTGGGAGCGCTGTACTACAACACGGGCCGCTACGAGGAGGCCCTGCAGGTGTACAGAGAGGCTGCTGCCCTGCAGCCAGACAGCACTGACATCTGGCTGGCTCTGGTGAGCACAAACACACACACACACACACACACACACACACACATGAAATCCCAGGACATATGGGTGTGTGAGTGTTGGGTGGCAAAAGCTGCCACATGTTGGATTTGAACCAGAAACAGCATGCACTCTGGCCTTGAACACGCTCGTTTGATGTATTTCTTTACCAGGCTCAGGTTTTAGCCATGGCCGGTCGTACTAAAGAGGCAGAGAAGATGACCTTGGACATCATATCCAGAGAAAGAAGCTGCATCGAATGTTATCGCCTCCTCTCTGCTATCTACAGCAAGCGTGGAAACTTTACAGAGGTGTGTATGTGTGTGTCTTTCTGTGCCTTAGCAGATAAGGTATAGTTCAGTGCATTACATCAGGATTAGAGTTAGGAATTAAATAATGATGATTAAGACTGGAGTAGAGGGCTAGAGGAAACATCATGTCAGTGACAGTAACAGGTTTATGTGTGTCTTTCTCATGGCCATGCAGTCTGTTGCTAAGAAGTAAACTAGCGCACAGCCTGTCTTCCTAACTCATTCAAAAATGATAGACGCCTAGCAGGAGACAGTTTCTGCTCCAACTGTTACCGTGGAAACTAATCACCTCCACTTTACATCAGAGCAGCGGCCATTTGCTGGCGAGCAGCTGCCACTCATCCTCCGTCTGTTTTATCACTGCCATTGGTGGTCGTGCCGGTCTGTCTGACTTTTGATCGTGTTTTAGCTCAGTGAGAATGATTTGAACAGGTCCACATAGATGTGAGTGTACACACACACAGTGCAGAATGTGCCACGCATGTCAGACTGTGATGCTGCACAGAGCTGTGATCAGTGGTGGAAGACGTATCTATAATTTATGCAGGTTAAAAAGAAATAATGCAGTTTGTTTCTTCTTTCTTCAACATAATAAACCTAACCTTGTAATTTGTGCCTAAATGGAACCAAAGTTGTAGCTATATTCAGTTTTGCAACCATAATGAAGCTCCAGTGCAAAGTAACTATCTACTGTGAGTAGATAAAGCTTGCTCAAATGGGATTGTTTTGGGAATTATACTCTGTAAGATGGGATGATAAGAACATATAACATCAGAAAAGGTTTAAAAATGTATTTAGCTGCTTGTCCTGATTGTTGTTCTGCTGTAATAACACGCCTCTTACATCCACTAGCATTCTCCACTCAAGCTACTTGCAATTCTATTGAATTTAGTTTATATATATATATATATGTACAGCACCAAATCACATCAAAAGTCATCTCAAGGCACTTTCCAGTGTAATATTTAATAATGTATGATTGACAACAACAGCAACAATAATAATAATAATAATAATAATAATAATATTAATAATACGAATAATAATAATAAGACAATTTATGGCCACCTTTCATTTTACTCTAGGTCACTGTATAGATAAAAGCATAACAGCAGAATTATAATAGGAGGCAATAAAATACAATAAAGGCTGAGATGGGAAAGTGAGGCTAATAGATGTGTGGGCAGGTATGGTGATATGGATTTGGTCTCAAGGTACGGAAAAAGTGCGTAACAGTATTTTATAGTGAATGCCATCAGTGATGGGAAGCCAGTAGAGTTGGTGCAGGATCTGTGTTATGTGACAGGTAGATGGAGTTCGTGCAGGGTTTTTTTGGGGGAAGACCAAACACAAGGGCCTTAAAGGGCAGTGGTTAAGCGTTGAAATGACAAGACTGTAGACCAGTATGGCAGTGGTATGAGGGTGTTGAGGCTGCAAAGATGGAAGTAGGCTGACCTTGTTATACAGTGGCTAGAAAAAGTATGTGAATCTGTGGAAATGTATAGTTTTATACATTAACAAGTCATAAAACGTCTAAGTCAAGAGTATGGAACTATGGAACTGAAACAGCTCTTTCTAGAGTACTTTAAAGTTTGACTCCTTGGCTTACATATTTGCTTGCTTTGTTCCTCACTTAGGATAAAAGCATCCCCCAAATAATTAATTGTCAATGTAGGAGATAAAAGAGAGTATGCAGCTGAGGATGACACCCAGATTCTTAACCTGAAGGGAGGGAGAGATAACAAAAATTGTCAATAGATATAATAAAACTGGCAGATTTGGTAATAGGAAATTTAGTGCCCATAAGTAACATTTCTGTTTTAGCATTGTTTAATACAAGAAGGTTTCATGTGAGGCAGAAACCTCCAGCAGAACCAGGCTCAGAGTGGGCGGCCATCTGCCTCGACTGTTCGGGGTGAGTGGAAAGAGGAGAGAGAAAAGAAGAAATCAAACACTTAGAGTTAGACTCTCCTTCGTTCACCATTATAGAACTTCCTGTCAAAGCTTCTCTGATGTGCAGCAGAGTTTCAACAGCAGTGTCTAACAAGGAGGGCTACGGCTTAGCTATTTGTAGTCAATAGTTTGTGGGCATTCCTAATGTTGCTTGTTGAGTTTGCATTTACTTTATTATATCCGTTTAAGTGAGACAGTCAGACCTCTAGGCTTCATCATCAATGCGATGCGGACATCTAGTAGTTAACACCTACAATTGAAATGAATTGATACATGGTCAAGCGTAGTAGCGATAAGGACAGCTGAGTCTGTGGTAGATTCAGAGATGTTTTGGTAGGCAGCCAGGGCTAATTTCCTGCTACAGCAGCTGCGCTGACCGAGCCGGACTGAAGCATCGATAAAACCTCGTGCTTGTATAAAAACCTTTGTCAGGAAGCAGACGCTGCTAATTAACAGAACCTCCTCAACAAACACCTAACTGCTGTATCAACAGAATTTCAGTTGCCACAGCTCAAGACACCACATCCTGTTCCATTTTCACTGGATTTAAATGCTTAAAAAGTTTATGGAGTTATTTTACGCATGACTCTGTAAATAAAAGCAGAAACTGTCACTCTAGGTCTCAGATCTGTTAGATCCATTATAGGTATACTTCCCATAATGTTAAACCATTTCTTCTACTCACGGACTCGAATAATTTGTACTTTTTTTATTTTTTGCCCTTTTTCTGGTCTGGCCTACAGCATATTCATTATTCTTTGTGGAGAGTATCGACAGCCTCTGGGCTTTATTCCAAGAGCAGAAATTAAACATCAGTATTTGGTCTGTCAGCGCGTCCCATGTTTCTCGGGGAGGAGCGGCCTGAGCTGGCCGGCATTGGAGATGAAACAGGGATGCAGAGTGTGCGCCCGTTCAGATCCAATGAGTCTAAATTTGCACACACATTCACAAATTGCCTTTTATTTCTCTCTCTTCCCTCTGGTTGTGAAAACCTGACACTGCTGTTATTTAGAAAGACAGGAGTAAATTGTCTTTGCTCTTCACCTCCGTCCTTCTGTTTCCATCTAACAACTCCAAATCAGTGTAGACTTTCTCTCATCTGCATCCTCAGCTTTTTCCAGCCCTCCCTCCATCCCTCTCTCCTTCTTGGTTCAAAGGAGCAGGTAGTGATGTGGGGGCTTTCTGCAGAGCCTGCTGCGTTTTCTGCTGTAAACCAGCAGTGACTCTCAGTAGTCGGGCCATGAAGTGCACAGAAACAGCAGGACGCCTGCCTCTAACAGAAGGGAGATTTGTGTGTGCCTGGTAATTTATGTATGGGCTTTTTGTGTTGACTTGTGTATCTGTGTCGATATTGATGGCATGTGTCTGTGCCAGGCTCTGGATGCTCTGGACAGGGCCCTGCAGCAGAATCCCAGTGATCTGACGGTGAGAGCTGAGCTGTATTTCTCTAAAGGAAACCAGCTCAGAGAGATGAACCAGCTGGACCGAGCCTTTGAGGTACTGCTCTGTCTCCCTCTTACTGTTCTTCCCTCACTGTGTTTTTTTTTTTTTTTTTATCCTTTCTCTGTTGCTCTAAGCAAAAATGGATCTTCTATAATTTGTGCATTGATCAGCACTCTAACTCCTGTGCATACTATGAGGAAATCAGTAATGTTGGCCAACACGTCTACAAGATTCCAATGCAAAAACAGTACCAGCTATTGTCCTTCTTAGTTTACCTCCTTAGTGGTTTGTATTTCCAATAGGAATCAAATAGAACCCATAAACCAAACTGTAGCAAGGTATGTGAGCTCTTTGGAATGTCTTTGCATTAATTGGTCGATGGAAGCTGAATGGAAAAGTGAATGATTCATAGGATAACTAAACTGACCTTCAACAATAAGGAAAACATTTCCTGTAGCTGTGACTCAGACCTGCACAACGTTAAGGAGGAACTTCCTTCACTCCACAGCATCTGCATTGGGTTATAATCTGGCTCCAAAATAGGTAGAAGAGGTCATATTATGAATAACTTCAGGTTCATATTTATATTCTGGCGCTTTACTGAAATAGTTTTGCTTGACTGAAATGATTTACAATTTCCAAAACCGCTTGTCCTCCTTTTTAATCAGCCTTTTTCCAGTACCTCTGCAAGATTAGCCTTAATCCTTATGAGAACAGTGGACAAATAGCTAACCTGGTCAAGGTTTAGGGACTGATGACAGTACAAATGACTGCTGGGAGCATTTTTGGGAGGGTCCAACCAAAGTATTGGGGACCCTCTGTAAAGTCTTGCTGCAGAAGAAACACATTTAACATGGAAACCTGTCAACAACCAACAGTGCAGGTACAAATACAAATGCAAAAAAGCATAATATGGCCCCTTGGGATTCATTTAGCTATTGAACGAAGCTGCCCAAGGCTCCAAGGCAGCAAATCCCCAAATACCTATAGGTCCTTCATGTTTGTACAACAGATGCCATTATTACTGCAGTCAGGCAGATCTACCTTGCTCCCCTTCACTTTCTTTTTGAGAACTACCATTCTAACTGCTGGCACACTCTGAATGACTCATCTGAGGACCCATGGCCCAGATTTAATCTGTGAAGGAAGTTTCTAGACAGTACTTTCCCTGCACAGGAAGCTTTGATTGACTTCCAGAGTAAAAAGACTTGAGAGGAGAGAAAGCAAACAAACCAAGGAGAGATGACCTGAGAAATACTGATGGAGTGGAAACACGACAGGAAGAGCAGAGGAGGCCATCTCAGGTCACTGTGGCTTTAAAGACGGCAGAGTTTGTGGAGGGAAGCTGCTTTATTAGTTGCTGCAGATAATGGTGTGATGGGTTATTTCTCTGGGGAAGGGCAGAAAGCAAACAAGTGGGCTTAAGAAAGCTTAAGAAACTGTTTGAAGTGCAGGTTTAAACTGGTTCATTTTAGCACTTGTGTGGTTTTTGTCTCAAGTGTGCCCAATGTTCTTGAAAGCCTAAACCCCACCTTGGGGCCTGGGATTCAATGTCCCCATCCATTGGGAATTCATAAATATTATCACAATTGAACATGTTAAACCTGTGAATGAAAAACATCTTTTAGAACACAGTTCAAGCAGCTGAAGTTCAGTGAATGACTAAAATGGATCAAAGGTTAGCGATAAAATAAATCATGTCGATTACAAAATCCACTCACATCCACTCACGTGTTATCCACAGCAGCTGAATATGAAGCACTGATTGCAAATACACTTGGTATGATTATCCATCTTCAGTTCTGTCTCCAGTAATCACCTCTATTCTCTGCACTTTTTTCTCTCCCACTAGAGCTACAAGCTGGCTGTGGAGCTCAAACCTGACCAGTCCCAAGCCTGGATGAACATGGGAGGGATTCAGCACATCAAGGTAATGATGGTTACAAGTTTTAGTTACTTTCTCCAACTGATTTACACTACTGGGAACAGTACATCTATGGGTATACTTTTAATGATCCCAATAGACCAAAATGTAGACAAATAAACAGTAGACTGCAAAATCAGCCTACACATAACTCCATGGCAACATGATACATTACACCACGCTGTAGAAAAAATTTAATAACAAATAACAAAAAATAACATAATTACACAATTTCTTCTACATGTATTTGGGGAATTAAGCATTTAAGCATTGTTTCTGGTCAATATTCACAACAACACATCATCACAATAGCCTCAGAGAATTTAGCTCACGTATGAAAAATATCAGGTTAAAAATTCACTGCACTGAAGAAACATCAACCTCTATCAAGGTATTCAGAGCCGACTGAATGCATTAACACTGATTAGACAACATTTCATCATTCAGAGTGGCCGCAATCAAGGGCAAAATGACCACAAGAGCTTTTCAGATGGAACAGCTGGAATATCCTCCACTGACTGAATCACCTGATTTCCATTTGATTCCACTTGTTGAAGGCAGAGAGAGGCAAGCAAGGAGTGGCCAGAGTATCAGCAGGGACAATGGAAAGCATCTGCTGATGTCTGTGGGTCCAAGACTGAAGACTTCCCACTACACTTTAAAACTAATGACTTATTTGTATCTGTCTGATTACTTTGACCCCTTCATGTTTGGCCTAGGTCTCACACACACTTGTTTCAATAGTGATGTAGAGATGGGGCTTTAGCGTGTTAATGTAGTGTCCATTGTTTTAATTCAAATGTACTGAAGCACAGAGCCTGAAGAACAAAAAGGTTGTAACTGTTCTAATACATAAGTCTGCAGTCCAAAAAAATGATAATGATGTAATGTGTGTATTGTCCTGTGTGTACACAGGGAGACTATGCAGCAGCCAGGATATACTATCAGCGAGCCCTGCTCCTGAGCCCTGGTTCCAAACTTCTGAAAGAAAACCTGGCCAAGCTGGATCGGCTGGAGAGGAGATTAACAGGAGGGGCCGTAGGTCACTGACGGTCTCACACACGCTGTTCCCTCCTGGGCACAGACCAGAAAGGGGCATGGTACTGTTCTGCCCTCTGGAGCCCGAAACACCAGCCTCCAGGCTGCTGGACAAAAACAGACCTGGTAACTAAGACAGCCTGTCCGTGTAGGAGCAGAGGACGGGGGGACTTGTCAGGACTGCTGCTCGCTGGATGTGCTGGAGCCAAAGAGTTTGCTCTAGCCACAGTCTGGTAGTGTTTCCTGCAGGAACAAGAAAAGAGAAGCTGGTTGAAGACCGCTGAGAGCTCCATGCATTGCCCTGTCTGCACCAGCTTTACTTCAACATGCATATCTGTTATTATTTACTGAAGTCATTTCTTTTTATGGCACTCAAACATCATCATTTAGTGCTCTGCGCTGTAAATACAGTTATTTACATGAGCCATTTCATGTGTCACGCATGAAGGGAACGTGTTGGGTGGTATCAGTACGTATGATTCCACGACCTATTAGAAACTATTCATAACAGCTGCTTTCTCCTCAGACATAAACTATATTCTTTAATTGACCTCATTTCCAGAACCGGCTACAGATAGAAGCCTTCTGCAACCATAATAAGCTAGCGTGTTGAGCTCCAGCGTAAGGAGCTGACACCCGTGTGTGTAGTATGACCTCTGAAGACTGCTGTTCGGTTGCTTATCGTGGTTTTGTTGACAGTGATGTTGTTGTTTTTTTTTTTTTTTTTTTTTTTGCTGTGGAATGAAACAGAGATGAAAATGAAGTGACCAGTGCAATGACTGACTTGCACCATGAAAATAAAGTATATGTTTTATTAAATGGTGTGTGGCGTTAATATCTATATATTTACACAGATGACGTTCAACTTAACTTAAGTTTATTTTGTAGCAGCTGTTTTTCCTAGGATAGAAAGGGCCAATCATTGGATCTCTGCTGCTGGGACGCAGTGCGATGACTGATCATGTCTGGCTGCTGGAGGTATCTTCATATCCTACATCAACCACCTGAAACAACATAGTGTAATAATTTACTATATGTGTTCCTTTCCTTTTCTTTGTGGGGCAGCACAGTCACTACACCATATTTTCCTGTAATGTCGCTGTCAGGGACGCATCAGGATGCAATGGTGTTTACACTACAATAGATATGTGATCAAATGCTAATGGTGGACAGACAAATAAGGATGCTCCACCTGAATATCCCCTGCTGTGGGATCAATAAAGTTTGACCTTATCTGACTGCTGCAGGTTCTTTATTGTTGCTGCGGCCTCTGCAGAGCTTAAGGCAGTTTGATGTTGTTCCCTCTTATGGAGTAACACACTTTGTGTTTAATTATGTTGTTTTTATTACTACTGTTACGACTCCGTCCTGTATTATTCTACTATTCTCTTGAATTACTACAAGAGAATATTGATAGTCTTTTGAATGGGGCCATGGAGTTTAATGTAGTGCAGTTGTGACATCTACTGGTTTGGAGTTGAATGACGCCTGTTGTGCAATAGCCAGAATTGTTGCTGTTAGATCAGAATAAAAACAACACTACAACTATCTCTCTCTCTCATATTGTACAGAGCACCACAGTTCAAGCCACCGGGCCTTCAGTTAGTGTTTCACAGACATCCAAACAACAAGATAACTCGGGGGTCGAGGCGCACACTGAGGCAAGTCTGCCTGGGAAGGGATACTTCAAATAAACTATTCATCACAGGCAGACAGGGTTGACTTCCTGAGGCAGATAGGAACAAAGAAGACTTGTTTTCAGCTTGACAACAAAACATGTAACTGTATCCCACAGGAATTTGACAGGGTTTCAGTGTTTTCAAGTCCAGTAGTTTAGAAGCTGGTGGATAGAGGGGTGGAATAAAAGTCAGAAAATTATAGTCAAACAAAAAGGAGAAATAAACTAAATACGCAAGTGCTTATTTAGCACATTTGGCAAGTTCCTGCTTTGGCTCATTGTCCTGTTGTTGCCTTTTCACTTTCTTGGCTGACTGCAGAACGTGTCCTGGTATTGCGGGACATTCTGTAACCAGTGCGATGTCTTCTGTGCGGGTGCCACACAAATCAAAGCCGAATATTTTCACCCCCAAACTGATGAAGTGTTCTTTTCATGAATCATCCAACTCTCCTCCTTTCCATGAACACCTCCTGTGAATGTGTTTAAGTGCTTAGTTAGAGTTAGTCTACAGCCAAGCAGCACTTGTTCACTTCCTCATCAGCACCACTGCATTACTCAGTTATAGTAAACTTGCAATCCTGTTGCAGTGTCTGTGGATTTGGATGATTAGTAAAATTGCTGTTGCTCTGCCCACAATGTGTAAAAATTCAAAGAGTTCCTTTCTAATCAGCCACAGTAGGTATAATTGTGCTGCTATATGATCAATACAAGGCTGTTACAATGTGAAAAAATGGCCACACGTAAATAAAAGGTGTTTTTCAGGGATGTCTGTGTGTGTGCACCCCTGCTAAATTAACACACTCAAGTCAAAAACAAGAGCCAACGTTGCGCTGCACCACCCAATCAGCATAACTGTATGCCTTATCGCCCATATCAGGACACATTTATCTGGTTCAAGTAAAATCAGGAGGTTCCAACAACCAAAAAAAAAATAGAAACAACTAAAGAATATATGAGAGCTTGTGGACCTTTTCAACACATTTCTGAAATTTCAAAGTTTTATTAAGCTTCAAGAGTCACAAAACGTTGCAATATATTTGTTACAGTGAGTTAATTCTAGCATGAGATTTAAAAATTACCCACCCTGCACTGCCAAGGCCACTGAATGCTTTAGGTGTTCTTTATATATTTTTCTTTGTAAATATTTGGGACACTGCTAATCTTCAGTAGACCTGAGGTGTCCCTACATTGTGAAAAATCTGTCTATTATTATAATATAATATACAAATGTGATGTTAACAAAACCATTAAAATGATCCATATAATTGAAGTAACATTTGTTAGGTAAAATGTGAAGTAAACTTAATAGTAGGTACGTGATTATAAGTTTTCCTCAGTAACACAATTAAAATGAAGTAATATAAAGTTATAGCCTACTAATAATAAATCTTTCATACAATTAAATAATTGCATTTTCTTTAACCGATTCGGACAAATATAGACATTAACAACTCAATACATTTTTAAAAACAGTTGAACAAAAGTAGTCTGCCAGGGATCATTTCTACATCACACAATTTGAAGAATATCCAGACACTGGATAGAATATCAATATGATGCATTTCCCTTCATCAGCATCCTCATCGCTATTTAATGTTAGTTCCTGAGTGCACAACATATCATAATCACTAGTTATTTATGTATTTATTTTCTGTTGACTAGATGCAGTTGACTGTATACCTCCAGCAATCCAAGTAGCAATTTTTAGGAAGCTCATTTATTTGGAGAGAAGGGTTTATGGTGTCAGTTTATCATCCAGTTGCTTCCCTTCCTTTAAAGAAAGTCTGACTCTGCCACACCCAAAATACCAGCAGGATCAGGCATCAACAGACACCAGTACATGGAGAGGTTTAAACTAAGACATTTGTCTATACATCTTAGATGAGCGTACAACCACGAAGGGACTTGAACCCTCAATCTCCTGATCCGAAGTCAGACGCCTTGTCCATTAGGCCACGTGGTCTTACAGACATGCTTCTCAGTGGACTACATAATTAGCCCAACTTTAGAAAAGCATTAACTTGTCCAAATTAAAGCAGATTTGGATGCTAATAAGAAATGTACTTTTTACAACTAATATGTTTTGTCTCTGAATAAAATGGGTAAATTCTGGCTACAAGTGTGGGCAGGTTTGCTCACCTGGTTAGATTGTGGTACTAATAATGCCAAGCTGAAGTATATTGGGTGTGTCAAAGGTTCAAATTAAGGCAGACTTCCACTTTAATAAGACATTCTCCTTTGGTCTAATGTGTTTTGACTTTGATCAAAACTAATCAAATTCTGTTTTTAAAGTGGGCCTTACTTCAGATGGCCATTGCTGTGTATTCAAAAAAACACCAACAGTTTTGAATCACATTCAGCAGGAGCGATATTGACGATCGAGTCTATTGCAATTGGCTCTGACAGGGACAAAATGACAAATGAGCTTAGTTGTTAGCTTTGAAACAGGACCACTGTCTTTCAAAAAGGTCAAGCTTAAGAGAGTTGTGTATTTGTGCTATTCACTACCACAACATTCAACCCCTTATCCTCCCCGGTGGTCTAGTGGGTGAGACTCAGCACTGCTGCTGTGCAGGTTTGGGAAAGTGGTGGAAGCCCTGTCGTGGAGCACTCCCAGAAACATTTGTCTGAACAAGTGTTGTAGGCATAGACTGCACCTCAATGTGACTAGAAGCCTTGCAAGGTTTCTCATGAAACACCGCCAAGACAAAAGGACAAAGCCAATTAGTGTCTTCAAACAAGCCACAGCTTGCTACAGCTTATTATTGAAGCGCTGCATTGGCCAATAATCGAAAACCAGGACAACTGTTTGGGAAGCAGCTATGATGAACGCTATACCACCAATGCTGTGACGTGGGCCTTTTCCACGTCTGCACCTGACGAACACATCGAAACACTTTTCACAATAAGCAGCTGCGTCACATGGTCTGAATGGCCAGAGAGAGATTGCCATTTCCCCCCCCCACAGAAGTCTTCCATTGGCCAATTCAACAATTTTGAGAGAAACGGACCTCTGTATACCTATCCCACGGTCAAATCGCCTATAGCCGTCTACATGAGTCATTTTCCGTCAGCACTCAACAAGACAGTCTTTACACCCGCATCAACGGATAGGTAACGTGACTTGTATCTGAGTGCCGTTTGGCTTTCAAAGTGAAGCCTGACCTCGCTATATAATGGCAGCATTGGGTTCACTGAACTGCACGTGCTAACACAACAGTTCGATCCAAGGTGAGGGAGATCTCTTGATGTTATAGTTTGGCCGGTGAAAAATATTTCCAAATTCTGCCAGTATTAAATGCCAAGGTCATGGTTTCAAACCTCATACTTGATGGTAAATTCATTGTGTTGTAGGTAGGCTTAAGACCAACTCATAGTTTTAGTTTTGCTTTTGCTGATGTCGGCACTGGTAAGTTATGATTTGAGTGGAGGTGTTCATGAAGTGACAAGGTAAAAGTTTGGCAGTGATGAGTGTGGCTTGATGCGTCTGATTGTAAAATTTTTCAGTCTCAGCTTATCTGTGATATATTTTTTAATCATGAGGTACTAGCACTCCATGCTTTGTTCAATATATTAAACCACCAGACTAAGCAAAGGCACAACCACGAAGGGACTCGAACCCTCAATCTTCTGATCCGAAGTCAGACGCCTTGTCCATTAGGCCACGTGGTCTCATGTATGTACATTTTAAGTGGACTGCTTGATTAGCTCAGCTTTTGGAAAGCATTACCTGGTCCAAATTAAAGCAAGCTTGCATGCTAATAAGACATTTTCTTTTTAAACTAATGTGTTTTGTTAGAGTTTGGTGCTAATAATGCCAACTATATGGAGTGTGCTATAGGTAGACTTAAGGACAAGACTAATCAGAGCCATGACCACAAAGGGACTCAAATCCTCAACCTTTTGCTTCAAAGTCAGAAACGTTGTCCAGTAGGCCACGTGGTCTAAACAAACACACTGCAAACACACTTTCTACTGCCAAAATGCTTACATTTGCTAATTGAAATAGTAGTAATATTTCATCCAAGGCAAGGCAAAAGACCATTATTCCATTTTAGCACATTTCAAACAGACAGGCACTGCAAAAGTGTAATATAGTCAACCTTAAATGCCCATAATAAATTCTCTTTTGGTCTTACGTGTTTTGTCTTTGATTAAAATTCATAAAAATTGGCTTTAAAAGTGGGCCTGTTACTTCAGATGGCTGGAACGTGATGCCACAAAATGTCAAGGTCATTGGTTCAATTCTCATACTGGTCATTAATGTCTGATTATATTTGAGAGGATTTTAAAATCCATGTAGATGTTGATAATAACTGTCTGACCATCTGCACAGGAACAAATTGTATGAAAATTTCAAGTCAGGATTTAGAGTAACTCATAGTACAGAAACAGCACTGGTAAAGGTCACTAACAATCTTTTATTACAATCAGACAATAGACTTCCCCTATACCTCTTGTGTTGGATCTTAATGCTGCATTCGACAACATTTTATTAAACAGACTAAAATGGGAGGCAGAGCCTTTAGCTATCAAGCTCCTCTCCTGTGGAACCAGCTCCCAGTTCAGGTTCTGGAGGCAGACACCCTCTCTACATTTAAGACTACACTTAAAACTTTCCTTTTTTTTGTAAAGCTTTAATGACTCTGAACCATCTCTTAGTTATGCTGCTATATGTTAGTCTGCCTGTCATTAACTTTGTCTTTTCTCTCTCCAGTAGTTGTGCTTCTTCCTCTCTATCTGCCCCTCTCTCTGTTCTTTTTTACAGGTATCCTTCTGGCCTATAACTGTATCTGTGGTTGTTTTATGGTTGCGTATTTAGTAACGATTGTAAACATTTATAACTATGCATAACAGCATTGTGCAAAGATATTTTGTGTTCCAGAATCTTGTCTTAAAACTAGTGACCAGGTCTTATGTTACCTTTTCTGTTGTATTTTTAAGAAAAGTTGTGATTATTTCTGAACGTTTCCCATTATTCTGTAAGAGTCCTGTTTACTATAATGGCAGTTTTAATGAAAAAAAAAAAAAAAACCCTTTGATGTACAAATTGAGATTCAAATTTGATGTGTCACTGTAGTTATATCAAGACCTGAAAAGGATGAATACAAAGACATGTACATACTTGCAGTGATGGGATGGGCAGCACTAGGAAGTGTTCAAACATTTTACAAGTCAAGGTACAAATAGCTGAGAAACTATTAGATTAAACAATTTGATTCAGTCCATCAAATGATCATATGCATACAAAAACATTAGTGATCTTGTAAATAATAAAAGGCTATTTAAACTATTATTTAGTTTTTGTACTAAATATAGTTTATAAAAGACAAACTACTTCTCATAAGGTGTATTTAATTAATTTACAGCTTTATCATTTACTCAGTATTATTAAATATAAAATAGTTTTTCTTTTAAGTAAATTACTCATAGTTTGTAGAGTGTAAAATGCAGATTTTATCTATAAAAACAATGTAGCTAATAGGAAAATACAGAACTAATCTTAACAGAGAAAATACACAGAACATAGGAAAGTACATTAAAAAATGTAATAAATGTAATTTTTTAAAACATACTCTGTATAAAAACACTAAAAACTATCTCGGAGTAGTTTCGGAACACAAGTGTAATTTGAGAGCGAGGTGGAGCTGCTCAGGAGGAGGGGTTGTTTTACCGCCACAATCCAGAAATGAAAGTGAAAGAAGTCATTGAGCAGACATCTGGTTTTTCTCTCAAAGAGTCAAAGCTCACTTCGCCTTGTGTTTACCACAAATACATTAGACACACAGGTGAGTCTGTGATTTTTTTACTACTATATAATACTGAATGATATAATGATATGATGATATAATTATTAATGAATAACACTAAGATTATTCAATTTATCATTTTATTTATTTATTTTTGTGTACTTAGCTTGTACTGATTGTTTTTTTGTTTTTTTTTTATTCTCTTAATCTGCCATGCACCTGGTTCTTTTGTATGTAGCACACACACACATACAAAAGGTGCACACTATATCGTGATTACTAAGACTTGAGCATTTAAGACAAGAAATTGTGCAGCTTGGTGAGGGCTACTGTAAACTTTGCACCACCACGTGTGCGCCCTGAGATGACATTGTCGACTCCTATTGCGAAACTCAAGACTGCTGACTGCATGTTTTCTATGTGTATCACAGGAAATCATTCATATACAATACACACACTCTAGATTAGACTAGATTGAAGCAGGCATTAAAAACTAAACCAGAGGAGATCAATTATGCTGTCTTTGACTTTCCATTCATTTTCAGACCCACAGATTGGAAACTGTTATCCTTTTGTTTTTGATTTTACAGACATGTCTGCATCCTCCAGTTTCCTGTCTGAAGATCAGTTTTTGTGTTCCATCTGTCTGGATGTGTTCACCCATCCAGTCACCATACCATGTGGACACAACTTCTGCAAGCAGTGCATTACAAAACACTGGGACATCAAGGTCCAGAGCCAGTGTCCCATTTGTAAAGATGTCTTTGACACGAGACCTGAGCTGCGCGTCAACACATTCATATCTGAGATGGCTGCTCAGTTCAGACAGTCAGCTGCAAAGAAAGACAGCAGCTTCTCAATGCAAAAATGCGCCACCACAGGAGAAGTTTTCTGTGATGTCTGCACTGAAACCAAACAGAAGGCCTTAAGGTCCTGCCTGGTATGTCTGACCTCCTACTGCGAGTCTCACCTGGAGCTTCATCAGAAAATTACTGTCCTGAAAAGACATATACTGATAGATCCCGTGGAGAATCTGGAAGACAGGATGTGTAAGAAGCACGATCGACCTCTGGAGCTGTTCTGCAAGAACGACCGTGTGTGTGTGTGTCAGTTCTGCACTGAGTCACATCACTACGGACATCGCATTATTCCTCTGATTGAAGAATATAAAGACAAAAAGGCTAAACTAGAGAAGGCAGAAGCTGACATCCAGCAGATGATCCAGGAACGACAACTGAAGATACAGCAGATCAAACAGTCAGTGGAATTCAGCAAGGGAGAAGCAGAGAGAGAGACAGCAGACAGTGTGCAGGTCTTCACTGCTGTGGTTCAGTCTGTAGAGAGAACTCTGGCTCAGCTGATTGAAATGATTCAAGAGAAGCAGAAAAGAACAGAGAAACAGGCTGAAGGCTTCATCGGAGAGCTGGAAGAGGAAATCTCTGAGCTGGTGAAGAGAAGCACTGAGGTGCAGCAGCTCTCACATACTGAAGACCACCTCCAATTCATCCAAAGGTTCTCATCCATGAACCCTTCTCCACTCATCAAGGATTGGACAGAGGTCAGTGTTAACATGTCATATGAGGGGAGTGTGAGGATCGCTCTGGATAAGTTGGAGGAGACACTCAGTCAAGAGATGAAGAAGTTCTACACTGACATAGAGCTGAAAAGGTTCCGGCAGTATGTAGTCGATGTCACGTTCGATCCAGACACTGCAAGTGCTTACCTCATCCTGTCTAATGATGGGAAACAAGTGAGCTCCAGTGAAATACAAACAAATGTCCCAGACAACCCTCACAGATTTTCTTTTTGTAATGGTGTTTTAGGAAAGCAGAGTTTCTCCACGGGTAGATTTTACTATGAGGTTCAGGTTAGGGGGAAGACAGAATGGGATTTAGGAGTGGCCAGTGAATCAGTCACCAGAAAGGGAAAAATCCGGTTGTCCCCGAAAAATGGCTTCTGGACTGTGTGGCTGAGAAACGGAGATGAGTACAAAGCTCTTGCTGGACCTGGTGTCTTTCTCTCTCTGAAGTCAAAGCCTCAGAGGGTGGGGGTGTTTGTGGACTATGAGGAGGGACTGGTGTCCTTTTATGACGTAGATGCTACTGCTCTCATCTACTCCTTTACTAACTGTAACTTCACTGAGAAACTCTACCCATACTTCAGTCCTTGTAGTAACAGAAGTGGAAGAAATGCTGCCCCCCTGATCCTCGTGCCTCTGTCCCACAGAAATTAATTTCCAAATGTTTACTAAAATGTATGTGCACACTTCTAGTTATTGAACTAGAAGAATTAAGGTCATACAAAGTGTAACTGTACATAGAATTATATAGAAAAACCCACTTGAGTGGCACAGTAGAGAGGAAAATCTTCAGAAATAGAAACCTGCCGTTAGAATCAGGCTCATGGTGAGTGGCCATCTGCCTCGACCAGCTGTCTGTGGCAAACTGTTATACATTTCAATTGCTACACATCCCAACACCAGGTTCTGTTCCATTTTCACAAGACTAAAATTCTTTTAGGTTTAGGTTTAAGTTAGTATCAGATTTGCATTTGAAAAACAAACTCAAAAATAATATAGGTGCTGAAATGTATACTTATATGTACATATTAGTGTTAGTTTATATATAACTGTGTTAATAAGTCAAAAAGTCCTGCATGTGTGTAAAACATTTTATGTCTGCTGGTGTTCAAATGATGGCAATGTAACATAACTTACTTGATTACAGTAATAAATATCTTGAGGGACTCGGGTATTTGCTATGTTGGGCAATGTTGGCTTCACCCCTTAAAATGGCTTCTTGTCTGTGACTTCATGATACACGTAAATCACATTTAATGTAATTCATCACCTCATATATAATGACATAGAAATATAACTCATAGATGGTGTGTTATCCTCATTCACATATTTTTCTTACTTTTTACTAAATAAAATGGAACAAAACACAAAATGTGTGTAGTAGTTATTGTGTGGATTCATTGTACTAAAACACTCAAGAGAACATAACTAAGGTCAATACTATAATTAGTGTATCTACTGAAGGAATGCAATGATTGATAATTATCTATGAGAAATTGATAGTAGCAGATCTGCAATTCATGTGCATGTAATTTATTCAAATATGCTCAAATTTCTAAAAACTAATTCACACTTGTCATATATTTATAACATAAATTTTAAAATGTTCTATGTCAAATAGATGCCATGATCTGTATTTAGTATGCTACAAAATGCCACATGTGATTTAACAGTTAAACAAACATTTAAAACATAAAAATGAAGAAAACTGATTTTTACTGAAATAAATAACCATAATTAGAAATAATAATACGACACAAATAATTACTTGTATTTATTCTTAATGTCACTTCTGAAGCAGTTGAAATTGAATTACAACCACAAATGCATATATAGTGTGTATAAACCCAAATATCTGACACAATCTCATTTCATTTATTAGTATGTATTTATTAGATATAAAGAGAAGAAGAAGAAGAGGAAGAGGAAGAAGAAGAAGAAAGAGCCTAAAAGTGTTATGTGTGAAGAATGACATAAATGTCTTGTCTAAATGCCAGATGGAAAAAGCCTATACGACCTCTCAAACATTTCACAACACTTCTGAAGCCTACACACCACCAACTCACACAAACATTTATCTACCTGATCCTGCTCCACAGAGCAGTTAAAAAAAAAAGAGACTGAGTTCATTCTTCTGCAGTGCTTTAGCCAGATCCGAATCCACCATGTGCATTCACAGTGTGAAAAGGCTCAGCACAATGTGTGGACTTACATTGGCCATTTGCACAATGTCAACCCAGTTGGATTCAATAGTTTTTTCTTGGTCTGACAAAAACAACTGCTGAAGGGCTGGGCAGTTTCAGTGGCAACACAGCCAGTGACTTGGCCAAAAAGGCCAAATTTGAGCTTGTGAGCTTATGGATGTTTTTGATTTCTGGAAGAAGTCGTTAACAAGTAGCAGCTCCCTGGTGGTCTAGTGGCTAGGATTCGGCGCTCTCACCGCCGCGGCCCGGGTTCGATTCCCGGTCAGGGAACCTTTTTCGATTGAAAAAGGTTTGTCTTTTCCATCCGCTGTTATTTCACGAGGGGTCGGTATGAAGAATGACGTTATAGTCAACCGGGGGAGGTGAGTCCAAAGTCTCTCAGCAGGAAACATGTAAAATCATACCATGGTTCATCCCATTGGCATCGTGGGGTGTTCCGGCTTGAGCAGGACGAAGGAATCATCCAATCCACTGCCGCTGCTGTGTAGTCAAAAGAGCACCACAACTTTCAGCAGGAGTCATATTTACAATCAAGTCTATTGCAATTGGCTGTGACAGGGACAAAGTGACAAATGAGCTTACTTGTGAGCTTTGAAACAGGACCACTGCTCTTTCAAAAAGGTCAAGCTTGAAAGAGTTGTGTATTTGTGCCATTCACTATGGCCATATTCAACGCTGTATCCTCCCCGGTGGTCTATTGGGTGAGATTCAACGCTTTAACTGATGCTGTGCAGGTTTGATTCCAGGTCTGGGAAAGTGGTTGTAGCGCTGGCCTGTCGTGGAACACTCCCACCCAGACACATTTGTCTGCCTTTGCTCTTGGGCTTGAGACCAAACCGTGCCACTCAAGAAAAAGAGAGCAAATCCCTACCTGAAAGGCAGACTAACACTAGGCTAGGACAATCTGAGGCTTGTGTGAAGCCCTGTCAGCTTTAAGGGAACAAATCTTGCAGAGCTTCACGTCTCTCGTGCGACAGACAAAGCCCATCAGTTTTCGCAAACACGTCACAGACCGGTACAGCTCATTGACGCGCTGCATTGGCCAGGAATCGAACCCGGGTCAACTGCTTGGGAAGCAGCTATGCTGACCACTATACCACCAATGCGTTGATGTGCGTTGATGTGGGCCTACTCCACGTCTGCACCCGACGAACACATCAAAACACTTTTTGCAATAAGCAGCTTCCCCACATGCTCCCAATGCCCAGAGCGAGATTGCCATTTTCCCCCCACAGAAGTCTTCCATTTGCCAATTCAACAATTCCAAAAACAAGTTCTTCCGACTATTCTACAAGTTCTTCAGTACGCAACTGGTGGGTTAACCAACGTGAAAAGCGTGAGGCGCATGGGGGACGAAATGCAAGGAGCAACTCTTACTGTTGCGTAGTTGGCAGGATTCGAACCTGCGCGGGGAGACCCCAATGGATTTCTAGTCCATCGCCTTGACCACTCGGCCACAACTACCCCCATTGCTGCTTGCAGTGGTTGCTGAGAGAAACCGACCTCTGCATACCTAGCTCGCAGTCAAACCGCTTATAGCCGTCATTAAGAGTCCTTTTCCGTCAGCACTCAACAAAGCATCAGAATCCACCACTTGCATCAACGGTTGGAAAAGGCCCAGCACATTGTGTGGACTTACATTGGCCATTTGCACAATGTCAACCCAGTTGGATTCAATAGTTTTTTCTTGGTCTGACAAAAACAACTGCTGAAGGGCTGGGCAGTTTCAGTGGCAACACAGCCAGTGACTTGGACAAAAAGGCCAAATTTGAGCTTGTGTGAGCTTATGGATGTTTTTCATTTCTGGAAGCAGTCGTTGACAGGTAGCAGCTCCCTGGTGGTCTAGTGGCTAGGATTCGGCGCTCTCACCGCCGCGGCCCGGGTTCGATTCCCGGTCAGGGAATGCACCTCTGTACTTTTTCATATTGGATTGAATAAGGTTTGTTTTCTCCATCCGCTGTTATTTCACGAGGGGTCGGTATGAAGAATGACGTTATAGTCAACCGGGGGAGGTGAGTCCAAAGTCTCTCAGCAGGAAACATGTAAAATCATACCATGGGTCATCCCATTGGCATCGTGGGGTGTTCCGGCTTGAGCAGGACGAAGGAATCATCCAATCCACTGCCGCTGCTGTGTAGTCAAAAGAGCACCACAACTTTCAGCAGGAGTCATAATTATAATCAAGTCTATTGCAATTGGCTGTGACAGGGACAAAGTGACAAATGAGCTTACTTGTGAGTTTTGACACAGGACCACTGCTCTTTCAAAAAGGTCAAGCTTGAAAGAGTTGTGTATTTGTGCCATTCACTATGGCCATATTCAACGCTGTATCCTCCCCGGTGGTCTAGTGGGTGAGATTCAGCGCTTTAACTGATGCTGTGCAGGTTTGATTCCAGGTCTGGGAAGGTGGTTGTAGCGCTGGCCTGTCGTGGAACACTCCCACCCAGACACATTTGTCTGCCTTTGCTCTTGGGCTTGAGACCAAACCGTGCCACTCAAGAAAAAGAGAGCAAATCCCTACCTGAAAGGCAGACTAACACTAGGCTAGGACAATCTGAGGCTTGTGTGAAGCCCTGTCAGCTTTAAGGGAACAAATCTTGCAGAGCTTCACGTCTCTCGTGCGACAGACAAAGCCCATCAGTTTTCGCAAACACGTTGCAGACCGGTACAGCTCATTGACGCGCTGCATTGGCCGGGAATCGAACCCGGGTCAACTGCTTGGGAAGCAGCTATGCTGACCACTATACCACCAATGCGTTGATGTGCGTTGATGTGGGCCTACTCCACGTCTGCACCCGACGAACACATCAAAACACTTTTTGCAATAAGCAGCTTCCCCACATGCTCCCAATGCCCAGAGCGAGATTGCCATTTTCCCCCCACAGAAGTCTTCCATTTGCCAATTCAACAATTCCAAAAACGAGTTCTTCCGACTATTCTACAAGTTCTTCAGTACGCAACTGGTGGGTTAACCAACGTGAAAAGCGTGAGGCGCATGGGGGACGAAATGCAAGGAGCAACTCTGACTGTTGCGTAGTTGGCAGGATTCGAACCTGCGCGGGGAGACCCCAATGGATTTCTAGTCCATCGCCTTGACCACTCGGCCACAACTACCCCCATTGCTGCTTGCAGGGGTTGCTGAGAGAAACCGACCTCTGCATACCTAGCTCGCAGTCAAATCGCCTATAGACGTCTATAAGAGTCCTTTTCCGTCAGCACTCAACAAAGCATCAGAATCCACCACTTGCATCAACGGTTGGAAAAGGCCCAGCACATTGTGTGGACTTACATTGGCCATTTGCACAATGTCAACCCAGTTGGATTCAATAGTTTTTTCTTGGTCTGACAAAAACAACTGCTGAAGGGCTGGGCAGTTTCAGTGGCAACACAGCCAGTGACTTGGACAAAAAGGCCAAATTTGAGCTTGTGTGAGCTTATGGATGTTTTTCATTTCTGGAAGCAGTCGTTGACATGTAGCAGCTCCCTGGTGGTCTAGTGGCTAGGATTCGGCGCTCTCACCGCCGCGGCCCGGGTTCGATTCCCGGTCAGGGAATGCACCTCTGTACTTTTTCATATTCGATTGAGAAAGGTTTGTCTTTTCCATCCGCTGTTATTTCACGAGGGGTAGGTATGAAGAATGACGTTATAGTCAACCGGGGGAGGTGAGTTCAAAGTCTATCAGCAGGAAACATGTAAAATCATACCATGGTTCATCCCATTGGCATCGTGGGGTGTTCCGGCTTGAGCAGGACGAAGGAATCATCCAATCCACTGCCGCTGCTGTGTAGTCAAAAGAGCACCACAACTTTCAGCAGGAGTCATATTTACAATCAAGTCTATTGCAATTGGCTGTGACAGGGACAAAGTGACAAATGAGCTTACTTGTGAGCTTTGAAACAGGACCACTGCTCTTTCAAAAAGGTCAAGCTTGAGAGAGTTGTGTATTTGTGCCATTCACTATCGCCATATTCAACGCTGTATCCTCCCCGGTGGTCTAGTGGGTGAGATTCAGCGCTTTAACTGATGCTGTGCAGGTTTGATTCCAGGTCTGGGAAGGTGGTTGTAGCGCTGGCCTGTCGTGGAACACTCCCACCCAGACACATTTGTCTGCCTTTGCTCTTGGGCTTGAGACCAAACCGTGCCACTCAAGAAAAAGAGAGCAAATCCCTACCTGAAAGGCAGACTAACACTAGGCTAGGACAATCTGAGGCTTGTGTGAAGCCCTGTCAGCTTTAAGGGAACAAATCTTGCAGAGCTTCACGTCTCTCGTGCGACAGACAAAGCCCATCAGTTTTCGCAAACACGTCGCAGACCGGTACAGCTCATTGACGCGCTGCATTGGCCGGGAATCGAACCCGGGTCAACTGCTTGGGAAGCAGCTATGCTGACCACTATACCACCAATGCGTTGATGTGCGTTGATGTGGGCCTACTCCACGTCTGCACCCGACGAACACATCAAAACACTTTTTGCAATAAGCAGCTTCCCCACATGCTCCCAATGCCCAGAGCGAGATTGCCATTTTCCCCCCACAGAAGTCTTCCATTTGCCAATTCAACAATTCCAAAAACGAGTTCTTCCGACTATTCTACAAGTTCTTCAGTACGCAACTGGTGGGTTAACCAACGTGAAAAGCGTGAGGCGCATGGGGGACGAAATGCAAGGAGCAACTCTGACTGTTGCGTAGTTGGCAGGATTCGAACCTGCGCGGGGAGACCCCAATGGATTTCTAGTCCATCGCCTTGACCACTCGGCTACAACTACCCCCATTGCTGCTTGCAGGGGTTGCTGAGAGAAACCGACCTCTGCATACCTAGCTCGCAGTCAAATCGCCTATAGACGTCTATAAGAGTCCTTTTCCGTCAGCACTCAACAAAGCATCAGAATCCACCACTTGCATCAACGGTTGGAAAAGGCCCAGCACATTGTGTGGACTTACATTGGCCATTTGCACAATGTCAACCCAGTTGGATTCAATAGTTTTTTCTTGGTCTGACAAAAACAACTGCTGAAGGGCTGGGCAGTTTCAGTGGCAACACAGCCAGTGACTTGGACAAAAAGGCCAAATTTGAGCTTGTGTGAGCTTATGGATGTTTTTCATTTCTGGAAGCAGTCGTTGACATGTAGCAGCTCCCTGGTGGTCTAGTGGCTAGGATTCGGCGCTCTCACCGCCGCGGCCCGGGTTCGATTCCCGGTCAGGGAATGCACCTCTGTACTTTTTCATATTCGATTGAAAAAGGTTTGTCTTTTCCATCCGCTGTTATTTCACGAGGGGTCGGTATGAAGAATGACGTTATAGTCAACCGGGGGAGGTGAGTCCAAAGTCTCTCAGCAGGAAACATGTAAAATCATACCATGGTTCATCCCATTGGCATCGTGGGGTGTTCCGGCTTGAGCAGGACGAAGGAATCATCCAATCCACTGCCGCTGCTGTGTAGTCAAAAGAGCACCACAACTTTCAGCAGGAGTCATAATTACAATCAAGTCTATTGCAATTGGCTGTGACAGGGACAAAGTGACAAATGAGCTTACTTGTGAGCTTTGACACAGGACCACTGCTCTTTCAAAAAGGTCAAGCTTGAGAGAGTTGTGTATTTGTGCCATTCACTATGGCCATATTCAACGCTGTATCCTCCCCGGTGGTCTAGTGGGTGAGATTCAACGCTTTAACTGATGCTGTGCAGGTTTGATTCCAGGTCTGGGAAGGTGGTTGTAGCGCTGGCCTGTCGTGGAACACTCCCACCCAGACACATTTGTCTGCCTTTGCTCTTGGGCTTGAGACCAAACCGTGCCACTCAAGAAAAAGAGAGCAAATCCCTACCCGAAAGGCAGACTAACACTCCCTGGAAAGATGCACCTAGGCTAGGACAATCTGAGGCTTGTGTGAAGCCCTGTCAGCTTTAAGGGAACAAATCTTGCAGAGCTTCTCGTCTCTCGTGCGACAGACAAAGCCCGTCGCTTTTCGCAAACACGTCGCAGACTGGTACAGCTCATTGACGCACTGCATTGGCCGGGAATCGAACCCGGGTCAACTGCTTGGGAAGCAGCTATGCTGACCACTATACCACCAATGCGTTGATGTGTGTTGATGTGGGCCTACTCCACGTCTGCACCCGACGAACACATCAAAACACTTTTTGCAATAAGCAGCTTCCCCACATGCTCCCAATGCCCAGAGCGAGATTGCCATTTTCCCCCCACAGAAGTCTTCCATTTGCCAATTCAACAATTCCAAAAACGAGTTCTTCCGACTATTCTACAAGTTCTTCAGTACGCAAGTGGTGGGTTAACCAACGTGAAAAGCGTGAGGCGCATGGGGGACAAAATGCAAGGAGCAACTCTGACTGTTGCGTAGTTGGCAGGATTCGAACCTGCGCGGGGAGACCCCAATGGATTTCTAGTCCATCGCCTTGACCACTCGGCCACAACTACCCCCATTGCTGCTTGCAGGGGTTGCTGCGAGAAACCGACCTCTGCATCCTTAGCCCGCAGTCAAATCGCCTATAGCCGTCTATAAGAGTCCTTTTCCGTCAGCACTCAACAAAGCATCAGAATCCACCACTTGCATCAACGGTTGGAAAAGGCCCAGCACATTGTGTGGACTCACATTGGCCATTTGCACAATGTCAACCCAGTTGGATTCAATAGTTTTTTCTTGGTCTGACAAAAACAACTGCTGAAGGGCTGGGCAGTTTCAGTGGCAACACAGCCAGTGACTTGGACAAAAAGGCCAAATTTGAGCTTGTGTGAGCTTATGGATGTTTTTCATTTCTGGAAGCAGTCGTTGACAGGTAGCAGCTCCCTGGTGGTCTAGTGGCTAGGATTCGGCGCTCTCACCGCCGCGGCCCGGGTTCGATTCCCGGTCAGGGAATGCACCTCTGTACTTTTTCATATTCGATTGAGAAAGGTTTGTCTTTTCCATCCGCTGTTATTTCACGAGGGGTAGGTATGAAGAATGACGTTATAGTCAACCGGGGGAGGTGAGTTCAAAGTCTCTCAGCAGGAAACATGTAAAATCATACCATGGTTCATCCCATTGGCATCGTGGGGTGTTCCGGCTTGAGCAGGACGAAGGAATCATCCAATCCACTGCCGCTGCTGTGTAGTCAAAAGAGCACCACAACTTTCAGCAGGAGTCATATTTACAATCAAATCTATTGCAATTGGCTGTGACAGGGACAAAGTGACAAATGAGCTTACTTGTGAGTTTTGACACAGGACCACTGCTCTTTCAAAAAGGTCAAGCTTGAAAGAGTTGTGTATTTGTGCCATTCACTATGGCCATATTCAACGCTGTATCCTCCCCGGTGGTCTATTGGGTGAGATTCAACGCTTTAACTGATGCTGTGCAGGTTTGATTCCAGGTCTGGGAAAGTGGTTGTAGCGCTGGCCTGTCGTGGAACACTCCCACCCAGACACATTTGTCTGCCTTTGCTCTTGGGCTTGAGACCAAACCGTGCCACTCAAGAAAAAGAGAGCAAATCCCTACCCGAAAGGCAGACTAACACTCCCCTGGAAAGATGCACCCTAGGCTAGGACAATCTGAGGCTTGTGTGAAGCCCTGTCAGCTTTAAGGGAACAAATCTTGCAGAGCTTCTCGTCTCTCGTGCGACAGACAAAGCCCACCGCTTTTCGCAAACACATCGCAGACTGGTACAGCTCATTGACGCGCTGCATTGGCCGGGAATCGAACCCGGGTCAACTGCTTGGGAAGCAGCTATGCTGACCACTATACCACCAATGCGTTGATGTGGGCCTACTCCACGTCTGCACCCGACGAACACATCAAAACACTTTTTGCAATAAGCAGCTTCCCCACATGCTCCCAATGCCCAGAGCGAGATTGCCATTTTCCCCCCACAGAAGTCTTCCATTTGCCAATTCAACAATTCCAAAAACGAGTTCTTCCGACTATTCTACAAGTTCTTCAGTACGCAACTGGTGGGTTAACCAACGTGAAAAGCGTGAGGCGCATGGGGGACGAAATGCAACGAGCAACTCTGACTGTTGCGTAGTTGGCAGGATTCGAACCTTCGTGGGGAGACTCCAATGGATTTCTAGTCCATCGCCTTGACCACTCGGCCACAACTACCCCCATTGCTGCTATCAGGGGTTGCTGGGAGAAACTGACCTCTGCATCCCTAGCTCGCAGTCAAATCGCCTACAGCCGTCTGTAAGAGTCCTTTTGCGGCAGCACTCAACAATGCAGTCTTTACACCTGCATCAACGGATAGGTAACGTGACTTGTATCTGAGTGTCATTTGGCTTTCAAAGTGAAACCTGAACTCTCTATAGAATGGCAGCATTGGGTTCACTGAACTGCACGTGCTAAAACAACAGTTTCAAAAAAACAAATTTGAGCTTGTGAACTTATGGATTGTTTCCCTTTTGGGGAGTATTCATTTACTATTACTGGTACAGGTCATTAACAAATTTCTTATTGCCATCAGACGATGGATTTCCCTTATACTTGTTTTGTTAGATCTTAGTGTTGCATTTAACAAAATTATTTTATACAGACCAGCACAAGTCACTTCAAGAGAAAGTCTCAAGAGAACAGAACGAAAGTCCATATGTTTATTATAGTTATCTACTGATGGAATTCAACGATCGCTAATAACCAATGAAACATTTTTGAATGTAGATCTTCAATTCTTATGCATGTAATTTAGTCAAATACCCTAAAATGACTATAAATTAATTCACACTTGTCATATTTTTCTCACACACATGTTAAAATGTTCTATGTCAAATAGATGCCATGATCTGTATTCGGTGTGCTACAAAAATGCCACATGTAATGTAGCAGTAAAACAATAGTTTTTATAGTCGTAATTAATAATAATTACACGTTAGACATAATTATTCATTGTATTTATTTTTAATGATTGATGTCAGTTCTGCAGCAGCTAAACTACAACCTCATATCCATATACTCAGTTTATAAAACAGAGACATTTCTCATGCCAGTGTCTAACACAATCTAATTTTATTTAATTAGTATGCATTTATTGCATACAACGATATTAATAATAATAATAATTATAATTATAAGAAGAAGGAGACTCGGTGAAGGAACTTGAATGAGTTCAGATGACGCTCAAAGCTTATGCGTGTGTGGTGTGTATCCCTTTAAGACGCGTGTGACGTCAACCCGTCGACGTCTCTCGGTTTAAACGTCACATGCGGAAGTGTCAACATGGAGGACGGGAGAAAAGCTTCCACGAATTCACTTCTGAAAGATGGTAAAACACCTTTATAACGTGCAGCAGTAATGCTCCTCAGTAACTTTAAAACGTATTGTCGACAGCTCTGTCAACTTTCCACATTCGTCTCGTAGCTAGCTATCGCTAAAGTTGATTTTGTAGCTAGCTAACAAGCTGTTTTAGTCCCATTCCCTATTTTTGTGACTCTATAATTTAAGTAGCATTCTCTGAGACTTGGTTTTTGCACCGGCAATTCTATGTACTGCCCATTTAGACTGTTTTCACTGTCACTGGTATAGTTATTGTATATATTACAAGAGAAAAACAAAATGCAACTGCTTGCTGGACTATTGTATGTGAAGCTCTGCTCTCTCTCTCTCTCTCTGAAGGCTTCACAGAGCTAGAAGAGGACACTTCTAGTTGTGTTTTTTTTGATGAAATGCACCAGGAGCCTGCTTAACTGAATAGGAATTAAAAATGAAGCTGGTGGAGGGTTTGAGGATGTGCTGCTTTGTTTGCAGAGTGCTACGCAGATTTCCTGGCTGGGGACTTCGACGTGAAGACGTACACTGCTCAGGCTATTCACCATGCTGTCATCGCTGAACAGCTGGCCAAGCTGGCACAGGGCATCAGTCAGCTGGACAAGGAGCTGCACAGTCAGGTACAAAGCACAGCACAGCACAGCACAGCACGGCCACATGTACAGCATCATCTGTGTAATGGATTAGTGGCTCAACTGAAAATGAATATGCAACAGTATTCATAATGGATTCATACATTGGTGTGTAGTTTCAGAAACAAATGCCAAATTTTGGATCATTTTTGTGGTTCTGTAGTTTTTCCAGATTGGAAATATATAAATATTTTTTAAATGTCACCTGGACTTACAAGTGAGTACAAGGCAAGCAAAAAACATGAAACCAAAATGGTTAAAATACACCAAGGTGCTTTAATGCACTTGAATACAGCCTGCGCCCATCAGCACCGCACATCGCAAGGTGTGATACTGTCGATTCTGACATTATCACATAGTTCTGACACAATTATATTTTTTTTTTCAACGTTAATCTCTGTCCACCGCAACATTAACGCCACTAGGTGGTGGTAATGTTTTAGCTGCTTTGTGCAAAGGCTTTGGAGGATTTTGTGTCAGTGAAAGTGCATGTGTGTGTTGTATCTTCTAAATTAGCAGCCAAGTCCTTTTTATTATAGTAAATTGTGATTGTAAAATTGCTAATGACTATTTTCTTTAATGCCACCACTACTAGAACTCATCCACTGAACACATTTTGCCTGAATAACTGCAAATCTTTCAGTTATTGCCTCCAACTATTTAATTTAATTTATTGTTGTATTTATTTCTTACCCTATTCACAGTCATTGGTTTCAGTTTATTCCATTTCACAGTGGATGTGAAGCAGAAACTTGATAAAAACAATATCACACAGGGAAGTCAGTGGACAGGTTGATAGTGGTCAATACAAAAGAACCTGGTTTACTGTGTCTTCTGCATTTCTTTCTTCTAGGTTGTGGCCAGACATGAAGACTTACTAGCCCAGGCGACTGGGATAGAGTCTCTTGAAGGTAAAATCTGCTTTTCTAATTGCTACCATTATAATTTGAAGAGAAAAATGTAAAGTGGCAGCTTAATGGACTTGGGTTTTGGAATGGTTTCTCCTTCCAGGAAGCCATTGATTTTTAGTTAATTTTAGAATACTTTGCAAATCAATTGCAGGCACTTTTAACTTAGTTGAGATAAGTAATGCATTATGATTTTAGTAAATGTTGCCCACACAGCTGCACTAGATGACAAAAACATCACAACAAGTTCTTTACATTATATTTTACAAGCTTTCAAATCTGTAATGTGGGACCTCCCCTTCTGTACATAAATGCTATAAGAAACCTTTAAAAACAACCTGATCAACAGGATTACTAACCAGTGGTAACTGCATAAATGTTTGCAGAATTACCTGCAAGAGCAGTTACCTTTAAACATTCAGTTCTTGTGTTTAACCACTAGAGAGAGCCAGCATTTTTTTTAAAATGAAGAGTGTTATAAATTAGCTTTTTGAACCAGCATTTACATGTACTAAAAGGAAAAGCTGTTGGTGTTATTTTCAGGGGTCCTTCAGATGATGCAGACAAGGATCAGTGCTCTTCAGGCAGCTGTGGACAGGTAAATTACGATTTCCTCTGACTTGAGTCAGTTGGAATGTTTTATATGTGTGCATGAGCAGAGACATCTTTTACTTTGGTACATCTATTCACATTCACTCACAGCCTACCACAGATTTTTCTGTCAGCAGTGATAAAGAAATTGGTGAACTTTACTGGCTAGAGCAATATTCTGATGAGATAACTGAAGCTGATCCTACTATAAGAAACAGTTGTTTTTCTTTTCACCCACATGGCTACACAATGATTTATTTTCAGGTCCCCTGAAGATTAACCCTCTCTTTTATTGAAAACTAATGTATAGATATCTGACAAGGGTCAGTTTTGGAAGACCAAGGTCAACTCACATAAAGCAGCAGGACCACACAGAATCCTGGGTCAGGCCATCATGGCTACTGGCGTCAACCCTTATGTTCACAGGCTGGTCCTGCAGCACATGTAGCCTCCTTATCACCCTTTCAGTGTGCTTACTGCTCCACTGTGGACATGGTAACATCTGCCCTGTCCCACTAAGGGAAAAGATTAACACTTATGTTGGAGTACTATTTATAGATGTTTGCCTCAACACCTAATTATGAAAATTAGGCAGCTCCGCACCTCCCTCTGCAACTGGATTTCCTCACTCAACAGCCGCAGTCAGTCCAGATCAGAAACTACACCTCCAGCACCACCACACTGAGCACCATCACTCTGCAGGGCTGTGTGCTCAACCCACTCCTGTTTATGCTGCACTCCATCATCCAGCTACCTCATCATCAGCATTGATGACAGATGTGGACCCACATCAGCTAACAATGTATCCGTGAACACAGGGAGGAAGGAGGTTTTTCAACTTCAGGAAGACACATCGCTGACCACTGACAAACCACTTTAGGAACCAGCTTAATGGCACAAGTTTCTTGGAAGTGCACATCATAGAAGACATCCTCTGGACCTGGACATGTGACAGCACTGTACAAGAAAGCATAGAGGAGCTAAGCCTACCTCATTACCTGTGTCACTGTCTTGTATAAAAATTGCAAATTCACTGACTGACTGTTAACAACTAGTAAGTACAGAGAAGGAAATTATCATCACTTCTCTCCCATCCATTCAATAGATGAAGCACAATGCACCTGTAGACCCTGAGCTCTGTGAATGCTGAGCACACTTCAGCTACAGCCTTTTTTTACCCTCTAACATCTGTGAGAAGTTTCTGAATCATTAGGGCTTCCCTCAACCTGCAAGGATCCTAAACTGTGTGCGAGTGCTTAATATCAACAGCTTCAAACCCCTCACAGGAACCCATGTCTCCCCACAGATAATAATAATAGCTTGTTCGATAGTATTTTCTGTATGTCAGAAAAATTTCAAACATTAGTGTTTCTTCTTACTAAAAATCTGAAAACTGTTCAACAACATCCTTCACCTTCATCTAATTCCATACGATCTTCATTAACTATGATGAAGGAATAAGCTAATATACCAATGATACTGGTTTCCCTGCCCTGAGTACACATTGATTATTAATTGAAGAACTAGATCTGACTAAACAGGTTTTATAATACTTCTATTTTCACATAGTTTTTTTACTAATAGAGTTACACTATGCATGCTTTTGCAGGATAAGGACAAAGATAGTTGATCCCTACAACAAGATCGTGGCCAGGATTACTCAGCTTGCCAGACTGCAGGTGAGTCTTTACCACATGCTTCATGATAATTGTGTCACGTTAACGTTTCTGTGGTCGAGTGTGAATCAGTCAGTTTCTCATTTTAAATGGCAGAAGAAATAGACAGTTCTTTGCCAAAGGTTATCAATATATATATATATATTTGATATGAAGCTTTTCTGAACCCACAGAGAAAATCGACACTGTGTAGGAGAGAGGTTCAGCATTTGCCTATATGTAGGCAAGATATTTGTTGTGTGCTGAGCTCCGAGCTGCTGTGTGTGCGTGACTGAGCGAGCACACATGCTTAGCGAGAAACACTGGGCTGCAGTTCTCCTGTTTGTGCAGAGGGAAATCATGATTAAATATTGATGAAACAGCGGCTGTAAAAAGGTCAGTGTGATTCTGAGGTCTCTCTTCTGGGCTAATGGCTCAGTATGGCTCAGAGTTTCTGCGCGTGTATCACCAGCCTCAGTCTCTGGCCTGAGCCTTCAGTATGAGTTGGACGTGACTCAAGCAGCAGTCACTTAGTCACCGGAGAAGCCAAGGCCGCTGTTTGCCATTCTTCCCTTGTCAACAACACAATATCTTCCTCCAAATCCAGTTCAAATGAATAAGAATTAACATGTAATTGTTTTAATAAATTTAAATCCAGGTCACAGTCAGTTTCTTCTGTGTGTCAGATGCATCACTAGTTGACAACTACAGGTTAGCCCATTTTAGTCCTCTGAATCACTGCCCATATCTTTGGTTAGTAAATTGCCATCCTTCTAATCCTCACCTCATACATAATACTAATTTTCCAGAGGTATATGATGCATTGGTAAACTGAAAGCAGAGAAAAGTGAGTGGGGCACTTTCACAGATTTATATAAATGTAATTATTAAATACAATTTAATTCAAAATTTACTAAAGTAAAAATTCCAAGAACATGAATCTGGGCTGTTTGTTCCATAAAGGTGGTGACACTGGTGACCTAGATCCAAGCTTCTCTGTCTGTCCAGCATTGTAGAATCATAACTGTGTCTGCGTGTGATAATGCACACAAAAGCTACTTCATTAAAGAAATATCCCAATAAGATATTATGGCCTAAAGCACTCACATCAAAGTAAAGTAAAGACCACTCTTTTGTTTTTGATTTGTGCAAATGTTTTCTGTCAGCACATTAAGAAGCAGGAATAGCTCCATGGTTACCATATGAGTTGGCATAGCAACAATTCGCATGTCTTTGAAATCAAAGTTGCAGGCATTGCTGACCAACTTGACTGGCTGAGTACCACGTGTGAAACAATAATATTAGAGCCGTTTGCCTTTTCACAATCAGCTCTAAAAGAAAATGCGTGTTAGGAATTTACTTCCACTCACTGATATCTCTGAAGCATGGATAGCTTTATAATATAAGAAGCATAATAAAAGCTGGTGCAACTGGGCAGCTGTTAATGAGTAATAAACTAATAACTTGTGTATAGCAGAAGAGAGGGAGACCTTCAAAGACGTGTCCAAGGCGAGATGGATCTATGATGAGTTTCTTTTGCTGTGTCCTGCCTCCTGGAGCGTGAACAGAAGGCACCAATGATTTACTGCCAGCTGTAGTGCTGTGCTGTTTGGTGGCTACTCCAAACCAGCCCGAGACAGATGCATAGGACAGACTTTATGACAACATAGTAGAACTAGATCAAGAGCGCCTGTGGTCGAGTACATTACATCCCCTGCTGAACTTTCTTGACAATAGGTGATATCACATCCTGACATACTTTCTCTCGTCCTGATCCAGGTAGCCTGTGACCTGCTCCGGAGGATTATTCGGATTTTGTACCTGAGCAAGAGGCTTCAGGGTCAACTTCAGGGTGGCAGCAGGGAGATCACCAAGGCAGCTCAGAGCCTCAATGAACTAGGTAAGGATGTTCATGTTTGCTGATGTCTAATCTATAGTCTGTCTCATCAGTTTCTACAGAAAGTACAACTGTTGTTTGTGTTTTCTAGTAAGCAACACACACCAGGTATGCGCTTTTCACACCAGTGCAGATCCTCCAAGAACACCTTCACACTGCCAATACAGCGGTTTAAATTATTTTCATTGCAAACATTATGAAACTGAGAAGCTAGGCTTGTTGCTCAGGTTTTAATATTCAACACAAACACAAATTTTACCCCAAGGAAAAAAAAAAAAAAACCTCAGCAAAATAAATTAAAAACAGATTAAGTGAACAAACTAGGCCATTTTGTACACGTCTAAAATGCTCTAAAAAATCATACAGTCAAGAATCACACTCTAAACAAAGTTGGGTTGTCCCATGTAGAACACTCCATCATAATATGTTTTAGAAGGTTAAACATTTTCCATATTTCTCATAGCTGTAGTAGAAGTGGACATAAGGAAGACATTTGGCAGCAGAACGTGTTTCTGAAGCAGTGGTAGGCTTCGCTTAAGTCGACACCGCAGATGTGTTTTAGTCTAGAGGATCACAGGAACAGGGGATTGTGCCACAGCTTCTGTGACGACAGGGCTGTTGACCTTTTTAAAAGAGAGCTTCGGGCCTGCTGTGTCAGCTGTAGGGAGCAAGGGACGGGGCTCGGGGATGGCTTTTGCAAATTATGACAGGTTTTGCTGATTTAGCAGTACAGTGAAAAGCAAATACGTTTTAAATTTTAGGAAATCTGACAGACTCATTTATGCCTTTATTTCCATTTTTCTCAATTACTTGATGCCTTGTTTGTTTACCTTAATAGAATTTTGAGCATAAAAAGCTCTGTGATAAGACTATGTTATTGCCTCTTTGTTTCTTTTCCTGTTAGGTTCAGAAATCCTTATGATGGCTTTATGACTACCTACAAAATGCTAAATTATATCAGTGGCGCTTTGCTGTCCTGGTCTTTCAGAGCCTTTTCTGTTCTTGTGCTAGGGTTCTCGAATGTTCTTTAATGTATTGTATGAATGAATCACACAAATTTTACTGCCCACTGAACACCCAAATACCTTATTATAATACAGAATGAAGGTGGGGTCATACTGCACACATCATTAAAGTTTCATCCAGCACAGCATTTGACTAAATCTTGAGACCCATGTGTTAACATTTTTACTGCAAGGTCAAAGTGCACCTGAAATAAACTAATAGAAGGAATAATTTACATAATGCAGATTATACATAACACTGTTTAAAGAAAAGTTCACCTCAAAATAGAAATACTCAAACTAAACACACAATGATGTTTTGCCCATATGTTTACAAAAGTGAAATGAAGCAGTCTTCTTAATACAGCTCCATAGCAAACTCATAGCATTATCATACATTATTGAGACCCTCTTTGCGACCATATGTCAGGTATTTACTGGTGTTTTTTTCTGGTTTAGTCCCTGTAACACATTTCTATTAGGGGTGTAATGCTTCAGAGACCGCAAAACTTAGTTTAGTCTTCCAGAATCCTGCTCCACTTCCTCATTTTTATTCAAATACTCTCTCAATACATCCTCAGATTCAAACTCGATACAATATCCTAGAAATCTAGTATTTCTTGTTGTAAGACGACCTATAAATGACCTTTGTGTAAAGAAAGTAACATTGTGTCCAGAGTATCATTAGCCACATTGTCGAGACAGTACAGAGTATGGATGATCGGTATTTTGAGAGACCCCTCACTCCCCAAAAAAACATAACAAAAAAAAAAAAAAAAAAAAACGAAAGCGAAAGCGAAGTAAAAACCAAATTGTTGCTCAAAAGTTAGGATTTGTATCAAACCATGGATCTAGAGAATCACTACACCCCTAATATCTACAGTCGTATCTTTGGCATACTTTGATATTCCACTTTCTGCACTAACTAGTCATTTGCTTTTATTGACTGGAAACCAGCCCATCATGAAATGCCTGTGCGAGCTTGTGAGCTAGATGCTGCTGCCCACGGCTTTACAGGGAGGTGCTTGTTCAGAACAAGCAGGGCTTAACTAGATGGACTTGTGGGCTAGTACAAGTGAGCTGTAACCTCAAATGTGCTTCTACTTCTTGATGCGTTGCTGAAAATGTTATTGCCAGCATTCATATGCTTTGACCTACATTTTTAGGTGTTTGGGTCCTCAGTTAGTTTGTTTGTATGTTGGACAGTATTTGATAATGAATAAAGACCGATTTAGAGGGGCAACTCTGTTAAAGATGCCAAAAATTTCCAACCAATATCAAATTACCTTTCTTTCCATAACTAAATGTTTTCGTAAGTTTCACTCTAACTAGGTAGTATGACTTGTTGTCTACCACATCTCTGGTCACAATAGCTGAATTTAAATATGGGATGAAAAGCAATAATAATAATGCATAATGGCACACATTCTGATAGAATGTTTTAAAGGCATTTGTGGAGTTGCAGTTGTTTGTACACTAAAAGAATGAAGTAGTTGTGTGTGGAATAAGAAAAATAGAACTTGAAAGTCCTTGCATAGTTTCAGACTAGAGTGCCTGATTCAGGAAGCTACATAAACCCTTGAATGCCACTCATTTATTGTAGAGAACTAAGAAGTAGGAGATAGTCAGCCTTTCCTTTATTTTGGTAAAAAAAAGTCCTTCAAGTAGTGGACATGAGCAATAAACAATATATTTCTGTTTCTGCTTAAAATAAGGTGCTCACAGTTCACTCTCATCTGGCTGTCGCTCCCACTGCATCAAAGGATATTTTGCATTTAAGTTTCCTTGTAGTGTAGCTTACTGCAGTTTGTATTTGTCAAACTCAGCAAGGGGACACGGGGCTAAAAAGCCAGGTGTCATTCACAAATAATGACAGCTGTTGCTGTCTCAGCTTATGAATGTGTAAAAATGTTACTGTCAGATGTCACTGCCTAACATGGGAATACATCATATAAAGGAGGAAGTTACACAGCACTACACTACATTACACATTTTAAGGGAACATCAAAGCTCTAATCATTCCCTTTTTATGAGTGCAGTGACACATAATGTGATCTCAGCTACCCTTTTGTCTTAGCACTTCATAGTCTTGCTTAGTATTATCTAGTAATAGTTGGATATGTTCCTAGAACCGTGTGACCTTTTGGTGTCAGGAAAAGTGATATTGATATCACCGCCACCAGTTATCTGTGTGCCATACTGCACTTCGCTATCACAAGGCATTAGGTGTGACAATGTGTTTTCAGCAGCCTGTGCCTGCTAGCCTGTGACCACTTCTCACAGACGCACACACACACACACACACACACACAGGATTGCATGAATTCCATTGGCTGCAAAAAGCTTTTAAACATGGTAAGTGTCCTTAGTTTTCTCTAGTATAGCAGCAAGCTTGTATAGGTGATACAGTGTCAGCTTCTTGTCTCTGCTGTGCCTTTCAGTTGTTGCCCAACAATTCCAACAATTTTTCAAGTAGGCTTTGCTGCTTCGTGTCTTGTTTTGGTTCACACACTGGCTAGTCCTATAATAAGTTTTTTATGGGTCCTAAATCTTTTTCTGGAGTAGCTAAAGGGAATGATTTTAATAAAGTTTAACATTTAATTTCAGTGCTATTTCCTTAACATAGAACTTACCACAATTGAAAAATCTCTAATATAAACCTATATGGGTGCTGTATATCTAAAGTATACGAAGTTATGCCCACAAACACAGACATTTGTCATCAGTAGAAGAGGGATACTAATTTTGCTTTGTAGATCTCCTGACTTGATTTCACCATGAGCCTGATATGTTGTTTTTAGTGTTAGCTAGGGTGCCATGGAATTTGGTTCACATATTGAAGCACCTCCTCACTGTAGTCAATTTGTGATCCTGTCACTTTTCCTCCAGCACTTCATGGTTTTTAAATTTCCGTTTATCCACTACCCAGGTCTATAACCAAATACTTGCAAAAGCAAGAAACAGCAATGACATTCTTACCAGCTCTAGCTGTACTTTGTGTTATCATGGGGGTGGCAGAACCCAGTTGGTAGAGCAGTTGTCTATGAACCCCAGAGTTAGTGGTTTGGTTTGATTTGGTTCCTCCAAGGTACCTTCATCTGATTTTGTTGATCCAGCACCTAAATTATAGTTATAGTTCTATAATTTATAGATATGCACAATGATTGACAAAGATAGCAAATAAACTTACTAAGTTTAGCCACTCATGGTGTCAGTTCCAATAGAAGTTACCATTTGGTATTAAATTCTGATTATCAGTGTGGCTTGTTTGTTGTTGCTGCTTTACTGATAGGACAATGTGGCCACTATAAGCACATAATTAGACAGCTGCACTGACGTGTCAATATGGTATACAGTGATGGCCCGAATGTCATTACTGACAAATACACTAATAGAGTAATATATACGTAATTTTGTTAGTAATACAGATTATCTTAACACACAGTACTGTAGTTTCCAAAGGCTGCCCCTCAGATGTCACAGACCCCCAGTGGTCTGGTGTGTTCTTTCATATATCTAGTTCTGCATGAAGAAGCAGAATAATAGGGGATACTGACACATATTGTGCCTTTGGTTGTTTATTAGAAATGGTGACAAACAATATAAGGTATTCTATGACTGTACATAGTTATTTGTCTTGCTCGAGTTAACCAGAGAACAACACGCACCTTTGGTTAGATACAGAGTTATAACTGAATTGTCCTTTAGAGCACTCCATTACATTCCACAATAAATAGCAATAAATTACCCTCTTCAGCTGTAATTGTTCAGCTGTAAATGCAGTCTTGAACTCACAAACATTCTGTTGCTGGCAGTTTCCCTTTTTGCAGTTTATGTGATGATTATATTAAGGAAACACCATCATTTATGTTTTTACCTATTCCTCAGAAAACAGATCTTTTCTGTGTTCCTTTTTCTTCAGTCATATTTTTTTGTGTTCCCTTAGTAAGCTGCCCAAAATATATGTATGCCATTGTTAATGAGCTTATTTAGTTTTAAGTTGTTAAAAAGCCGTCTTTGTTCCATAAATATTTCCACAATACTTTTCACACTTTATCTTCCTAAAAAACACCAGTCTTTTCTCAATTGTCACCTCTAAAAGTCCCACAGAGATTTACAACAAAAATTTGACATATTTACATTTTATTTAATCCCATTATTCTGCATCCTGTGAGCATAGACATTTTTGTCTAGCTTCTGTGTCCTCGAAGGTGACCTTCTTATTTCTCCTGGGGTCAATCCATGAGTTGTGGATGACCACATTGTTAGGTGTTGGGTCAGCTTCAACCACAGACACCACCCTTTTCTTCATCTTGCTCTTCAAGACCTTTTGGAACTTCTGCCGCGTGAAAGCATAGAGGAGTGGATGAAAGATGGTGGTACCATAGGCCATTACAAGGAAGCCCAAGCGGAGGCGGGCAGTTAAATCACTGGGCCCAGTGCTGAGAATGATGGTGTTGAGCACAGTTATTGGAGTCCAGCAAAGCAGGAATGTGGAGATAATGAGGAGAGACATCCTGAAGACTCGTTTTTGTCTCTCTCGTCTTTCCCGATGGCGCTTTACTGCTCTCCTTAGGGCAATAATGACAGACACTGAAGCCCGCATGCCCAAAGGTGCATTCCCACCTGCCCTGACTCCTGTGCTGCTCTGTGAAGCGTCGGTCGACTCTGCATGTGTTGCAGTGCTTAAAGAGATAGTATTTTTACTCTTTTGCTTTTTTTTAGGTAGGTTGTGCTGAAAACGTGTTCCAATACGAATATTAAGCGCTTGAAGGATCTTGTAGTAAGTCACCAGCATTACCACAGCTGTAAAAAAGAATATTGGGATCTGTGCAAGCAGGTGGTAGTACAAACCTAGCTCTGTGTAGTACTCATTTGTATGTGCATCTGTAACCACCTCAGTTTGGTTCACAAGGTCCGAACCAGAATTAATAAAAAAGCCTACTTCCATAAAGGGAACCAGGAAACTGAAAAAGGATATAGCCCAAATGGATCCCAGCAGAGCCACAGCTCGGCCCATTGTAAGCACACGGTTTGCGGGCCGCACTGAGATGTCATATCGGTCCACAGTGATGGCAAGGACGTTGGCAGCAGTAGCAACACTTGCAAAGGAAACGCAGGCCTCATGGAAACAGCTTATCATGGCTGTGTCTGCCTCCATAGGAAGTAGCACCACCACGGCTGTCAGAGGGATACAGCATACACATACCTGTAGGCATACAAGAATTCCAGTCACATCCTAGATCTAGATATATTGTTTTCCATTTATTATTGAGGTTATTAATATTAGAAATGAGCACCAGATAAAGCTAGAACATATGCCCTGTTACATGTGGATTCAAAAGAACATCATATGATTGTGTCAATCCAAACTAATCATTATCATGCTTCTACACCAGAATTATCACAGATGTCATACCTTACTATTAATTGCCTTAGCACTGTTACCTCATAGTTAATTATAACTACAAAAGGTTTGGACATGTAAATGAAAATATTCAGAGATATAAAATGTTTGCCTTTTGCCTGTAGTACAGTTATCAAATGCATATGTATGGCACCTGACAATAGAGGTGGACAATGGGGGAAGTGCGTTTAGTTGATCAAGTATTTCAAAATTGCAAAATAAAAAGAAAGTTAAGAATTTTAATTCACCAACAAAGCAGGTGTATGTAAAATGTATTTGACATCTAAATCTGTTGTAATGAATTTGTCAGAACCACCAACCACATCAGAAAGAGATCACCAGTGTGGGTGAATAAGAGAGAGTGCACATATGGACAAGAAAAATGTGAAACTGAAACACAATGTTATGTAGACCTGTCAACAAAAAGTACATCAGCTCATCAGTACTAAATTCCACACTACCAGTCCTCAGGCTATACTGTATTTTAATAAAGTAATAAATTCCTGTTTTCTGCAGTTTGGGACTCACCAACACATCAACGACATGCAGGTTCATGGTGATGATGTTGGAAACAGAGCTGATGAGGTTCTGTTTCATACAGTAGAGGACCAGAACAGTAAGATTGGAGCTCAGGCCCAAAACTATCTCCAAAATCAGGAAGCCTGTCAGAGAAACCTAGCAGCAGAACAGAAAAGAACATAATTGAAATTAAGCCTTTTAGTGTGGCATTATAATTTTAGTTTATACATTTTTTCATTATTAATAACAGGAAAGATTTGATTTATACTTTTATAAAACAAAGTTTTTTTCTTATACTTAAATATTCAACCCATGAATTAGTTAGTTGGTTAATTTACCAAATTCCTAAAAATATCAAATACCTAAGGAAACTCTGGGTTGATTATCCAGGAAGCAAATATCATCACATAATGCTGATTTCATTTAGCAATCAACTATGTGTGTATAAGGCTTTAGCAGTACCTGGAAGCTAATGGGGTAGATAGCCTCAGAGGAAGACATGTCAAGGTCATAGGGGACAGCAGTGTCAAGCACCGTCATGTTGCTCATTGTGGCTGCAGAGATCACCACTGGGGATGTGCGCATTATCCTGATAGGATGAATAGGCCTAGGGTTTGCACAGAAACGGTCTTGATTAAAAAGTGAACCATGGTATAGTAAATGTTACTAGATGATTTTTAACTGTAACTAGATCAGCAAGCTTGCAGCTAGTACCGCCTTTTGCTCTTTGTTAAGAATGTAATGTAAACATGCAATGGGAGTCAGATTACTAAAACAGCTAAAGGGCTGTTAATAGTATGGTATTCAATACTCTTGACATTGCTGCTTCAATAATAATTTATCTATTCATATATCTTTACTTTTTACTTTGGTAAAAATCCACAATATATATATATATATATATATATATATATATATATATATATAGAAATGAAAGCAAAAAAGGAAAAAAAAATATGTGTCTTGTCTGTAAAAATGAGCTTTTACAGGATATCTGGAAGTTGAGTCATGATCTATCCAGATAAATTAATCTAGATGAATAAGAATCTTCACCGACTATGGATACTTACTAATTTTAACTCATTGAAACAGCATGAGGAGCAACAAAATACACACTTTGTATTTTTCCCCGTGGTTGACATTCAGTTTTCTTGGAAACATTAGAAATATAGGCCCTAATTGCATAACAAGGGACTTGTGACAAACAAGGTCGTCCAAGTTGAAAGCTCTATACAATAGCTATCATCCTGCACATACTTGTAAGCCAGTTAAAAAAGATGCTAACAATGAAGGCTCTAAGCACTTTCTAAGAATTTTCTATGGTGTTGATTGAGATGTTTGGTACTAGTATTAAAATTAGTACATGCCATAAAGTAAAAGTGCCTCAAATGTCCAGTTTATATCAGGGGATATTAGCTTTTCTGACCTAGACAAGGTAGGTTAAGGCAAAGCACAGGCAAACCAAGAAAAATCTATCAAAGTGTAGTTGCAAAGCATCAAGTAGCATCTGATATTCCCTTCTCCTACACCTTTCCAGCATAAGATCAGTTAAAATTTGTTTCTTCTCAGAAAGGTTTAAAGAATCTGTCTGGCAAACAAGCGATCCGAGAAGCCTGGTTTGCTTGCTGGCCATAAACAAACCAAATGCAACAATACTAGAATAGGCGGTTTTTCGACCTTGGGATCTCTTATGGTTTGGACTGCAGGGAAAACTTGAGTACAGGTGTGATACCAGACTTCAACTCACCACTCCCTCCCAGCAGTGACCTCTCCAGCTCAGCAGCGAAAGAAGTGGTCACAAGGAATTTGCTGTCTCATGTCAAAACATCCACCATATCCCGACTTTACAAGATGACTCTTCGTTCTTCTACTTGATTTGCAGCATTCTTTGTGTCAACATTTTGAAATTTCACAGACAGTGAAAAGACTTCCATGGGTTTTAGCTTACTGGCTCCTCTCAGGCGGAAGGAAAAGTCTGTTTGTGAAATACACAAAGCAACACACACCCACCCATCATAGGGGGGCATGTGGTTTGCAACATAAGCGGTGCACTAAGATCAATGCTTTCTTTCATGCAAAGCTCTGTCTCATTATTGTCCGTTGTGCTTGGACTGTTAGCTCTAGTGTCATCCCCGCCTAAAATGATGCCAGTGTCAGAACAATCCTCCTCTTTCCACTACTCTCCACTCAGGTACATTCTTCAAACTTGTCCCTTTATTTAGCTGGGTGTGATGCATGTCCTTATATGGTACATAACTTCATACATCAGGTTTGTGATTTGTTATTCCTCGGTACAATGAAGGGAGAAAGTAGAGATGGCAAATGCTAGGTTCCAAAAGAAAGAGAAAACACGTTTGCGTGGTTGATCCACCATACTATACCCAGCTGAACCCTGAGTTGCACTAAAAGCAAGGGACTAATCCCTTGACTCTTGGACACCCGCAGCCCTCTTACTGCTACTTGATCCTTTACAGACTGCAGGAGAGGAATAGATTGAAGTAGAGAGTGATGTCATGTTCCTTTCTCATCATCCTCGTTATCCCCTTTCCTTGTATTTGTCCGTCGTCACATTCCATCTTTGATCCTACAAAGGGGTGAAGGGTGGAGATTTTTAGTGAAACAGAACAAAAGAAAGAAATTTGTCCTGTCTTGAAATTAGTTTCCCTGTTGCATCACATGTTCACCATGTTATTTGAACTTATCTATCATCCCCCGACAGATAGCTTGCTCTTTCTGCCCTAATTGGACGCCTGTGTCTGTGAGTGTTTGAGCAAGTGTTCGCATGTGTGCCGAATGTATGTTTAATCAGTTTTTGATGCCTCGTCTTTTGTCTTTGATGGCTCTCGTCATGTGGTGTTGAGCAAATCAGTGGTGAACACTGTGAATGGGGTCTCTGCTCACCCTCTCAGTGTATGGAATAATTTGCTGTCTAACTCTCACAACAATGGGCCACACACTGTCACATATTGTTCGATCAGATTGTTTCTGATAAATACAAGAATACAATATATAATTTTGTGACCGTATGTTTTTAGACAACACTTAATATTTATAGCATGAGGTTAAATCCAATGAAGTGTGACCCATGCACCAAAATTATTACTATTATACTATTATTCTTAAGGGTGCAGTCCAAGATGAGCGAGATAAATCTGTGATCCATGATGTTTTGAATCCACAAATTAATGCTTTTTCATCAAACCGTTATCCCAAATGTAACTACAAGACCAAATGCCATAATACCCAAAACATAAATTTTACTTACTATTTTTAAGTCATTCCTATTTATAGTAGTAAGATTGCAAGTTTATTGAAACTTTTTTAGGAACGGGTGACACACTTTCTACATCCTACTGCAACTGATTCAAACAAACAGTAGGCTTCACAAAAAAACAAGCAATGCCTGCAGCATATAACATTTTGCTGAAGTGTTGGGGACATATTGACAGGCGTGGGCATATTCTAACCATAACCATGCAAAACCTACACCTAAAACCAACCAACCAATCACATTCAGTCAGATTGGACACCTACTACTCTACACCTACTACCTACTACAAAGCTGCCTTTAGGCTGCATTTACATAAAGTATACTTTTTAAGAGCTTCCTGGATCTGTGGCGACTATTAAATCAGTGAATTTGAAAGAATTTGTCAGTTAGTAGATAATGAAAAGGGCATCTTATTTAATACCCATAATTGGCCAGTCATTAATTAAGCATTATTGAGCATTTTGCCTCTCTAACATTGCACTAAAGTTTGCCAAGTGTGCCTTTGTGCTGGTACATAGGCTGGTTTAGCAGCTTTACACATTTGTATATTCTGTGTGGTGATTAGTTTGCATTTTGTGAAAAAAGTATTTGTGTGTTTTCAAAGCCAAACCAGCTCCATGCAAGTAAGTACATTTAACATTTACAGGCACAAGATTAAGTAATAGCACTGTTTGCAATTGTTTTGTTTTTTTGCATAAATTGGTGGTGAAATGTAATCTGATCCCCTATAAAGTCCAAAACATCTACTAACCCAATTTTTCTAAGCTGATGTAACACAAACCACCCTATATGTGTGTCTGAACAAACATATAGGCTGACCATGGAGAAAGTAAATGAAACACTAGGACGTCTGATGTTATTGAACACCAAATTGAGTCAGATCTTGGAAAACCCGGAGTCCAATCAATGAAACAAGAATCAAGGGGTAGTGCAGAACTACTTGATGTATAAAATACCCAAACTATGTCAGTGTGCTATTTACAAGCAGCCTTGCAAAAAAGTATTACAATCAGGACTTTTTGATTTGGGAAGGGCTACAGAATAATATCATAGTTATGGGATATTCATCAGTCCACAGTTTGTCTATAAATGGAGATGATTTGATACTGTGGCTACTCTCCATAAAAGTGGGATGCCCAGCCAAGATCACTTCAAAAGCACAAAGCAGAAATGTCATCCAAGATTAACAGCTACAGACTTCATGATTTGGGGCTACTTTGCTGCTACTATCTTGCAATTATGGACTTTGATGCTGGGTGATGAAGGAGGACAATGACTCTAAATATTAAAGTAAATCTACTACAGATTGACTTCACAAAATATGCCTATTGGAGTGGCCCTGCAGAGCCCAAACTTCAACCCAATAGAGATGCTATAGAATGATCACAAGAGACCCATTTACATCAGAACAGGTGCAGGTCTAATCCACAGAAATCCCTTATTATTGCCAAAGGTGGTTCAACCAGTTATTAAAATATTGTTATCATTACTTTATGCACCATCATTCTGTATGTTTAATTGATGTGGTCAAAAAAGACTGCTTGTGTTTTATCAGCTTATAAATATTGTGTATTTACATTTCGCATTTCGAGACCAATTTTTGCCAAAAACTGTGACTGTGCAGTTACTTTTTCTTGACTTTTTATATAACTGTATTTATATATTACATATAAAGTTAGGTATTATATACATTTTGTAGTATTTTTTTTAGTTCTTTGGATCTTTAAGCCTTCGCTGACTTTTTGACTTTTTCATTTTCAGAGTTTATTATATTTTGCTCCTTTGACACGTGCAAAATAGCTTTATTTAAACTTAATATTTGGCTTTCTGGTTTAATGCAACATCTTTTTGGCTTAATGCAGCTTCTTTTCTCGTCTTGTCTTTTGTCTGTATTTTCTCTTACATAAAATATTTGTCCTCTGGACGACCTCATTGTTAGAACGGTTTCAAATGAGTTCGGTCTACTGTCACCGTCTTATTAGTGTTGTGTTGCATGAGGTTTCCTACATTAAGTGAGCTGGGCTCTTTGGGAGGCAGTGAACTCAGCTTAGCTTTTGAAGATTCATGTTCCTCGCTGTTTGACAGCTACTCATTTAGTCTAATTATTCTCCACTCAAAATAATCACTGCTAGAAAATCGTGAGTCATGGTTTTAACAACATGTCAGCATGCTGTGTGTTTATCTAGAGCTGAATGTGTTGATTTTACACTGCCTTCGTGCACAACACATTTACACTGGTTTGTCAGCACGCCGATAACGGTGTTAGTATGTGATTGTTGTGTGTGTTGGTTTACCTTTAGAGAAAGACCATTCCTCAGTTCCTTGGTCTCTCGGAGTGCTTCCCTTCCCTGTAGGGCTTTGTAATCTCAATCCCCAAAGATAGCGTAGTGCCCACAGGTGGTAAGCCTGAGTGGCTGAGGTTTAGCTTAGTAGTCCATCATTCAAGGATCTTACGCCACACTGTTGATTTACTTCAGGATGGAAATTTGAGTGGTAGAAAGTATGCAGCCACAGATCCTGGAGGGAATGAGATACTGACACTGCTGCTCTGCCTCCCCCTCTCTTCTCTTTGCTCTGCTTCTTTTTCTGTCAGTCTGTCTCTCCGTCCTGCTTCCTGCCTCTCTCTGTATCTGCCTCCAGTAGCCCTTCCTACTCATCCATCGCTCCCTCCCCCTCCTTCTCCCCACTCTGAAACTGTCTTCTCTTTTTTTTCTTTTACACCCCTGCACTTTACTAATTGGACTCACAAAGCAGATTTTACACTTTCTTCATATCTTTTCACTCCCATTCCTTATGTTTTTTTTCTTTTTATTTCACATCTATGTTTGTGCTGCCTATACTTTTCCTGTCATTGTTTCCAGCATATAGGACAACACAGCCTTATTGTCGTTGAGTCCTTATTGCTTTCCCTTTTCCTATGAAAATCTTTCCGAAAGTTTGTTTGCCTTTGTTAAAGGACACAGGTTTCCAGGTAGGAAGTGGTGACCATGACAATAGTACGGACAGCATCCTTCCTCTTAGGACTTTGGCCACGCCTCAGCTGTTTGTGTTTACATAGCACCTGCTTGATGGTACATGCTTAATTGTCCCAATCTGGCTACCATTGGAGCAGTCACTGTGTTGCCCTTATTGCCTGGCGAGCCTATCTGCAAGGTAGCTAGTGAGTGGACTAATTACAACTACTTGGCATTGGCATGGCAACAACAGCACTGTTAGCCAAAGCAAACACAGACTGATGGATCAGAATTCAAATCAGGGCTTGTCTGTTGTCTTCCAGGATATTCTCTTCTACACTCATAATACCAGAATTCTTGATTTTTCACATCTCCCCAATCTGGTCATTGTATCTTGACTCTTCATCTCTCGCTCTTTGTCTGTTTATTCAAGGAGTGTAAAGCAAAGATGATGGTTTCCAGTCCGACTGTTTTACTGACATGCGCAACTCAGTGGGAGGCATGTTTTTCCCCAGATACAAGTCGTTAGTGAGAGGGAGATACTGTAGATGGCAGACAGCAGGGTTATGGAGAGCAAGAAAAGACAGTTGCACACTGTTTCTCTGTTCAAACATGTGCATGATGTGTGAAAGGCTAGTTTCACACCTAAAATTGCTATAAGCACAATAGAGTGCAACAGAATTGCTTCATAAATGTTTAATGAATGCATTAAAATTGCAACCTGATATCTTGGCTTTCTGCTTTCAAGCCTGAAGGATGCTGTATTTTAAGTCCCCAGCTACGCTATTTCTAACAGGGGTGCATATGAGTGAACACAAGTGCATGGCTGTGTTTGTGTGCACTTTATAGACCAGTGAATCATGATACCTTATAGTGTTAGAAACAGCTTTGAACAAGGTCAAGATTGCAATAGTCTTTAGAGTTAATAACTTATGTAACAATTATTGGAAAAGTAAATCTTGGCAAAACATGCTCATTTGGAAAAGGTCTATGTTAATTTTAGGCACAGCAACCAACACAACCCATTAAACCAAAACTGAAGTCCCATGCTGTATGTTCTTACTGGCAAGCAGACAGGGATTACTTTGATTTATGTTATTGTTAGAAACACATGAATCAGCAACTGTTGGACTGAGGCTAAGCTTGAGTCATCAAAATTAGGATGCAGAGGCTGTATCATAACAAATAAAAGTAGCTATGCACATTTAGTCAAAAACAAAATTATATTTTAAGAAGAGATAAGAATTACTAAAATGTTGCTAGAAAGTGTATACAGTATTAACACTGGAAATATTAAGAGATGATTGTCAAATTTTATTTGCATTTTGCACAATTAAACTAGCTCTATAGCTTATTTCCTTCAGGCAAGTGTTGCATGGTTAATCTAATCCCAATTGCGATGTTAGCTCGTGTGATTACATAATTCCAAAAGGCTGTAATTTAATTAAATAAATATGTCCATGTGTGAACGTGACAACCTGTTCTGTGTGCAGTTTGCTAATTGCCTACACGCACAATAAAGAGATGAGCAGTCAGTCGCTGCTTCACATGAATTCTCGGTGTGCGGTGTTGTCAATTTAGCTCCATTGTCATTAGAGTTAGTGACTTTTTAGATGCCTTTAGCGACCTCAAAAAGAGACCAACGACAAATCTAGACACTTTTTGGTGAGATAGTGTGTGGGGAACAGCAGAATAAAGATTGAATGAGCTGTGAATAGGTTGAAAGGACCATCAATGTATCCCTATTGTTTGTCCCATGAAACTACTTATTCTTTGTTTTTGTTAAAGTTAAAGGTAGATTAATTATGACTATTTAGATTTAATTTTAACTTAGCAAAACATGCATGGAGATCAGCAGTTTAAGTTAATTCGATGACGTGTTCGGATTAACTGATTCATGATCATAGGATTCTTGATAACTAATTAAGTTGACTCTTTATTATATGACAATTGCAATATTGTCCACAATAATTATAATATGAATTTTGCATGAAATCGTGCAGCCCTTCTTCAGGCAAAGTTCATTGCCTGAAGGAAATGGAAAAAATAAACGCATATGTTCTTGCTTGACAAAAAGCAGACACACACATACACTTGTTTTGGTAGTTATCCATGACTGAGTATTACAAGGTGGACAAGGACATCAAATATGAATGTGTTGTTTTGTGAGCCAAGCTAATGCTTGCAACGTTATTTTAACCATTAACATTAAATTGTTTTTAAGCAGGAGAAATGTTTCTGGCACAGTTCTAAAATCTATCAAGTGTATTACCTTACAGTTGCAGCCCATGGCAAATGTAAAAGTGTAGCCAATGAAATTAGAAGATAGAACGTGTCCAAGTTATCTGTAGGTATTATTATGAATTTGAAACAGTGCATATACGGTATATGTCTGGATATTTACTTATATCCATCAATGTGCTCTAACATTTAGCAATTCCTAACACTGGTGAATATCACACCACAATCAGAAAGTGTTACAGTTGTTACATAAATAAATTTATTGACACAGATGTGGTTAGAGCTCAGGCAGAGAATGAGTAAATGAGAGAATAGTTTGCTACCTGTAGTAAGAGCGCTTTTTTGTTCACTGTGACATGTTGGGATCATCTGTGTGGAGGAGTCCCAGGATTTATTGGTATTATTTTACCAGCTGTTAGTGTAAAGTTGTCCTTTGATGCACTTGAATTTATTGATGGAGAAAGGGTTTGTGATAGATAAAAGGAAAGGTAATTTTCTTGAAATGTAAATGCAACTGAAAGGACTTAAATTGTTCAAAATACAAACCTTACAACCATTATAAAGCAATGCGATTAGTCATTTAATAAATTATTTAAACCATATTACTTAACTTTTTTTTTAACAAAGTTAAAATCATTTGGCGCATTTCTGAAACCATATGAGCACACAGATGGGCAGCAGTGAAGTGGATTAGGGTGCAGGGGAGATCATTTTGGGTGTTTGTTTTATTTGATGCTTGTCATTGTAGAAATATGGTTCACAAGTCACAAGTCACCTGATCCAAAATATGTGCTAACTCCTAATGGAGTAAGACCTCAGAATCCTCCTCATCTCAATGATAATTATTTCCTGGCTGTTACATATGCTCTTGTATGTGGGAATCAGATCCCCCCTGCTGCCTGTTCCCGTCCCCAACTTACTCTGCTGATTAGCTTTGTCACCAATGTGATGTTGAGGTGCACACCCTGCCATGCAACCATTACAATGCTCTGATAAATTTAAGTGTTGTAAAGCAATTTGTTTTTGCGTATGAATAACTTTGATTATTGGCAATAGCCATCTCCTTTTGCTATGAAGAATGAGCTAAATGAATTCCTCCTGCAGAGAAAACCGGGCACATCTGTACCAGTACACAGCTTATCCCCTAGGAACCAACACATAATATCCAATGACCTGTGTTGTGTGTGTGTGTGTGTGTGTGTGTGTGTGTGTGTGTGTGTGTGTGTGTGTGCGTGTGTGCGCCGGCGCACACATGCATGTGTGTGTGTAGCTTAAAGCATGGCATGGCATATTAGACGGCCCTCTGAGCACATTATGACAAAAGTCAGAAAAGACCAACCTCTCTCTTTTCCTCTCTCTCTCTCTCTCTCACCAACACACATCTAAACAAAGGGGCTCAGCTGTTCCATCGTGGTCTCTGGCAGGCTTTGTACTTGGGTTGAGGCTTTGAACGGATTGCTTTAGAATTGAATGTGGCTCCTGCCCAATTCCCCGGTCCTCTTTGCCTCAGCTCGCCACCTGCCTGATAATACTCTCCGTCTCTCTTTGGGAAGAAGAGCAAACAATCTGCAGCTCTAGACAAATAGCACATCTGAAATGGTTTAATATCAGTCCCCACACCTCAATGCCTCTCCTCTTGTAATCAGCAGCTGATTTCCATGCACTTTCTTTCTGATTTCTCAGCATATATGGCTGGCAGAAAGGTGCTAATACTCAGGAACATTTAAGTCTGGGCTGTAATCAACAGAGTTGGGATGATATAATGATAATAAAACACACATACACACACACACACACACACACATTCACATTCACATTTTATTCATGAAGATAAAAATCAGCGACAAACTTCAGTTGTCATTTTTCCCACTTGAGAGGTGATAGTTGTCCAACATCAGCAGTACTAAGGACCAATTCCAAAATTCCAAAATTGGAACTGCAGCGGGGTTTACAAAAATCAGGGATTTGTTAAAAAAATAAAATAAAAAATCAATCCCTTAGAACACATGTTGGACTTATTTCACTGTCTGGTTTCATATGTGCCTACCACATCTCCTTTGTTTCTCCTTTCTCTCTCTGCCTGCCTTTGTTCGTCTAAGATGAATATACTTCGTGGACAAGTCAGGATTACAGTTACTACCTCTAAACTTTTCAATGGGGGCTCCTTTTTTACCTGATATTCCTCTCCTTTAGCGTTATTGTTATTTATTAGTATGTAGGTTTGCCTTGACTCTCTACCTACTTAAGATGGAAAATCTTAAGTAACCCTTCAGCAGTCAATCTAAATCTGAAAAACAAGGGTCAATCCTTTGAAAACAGCACTATCCACACTGGTGCTTTGAACAGGGAGCAAAAAAGGCCATGTTTGTCAAACTGGAACCATCCTTTTTTCAGCAGAGGAGGTGGCTTAAGACTTATCAGATACTTGCAGTGCACTTCTTTTATTTCTTCTTCTACTTCTGAGGTGCTTTCGTTCCAAGCCAGTTAGTCTGACTGATGAAGCCTTACAGTTGAGAGTTAAAAATCTTCAAATCAAGTTGCCACTTAGGATCAGTTGTCTATGAATCAGGATCAATTCCTGGATCCTCCAAGTTGAGTTGTCCTTGAACAACACACAGAAACTCATAGTGGCACCATCATCCACTGTCTGGCAGCTGTCCAGCAACAATTTTCCCAAAGGGATCAATAAATGATGTCATTATTAACACTCAAGAGCACCTTTTGGGTTAATACTGAAATTGTTTGCAGACATTGACCTGCAGCAAAAATGATCATGGCAGCACTTTGGCTGTAACTGCTATTAGAATCATCAGGTGTCTTTCTCAAGGCGCTCATGATTTATTGACAGCATTGCCAGGGTTACATCCATTTGAATTTTATATTAACCCAAAACAGGGTTTGGTTGCATGGGCAGTCAATATTTCTTCCCCTAATGCATGACCAGGCTTTCGAAAGCAGATGGGTGGACAAACAATGCTGAGACAAACGCAAAATGGAAATGTTTAACACACAGTCAGAAGTGCTATGTGCTTCTTTGAAACAAGTGCTGCTGCGAAATCTGTCAAGCTGACTAGTCCCGCTGTCATCTTTTCTGTCCACAAGATGCAAATGAAATCTCAGAAATATGATAATTTAATCGCAAAGAAGATGTGTTAGTGAAGTTTAAGACTGAGCGATTGTTGGAAAAGTGATTGAGACTACATTATTTAAGCCATAGACCATGTTAGGAGACTGAAACATGAGTTTTTTAATTTTCATCAATAATTAGATTTTTTTAAAATAATTTAGTAATTTTTTTTGTCACCTTGATATATATATTGGAATTTATTTATGAAGTTGATGATTTAATAGAATTGGCTAAAATAGAGAGCAAACTGACATGCTAATCATGTCATAGAAAACAAAACAATCTTATTAGTTACTTTCCTTAATTCGTCCATATTTTACTTGTCCACGACCGTATCACATCACATTACTTTCCTTCATGTTCTTTTCATCTTTAATTTACATGCACGTGGTGCATTCAGTCTCACTCCTACTCTATGAAATCATTGAAATGTTCACCAGTTCAGCGGTATTCGTAATGACTGATCAGGCTCAGTGTGTCACTGTGAGGGGCAAAACGAATACAATCTATGTCCAGTAAATAACTGCAGTCGTTGGTTTGGGGGAAAAAGCTGCTGTCCATTTGTCCTTCTCACAGACAGGCACACCGCAGAATGAATGCAGGTTTGGACAAAATGGAATGTCAGCTCAGTGGCACTTGCACTGCTCTGATCTTGCTTTCAGTGTGAAATCCCAGTGTCACAATGTCATCAAATTTAATAATCATTGCATAATCTGTTGATGAATCATGCAGTTCAGAAATTTAGTTAAGTCTGGATCCACTTTTCGTGGGTAATTCATTCTGATTGAAGCCCTGTCATAGCCGATGCTCCACCTTTTCAACAGAAAACAACTTTGAAGCAGGGTCAGAAACTCCTCTTTTTTTGTAGACATCATTTATGTTGTGCATTTTAGGTCCTTCATTGGGGAAGGGCTTTTTCTGCTCAGTTAGGATGTGGCTACTTTCAACAAAGCCTCTGTTGCTGGGTGGGCCTTTTTTGTCTGTTTGGTAAACTGATGTGTAAGTGTTGTTTCCAGCTCATTTAGCCTCTCTGGTCATACCTTGCTGCCAGCATGAAAGTCACATGAAAAGTTGTTGTGTCATTTGGTGTCACAATACAAAACATTTTATACTATCTGACATGCCTGCATTGCAAAAAAGACACACGTACTAGTCATAGCCTGCTAACATTCTCTAATGTTCCAGCATAACTAATGTAAGCACACTCGATGGCACTGTAACCCGCTTACTGTAATTCGCAGCTGATGGGAGAATAATCTTCTGTTGAAAACAAGAGGAGTTATGGGAGTGGATTCTGTGAATTCAGTTGGAATTTAAACTGGTTTCCTGAGGAAATTTGTCGTCAAACTTTTTGACATATTCTTTGAACCTTTGAGCGAGCTACGCAAAATTGGTTGGAGACACTGCTCTAGCCCGATTTGCTAGACCAGCAGGATTGATGGGATTGCTGTTGTGTGATGGTCATCCTTCCAAGGGTTTCTTTAATCTTTACACCTCTGAAGCTCTATTAGAGTGACTGTTGGGTTCTTGGTCACCTGAAGGTCAAGGTCCTTTTTGCCAAGTTACACTGTTCCACTTCTCACCGAGTTCCTTGGACTTGAGTGGTTTGGCTTTTATCCTGACATGCATTGTGAGTTGTGGGACCTTACACACACAGGTGTGTACATTTCAAAAGTATTCGAATTAGTTCAGCTTACCGCAGATGGACACATCTCAAGCATAGCTACAGCAAATAGGAGGCACCTACACTTTTGAGCCACAGCAAAGAGTCTGAATCAAAACTCTTCATTTTAATATCAATGATAAAGATGAAGGGGGTTTAGATACTTGCATAAGCTACTGTATCACCTATCTCATCTGACACGTTAGTAACACCTTTTCTATAATTTGTCAAATGTTGATTGCTAAGCAGGCTTTGTATGTCTTTTCACACTTACTGAACTAACAGCAGCCGTGGATGTATTTTGTTATATTTTTCACTTGGATCATTATATTTTGCTTCCTTCTTGTCTGTTCTGTGGCTCTGTTCTCTAAGCTTTTCATTTGAAATAAAACAATAACGGAGGTGTTGGTGGGTGTTCACGTTCATAACGTTCTGCACACAACGTGCTGCAGTACAGTGCCAACACAGCATCAGTGGGAAAGAATGTGTGAACGTCCAAATGCTTCAACTGCATTGCATGTACAGAGAGGTGTAGACTCAACTCAGTAGTAATTTCGGAGTTGGTGATGGTGATGGATGGGATTGATGTTTCTACATTGGTTCACAGCAATTCTAGATACAGTTCGTAGTATTTGTTGATCAATAAGCGTTTGTTGATTTGATGATGTTGAGTTCAATATAACTTTTTAGAGAACAGGTGGACCGATGGCCAGATATGCTGTATAATGCCAATAAGATGTTGTTTTTCTTTTCACTTTTGGCATAAGAAGAGATTCCTTAATTTAATAATTACAAATGAGACACAAATATAATGAACTTTGAATTATGAACTGTAATGTTTTAAAAATAAAAAGAGAAACATGGGTGCACTCTGACTGACCCTGAACACCTTACCATGCTGCTGTGAGCATGCTATGGGGCACATGCATGAGGTTACTACTGTGTCCATCGGTAAACCCGCTTATAACAAGAGTCAGGGAGCTGCTATAAAATGTTTTATTTTGAGAGTTTGTGCTTATTAAATGAATATTAAACTATTTTATAGTTTTTAGTTGCTTTTATTGCACATACAGTAACAAGTGCAAGTCTCCCCTGCCTATCTGTACACTCTGTGTGGAGAAGCTGAGCTCCACCCTTGTTTACAGATACGCAATCACAGAGAGGAGAGGCTGCAGCAGAAACACCGTAACTGTATTTTTCAAATCTGCTAATCTCACTCACTGGTGATGGTGCACATGAATAATTTTGTTGCAAATGCAAGGGGCACACTCCCAGTGTAGGCTGCAGATGTGGGCTATGAAATGGCCAGCGTGAGCTCAGACATTGGCCGATGATGATTAATTACAGATGTCAGTTTCACTGTGGATATAGCTGGTAATTGTAGGGAAATTAAAGAAAATCACTTTTAAAGACTAGAATGTTGGTGAAGATTCATTCTGGTGAGGTTATCTGACTGAAAAAGCTCTTTTGATTTAAAGCATTTTGACCTAACAAGGTCAAGTTGCCATAGGCTCAACATCCAGATAAGAAAACATTTAGTCTTAAGTTAATCAGCTCTAATATCCATATACTGTTACACAAAATATGAAACAGAAATGAAAATATATGTGATATAAAAAATTGTATAATGTGCTGTATTTTTTGTATGTGTTTGCTTTCCCATGCTATAGACTATCTGTCACAAGGAGTGGATCTGAGTGGCATAGAGGTGATTGAGAATGACTTACTCCTGATCAGCAGAGCTCGACTTGAGGTGGAGAACCAAGCCAAGAGACTATTGGAGCAGGGCATGGAGATCCAGGTAGGCACACATATTTGCTTTTGGTCCTGTCCAGGTCCTTAACTGTGAGTGTGCTTGGCAATCCTCGCTCTTGCCCTTACCACTTAGACCTAATGTTCTGTCTTGCATGTTCCCCTTTAGGGTAGATGTTACCTTATTCTCTTCTTGTCAGAATGGGCTAGGGCAAAGTGGTAGGGCTCCATAGCCTTTTCAGACTTAAGGTGTATGAGAAATTACCTGACTACTCTAAGATCCTTATTTTAAATCCAATAACCTGTTGCCAAATAACCTCATTAGTTACTAAATGTATTTTTCCACCTCTTCGTTGTTAGTTCCACTTACTTTCCAGCCTTTTGTTGCCTCTGTCCGAATCTTTTTGAGACTGCTGCCATCATTTTAGAATCTTTTTTTCCATTTGATATGTTTTCTATGTTCTTTTGTGAATAAAATATAGGATTTCACAGTGTCCCAACTTGGAATTGGGTTTGGATTTGCCGGGTGAGGAACGTTCACTTTAAGCTAATACAACTATCTTTGTAGTTGGGAGGCTGGAAGTACTTGTAGTACTAGTTGTAGTTGATGCTGCAAATATGCCTCCTAGTAAAGTCAGACTTATATATTTAGATTTGGATCATTTTTATTGCTATTGAATATTTACTCTGCACATAAATTCCTGACTTTTGTTTCAGGGTATTGGAACATCCCAAAACATATTAATAATTGAGGAACACACTGCTTTTAACTATAGTTACTTACTTAGAGACTAAATGGCTTATTGTAAATGCGCCAGTCAAGCAAATCTCATCAGCAGCCCTATCAATGCACCACTGCCTTCTCTGTTCCATGTGTCTTAATATTGCTTAATGACGTTTTTAAGGGATTAAATAGGTCACAGACATTAAAGCAGGCCTACAGCCCCACAGTTGTTTGTTGTGGGTTTAGTTGAATTTTCGCTCTGCACAATTTGGTGAATATCTCTTGACATCATACACATCCTTATCCATATTTCATATTTCTCCTCTTTTTTTATATTTGTTTTAACACAAACAAAATGTTTGAGAGAGTTAAAAGAGAGATAAGCATGTTGCATATGTCGAGCTCTGTAAAATACATGCGAGAGACGGGCACATGTGAGCTCTGCTAACCTTCATCTGCCCCAGAAAACCTTGTTCTCAGGGGGGACAGTGTCCCATTAAAGAAAGTGTGTGTGTATGTGTGTATCTGTATGTGTGTGTTGCTATTATTGTGAGGACCACAATTCATTTTTAACCATTGGACTGAGGACATTTCTACAAAGTGAGGACATTTTAGCTGGTCCTCACGAAGCCAGCATCCAGAAGAGTAGTCGTGTTTGGTTTTCATGCTTGTTGTGCAGTTGTGTTCCACTTTGGTTTCCGCTGCAAGCCTGCAGGACGGAGATGATGAAATCTTGATTGTCTCTTTCGTGATCACATGTCACAACCTTCTGGTTCATGGGACGTGCCATGTTTTCAAATCGCACCTCCATCATTCTGTCAAGCAGTTTTAAAATGTAACTTAGATGTTTTGATATTGACACAATAAATAAAATCAATTTCCTTTTGTGTTCATGCCTGAAACACATCCTCCATCTATCTTCTAGTGGAGAATATGTGATAAATATGGTCATTATCAAAATATACTAACATTCTCTTCCAGTCCTGCTAATTAACTTGAATCCACTTTGCCAGTTTTAAAGAATAAGGCTGATGATTTTCTTGATTTTTGTTATTGTCTACAAATCCCACAACAAACAAAAATAAATCACTTCCCTTCGCTTGTAACATCTGTGAATCGCTGTGCTCATAAATCTATTAAATACACACCAGTGAGCTGCATCACTGCTCTAGGTGACGTGTTTCTTTTTCATGAAACATGTGAGTGCAGTATTTGTTAAAAAAAAAAAGGAAAAGAAATAAAAGGAAAGAAAGAGCTCCAAAGGCTATAAACTGCCATCACTTTCACAAAGAGAGCATGTTTCCTCTCTGGGAGTACAACATAAGTCCCTGAGGAGAGAAGACAGAAATGGAAGCAGTCTGTAAAGTTGTAGTGATGGACTGAATCAGGGTTAAGCAAAAAATCACTCAGATGGAAATAGAAACACAATGTGTTTCTGCCATGCTTTTCCACTTCAGACACTTACCTCAGCTGCATTTCTTTATTGCATATAGAATAAAGAATATGCTTTGTGACATTAATATAAATAGTTCACGACAGCAAATTGTTTCTCATTAGTTATCATGTGTCCTCATGAGGGCTTTTAATGTGAAACATATTGCCAGGAAGTGTTAAGTTAATTCATAGGAGCTTAACAATGAATGAAACAGAAAAAAAAAGGAAAAAGCACAAGCTGGTTAATTTGATGTTTTTGTCCATGCACAGGAACAGAGGCACAAAGCAGGTGTGTGTGCGTGTGTGTGAAGCTGTGTGGAGTCGCAGGATACTGTGACTCTGCAGTCCTCTCCTATTATAGTGACTGGTTTTTACTCCTACGTCTAGACGATAAGCTGTTTTTCCAAAATTAGACAGATATGCTCTCTTTCTTTCTCCCTCACACACACACACACACACACACACATACACACTCCTCTCTCCCCTGTGTATCCACCCTCAGCAGAAGTATTTTTATTCCGACTACTACTAGAGTAGCCTTTACTAACAACGTCTGTCACTGTGCTATGTGTGCGGACTCCAGAGACACACATACACACACATAGGTACTGTATACACACGCAGAGACAGATCCTTATATTAGCCCTTGGTGGAGTTGTTTATTGTTAATGTTATGTAAGCAGTTGGACATGCTGCCTTGGCTGTGTGGGAGCTAGTTTCACGTCAACGCTCTGATTATGCCAGCAGAGACCCTGTAGCCCATCTGTTGAGTGGGAGCTCAACTGACCCACGTAGAATAAAAAAAAAAAAACTCCTCCTCTTCTCTCCTCTCCTTTTAAATGAACAGCTCTTGTTCACTAAGACATAGTGTTATCATGTCATTTGTCAAAGTCAGGACAAGAAATAATTTATTTCCAAAATGTCCACACCTGTGATTAGCTAGAATACAATAGAGAGAAACATCAATCTCCCAATAATCCACTGAGTTGTGACAGAAAGAAGACCGCCTTGCAATTCCCACTATTTCTACTGTTTCATTGTGTGGAACAACAATAAGGCTCCAACTAACAATTATATATATATATATATTAATCTCTCAATTGTTTCCATGATTACGCCAATAATATAAAAAATAGGCAGCATTCAAATTTCTGAGCATGAAACGACTACATTACTTTACATTAAAGTTGAGACCTTTTCTAAAATGCAATAAAATCTTGAATCTGTGGATTATCAGTTTACGTGATTTCTTACTTACCTGGCAAAAAAACAATATATATATATATATATGATTTTACTCTATTTAGATTCATCATTTGTAGTGATTATATCATATAACAAAAAGGAAAGGTGATGGAACAGAGTTGGAAACATGATCCAGCCACCATTTTTCTTGAACATGTAATATATTGTTAGCGCTCATCTTTCATTGCTCTTTAAAAAAAAAAAAAAAAAAAAAAAAAAAACTCTCCTCCTTCTTTGTCTTTGTCCTCTTCTTCTTTCCTCTCTCCTCAGTCTTCTTTCCTTGACTTTGCCCTGCTACATATTCACAGCTCACTCTCATTTAATCAATGTAAGGTGTATTTTTAGCTGCTGCTGTCACCTCTGTACTCGCTGGCAAACTGAGTGTTTTGTTTGTGAAACTACCAGACCCATTAAGTTGATTTCATTTAGTTAAAAACTGTGCCATGGATGACTGCCAACTCTACTTCTCTCTGTCCGTCTGTCCTTCTGTCTGTCAGAATCCGACCCAGGTTGGCACAGCCCTGCAGGTCTTTTACAACCTGGGCAGTTTAACAGAGACCATCAGCAGTGTGGTGGGGGGTTATCGCACCACCATACAGGATAACATCACCAGTGCTCTGGACATTAAGGGCCTGACACAGCCAACGAACCCCAGAGGTGCGACCCAAGGATAGTATTGTTATGTGTCTCTATATGACTTAAACACACACACACTGGATACATTGTCCTCATTTCCAAAAGATGGAGGACAATGGAATTCTATAATTTGACCTAGTTCATCAGTTGGCTTGATCCAAAATAGATTATTATACCATGGCCACAGAGAATAGTCAAATCTGGCTGAGGGGCATGTGTTATTTTCATGGCTCTCATGTAGCTGCGACATCATCTGTCTAATTAATGCACACAGTATTTTCAGATAACTAGCCCTGATTATGTCAAGGCTTCTTCCACTTGCGTCGGAGAAGCATTTTTAGCATTCATAAATTACATCTTTATAAAGATGAAAATCTTAAAGGATAAATGTGGTGGTATCCACAACCTTAAATTATTTTCCTCTGTGCCATAGAGCTCCATTGTTGTCCAAAAACAACAAGCTTCCTGTGCTCACACTGTTGCACTGGGTTCCTCCATTACCATGAACACACAGACACACACACATTCCACAACACGTACACTAGTTCCTCTTGTTTCAGTAATGACCTGCTGCTTTATATATATTCTCTTTTAAATTATTAATCTCTGGAGCTGTTGGTGCTAGTAGTTTTTGTAAAAGACAAAAACAGCTGGTGTAAAACTTGGTGATCTGTTTACAGTAGTTTTTGGACAACAGTGGAGACCTATACAGTACCACAGACAAACTGAATCATGTTTTGTGTGTGTGTGAAAACATGTATTATTGTCTAGAGCAAATCTCCGTTTTTTTTCTGTGCTCCTGGTTAGGGTTAGTATATAGAATCGTACAATAAATGCTCTCGGGAAATCATTTTAGCACAGTAGTGGTTTCCCAAAAATTGTACCAAAACGAATCCATTTAATCACAGTGTATTCCTCCTCAGGAGCTCCAGGCAGAGCAGTGCTGCCAACACCAGGGAACACGGCTGCTTTCCGTGCTGCCCTGTGGACCAACTTGGAAAAACTCATGGACCAGATATGCGCCGCATGCACTCAGGTAGCTACGTACCTCAGACCACAGATGTACTGTACATCCACAGTGTTAAATCACACATTGGAAACAAAAAGCAAGGCAGAGAGGGAAAGGGATCAGTTGGGTGTGAACTTTATCTTTGCTGCATTTTCACAGGTGCAGCATCTGCAGAAGGTCCTGATGAAGAAGAGAGACCCGGTCACTCATGTGTGCTTCATTGATGAGATCATTAAGGTGGGTTTTGGTTTAATACCAATCAGAAATTGGGGACAAGGAGACAGTTTAGCCAAGCAGTTAAAAACGAGGATTTCTCTCTTTCCTCCAACAGCCCATCAGTATAATTTACACAGGTCTGGGACCCTGAGGAAGTTGCTAGCTTTACACAGTCAGTAATTTACCCAGCTCTCTGACACTTTTAAATAGAGATCAAGAAGGTTATTTTCAATTCATATTTAATACTTTGTAAAGAGAGACACATAAACGTCTGTACAACTGAAGCTGTAAATACTTTTTAAAATGATAATATTATATAGTTCAATCTCATATTATTATATAATATTATATTAATACACTAATATTCTTGGGTTTGTGTGCTGCAGCCACCTTCTTCAAAGGATTTTCTGTGGGCTACAAGTCAAAAACATGCAAGAGTTTTCATTATTCAGGGATTTTAAATACTGTCTACTGCCAGAACATCCAGTTTATTACTGACCAGTTGTTAAGGGTGTTGCTTCACTCAGTCGCCAGGTGTGTGCTTCCACAGTCAGCCTAGAAATCTGTAGAGAAAGAGTCTTCACATGTGAGCTCTCCAGTCTTCGGTCGTCCTAACTAGTCAACTAGTCTTGGCGTGTCTCCACCTTATTTTACAACTTATACGTTTTCTGATCTGAGCAAGCCTGCTGTCTTTTGCCAGGGGTGGGTCAAGACAATAATATCCTATGATTTCAATCCTATTATATTATACAGCTGTAGACTCAATGAAAATTCAGAGACACTTTTTTTCAGCACCTGCCTCTGCAAAAATATGCCTTTACCATCTTTTTGCATCCAATTATTTTGACCATATTTGTACCATGCAGTCAAACACAACACTCAACAAGCCCCTAGCCAATTCAGGTATTTGTCTTTCTCAAGCACACCTAATGCAACTAGTCAAACATTTGATTATTAAAACAAAGGATTAAAATACTGTCCAATGTGAAACTGGTTTTGAAATATTGATAACTGTTAAGTGCTACACTAATAAAGAAAGAAGGTAAAAAAGAAAGTAGTAAACAGCACCAATATCTACCAGCCCCTTGGAACTGCTCACTCAAATAGTCTCGGTTTCAATAGTAATCATGGCAGTCATTAACACATCTTTGCCAGTGTCTCACTAACTTACCTTCACAGAAACCTAGTTGTACAAATCAGAGCAGGAGACTGTTACTATGGAAACAAAGCTCTCACCAATTACCCAGAGATGGAGGTGCGAGTTGGAGACCTAATGACATGTCTAAATGCAATGCTCCTAAGCAGTGCAGCTGCACTATCATACTTCACCGTCATGGATGAGAGTGTTGCATGTCCACAGAAAAAAAAGATGATCATATTTTCTGTAGTGTCTTTGGCAGTGTAGTGGAGAGTAAAAGTGCAAATTTAGAAAGAACACCTATCCCTAGGGCTTTTTTTTTATGTACAGTTACACCAGTTAGTATGCTCGCTTTTTCTAACTGGGATTTGGGATCCCTTGTTTACTCCTCCCCTCAATCATGACTCTTTCATGTTGTAGCAATTAACTCACTTACTCATTCTGTGGGCAGAGGAAAAACAGCCTCTTCTGCTCAAAAAGACAGTGTAAGCATCACTAGTTAGATATGATGCACGGACCTGCAGAAGATCAGCCATGCTTGAGTTAATTCCTCCACATTCAGCTTTTGTAACTCGCTTTATTCAGTTCTCAAACAGAAAATAATGCCACGCTACTGCAAATGCAAACTGCTACTGCCAGGCTAGTAACACACTCCAAGAGATAAGACTGTATTACTCCAGACCCTGCTGCCAGGCCGTGGCTCCCCTGTCAGTTTTACAATTGATTTTCTGATGCCGCTGCTGGGTCTAGATCTTGGTGTGATCAGGCTGCTGCTTACATCTCTGATTTGATAAATCCCTAAAAGGCGAAATGCTGCATGTGATTTAGTTTCAGGTCTCTCATCTGTAGAAATCCTAAATTAGACACTGATAAATGTTCTATTCATAATTGAGATCTTCCATAATAAAATAAACCATTGTTCTGCACTGCTTTTCTATTTTTTTTTTACCTAAACCTGCCCCATCTACATAATATTCTTGCCATATGTGATAGCTGAACACATCTTTTCAAAAGGAAAGCCAAATACTGGCCGCGTTAACAGGCTGCACTCGTCTTGTTTCACACTTACTTTCACACACAGATGTCAGAACTTTGTTGAAGCTCTTTGCGCCCTTTAGACAGAAGGGAATTATGCTGTTTTTCACTGCATGGTCTTGGCCCAACTACTCACTTTTGTGTAGTATGGCCTCATGCCTCTCACAGTGCCTACAAGGACGTCATGGTCTATATTTCCTTTGTCTACCTGGTGGCAGGATGGTCAGCCGGATATCCTCTACACCTTCTGGACTGATGTGACCAACACACTTAGTGAGGAGTTTCACAAAGCAACAGAAGGTAAGATTAGTTTTTTTTTTTTTTTTACTTCTCCTTGTTATGCATCACAAATACCAGTTTTAAAAGGACGCCAAAAATGAAAAGATCAAAGCTGCTTATTCAAAGCAGTAGATGGCTGCTGCACCTCCAGCACCAGAAACAACTAGTGGGAGGCTTCATTTAATGAGCTGTAATCATCAGTCTCTAACAAGATCTCGGTTAACAGCAGGAAACTGGTGAGGCTGCGAGTAATAAACAACCTGTTGTTCATGGAGCATACAGAGCACTTAGCAGCCTCAATCTGAATCAGTGTTGGGCTGTGGTGCAACCTTAGTTTGTATTAAGTCACTGTTTGCAACTGCAACAACACTTGACCCCAGGGCCAGAGCCTTTTACAAGGTTGGGGTTGTGCAATGTTCTTCAACAAGATATTTCAGTTTAAAATAAATGTTCCTGATATCTTCAGAAAAATGTTCCTGAATAGCCACAGGGGGGGAAGTGAAGTGAACAAGAACACCTGAAACTGAAACTGCTGCGCTGTAGATGAAATCACCGTTTTGTGGTCACTTCAATGTCTGGCAAAAGAAACGAACCACCCACTAACGCCCTGCCTTTCTCTGCTAGAGGCAGTCAGATCCTCAGTCAGCGTTGTGCCATCAGAAATGTGTTATTTTGAAGCTAAATGTCTTTTGAAATTTCAAACCGCTTCTAAATGGGAAGTGATAATTGTTTACCTCCCAAATCAAACCTCTCTTGTTCTTCATCAAAACTAGAATCTCTCTGTAGTCACTGAAGAAACAAAGCAACAAATGAAATGCATTTGCTAGTGGGGGGGAAGAACTGGATTTGATGAAAGTGGTGGCCTCACAGGAAAGCAGAATGAATTCCAACAATAATCTCTGTCTCTTGCTGTCTCTCTCTCTCACACACACACACACACATACACACACACTCACAGATCATATGGATGTGTTCCAGTAGAGAATTGTCTGAGTGCAGGAAGTAAGAGTGAGAACATGAGAGGCACATTTGGCTGCTCGCTAACATGCATGGCTTTAGGGTTGCACCTTATTGAGCTCCTACAGGCAAGATGTGTAGTGAAAATATTCTGGAACAGTATTTATGAGCCTGAGGGATGTGGTTTGTTAATGTGTAAGTAATATAGAAGCATGATTATACAAGCTCTGTATGCTACCCTACTGTTTCCATGAATGAGTTAAACCCATCTTCCTCCTTTTTCTCCTTCTCACATTCCTATATATCCAACTTTCTACTGTAAAGTTCTCTGAGATGAAATGTTCTGTCCACTTCTCACCTATGTTCAGCCATCTGCCTCCCCTCCTTAGTGTCACCTTTCTGTACTGGTCACACTGGTGAGTCAGCACACAAAGTCATCATGGCTCAAGGCAGACCTATCTCTCGGTCTGTCATATTAGCATATCTGAGCGCAGAAGTCCGAAAATGAAAAAAAAAAAACAGTAAGGGATAATAAAGAGATGAATAAAATGGCATGATCCCACCTCTAGCTATACAACCAGAGTTAGTGTTGTAGTTTGATAGTGAGCACTACGCACTTTCTGACTGCTAGTTAGAGATTTAAAATATTCATAAATGCTTCTCATTTTCAGTTTAACAAGTGGAAAGGGAATGAAGGGGAAGTCCACCAGCAGCATAAATGGAATACACACTTTCTCAAACACACATTTCAAGTGTAGAAATGTGATAAAAAAATGCTCTTAGTTATGTTTTGGCCCCTTTGATGCAGCAGAATAAGCTGAAAACACACGACATGGGCTTTTATGAAGTAGTTATGGAAGGCATTGAGCAAGTAAATGATCAATGATGTCCTGCGTTTTCTCCCTAGCCTCGTCTTTCCTGAAGCAGGCTTTTGAAGGAGAGTACCCTAAACTGCTGCGACTGTACAATGAGCTGTGGCGCCGACTGCAGCAGTACAGCGCCAGCCTACAGGGTGCACTGACCAGCGGCGGCGGCGCGATGGATGTACCTCTGGACATCGGTGCTACCGAAACGGAGACCCAGGACCTCTTCATGCATGGCAAACAGGACTACAAGTGAGTCCCCGCACATAGACAGAAACACAATCGGCACCACTTCAGGGTGTGATCACACCTGTGGGTTATTCTGTTTGGTGTGAACCAGTGTGGAAAGGTTTATTTTTGAGCATAATTGTGTTTTGTTCGTACAGATTAACACTTCACTTTGGGTTACAAGGGATCAACTCACAAGCACGTTTGGACGGATTTGAGATATAATAATTAGTATGCAGCGGTGCTCAGTAAATATCCTTTTACACATCAAAATTGAAGTGAAATAAAGAACAGAGAGGTACAACTGTAAGGAATGATGCAACAGCTGGCTGGACACTGTGTGAAGATATGACTGAAACAAAGTCCTTTGTTGTATATGCAGCAAAGGCAGGAGCACACACTGCATGTTATATAACATTCAGGCAGTGAGTTCTTGTAAAGTCTTGAAAGTGTTTACAGCACTTAGTTTTTCCTTTAGATGTGTTTAACTTCCTCTATGCTTCTTTTTCCTCTGTCACAATAATTCGGCCACCATGAATTCAGGATGTACGCACGCACGTGCTTCTAGGATCGTGCCTACAGACAGAATTACAGCAACTAAAGGAGACACAGCGGTGAATTGGTTCTGTTTATATGTGACGTTTAAGTGCTCCATAAATAAATGTCACATATTTTAGAGGAAATTACAGGATGTGTCAGTAGGAGATGGTAAGTAGATATTATTAGATACCATAATATCATGATAGATTAGAAGTGGAAGGGTACCTTTTGGTAAAGCGATGCTGTTTTCTGATCTTGTTGATGTTGTGACAGAGTGAAGAGAACATCGAATGAGTCAGAGTGTTCCTTGTGTCCGTGTTACTACTAATGGTTTCTCAAACGTTTCTCGTCAGCGATCAATTATGTGCGGTTTTTTTTTATTTGCCGTCTCCGTTTGTGTTCGTGTGTGCAGTCCGGAGAAGGCTCTGAAGGACTCTCTGCAGCCGTACGAGGCAGCCTACCTCTCCAAGTCCCTCTCTCGCCTGTTTGATCCCATCAACCTTGTGTTCCCCATGGGCGGCCGCAACCCGCCTTCAAGCGACGAGCTGGACAGCATCATCAAGACCATCAGCAGGCACGTATGGGGCGCAGCCTTACAGCTGCAGGTGTATTATTGAATTCAGTTCAATTCAGTTTTATTTATATAGCGCGATCACAATAAAAGTCATTTCAAGGCACTTTATTGTGTAAGGTGTAAGACCTTACATAATATAACCCAACAACCCCATTTGAACAGCACTTGGCAACGGTGGCGAGGAAAAACTCCCTTTGGTAACGAAAGAAACCTCCAGCAGAACCAGGCTCGTGGTAACAAGTGGATTAAGGACCGCTTAATTGGATGAACATAGTCAAGCTTTAGTGTTTTAAAGCGTGAGAATGAAACAGTCGATGTCTGGCTGTCCTGGGGGTTTGTTTTAGTAGTGATGTGTACACTGTCCTAATAGGGATTTTGCTCTCTTAAAGCCAATTTAGCCAATGAAACTATGACAGCCGCTACAGCTTTTGTTTCTCCTCACTGGCGGTGTTAAAGTTCACTTAGTTAAAATGTCAGAAATATCTGAGTTTTTTTTTTTTTTTTTTTTTAAAAACACCTTCCTTCACACAAAAATAGAATCGCTTTTCACTGCTCATTAGCAAAATGGCAAACCCCAGGAAAACGCTTATTGTTCCACGTCTCAACCAGCTCATATGGATAAATGTGTTGCTCTATCCCCAAACTACAGAATCATGCGTGTTTGGCATTTATATTTAATAAAAAAAAAAAGAAGAAGACTACAACGCTCTGCCAGGTTTTATTGTTTAACTGGACAATCAGTCTTAATGAATGTACGTTTGCTTTGCAGTGAGCTGAATGTAGCATCGGTAGATCCGAACCTCTCCCTGGCTGTGGCCAAGAATGCTGCCAAGACCGTGCAACTCTTCTGTGTCAAGTCTGAACAGCTGGTGGGATTTGTCATCATTAAATACCTAAAAAAAATAATTATAATTTTTTCAGCAATTAGCAAATATCACATGCTGTCTTCCCTATGCATCTCTTTTTCTTTTTTTTTAAATCATGCTATCCTCTGTCTGCAGTTGTGTACTCAGGGCGATGCCAGCCAGGTGATTGGTCCATTAACAGAGGGCCAGAGGAGGAACATTGCTGTGGTCAACTCCCTCTACCGTCTGCAGCAGGCTGTCGCCAAGGTAGAATGATGTGCTCAACTGATAGAACAGTAGTTTATCAACCTAGTTTCTAGTTTCAGTTCATTACCAGTATTCTTTGTGTGTTGTCATTTAAATGTGGCTTTTTCAGTGTTAAGCCATTGGGCCATTCTTCTTCCTCCTCATCGTGCACAGGTGTGACATGAGCATCTGCAACAGGGCAAACACGAGAACACACGCACGTCACACTAAGTGTGCGCAATTTATTTTATTTTATTTTTTTTAATGTATGGAAGAAATCACACAGACGCACACGTGAGTGGAAGCGTAGGAAATTACAGGGGGATTAAAGGAGCCGCGGCCAGGGTGCAGTGTGTTCCCGCGGCCCGCTCCATTAAACATGCATGGTGTGTCCTGGCACAGCAGCCCAGCTGATTAATAGCGTAAGGAACAGATTACTCCAGCATTAAATATTTAACCTCGAGGCTTTAAATTTTTACCGTGTGAAAACAAAGTGGGAATTTATTCCAGGCAGGCAGGAGGGAGGGAGAGAGAGAGAGAGAGAGAGGGAGGGAGGCCTGATGAGACGAAGACAGGTTGTGGGACAGTGAGGGTGAGCTGAGAAAACAAACACTAATTCTTGATAATTCTTGAAACCGCATTATCCTTCTTACTTACTTCTCACGTTTTGTACTTTCAGATCATTTCAGGATTGGAAGGAAGTCCGCCGGCTGCTGCAGAGGCTCTGTCGTCTTCCTTGGAGGTATCGGAAAAAGTGTTTTTATTTTCTCATTCTCTCTCTTTTTTTTTTTTTTTTGTTGTTGTTTATCGTGCTTTGTCTCCTACTTTGTAGCACAACTCCTCTGCACATGTGCATTGGTAGGAAATCACCTTCCCCTGTGCTGATAGTGTTCATACTAATAGAAAATAATCACAGGGAACAGCACCCTCTCGGGTATTTTATTTAATGAGGCTTCTCGTCAGTTTACAAAAGGCCCGAGACTCGCACGCTTTTGTCAAATTAAAAAAACTGGGTCCTGCACAGTTTACTAAATCCTCACTGGAGTCGTTTTTTTAAGTGTGTGAAACCACCTCTTTAAACGTGTGTGCCATTACATAGACACGCGTTTCATCATTAGATTCAACCTAGTTCACATAAGAGGAATCTTTTAGGCTAGCTTTCTCCAAACTTAGCATTATTGCCGGCTACAGCAGGGGCAGACACACACACACACACACACACACACAGCTGATGACATGCCTATATCCAACCTCTTTAAACATGCTGTGTGTTCCTACTGCTCACCTGACTGTATAGGTTGCTATGGCAACAGGGCACTGCAACGACACTGGCAATGAGCGGTAGTAGTAGTGACTGGGTTTCGGGTATTTGTGTGCGCACAGCATTATGGGGATTGGAATAGTTTCCCTGTGGTGTGATTCAGGGGGCGCAGGCCTTGATGAGCAGCGCAGTGCAGCCTCTCCTGCAGTCAGTCGGGGACTCCATAGAGGCGATCCTCATCACACTGCACCAGGAGGACTTCTCAGGGTAAGTCAGATGACACCTTTCGGAGATTCCGGAGACGTACGCAGATCACAATACTACTGCATACACTTAAGAAAAAGTACTGGGAAAAAAAAATGTCAATGTAATGTGTGTGTGTGTGTGTGTGTGTGTGTGTTGCAGCCCATTGTCCAGCCCCGACAAACCTGACGTCCCGTGCTCCCTCTACATGAAGGAACTGCAGGGCTTCATCTCCAGAGTGATGGCCGACTACTTCCGACACTTCCAGTGTGCCGACTTCATCTACGAGAGCACGGAGTCCATCGCTCAGAGAGCAATCAAGCTGTTCATTCGTCACGCCAGCCTGCTGCGCCCACTGGGAGAAGGCGGCAAGATGAGACTGGCCGCCGACTTCGCACAGGTGAGAGTGGTGTTTTCACACCGCTGCTCTCCAGGCGGAGTCAAGTCTGTCTCTTCTGACCTGTGTGTGTGTGTGTGTGTGTTTCAGATGGAGATGGCCGTAGCTCCTCTGTGCAGGAGAGTGTCTGATTTGGGGAAACCGTACAGAATGCTGCGCTCCTTCAGGTGTGTATGCTCACACATCATAAGAACCAGCACTGGATCGTAATTCAGCAACGAGGAGCAGTTTTCACCAGCAGTTCTGTACACACACTCTGGAGGTCTGGATGGAATCTTCAGAACTGATTAGACTTTGGTGATCCAAGGTCACGGTGACCTGACATCTGACTTTTTATTATGTTTGGCTCAGACGCTGACTTGGATGAAATAGTTGCACGCGGATGAGAGCAAGTAAGGGGGCTCAGTTCACTCTGTGTTTGTGTTGCAGGCCGCTGCTGTTCCAGACCAGCGAGCTGATAGCCAGCAGCCCAGCTGTGGGAGACTTGATCCCCTACAGCACCCTGCTGCACTTTCTCTTCACCAGAGCCCCGTCTGAGCTCAAGTCACCTCACCAGGTGTGTAAATTCACACACACACAACAACTTTTCTGAACTTTTACTGTATCAACTAAAGGAGCTTCCTTCCACACAGAGATCCGAGTGGTCCATCGCTCGTTACTCCCAGTGGCTAGATGATCATCCTTCAGAGAGAGACAGGCTAACGCTCATCAGGTAAATCATTTGCAGTTATCTTAGGTCTAACTTATTGTGCTGCATCCTTTGAATATATGTGAATTGGCATCCGTCTTCTCCTTCTCTGGCTGCAAAGCTTTGTGCCTGTCAATCAGTGGAATAGAGATGAACAAACAAAACGGGTAGTACGGCAAGTCTGTTTCCAACAAACTCCCTCAGCAGCAACTGCACGTTTGGCATCCAGCGCTGAGAAAGTGCAGGTGACCTACACTTGACAGTGTGCCTGAAGGCATCACGCCTAGAAACAAATGCAGCTGCCGCTGCTCTGCTGGCGTGCTGCGTTCATTACACTGCCTGACGTGGAAGTGCGAGCGTTCTGAATGACGTGCACTGAAGTTAAACATGGTGAATGATCAGCCTCTAGTGGTGAACTCTGTGTTGTGTATCTGAAAATCCTTTTTCTGTGTTTTCTACGTCTTTCTTATACATCTAAATGTCTGTTCAGTGCTGAAAGATTGAACTTTTTATTTCCAAGCAAACTTGATTTATTAAGATGAAGTTCTTAAACACTGTAAGAGTAGTGGCGGCTTCTCTGATTAGGTGGCGTTAACAGTGTCTCTCCTCTCAGGGGCGCTCTGGAGGCCTACGTGCAGTCGGTGAGGGCCCGGCAGGGGAAGGAGTTTGCCCCCATCTATCCCATCATGCTTCAGCTGTTACAGAAAGCCACCAGTGGTTCTCATGAGGTCAGAGCCTGAAGACGACACGGCCGCATTTTGGGAGAAGGTTTCGCTTTGTGCACACTACAGCAGCCCTCCTCTGGTCAGGATTACAGATTAGCTGCTTTTCACTTGTTATTAATAGTCTGACTTGTTGTGAAGGTACATGGGAAACTGGGGGATTCTGGAGTTCTTTTTTACTTTAATACTAACATTTCAAAGCTGAATATCATAATAAACTTGCTCATGTTCAAATATTGGACTGTAATGAAGTACACAGATTATTATTATTATTATTTCTCTACAAAGAGTGTGTAGATAAATAAACAAGTGGAAATTAAAATGGGGAAATATTTGCACAACTTTTATTTGTACAATACTTCATTAGAAGCAGAGGTATAGATCACATATATACACACAAACACACACAGGTGGATTCAGATGGGCCATTTCCACTGGTTCGGAGGCGGCTCCTCAATCAGCGGCTCCCACGGTTTCCACTCGGACATCTTCCTGGAGAGACTCAGCTCACATTCCGCCTGTGTACACACACACACACACACACACAGAGCATCAACTAACACGTTGAGAAACTCCAGCTTCATCATTTCAAACTTAGTCAAGTCAGATTTACGGTTTTGAATAAGCAGTTGGACATTAGAGGAAATCCAAGACGGGGTTCAGGATGTTCTGTTCACAGCTCCAAAATAAACCAACATGCATCACGTGTGTCCAACATATAAGCACAGTTTGTGAAGGGATGAGTGTCGCATTCGAGTGCTTTCTTCTCTGAAGTCCTCACACTAAACACTAACTCTCTATTTAACACAGCACATGCAGCTGATCTAACTCTTGCTGATATAGTACATAATAAAATGGAGCAAACACTCTGCTACCAGTTAAATGTGTCCAGTTGTCATTCTGCATCAGCAGACTATGTGAAATAAAATGCAGTCCCACAGGATGTGGACACTGAAACCGTGACCTACCTGGAAAATGACTTCTTCAATCTGACCCGAGTTAATTTTCTTCTCCAGCTTTTCCACATCGGGCTCCTGTGAAGACAGACACGCTTCCATCACATCATCATCCTCCGCACTTCAGTTCACCCTACACGTCCTCGCACACCGTTACTGACCGTTTTCACAAAGTCCAGCCTCTGGTTGACCAGCTGCTCCGTGTACTTCCTGTAGGCGGCGTCCTGCGGCATGGTCTGCACAGACGCCAGGATCTTAGAGTACAGAACCCTGAGGCGCTGAGGGGATGTAGAGGGAAGAAAGTTGGTGAAATATATAGCGGCTACTGACTCCACCACCATGTTACATATCGTGGGCTTTTAATAACTACATGTTAGATGCTACTCACCTCATGTGGATTTTGGGACACAGCCAGGCCAACCAGGCCGGTCGTCTGGAAGAGGACAGCAGGAATGACACTGTTAAGTCTGTGTCACCTTTCACGTCCTGTCTTAATCACATTTCATTCTGAAAACCTTGTGAATGTGTCTGAACACACAAGCTGCAACAGAACTTAAAGTACTATACAGAATGCTACATACTGATGACATATAATCATGGGATCAGTGGTCGTAGGACAAAATACTGAACCCCAAGTAGCCCCCGGTGAGTCAGGTCAGCTGCAGGGCAGCTCTGCCATCAGAACTAAAGAATATCAGCAAATATTCTAACAAACAAACGTTTTCACGATTATTTTCAACGCCGTTTCGCACTTAGCTAACGTTACTGCTCCAGCCACACGGATGAATGACTATAACATGAACGCGTTCCGGCACTAAAACACCTTCACCGCACACCAAGCTAACTTTTATGGGAGCCTTTCAAGCGCTACATTAACAAAACAGCTAATAGCTAGCTAGAACACTGCAGCGTCTCTCAAAGTGCGCACGGCGGCCTGCGCAACCTCGTCAATACGTCGTAGAAATGGTAATACAATCTAGTGCAAAAAATATGAACTTCCTCGGCACTGAATTCTTTATTTCTATCAGTAAAGTAAAAACATGACCTCTATTCGTACCTTTTTCAGCAGCCCAGCCATCCTACTCCGAGGCCGACAACCTCCGGTCTGCAATTTCCGGCCACTAAATATGACGTGAAGCTTGACGCCACAATTACAAAACTAGTATTTATTTTTTTAATACTAAATAATATTTAACAAAAACACTTAAATATTGACATTTTTGAAGCTTAGGCTTAGGTTTCAACAACAAAAATTAAACAGGACGGTTTTCTTTTATGTTCCATCGCATTTCTCTGAGCGTGGCTCCTCCTGCTGGTCAGTGCTGGTTCTTACAATCATTCTCAGTTTACACACTGACAGAAACATGTCTAACAATCCTCCAACTGTGACTTATATATTAAGAGTGTGTGTGTGTGACTTATATATTAAGAGTGTGTGTGTGTGACTTATATCACACATAACTTCATCTCATTTACCCTGATGTAAAAGTGTGTGTGTGTAGGTGGCAGGTGAAGACGTCAGGGCAGGTGGAGGTTGGAGAAGTTTAATGACATCAGACCGTATTGATGGCAACTATCTGCACATATCAGCGATATTATCAGTTTTTTAAAACATCTATTGAAAAAGGACATCTATCTACAATACAGTAAAAAAATTCAAAGTATAAAAATATATTACAAATCTCAAGTATTTACAAAGACAGCTTCTCTACACGTCTAACTGTTTACACGTACAGTTACAGCCTTGTCAGTTAGTTTCAATCTAGTTGTTATCTTAAAAAAACAAAAAACAACCAACAACAACAACAAAAAAAAAAAAAAACACATCTTCCCTACACGTCCTTGCTAAAGTCAGCACCAATTGGAGGAAACACCACAGGCCTCAGAAAGTCGTGATGAGCAGGTCTCTTCAAACCCAGGATCCTGTGGAGGGGGGAGGAGGAGACAGAAAGGAACATGTTCTCCTCCTCCAGATTGGATTAGCAGGAAGCGACGACGGAGGCGTTAGAAGAACATCCTGTAGGAGGACAAAAAGAAGGTCACTTCAGATATTAATGGCCACAAGTGATGCTCAGCTTTTTGTTAGCCACACTGGACACACACACACACACACACCTACCTGTAGATGCTGGGGTCGAGCAGCACAGCTGTGTCTGCGGGCAGCTTCGACAGATGAACCACCTTGGTCTTCTGCTGCGGTCGGTCACTCTCGTTCACCCACACGTCCGGCAGTCTGCCACAGGGAGACGAGTCACATGTTCAACTGCTGAACCTGATCTGGGACGAGCCCTCGTAAAAGACAACCACATGGTGTTGCCTTTTCATGGGCACAGTAAACTGAGCCCAGATGAGGCTCTAGACATACCCAGTCAAGACACTGACAGTGTGTGACATGTGGATATCTTCTTGCATTTTGTTGATACCAGCAGAGACAATCATGTCACCGTTACCCCTAGTTACTAACAAACTGTTCATCTAAGCCAGATTTGTTTGCTGCTGAAAGAAGCAAAAGGACACACAGTGGGAGGACAAGAGAAAGACAACACAGACTTACATGTCTTCAGGTGTCCAGTGCAACAAGACCTTCACTTTGCCTGAGTCCTCTTTCCTCCTGGCTATAACCTGAACACACACACACACACACACACACACGCACACGACAATACAGTCAGCTCAGCAGTATAATCGATGATGTAGATAATATGATGACAGTTCATGGACTGGGTAGTGAGTGTGAGTGTGTGTGAGCCCACCGTGCTGTGAAACACCACACTGTGTCCGTTGCCCAGGCTCTCGATGTGAGTTGCCAGGTTGAGGCAGATGGCTCGATGGCGGATGGCGTCCATGGTCTGAGCGTCGAAAAAGTCGTGAGGTCGGGCTGAGAAAGAATAATAAAAAAAAATTTCTATCACGACTAATCTTGTTGATGTCACGTCACACATGTCATGGCTCTGATGCTGTGTGTGTTGTACATACGGAGCGAGCGTCTGTATTTGTTCTTCAGTTTCCTTCTCTTGTTGAGACCTGCCTTGGACGGCGACTCCTCCTTCACCCTGCCCTGACTGGACATTTTGGACGAACTCTGGGAGCTGAAGTGAGTGGGGACGTGACGCGCCAGCCCCCCCTGAGAGGCAAATGTAGCATTGCAGCCCCCCACCACGCACTGCAGGAACACATAAGGTTCATATGGTCAGTTGATGCAGAGTTCAGTTTGAGTGTTAGCGGTGGTGAATGCTGAGCAGACGTCCTCACCTTGAACGGTTTGTCCCCACTGTGGGTCAGCATGTGTCTCTGCAGCCAGCTCTGACTGGTGGACGGTGTGTTGTACACTTTGCAGCCCTTCCACAGACACACAAACACCTGCGTGGTGCACAAATAGTTAATGTACAGATAATACAAATGTAACACACAAACAGTGGTAGTGCCACTTCCTGTTTCCTTCAGTATAAAAGTACTGTGAGTTAGGACATGTGGAAAAGACTGGACACTGGCTATTAGACCAGCCCAGGAACTAGCCTAGCAGAAAAGAGGTCCCTAAGTGTGTGTATATGACAGAAAGGCTCACAGAGGTCTCAACAGTTCTGGTTCTGGAGCTCAGCCTCTCAGTTATCATCTATTTTGCTCAGGTCACTGAACCTCTATCCACTTCTTCCTATTAAAGTGGACATTTAGTGGCTGGATCACATTACGTTCTCACACCTGCAGTTATTTGATCCAGCAGAAGCTGATATGGCGGTGGCTTCAGCCTTTTTAAATAACATCTCTCTATCGAGGCACCCAAGGAGCAGCACACCCACACAGTAACCTGACACTGACCCCTCCTCTCTGCGCGTCCACGTGCGTGGCTCGGATGTGTTCGGCCAGGTCGGGGCTGCTGGGGAACTGCAGCTGGCAGTGATCCCAGCAGCACGTGTAGCTCAGAGGCTTGGTCCCCGCCGGCGCCGAGCCGCTGCCGGCTGATGCTCCCCCGCCGTGACCGTTGAGCATGGCTGGTGTGGAGCGACCGCTGGAGGCGGTGCTCTCCATGTCCATCAGGGTGCTGCTAATACTGCAGTGAGAAGAGAAGAAATACACAATAGTATGAAGATTTAAATGCATCCTTCTGTCTCCTCAGTATAACTTTATAATTAGCTTCATCTGAAAATCAGCAGGATTAATGTCCAAAGGTCTGTTTTAATACATTTGATGGCTCTGATGTCGTGTGGGTGCGTGTACGCTGAACCAGATGTTGTACAAGAGGACCGACACCTCAGAAACACACACACACACTCTCCACCAGCGTCCAGCTGCCACTCAGCTCAGTGTGGGAACAGAAGTAACGGCGGAGTCCTCCAGCTGCCACAGCAGCAGGATTAGCCACAGTTGAGAGGCTGCCAGACATTAAAGCAGGCAGCACACTGTCGGTTCTGTTTCTATGAGCCGCTTCCACTGTGAACACTGCTGGTAAAGTTTAAAAAACTATATCTAGTCGACCTAAGGAGCTTCCTTCTGTCTCTTAGTGTTCGCCAGTGGGTTGATATTTTCCATATTCTAACCTAACCTAACTCCACCAAATGCAACTACACATCTTTGGTGATTTCACGGTGAAGCCTCTCAGAGGACACTGTCATGTTGGATGGAATACTACATGATTACTATGTATTTGTTTATTTATTCATTTTAGGTTTATAGTCCTTCACATTTTGACTTCCTGTCCCACTTGGCTGGGTGATCAGTGAAACCTGTGATATGATTCACTGGGGACAGTTTCAGATTCTGTGTAAAGCTAAAGGGGAAGTACTCAAAGAATTTTTATTTGAATACAATGACTGAACAAATCCAACACGTCATTTTCATAACCCTGCATCCCCAGTTCATCACATTTACAGCCGAGACAATTAAATACAGAAGATGATCAGCAGATGAGTCAAAACCTTAGATTCGATCTTCTTGTTCTAAAAAAAAAAATAATCAAGGAACAGCCAAAGGTTGAGCTTTGGATCATTTTACAACCACGCTCTGTTTTAGTCACAAAGAAGTCAGCTATCTGTGTTTTCACTACACAAAACAGTGAGTCAGCAGCTGACAGCAACCTGTCTGATTCAACGTTCACATGCCACGCTGCTGTTCAAAAACTGGAGGTGATAAACCCTCCCTGTGCATATGCAACAGCTTACGCTTAGGTTTATAAATTCATAGCTACTCAGCAACTACTATGATGCTTCAAGTAACGCTGTGTTTTCAGTGTTTGCCAGATAACACACAGAGGACCACTGGAAAATATAAAGGAGCTTCCAGTGAGCTGCTGTGCAGACACAGTACTGGTATTCTACTGTACTTAAGCGGCAGTGTAGGAGTGTACGGTACTGGTTTCACCACACACAGTCGTGCCAGAAGGTGGGAAATGACTAAATGACTAAAACTGACACGCTGATGCTCAGCACAGAGCGTGGTTAGATGAGTTCTGGCAAAAGATCAGGATTTCACTCGCGGTATCGCAACTCGGCCGTCTCCATTGGTCACAGTAACCTTAAGGAGAATCAGGAAACGAAAGAAAGCATGGCAAATATTTGCCACTCTCTCAGTTGAGAGAGTATCAACTGAAAGGGAATTTCCACCATTCTTATGTATTTTCATTAAGTCTCATCTCTACCAAACTGAAACGTGTTGCCTCCTCCTCCCCCAGGTGTTCCTGCCATTCATTTTTTTAGTTATTTTTCTTCCTCTATTGTTTAAGAGACAAGAACCTGCATCGACTTCCTATAACCGATCTGAACCGTCCAAAAAGCCAAACTGACTGTGACCAAACTGAACAGAGAGAAGGTCGAGAACAAACAAGGTAGAAACCCTAAAAAGTCAGCGCATACGCCACATGAAGAGTGTGAGGAAACTAACTGGTAAATTTAGCCTGCACTTTGTACAGTCTAGCAAAGCCGACTTCAAACAGAAGACATTTCAAGAAAGTAGAATGAGAAATGTGTTGAGTTTCTCATTTGATCTGTGCTCGTTGTGTAAAATTAAGGATGGAGTTAAATTGAACAGGCCAACATAACAGCACATTAGATATGGTGGTGCTGGTCTGGAATATGTGCCCTTTGGGGCTATTCAACAGATATGCTAAACAGGAACCTCTGCTACCATTATTCACAAGCTAACATCCAGTGTTTATCAGCTGACAGAGATCAGCATCATATGAGCCGTCTGCACTCCATTTAACTCTTGATGCACAGCCAAAAGGAATGCAGCTAGTGTTTCTACTGCTGCGAGGGTTTTCCACAGGTGGCGAACGCTGTGTCATGTTACAAACCAGCGTGCGGAGTTTAAACGCCTGATAATCCTTCAATCTCGTCGATCTGTGACGAGAACTGGATTTCCTGGACAGCATTAAAGCGACACACCTGCGAATACAGCCGTGTCAGTTGTTTGCCTGCTACTCAACTAGGCAGCCAGGCCACAGCCAGGGGTTCTTGTAGCAGGCTGCAGGTTTGAGGTTTGCCTTCACCGCCTGATACGCCGTTTAAAACTCACCTGCCAGAGGAGAGATCAAACACCTCCACATGCCAACATACACCAAAACCCAACTCTCAGCTAAACCCTAACAACTGAACATAACAGTACCAAACTAATAATAAAGATATGCTGAACCCTTTGACAATATGTCAACACTTTCCGCAGCTGCTTCCTGGTTAAATATCCATAATCAATTCAAACTGCTGCTGGGAGGCTTTTATTAGGAAACAGCTGCAGGAAGCGTTGCATTAAAATCATACTCACATGGCAAACATCTGCCTCTCAGCTAACACTGAGTGCATGTTAAAAAATAATTATTAGAACTCCCTGATCAAAAGATGGTGCATTGAGCGAATATCTGGACGCCTGACTGAGTAGAGCCATGTCCACACTAAGGCGAGTTAGTGTGGACAAGGACGTAAAGGCTGCAGAATAATCTGAGGAGGGGGGTGGGGGGTGTGATGGGATGAACCCTCTTGGATCCAAGTTTGCCTCACTAAACATCCTTTTGTTTTGTTTGAAGAACTCATCTCAACAGCCAACAAGGCTGGGAACCACTATCCTGTAGCCTGTGTGTGTGTGTGTGTGTGTGATGTTGGAGTAACACTAACAACAGTGATGGTGACACAGTTAAAGTCTAGTCAACAGTCAGACTACACTAGTTGTCCTGCGTCGTTTTAAATGGGGGGTGTGGGTGGGGGTGGGGGTTGTGATTTAAAAGACCAACCTGCACACACACACACTGATCTACTTTGATGTAGTGTCATCATGCCAGTAAACACAACATGTGCACCCAGTGTGATGTGAGCCGTGTTGACTCGACGCACAGCGGACATGCTAACTCTCCAACTAACTAGCTAGCTAGCTAACACTTCCAACTGTGAACTTGACTCTGTCCGTTCGCGACCTGCCGCGACCTCTAGGTTCTCGCACCGCAAACCCGGTGCGAGGTCTTTCTGCTTTTCAACAGACCTGTCTTCGGAATCCATGCGGCTCAGCGGCTCTCCGTCCGACGAGGGCAGCTCGGCGCTGGCCCGCCTCTTGGTGCCGTGCTCGGCTCTCCCCGCGGTCTTCGCGCGGTCGCCGGGCGCCGCGGAGGACACGCTCTCCCCTTCTCTTTGTTCTTGCTTCAGCACCCGGGAGCCCTCTTGCGCGGAATCCGTGCTACTCGCCAAACTCCCCTGTGCGGGACTTTTCCCCGGTTCGGAGAGTTTGCCACCGGCTTCCCTCTCGCCGCTGTCCGCCTTTTCAGTCGGCGTGGTGGCCGCTTGGTCGGCGTCCGGAGCAGGAGACGGCTCGTACCCGAGCTCCTCCGCCGCACCGCGACTCTTCGCGTCCATTCCTGCTCTGCTCTCGTTGCTGTCGCCCGGTTCCTGTTTGGGGTCCAGCACGGCCTGTCCTTCCTTACCGGTTCCTGCCGTTTCGCCGGTCCCGTTTTGATTCGACGTCGGTTGAGGATCTTGCTCGGCCCCTTCGGTCGTTATTTGAGCCATTTGCGAACAGTACTGCCAACTATTTTTGAGATGTTCCACTCGGAAAGTTGCCCTCGGGCTGCCCTTCTTCCTCCACTCACACTCTCCGCTTCTAGCGTACACGGCAGGGGGTTCGCATGACGTCGGAGCCCCGTATGGCCAAAGCTGGTCTGTTTGGAAAGATGCGCCACTCAGTCCGTCCTTGAACACGCCTTCACAAGCGCTCACACTGTCGCTATAAGTTTGAAATGAAGCGCTTCTGTAAACGGCATCTACAAATGTAACTCTTCTGGAATTATGTCATATTAAATGCGGATTTAATGACCAAAAATATAAACCCCTAAGTCCGATGTGAAAGCGTTATTTGTAAAAACGTGGTTAAAAAACACAGCGGACATTATAATAAGTGATGTTTCACCCGTGTGGCTACAAAAATAGTTAGTTTGCCTTTCTTTTTATTTATTCTTAACATTAACTGAACACTTGCTTTGATGAAAAGAAATATATATATATATAGGCACGATCACAAAAAAAAGGAGGGAAAGCTAGGGGGAGCAACATGTACTCATTTTTCTCAAAGGAGGGAGTCCTCCTCTCCCATATGCACGATCTTTGGCATTGTGGCCTCTCAGCTCCACGTGTTCCGACAAACAGAAAAATGATCCAAGTCGAGATCTGCTGAAAAGGCTCGTTTCTGTTTCAGCGACGCACTCCGTGCTGCACGTAGCGCCCCCGTTGCGAATCATTGTCTGTCGTCCGCCGAGGAGCCCCAGCTGCTCTCGTCGTGAACTCGCTCTCGGTTTGTGCAGACGAACCGAACCGAACCGTGCCGACCTGTGCAGCCGACTTGTTGCGCTCCAGTCGAAGGCCCGCTCCTGTTGCCTTGTGGCACGATGGAGAAAACATGCGACATGTGGTGATCGGATTTGACATAGATCCACTTTTTTTGTTTTTGTTTTGAACAAAACATGCTCTGGATCCACGTCCTAGTTTCTAGCCGGAACTTTAAACAACATCACATGGCCTTCACCGCTGGACTGAGTTTGACCCAGCTGGCACATGATCGAGCTTCAACGTTAAAATGTGGAAGAAATAATGTCTTTTTTTTTTTTTGTTTTGGCGTAGATGTAACGTTGGAATAACAATTAATGCCAATGCCTGTAAAGAGGTTAACAAAATACTTATGAATCAAAGTTGAATTTTTTTTAATTTTTACATTTTTTTGATTTGTAAGTAGCCTAATAACAATTTCTTTTTACTTATCTCAATCATTTTTATTGTATTAATTTTTTATATTTAAATAATGCGATGAAACAACAGCATGATATTATTAATAACAGACTATATATAGAATTCTATAATAAAATATTTTATTCAGTCATGTTCTTATTTTCTTACATAAAAACGTGTGAAGTTGAGTTGTCGTGGATCTGACGCCACAGTTTGTAGAATTACAGGGACAAAAAGTCCCTAATAAGAAGAAATTAGCAACACTACATTTGGAGTAAGAAAGGGCCCTGTATATCATGATGAAAAGAAAAGTATGGTGGAGGAAACATCATGATTTGGGCCTGCTTTGCTGCATCAGCTTGCAGTGATTGGGGTAATTCCCTAGTGTATCAAAAAATTCTTCAGCATAATGTCTGTCTGTCTGACACAACTTTAATAAAGCCACACACAAGACGTCTGAAGAATATGATCTAAAGCAGTTCTGCCAAAAGAATGGGCTAAAATTCCTCCTAAACAATGTCATGGTCTGATTCACACCTGGTTAAGGTTGTTGCTTATTATTGAGGTTATTAATCAAGTGCCATCATGTCTCACAATACCATATTTTCCCAACAGAACTCTCCGTTCTGCAGGTTTACTTGTGGTTCCTGGAGTTTCCAAATGTAGAATGGGAGGCAGTGCCTTTAGCTATCAAGCCCCTCTCCTGTGGAACCAGCTCGCAATTCAGGTTCAGGAGGCAGACACCCTCTCCACACTTAAGACTAGACTTAAAACTTTCCTTTTTTTATAAAGCTTAGGGTTAGAGATGCTACTGCAGAGAGTAGTTACTGGCCCTACTGACCTGCCTTTAATGTAATTAACAGCTCAACCCTTGCCCACGTCCACATGAAAAGCGTTAATCATTTGAAGCAGTGAAAAGAAGAGGTAAGAAGGGAAGCACGGATTTAGACCAACTATTAAAACACACACATAAAAAAAAAAAAAAAACATCAAGAGAAAAAAAACAGCTAAGAGCATGTTTTAAGAACATCAACATTTATTTCACATGATATAAAACAGATGGGGTATGAACCTTTTGCATATTGACCCTAATAATATTAATAATAATAATAACCTCTGATAGTTATAATATTCGCTCTTTGTCTTTTCAGTGTGTACATAAATTATGCTATCTAGTTTTATTTATTTCTTTTTCTTTTTTAAATTTTTTTTTACAGTTTATACATCTCTTAAATTTTCTGGAGCTCCAGAGTCCTACTTATTGCTTCGTACGTGTGCTATTCTCTGATTTGTCACCACCTACGACAGTTTCAAATGCAAAGTGTCTAATCTGTGTCGTGTTCTCGGCATCTATACTGCAAGTCTTCTAGGTAATGTAAAACCAAGGAGAGAAAAACAAAAATAGACAGAACCTGAAAAATAAAAAAGCAGACAGGAAAACCAACAGACTTTCAGAAGACGCGGACCATCTGCTCGACATAAATAATCACAATTTCTGCAAAATACTTTAAAAAGAGAATAAACAGCAGCATGATGTGGCACCTTGTTGAAGTAAAAATCTGCTTTATGTTCATATATATATACTTTACATATATATTTATATATGTATATCCAACGAAAGATAATCTGTTTTGTTGCAGGTGCAAAAAGATGTGAAAATATAGTGATCAGGGAGCCTCTGGTGTCAAATCAACACAAAGAATTAAAATCAGAGCAGGTTAAAATCCAAGAGCATTTGCGGTCACTTTGGGGTTAAAGTAAAGCACTGCATGTATGTGGAGTTTTGGTGCTTAGCCCATCTGCGGGGAGGCTTGTCAAGTGCTCTTATATACAGCTGTACACCCACCTCCATCAACTCAGTAACAGCCAATATCCTCCTTCAGAACAGAAGAATATTCTCATTTTAATAATTATTATGTTAGCATGACTTTAATACTTAGATATCAAAAGTTCTGTATACTGATGTGTGTATGTATTTGGTAACACATTTCAATGGAGTTATATTACCCACAAAACAAGTCCTACATATAATCACGATTGTGAAATGGTTTATGGAAACCCCTCCAAATGATCATCCTATACACTGTGCGTTGCAGTGATTGACCGATCCTAATACCTGGATGTACCTTGGAAACCACGTGTGACCTTGTCAGATGGCTGAACTACCTGCATCTTCAATGAGAGCTATCAGTGGCTCTATCCCGAGGTCTATTTGAATGTCTTGGCCTGAGCCATGATTGGTAAATCAAATGTTTGAAATCCAGATTTACCTCCTACGTCACCTCAACAGTCTGGTTTAACCCACGAATCAGTCTTGTTTTCCATTGTCCTGCCATGCACCAACAATATGTCCAGATACTCGAATCACCCTTAAACTAGCTTCCAAAGAACACAACTGTTTTCCTACAAAGTTCCGTGCTGTCGGATTTAAAAGAATTTAATCCCAACTGCTTCACACTCAAACTCAGATGGAAGGTCATGGACTGGTACAGACAGGCCTCCCTTCTGGACACTCAACCCCTGGTTACTTTTAGGGATTCAGTCAATCTAAGAAACTGTGATAAGGGACTGTTCTGTAGAACAGTGTGTTCTGTAAAAGATTATAGTTGGCTCCTATCCTTGGGGTAGCTCAGTTGGTAAAGCAGTCATCTCCAAACCCCAGGGTTATTGGTTTGATTCCTCCTGGCTAGAGTGCTGTCGTCCACTGCAACCTTGAGGAAACAACAATTTCCTCAAGGTTGGAATTAAAGAAATTAAGAAAGTCTGTTGTCGATGTGCAAACCCTAGCCAGTCAAGTTTGTTTCATTATGCTAAAGAGGGCCCCTACCTTACCTGTACTTCTTAATTCCACTGTGTAGGAGTGGAACGTTTCGGAGCCTACAATTAAACTGCTACAAATGATATAGATCAATATGTGATTGTTTTAGTTCTTTAAAATGAACTAATTCATTGTCATGCGTATTTCCTATTTATATATATTCCACAAATACTGCATTTTACGAGGATAACCCTACCCCTTCTTTATGCATCTGATCAACAGTCTTTATTAAACTATCACTTTTGTTCTAGACCATTATGTTGGTCAAGTTAGGGTGAAGTAGTTTTCTAAGAGTTAAGCTAAACGATTTCACAATCTTGTATTTATGCAGAAATGTTTTGGGACAAATATGACTACACAGAATTCATGTTTTGCTGCAGGACATATCAATATGAACAGAATTAACAGGTTGTAACGATACAGTACATCTGCCTTGATCTCTGTCTGGATGTGATGGCAGTTCGTCTGTGTGTTGGTCAGTCTGTTAAGTAGGGCTGTAGTCCCCTCAGTCTCCTTGCGGCTGTGTAACAGTAGTATCAAAGTAGTTCAGTTTTAAACGCAGGAAGCCGTGGAACATGCTCTGTGCAGGCTGGCTACATTTGGGCTCTATGGTACGCCGGAGTGGCTGTTCGGGCCAGCGTCGCTCACGTGTCGCTGCTCACCAGGTTGAATGTTGGCGCTGCAGGGAGAAGAGAAAGTGCGACAGGGAATGAGTGTGTGTCACGAAAAGATTTCGCCGTGATGAAATACAGCCAAAGCCAAGTTCACTCACACTGGTTTTTCAATAGGCCTTTTTTTGATAATAGCATTGGAGAGCTAGGAGAGAGAGAGATATGCAAGCAGGGTTCACCAACCCAGAAGTGAACCATGGGGATTGCAGTTAGGTTGGACACACTTTAAGTACTCAACTACCATGCCCTTGTTAAGCAAATGTTTAAAACGCGTTCATCAGTTTTAACAGAGACCCACAAGTTTAAAAAACATTGCAGTTTTTGTATTAGTCCACTGGAGTGCGCTGTCTAGTTGGCTTGCAAGCCACTGGTCTTCATTCCACAGTCTCATGTTGTGCTTGGATAAATGCAGTGGGAATATGAGAAACAGATGCATGGATGACATCGTAAGGTGCAAATGTTCCTGAATGTTAGATTATCTCTAATCAGTCTGTCTGTTCAGTCAGCCATCCACTTATCCAGCTCGTCCATGTCAATGCACTGTGCAGTAATAGGATGTACTGCGTCTGAGAGTCCGTCCATGAACTCCACACTTTTCCTTACCAGAGGAGGAGCAGATTTCGCTTAGCCTGGGCGAATTATGTGTAGGCAAAGAGACGGGAGCTGACTGCTGCTGATATAATTGAGTTCAGGGCGGGATATTGGAGCCAGGACCTCTGTGAGACTGATAGCTGGTGCAGCTCCTTCAATGCACACAGCTGGGAAAAAATACGCACAGCTCTGTCTTCGTCACTATGCTGTAGTCCTTCACGCTTGAGGCTTTGGTTACTCATTACTTGTCTGTTAGGAACAACCACACTGAACAACTGCACCGTGCATGTGATGTCTCAGAAGTACAAGTAGAAATAAAAAGCTTTGACAAGGGGTTCGTTTGTCACAGAGCTTAATAAATCTGGGTGTTTTACCAGCTACAACAACATCTTAAATCTTTACTGTACTTCGATTAGGGGGGCTCTTCACTTACAAGACAACATATTATTGTTGTTGTTGTGTTTCTTGTCGTCCGTTGTAAGCTGGTTGTAAGGATCCAGGCTGTTCTCCATCCTGTCCTTTCTGGTGGTCTGTTGCGTCAGGTCTGCCTCGTCCTCCTTAGGCTCCGGGCTCGGCGTCTCAGGCTCAGGAGTCTGGAAGCTACAATCAGCAGGAGCATCAGAAGCCGTCACACTGACTCTGACTGATGCAAAAACAGACTACTGATGTTAGGACACTATTGAGGGTCAATCTAACGACTGTATGTAAAAAGAAAAGTGTCAATTGTAGTGACACAACCTACTAAGAAATATCCCAAACTCTACAAATCAGGGTCACACATATGCACACACACACACCTGTTTTCAGTGGTGGTGTTTGTAGGTGAGCTGGTCAGATCTTGCTCTCTGCTTTCGTCATCCTCAAAGGGCTGAAGGTTTACTATCTCCACACACTGAGTCTCCATGCCCAAGTCCAGAATCACCACCCGCTGACTTTCACACAGCTGAAACACACACAACGAACGGAGGGTTTATCGTATTTTGTATGGCTGGGAGATGCTCTGAATATCGGTACAGGACATATAAAGTACTGGTCCTGGTAAAGGAATTACTCATGGGGTCAATCAGCAGCAGTAATAACATAAACAAAATGTGAATAAGACAGTTAATAAGATAAATAAGCAGATGGATGACAAAACAGAACAATATTAAATAAAGAAATCATTATTTATGAATGGCTTATTAATAAATCAGTGTTGTACTGCTGTGGAGAGAGGGTGCTATATACACTCTGGGAGCTCCATGGAGCTCTGGGGTGGCATCCCACTGGAGAGCAGCCCAGACTCAGCAGCTACCAGTCCTGGTTGTAGAATTTGGCTGAACCCAGGAGATAAAACCCTTGAAGCCAACCTGGCTTCCTCTGCATCCCCAACAAATCCTCTGTTATTGCCGCAGATTACATTGAGGAGATGTTACGGCCACAATTAGCTGCTGTGTGGCTGGGATAACACGCGGTGAGTTGAATAGGAAGACACGCAAGCGAGACAGAATCTCCTGTTTATTAACAACTGACAACAGCTACCATGCATTTTTATTTTACAAGCCATTTTATTTTAATATAAAGAAAGAATTTTGGAATTATTGGAAAATGAGCACAAGCAGATAAATCCACCAGCCAACATGTTGGCACACTGTGTCTGTGCAGTCTTTCTGTACAGTACCTCATTGTCTATGCTGTTGGTCTCAGCCTGCAGCTCCTTCACACTCTGCAGGGCCACATGTCTGTCCTGCTGCACTTCCTTACACTTGTCACTTTTCACCTCCTCCTCCGCTCTTTGCATGTCCTGGATATCGAAATAGAACGATGACAGGGGCTGTTTGTGCAGTCATCCAAAACAAACAAAAAAAAAGGAACAAATGTGCAACTTGCGCCATGCACTGCATCGTAGTAGACCTCTGGCTGAGCTGTACCTGCGATGCAGTCGGTGCTTTTTCTGAGGTAACCCCAGCTGCCAACCTCTGCTCCATGTGAGCCAACTTCAGCTGCTGCAGAGCTGCTTCCAGCTCCACAGGGTCTGCACTGGCCCCCTCTGCCTGGGTCCGAGTCTACACACACACACACACACACACACACACACACACACACCTAAATTACTTGAATTCATCATTAGGTTAAAAATGAAACTTTCCATAGATAAGAAAGAAGCATATTTCTTCCATGTCTATGTCTATATGTGTGTGTGGGGGGGTGTGATGTCACCTGCAGCACAAACGGGTTGTCTTTGCTGAAGGACGGCGAGCGGGATGGCGTTTCCCTCTTCTTCTCTCGGAGCGTCGAAGCCTCCAGGTTTCTCCTCATCCTCTCCAGCTGTTCCTCCACGCTCATCCTGGTTCTGCCCACCTCTCGTTCACCAAACCCAGTCTGATCCACCGCGCTCCTGGGACGGTCCTGCACAAGACAACGTCACACGTCGCCACGTTTGTACATGTAGACATGCTTTAAAGTAGGGTTTTTTCTGTTCCTGTTCCCTCTGCATCGCCTGATGCAAATAAGGAGGTTGTGAACATGGATTCTGAGTGCTGCTATGTGTTGTGCATTTATTTAGACTCTACATCGGGAACAGTACAAAGCACCTATTAACTGGAGCAAACACCTCCACTATAACAACCGTGATCAAAGATTGACAGACTAAAGCATGCAAAGGCACTTTCTTGTATATCCCACTGATAAAAGGAAACAAGACGACGTAGAGAGACTGTGCGACCGCTCTGTGAACCCAGAGCACAAGACAGAGATATGAAAAGGGGAACTTCAGCTCTGGGATCAAAAGAAAAGGCAGTGAAGTTAAAGGGAAAAGGAGAAAAGTCAGGAAACACTTGCAAACGTGACGTGGAAAGAACTGGCTCCTGTAAGTACACAGCCTGTTCTGAATGAAATTGTGAAGTGACAGGCTTTTTGGGAGTGCACATGTCGCTTTTGGGAATGTAAAACTGTTCACGTGCACTGTAAGCCAACAGAACAGCAATACTACTTCAGCCAGGTCATGTTATTACAATAACGTTTTAATGTTAAGGCCAAAACTTACTGATCTGGATTCAGGCTTCTTGGTCTTCCTCAGGGTGACATACGAGGCAATCGTGGAGGACTCTGGAGGGCTCATGGGAGGTTTGGTCCTGGGAGTGACGATGCCCAGTGGGTAGGGGGGCGCTGTTGGGGAGTCACTTAGAGATTAGCATAGAAATCCTGCAGTCAGGCTAATTACTCACAGTGTAACAGTAAATTTACGTTGAGTACACCAGTGGTTTGTTGTTACATTAGCTCTGCCCAATGCATCTGATTGCATTTCCATGACTTTTCTAGTATAGATAGCTCTCATACACAAACACAGCCTTCACCCAACACTAATTAAGTGGGCAAGCGTCACTTCTAGGTGAGTTACCTTTTGAGGGTGCAGCGTCTCTACTCTCAGCTGAGGTCTCCGCCTTGTCCTTGTCCTCGCCATTGGCCTCGTCCACTTCTTCCTTCACCGTGGTCAGCTCCGGCTCACTCTTGTAAAGTCGATAGTCTGGGGCTTGCTGCGAGAGAAAGGCAGAGATTGCTAAGGGTCATAATACACACTTTGTAGAATGTAGTGTATAACTTAAACACTCTTACTAAAAACTAATGAGGAGTGAAGCTTTCGTAATTTGGATTATTTTTATGGGTGTTTGTTAAGTCTGCTGTTTATCAAATTGCTACTCCTCAGGATCTAAAAAAATAAACTCTTTACTTTAAGAGTAAAATCTGATTTTGACCATATATTTAAAAGAAGATCATTATCATCTAATTATCATAATCAATCTCAAAATTTCAGCCTGAGTTATACTGATAACTAAGTTATAGGAATAAGAAGCAAAAAGCACAATACGGTCCACTGTACTACAGTAGCACACAAACTGAGAAGACACAAATGGCACATACAATGAAATTGAACCAATAAATGCGTGTATGAAGGTGAATGTGGCACGGTGTATGGCAGAAGTGAGCATGAGTTACAGGGGTAAATAAGAAAAATCACACTTACATTGATCCAAAATGGCACTTATTGAGATAATTCACATTAAGTTGAGGGGTGAACATAATGAAAATGAAGGTAAAAATGGGTTTAGAAATGAAGTGTTCAGACGCAGAGGTCCAGCGCGCTAATGGATGGAGGGCACAGCAAAACCAAAGGTGTGGACGAATGGAGCAGGCGTGGAGTGGGTCAGGGGCACGAATACTTCAGCAGCTCTTACACTGTGCGCTCCGTTCCTGGAGCCAGCCTTGCGGTCTTCGGCGCGGTGCGCGTGTGGGGGCAGGCGGCCGCCGGGGTGCGAGTAGTGGGGGGGCGCGTTAGGGGGCCGCTCTGAGGAGTCGTAGTACTGAGGGAGGGGCGGGCGAGGGGGCACGCCGTCGCCCTCGCTGAGAGGACTGAGCGGCAGCAGCGTCACTGCCTGTTGACATCAACACAGCGGGTCACCTTGTATGACTAGATGGCACTTCTGGTTACAGGCAGAGGCTACTTCAATACTTTAAATAGCATCCTTGTTGGTGAAATCCAGAATACTCTGAGGGTGTGTTCAGACTGAGAGGGAAGTGAATTGTATAGATGCCACAACTGCATAAAGTGATTAGAAAAATCCTATTTCCACTGCAGGAATTTTTACCAGGAACCAGCAACATAGTTCCTCTATGTTTGTTTCAACTGGAGGAACCAGGGTTTAAGTTTAGTTCCAGGGCTGCAGTTCGAACCCACAAACACGTCTCTGGTTGTGGGAGCTGCACTGATATTTAACTTGGTGGATACCGGAGTGTTGGTACCTAGTGCATCTTATCTCAAAGACCTCATAGTTCCATATTTTTCTTGTGGTCAGGTTCGACCACAAGACTTCAGGTCTGGTTTTAGTTAAGAAATAAGTCAGTCTAATCCATAGTCTACCACCTCCTGAGATAAATTACACTATTACTGCTGCAGTAGGTGTACAGGAGGGGTTATTGGACCTTTTTCACTGAAGACAGCTGTCTGCCTGTGCTGGAAAAGGTAGAACCATGAAAAACTCAAAAGCTGACAAATGCTATGAAAACTCTCTAGATGCAGTCTTATTTATAACAGTCCAATTTGTGGGAATAATGAAAGCCAAAAATAATGTTGGTATTAGTCTGAACACACCACGAGCGTAGCAAAACTACAAATAAATCCCACTGATGAGTATCATGAAGCGGAATCGTTACCGGTAAAGGTCACTGTGATAGATTATCTACCCCGAGCAAGTTTCATGATTCAGCCAGTTGATTTTGACGGCAACCTGATTTAAACTGAAACCAGTGGCAGCCTAGTATGAGGGAAATCTATCTATACTCCTTCTGCATGCTTTGTAAAACAACCTGAAGTTGAGTAACAATATAGTTCAGTTCACACGAGGTCATTCTTTCTTAAAGATGCCTATGATTGGAACTAGAGGCCCCATTCAAAGTGTGTGGGGTGTAACGTGGGTGTTGGAATGGGCTGTTTGGTGCTCGGACACTGCCGTACCTCGTTCTTCTGAAGACTGGAGAGAGGTTTGGAACCTGGAAAACCTGGTGAACACAGGGAATATGGAGAAACGTCTTTAGTACTGTCAATAAGAAATGAAGCCTCAGGGAAAACTAAAAAGCAAAGGAGTTTTTTAACCATAGTCATAGTGGGAATAAAACTATTCGGCTTTTCACCACAGTTACAGAAAGTTGCCACAAAATAAGTAAAGTCCCATATTTGAATGTTGCCTCACTATAAATGGCAACAGATAGGCATGAAATTAATCTGAGAAGGTGACGTATAAAGGTGTTATTCATGACTCTCACTGCTGTCTGTGCTCCTCTGCGGTTTATTTTTAGAAAGAGCCTCCATCACGTCCTGGATCCTCCACAGCTCCTTCTGGATCTGGATGTGCTGCTGACTTGGAGGCTCTGTCTGAAGATACAACACACAGACACACACAGACACACACACACACACAAAAAAACATAAACAAATGCAGTTAAACAGCCGATCATCCCAGAGAGAATATGTGTGTGTGTGTGTGTGTGTGTTTATTGGGGACATAAATCTGTTTACACAGACACAATGTAGGGATGCAACTCCCTTTTGGGGACAAATGCAAGTCCCCATAACGTCAATCATTATCATATGCTGTGTATGTGTGTGTGTATGTGTATGAGTGTCTGTATGTTACCTGCGGGCTGCCCAGGGCCTCCAGCTGCTCCAGCAGGTTGGACTTGGCTAGAGTGACATCTGCCTCCAACCTGTCGTACTCTCTCCACGAGCGGTCCAACTCCTGAAACCAGGACACCAGCCAACAACAGGGTCACAAACATGTGTGTGTCTACGTGTGTGTGTGTGTGTGTGTGTGTGTGTGTGCCCAAACGTCTACTTCTCAAATGAAATCATTTCATTTTGTAGTTCTTATTTCTGTTACCAGTTCTACACTTGAACTTGAAGTCATGTGGGTGGTTGCCTGCCCTTAGTTCTGCCCCCACGGGCTGGAGACCTAAACTTTGTTTAATTACTTTAAGCTAGTTGACTACATCACAGACATAAGCTGATGTCCAACTGTTCCCTGCAGTGCAATGGCAAAAAACAGTTCTTTATTTCTCTGTGTATGTGAACTCTGGCAAGAAAATCTCATTTAGCCTTTCTCTATCTTTCTCCCACACGGGTCAGAAGATCAGGGTGTTAACAGTGATTCCGACCGCCTTACTTTCCCCGAGCCTCACCACCACCATAAACATGCACGTCCTGCCGTGAGATGTGTGTATGAGTGTGTGTGTGTGCTCACAGCCGTGACTCTGGACAGCTCTCTGCAGGTGCTGAGCAGGCCGTTCTGCAACACGTCTCTCTGCTGGACCAGGCTCTGTGTGGCTGCAGCGCTGGAGCCGCTGTGCTCGCTCAGTTCCTGACTGGCCGACAGCAGGGCCGTCTCCAGAGTGTGCTGCCAACCCACACACACACAGACACACACACATACTTATTATTGTTGCACTTGCACAAGTCAAAACCATGACACATCCACACCCTGGCAGCTATACCTTCTCTCTGTGTAGCTGCTTTAACTTCTCCTCCTGCATCCTCACCGCCTTGTCCTGCTCACACAGTCTGCTCAGCTTGGTCTAACACACGAACACACACACACACACACACATGCAAGCTTGAACTTGAAGATTTGAATCCTATGAGGAATACTACTGAAGGCTGTGCCTTTCTCACGTCTGTATCAGCCTCCTCTGTGCGCTGGACGAAGGGGCCGTCTTTGTAATCATTGGGGCTGATCTGAAAAGACAAGACACGATCAGAGACGGGCAGCAGGGGGCAACAACAACACATCTCTAAGAATGGAAAGCAGAGAGCCACAGCCATGACGAGTCCTCTACACAATATGCTGCTTTGTGCAATTTTAACTTGCGTAACTTTCAAAGTGGGTGCTGGCCAAGCAAACAAACAGATGACTACAACCTGATTCATATTTGTGAATCAGTAGATTCTCTAAAGGCTGCAGAATGTGCAAAGACACTCTTAACACAACATGATGTGCTTCCTGCTGTTCATTCCTGAGGTAGGGAGGCAGGAGGATGACGGGATGAGCGCTCAGTGCATATTCACTAATCCTGTTTAATTTACCTGGAAGCTGTTTACCCAGGTGTTATCGGGGGATATTGGAGCTGAACATTAGAACATATAGAAAGAGAGTGAGGGTGGAGTAGCCTGGGGCAAGAAGACGCACAACAATAAAGGTAAAATTAAGCCACAAGCTATTATATATACTGTGTATGAAATACAAATCAGATGCAAGAGAGTAGTCCCCAACTGCTCTTCTTGTCTTTGTCATATTTACTACAGCTGCAGGGTGTCGCACACACAAATGATAACCACCTACCGACCTACTGGTAGGCAGTAGTGGCCCTACTGAGTGGGTTAGTTATCAAATAAAATGAGTGGAGAAAATGTAACAATATTTACACTGCACATTTTAATGGAAGAAACACTATCATACACAAATGATTAAGGCACAAAAAAGTTTAATAGAAAATATATTTGACTAGTTTTGTGGCTGCTTAGTGGATTGTTTTCTTCCTGAGTTTGGACTTTTAGGCCAGATGTTCAGACAATAGGCTCAAAACTGCCCATCACATAAACCACATTACAATTCCTGTATATTATAATTCACAGACAAATTATTAACTGTAAATTGAGTCGGCTCAAAGGTGACCTTTTAGTGACCAATGTGATATGTCACTCACAAATGCCTGATGATTTCTTTAATGCATTTTGGTTAGATATGTAAAATGCATGGTGCCTCTCTACCAACTCCCCTAGTAAAATGACAAGACCTGCTGTTGGTTCAGACTGGTGATGGTGATAAATGAGCACAGACAGAGGCAGAGGTTCCCATGAATTTTACATTCCCCGTTATCATGATCTGTTCCAGGCAGTACGTCAAAAAAGCTCTTTTCGGGGTTTTTTACAAAATGCAGAAATGACAAAATAGGATTAATTATTAATGTTCGCTGTAGTCCATGTATGAGTCTCCTCCCATGTGGGGGAGCTCTTATAACAAACAGCTTACATGGACTTTGTGAGGATTGGGACAAACAACCAATATAAGCATTAAGACTGAAGGACTTGTTGAGCCAAACTAGCAGGTGATAGTGATCTGAAAAAGATTAATTAAACTCCTTAATTCATAAAAAAACAGAAGGAATTATTCATGTGAAAGGACCACTGAACAGCTGAAAATATGGACCTTTAAGACAAACACATCCACACGGTGTAGACATTTTCAAAGCGTTACCCAACGATGAATAGCGTTGTATCAAGACGGGCAATGAGAGGAGACCTTCATGGCTATGGTGCAGAATTACACCATAAAGCCATGCTCCCCTAAGGGTTGTGCCAACAGCGACAAACAGAAAACAATGGCATGAGATATGCTGGAACCAAAACTTCCAAAGATGGTATGATGACATCACAGAAGACTCGCCGAGCAGCAGCTGGCTGTTGGACGAACCGACTGCACCCTAAGTGGTGAAACGAGGTGATGTGGGGGGACGTGGGTGCACAATCATGGGGTCTATCAAGGCAAAGGTCTGGTTTGAGTCTGTTGAGCTTGAGTTGAGTTAGAATAAAAGTTTAGAGCTTGGGGAAAAGAAACGCCAAGCTACTGAGTGTTTGCGACAGGCGCACACTGTTCACATTACAGTACAGTATAATGTACCTCAAAACTCAACTGGTGTTTATCCGCAACCTTTTGAAGATTTTGAAGATTCATTTTAAGAAACAGTCCAGCATCACTGACATGTTCAGTGCGGGAATAATCAGATCGACTTGCTTCACAGTGACTCAAGCCAGAGCCTGCCAAACACCTTACTTGCTGGTAGAGTTGCGGCCTGGGTGCCGAGTTCTCGATCATAGTGTGAATCATGAAGATTAGAGGCTCATTCTCCTTCGTCTATTTGCAGCACCGTGGAGAGAGAGGATACACTGGTATAACAACACCGCTGTAAATGCTGGCTGATGAATGAGCAACTGTTTAACGAGTGGCAAGCAGGGGAGGGAATCCACCTCGTCCCTTTGAGCTAACTAACCCCAACATCAGCCCTCGCTCGTCAACCTTATTTTTGAGTAAATTCGATTCTTCCAAGGTCCCAAATCTTTTCAAATGACCAGAAAATAAAAGTTTCCTGACCTCACTGAAAGTTAAAGTAAAAGTATTGATTTACTGCCGCAACTTGGGATTTATTTTTGCAGTTGCTGGTTCTATGGTGTTGACTATTTCTTATTCGCCGAAGTAACTTTTAAGATTTCAGAGCAGATAGAACAGAGCAGAAACACAAGCACTCAGATCACCATAGAGATCAGTTAAACTTAAGTGGAAGAGAGAACAAAGAGAACTATTAAACAATCACAGTTTGGATCTGGTTAAACTTTGACCGACTGTACTTGTGTAGACACTCGTGGTTTTTGAGTGTCTACACACTCGCAATCAGGGTTTTTTTTTAGATCTTTGTTCCCTTTGATGTACATAAATGCTAACTGACTCAGGATAAAGCTTTTGATCGAACCCTTTCAAGAAAAACAGGTGCCTAAAGAGACTCTTTGTAAAAGAAAAGGTTGCTAGCCACTCCTTCCTATGCAGGTATGACCTTCTCAGAGCAGTCGTCTTCAATAATGCAGGAGAGTGAAAAGGCGAGTTGTAGCTGCACATAAACAGCATATTTAGATGCCTGCCATGATCGGTGTATGCCTCTGTTGACAGTTTTTCTTCCAATTAGACTGGCACCTTGTGTGGGTGCTGCAATACAATGTTTATGAGATTGCAGCAAAAACATCAAAGATTATTTCTAACAGAAAAAATTGGCCATACTCAAATATGTGTCAGAATTAAATAACCTCCATTCTGTAAGTTTCCACCACAGCCATCTTTAAAATATTGGAATTTCTGCTGTTGTGTCTGTTTCCTACGCAGACAGAATTGTGATTGTCACGTTTGCTTGCCAGCCCTTACCTTTGTTGTTTCAGATGTTCTTGTCTGAAGTGCACAAGGCTGACATTTGCAAGCAATCAAGAGAGCTTGAGTGTTGTTGTACATGGGTACATACAAATAAGGCTGCAGATCATGCTCGATACAGCAGCAATGTGCAGATATAAAGGTTGTGACGACTTTCAAAAGCATTACTGTGATAGTTATTTCACTATGTGTCTACCTAACAGACAGCCATTTCTTTTTATTTAGTTTTAGTGTGCTGCAAGTTTTGTCTAAATGTACAAAGAGTGACACAGTTTTACAAGTTTCCAAAGTATAAAGGTCCACTGTTAAGTGTAAATGACAACCTACAGCGTAGTCTAACAAGCTTACCACACTCTGAACTGAACCATGAGCTCACTGGATATTCTCTGGATATAGTACTGTAGCACAAGTACTGGTACATGTGTAATAACAATAAAGTTGAATCTAATCTAATCTAATAGACATAGTCCGTGTTTAAAGTCCTCACCTGGCTATCCAGGTAAATAAGGTTCCTCTGTAGGTGATGGGAGAGAACATCAGCCTGCAGTAGCCACAGAAGAAGGCAGAGGAAAAGAAGCAGGAAAAGTGTGGCCATGTTATTTGATAGAAAGAGGGAGGGGAAAGAGATGGAAAGAGAGTCAAACACAAAATGTCAACAGAAAGAAGGAAATTATAAAAGGAGGCAAAGGAAGACGGAAGATAATTTGAGATGCAAAGCTCAAGAATTATTACAAAGACTTAGCATTTTATTGTGTTTTAATTACCTCGGCTCAAGCATTTTCTTTGTTTATTTGCAAAGTGCCCATTAAGTCCAATTGGAAAGCGTCTAGTCACATATCACAGTGATTGTAACATTTAATACTGACCAGCTCTTAAAACATGCAGCATACATATTCTGCAACATGAATAAAGAAGTCATCCCAAAACACATGCAGTTCTTCAAGAAACCTAGAATGCCAGAGGTTTTTCCACATTTATCTTTCATGCATTATTCCAATGCACAAGTCTTCTGAATAACTTAGAACCGATAAAGTTAATAACAAAATAAAAAATCAAACACATCACACTGATGGATTCAATCCAGAACTCATGTCGTACATCAGACAGAAAAGAGGCAACAAGTAACATGTTGCTTAATGCATCAGCTCTGATGCATCCATGCTCTCCTGGCTCATAGATCCTCGAGCCTCGAGCTGACATACGTGAACAGGAGTAGTCCCCCATGCAAGCGCACACATAAAAAAGTGCAAAAGAGGCAAGGCACAAAACTTATATAGGTCTGGGCATAAATTTCCAGCATTGCGAAAAAAAATTACATTTTGTGTGTTCACAGGCAAAATGACAGGTTTTAATTCAACTTGCTGGCAGGAAGGCATGACGTCTTATTCACTTTTAATTCACTTGTGAACACAACCAGTTGTGTTTGTTGCACTTGTACAGGGAATGTATCAATCCTTTCAGAGGACAAGAATTTTGCCAACCCTGTTGTTCTGTAAGTCATTGTGGATGCTGTATATTCAGAACATTTGTTGCAGTGTAAAGTGTTTGCCAAAGTTATCAAAATCTATTTTATTTTTTGACAGGTTCAAGTTATCTGAAAGTGTCAAACTGCTGGTGAAGCTAGAGCTCGGTCTGGACTCAGACAAGTTCATTATCTGTATGTATTCTGTGACAATGTACTAGATTAGAAGGCTAAGCAGAAACTCTTGACATGCTGGTGACACTAGATAAAATATTCTAAGATCAAGAGTCACTAGGATATGTTCGTCATAGATCATTGATGACAGTCAATCCAACAGTTGTTGAGATATTTCAGTGTAGGCCTAGACAGTGAACAGTTTAAATGTAACTGTTTTTTAGTCATGGAAGCTTTCCAAACTCCAGGTGAATTGAAGTACCCTGTTTTCTAACAAAAGAAACCTCCCCTTGCAGACACGCATATACACACAAAATGTGGGTTTGTGACTGCTTGGTTGTTGAAGCACAAAGACGTGCATGCATACATGTGTATGTATACACTCAGTGCTGACCTTGGCGTTGGGCCCCTCCATACCCAGGGCCATTAGCTGAGCTACTGTGTGCTCCCGCAGACTGTTGAGCTCTGCCTGCTGCCGGCGGAGCTTGATCAGCAGCAGGGTCAGCTCCTCGGGCTGCACAGAGCAACACACAGAGGAGAAAAGAGGAGATGCCACACTACCAACATCAACAACACTCGCTTACCAAATGGAAGAGAACCAATTTACTGTTTTAACATTTCTGCCAGGACTGGTTAATAATTAATAATCAGTAAATCTACTAAATAAATGTACGTCTTACATGTGAGATTATACATTTAAACCAGCACTAGATTTCCTTTTGTTCTGGAATCAGAGTTACGTTATATGCAGATGACTGTCTTGTTTATGTTTATGGCCCACAGCCTTATATTTCTCCTTCTCTGTCAATCTACCAGCTTGCACAGAAACTTCAACATGAAACATTAAGCTGCCTTTTAACACTTTCTACCTGTATTTGCAGTATGTTTCAGGACTGAATACGTAAAAAGTCAGTTTAAGATCGGGATTGCTACCACAGAAAATTGCTTGTTTGCAGAACAGCTCCATAACATGGCTATAGACACAAAATCCTGCTAAAGCTTTATTGAGATTTCCAAACTATGGCTTTAGCACACAATGTACACTGTTTCCACACCCACATTGATTTTGAGACATTTATTTGGTCACTTAATTAATATAAAACCAGTGCTGACACCCTGTTGTGCCGTGATTTGGTCCACACTAACCAAAGTCAAGACCAAAACAATAAGCCAAAAGAGGCTAAAAAGCTGTGTAGAGTTGCAGAGCTGGTCTCTCTGGGACTAAAAAGTTTCCTACTTTGATATGTGTCTAGGGGGGAAAACTCAATAAAATATGTTAAACGTGTGTTAAACCTATGTGGTTTCAGTTTTATCACCAGCAGACACACTGTTAGATGAAGGTAAAGGGCAAACAAGTGAATTCAGTTACAGATTTATGGACAGACTGGTCTCCACACACGCTGGTCCTGCTGACGCTTGGTACAAATGCAGCCACACAGAAACACACACACAGTCAGCTTATTATCAGTTCAGGAACAAAGTGAAATAAAGGAATCGTCCATTGTGATTCACTCCAAACAATGAAGTGCAAAAAGCCATGTGGAAAATTACAATTTATTCTCATCAGTGTGCAGAGGCCCTCGACTGCCATCAAGCAATCACAATATTAGTCACCACTTGCCTCAAACAGAAATATCAGCTCTCACTCTTGATTGTTGTTGCTTTAAATTGACAGTGAAGACAATTACACTTGGGCCGCCACATTGTGTGTGAGTGTGTGTGTGTGTGCGGTAGCGGTTAAAGCAGACAATGGGTTTGTTTATAATTACATTGGTCCCACAGAGACAAGTGGAAAAACAGAACAAAACATCACTGAGACGGACAAATCAGCAATAGCAACCAATGACTGCTTTTCATCTTGATAAATTGCTCTAGAAATTCAACTCATTGGAAGCGTTTATTGAGAGCAGGTGTATAGACGTTTGAATTTCATAGTATGGGGAACGTGGGACGATTTGCACTGTAAGACTCACCGTCTTGCCTTGCAGGGACTGTGGGGTGATGGGCTGAGGAGGGCCGCCGGCCGCGATGGACCGTCGGTCAGGTGGGTAGCCATACTGTGGCAGAGGGATGACAGCAGAATTCATATGACAGAAGAAGGAAAATCACTTCGACTCAGTGTCACTCTTTTGGGTTCAGATGATAGGATGATTTAAAGACTTTAAACTGTGGATTCCAATCATTTCCTGTCAGGTGGACCCTCACATGTTCATATAATAAATATATAATAAATTGAATGTGTGTGGAGTGCGAACACACTCTGTGACTCACACTCCACTGCCACTCTGAATGAGTGTGGTGGAAAAAGTGACTGGCAAGTAATGTATAGTAGATGTGATCACTAGTTAATTAACTTAATCAGCGATGCAACCAAGAGGACAATGTATGCATCAAAACAGGAACAATATTCAAATGACACTGTAACAATGGGAAACATTCATTCATCAACAATTCATAGCTTCATCCTGCTATCTACTTGCCAAAGTCTCCTTTCTTTGTTAGCGAACACAAAACACTTATTAGTCTCCATTAATGCTGCAGTCATTCGATTCGCCTGCTACAGCGGGCTAAAAGGAATTTACCCGCTATTGAAGAGAAAACACAGTTAGACTAAAAATACAAAAAAAGGAAAATAAACAAGTCTCTTCAAGCCATTTCATCTTATATTCAGTTTTCTAGAAATGAATGCAACTGGCTTAACACCTGGACAAAGCAGCCAATAGCTGTTGGGGCCTCAGGTTCCATTATTTTGTAGATTCATTAACGGAACATTTGTTTGGTGATGTGCACCCATTTAGATTAAATGAAAAAGACTTTCACATGGGTCCTATCTTTGTATTTTAGTGACTATTCTTTAACAGACTTCTATTTAACCACCACCAAACTAATTTGGGGATGGATGGACTTGAATCAGCTCTTATTCACCTTGAGACTTCCTTGTGGATTTATATGACTGCAGTATATTTTAGTGTTCTACAGTACTCCTATAATACAGATCAACACAATGACACGTTGTTTGGCTTTATGATGAAATTCAGCATTGAGAGATTTCAGCAAAGTTCACACTCATTGCTTGTTAATCCAGTGGTGTTCTCACTGGCTCCCTCCACTCTCCTGCTGTGAATACAGAGCGGACTGTGTGTTAACGTCAGCTGTCGACCATGTCTCAGTCAGAGTCCAAACTTGATCTGAGGCGTCACTGTGACTCACAGCCTGGGGACAGAGATTGAACCTGGGCTTTCGACTTGTGTCAGGAGGATTGGACTCATCCACTCTGCATCCTTGCCCGACTCTCTCTGGAGAGTCTCAGAAGCAGCATCTGTGGACTCCTCAGCTCCAGGACTGTTTCCATATGTGACAAGGGCCTTCTTAGAATAACCACGATGGGATGCCAAGCACATTAGCAAGTCTTTCAATCAGAGAGAGCTGGATTGTATTTAATTTCCCTCTTCTGTTTGGAGAGATAAATGAGAGAACTGGAGAGAGACAGAGTCATCTCCAGCTATTTCCTGTCTGCATTTTAGCTCAGTGATTGTCAGGATGATTTTTATTTAAATGAACACATTATCTTGGGATTGCTTGTTTCCCTGTCAAATCCTGAGTCTGACTTCATTATGAGGAGAAGACTTTGGAAATTAGGGGTCCTGTCACTGCACCCAGTACTTATTGAGGATATGGACTCTAGTGGAAACATGCAACGCCTCTGGAAATCTTTTTAAGACCACACTATTAATCAATAGGCACAAAAATAAGGCATGTATGAGATTTTAACAGGATGGTTGGTTTAAATATTAATTTATTTTGTACCTAGTCCTAACATTTGGCCCCTGTCTTTTGTGTGTATTGTGTTAAACGTAGTTTGTAGAATGTAGTTATATGTATAATGTGGTTTATTATCATCAACATTTCAATTAAATTCAAGTGCCACATTCTCTACCTTAGCAAGGTGTGTCCTGTGCCGGCGGTCCAGCGTTACATCCCCCCTGAAGACCGGTGAGGACACCTCGGAGTGAGGGCTGTTGGGGTTGTGAGCAACCTGCTGGCAAGGAGGAGAAAAGGTGCTGTAGAGAGCCAGGGAGCCGTGAGACGGCGAGGTGGGGATGGAGTGAGCCACGGCATGGTCTGAGATGTTGCCCATGGTCTTTGTGCTGGGCAGTGTTCCATAATGACCCACAGCTACAATCACAACAGGACGAGAAAAGGAAGTCACAACAAGTTGTCACTGTCATGAAGTTAGATGTTATTATTATAAGAGATGTCCTTATGTGCACCTGTTGGCTGAGCCAGACTTTGCCTGGAGAAGGCCTGCCTCTGCTGCCACTCGTACAGCTGCCACATGGTATCATCCCTCATCGACCTCCTCTTTTCCGCTGTGGCGACGGTGGAGGTGGAGGCGGGGTGGAGGGCGCGGTCGTACACGGAGCCCGCCACGCTGCATATGCTCTCGGGCCTCATCATGCTGTTGCGGGGCAGCGTGCGGTAACCCTCGGGGTAGCGGGGTACGATCTGAGCGCGGTGGCTGGGCATGTTCCTGGGTAAGGTCTGGTAGGAAGTAACACTGGGAGAGGAAACAGACTAACTGATGAGAAATAAGACCTTCAGAACCAACCAATTCAGTTTGGTTGGGATCAGACTACTACCTGCTACTATCACTTCATGGATGGTATAGGAAATGGGAACAATCATAGTAACTGCTAACTTATTCAGTGTACATATCACAGGTAAGTATTCTACAGACTTGAAAAAGGAGCCTATTCTACTTGATTCAGAGTCTATTTCAGTTGTCCATACATTTAAAGTAATGAATAATAAAAAGTCAATGGTAAGGGGCAACATTTCTGTAATATTAGACAGGTCAGGTAATAAAACACTGCTGCTGTTCTACAGGAAAAGACAGCAGCATGCCTTTGCGGGATGTTATACAGCAAAGTAACTGGATAAATGAGTCATTCTTTAAACTTGTCAGTGACTCATGAATCTTACCAGACCACTCGCCGTTCTCTCTCCGCTGCTGGCAGCAGAACATGAACTCAGAAAAGATGGGTTTCACATTTAAGATGATTTTTTTCTCACATCGACCGAACTAACGGTGACGTGGCTTTGTCTTGGGATCGAGAGTGACGAACGCTGGAGCAAGGACACTGGTATACTGGCATTCACACATCCAATATAAACACCTGCCCTCATTTTCACAGTGTCCAGAAGCCAGTGAATTGATCTTTACTTGAGGTGTGCTGAACAGGAACCAGCTTAATTGCGCCTATGTGCGTGTGCCTTGACATGTATGCTGTGCTTGACTTGGTTCAATTATCAAACTGCTTTTACCGAGCCGAACTCTGCTTCGCTTTTACTTTTACTTTGACCTGGGAACATGAAGTAATGAGGAACTCATTTTAATTACAGCCATTAGCAGCTTGTCATAAAATAGAGGCCCTCACTCTCTAGGACAGCGGCTCTGACCTTATGAGTCTACTGTGAGATATATTATGTCGTTGTCAGTTCGAGTGCCTATCACCATTCTTCATATGGAAGAGTAGAGCATCACGATGTCTGATCATCTTATTTAACCTTTGCATTCAAGATAGAGAGGAAGACAAGCTAATGCCCTCTGTCTGCAGAAACCATACAGTGAGCAAGTAAAGGCTGAAGACTGGACAATGATGATGCCTGTTTTAGCCCATGTATTACAGCATATATACTTTATCATTACTTCCAGACAGTCTTATGTAAAATGTCTGATGTCGGGTGATAATTGTTGTCTGACAGTCAGACTGAAGTGCCATTCGTTCAGCCTGACATCGTGTTAGGCCACTAGCGGTTGCTAGGAGCAGGTAATCGTTATCTTGACAACTGACTTTGAGTTATTTCTGTAAGCTGACATCATCTGCGTCGATCTGTCTCTTTCCTGTCACAATTCTGTCTGACTCTAGCACAGGAGCACAACATCCCCATTCTTAAACGGTCAGTATAGATCAGTATACCCCTCCTGTGGAGGCGTGGGTTCGAATCCCACTTCTTACACACGACTTTGGTGGCCTGGTGGCTTAATAGGTAGAGCATTGGCCTGAGATGCAGATGCAGAACGTTGGTGGTTCAAACCCTGTCACACCATCCAGGTGTGTCCTTGAGCACTAAGATGCTTCGCTCTAGCTCCCCTCCACCTTCCACTCTAACATGTTTGCAACTTTCCAAAACAAACTACGGAAAGGAATAGGGTTCAAACTTCTATTAAGTTTTTCATACTTCCCAAAAAGGCCTTAAACATCTATGTATAAAGATGAATGCAACACCACAGATGTCTTCAAATGGACATAGATTGCACCAGTCTAGCCCTTTCTGCTTTCCACTCCTCTGGACAGCTACACACTCTTTGCAGTTAGACTTGCTTTAACAACACTCACTTGTGTTAATTCCGCCTACAAAGCTCTAATAAGATCCTCTGCTGCGCAGTGATCAGTGAGCAATACATTCCTACTGAATCACTGAACAAATAAAGGACGTCGATTCTGACTCTTAAGTCTAGACCAAGTCGTTGATGAGGTAACTAATACAGACTTTAAAAGCACTCCCCTGTCTGTGAGAGGCTCTTAGGATAAAAGTGGGTCCTAGCCAACTCATACAGTAAGTCTAAGCAGCACATATACAGTATGTGCATAGATGATGCATAGGATGTGAATTTGACCATGATCATGATGGTTAATGCAAACATCTGCAAGACCTCCACATGCAGACAAATTACACACAAAGTTGTGTGCATGTGCAAATATACATACAGTTTAAATTCTTAACTCTGGTATCACAGTAATGATAAAGGTAAAAGACAGAATCACTAAATTACATGTAGCATCATGTCATTAAATCTACATCTGACAATATTTTAGCTTATGTTAGATCAGTGGTCACAACTCTAGAAGAACTTTGAGAGGAAAACATATCTTAATGCAGTCAGTGTTGTGATGGTTAGCCACAGGAGAACCCTCTTCCTCCCTTCTTCTCTTGCTCATTTCAAAACAATAAAAGCAACTCTGATTACTCCCCAAGCATTTGGCAAAGAGGAACATCAGAGTTAGCAAGATTATAAATACGTTATTGATGAAATGTTAATTCCTCATTTGGATGCAAAGAAAAATCTTGCTTTTTGGATACGTGGCTAAATTCAAAACTCAAAAACAGCAACTTCAATTGTAGGATCACTTACAACAGGTTACAGGAATTACAATTAGGAAACTAAGGGCATGCTCATGCTGATATGACACTACACTAAGAACGCTGCTCCTGGTCTTGATCGGTGCGATCACCATTGTGCTATGGATCGCATTGCTCACTTTGAACAACAAGGGTGTTAACTGTCTGTGTTGACAAGAATAACAATCAGTCCAACAACAAAGTTTCTCTATTTCCCTCCTTTGTGCCGAGTGCCGATAGAGATGACAAATGTGGCTCGGCAGCCCTCAGCTTGCTCTGCTCTCATTACAGTCTCATTTCCATGACTTATTCATGGCAGCAGAAGGAGAGGGGAACCGCTGATGGCAAGCGAATGGGCGCCACCACTCCGCACTTCTGTTCCGCTGCAAACTTCGGTGCAGCCAACTAAACGGCGGCTAAACGCCAGCGCTCCCAACTGAAATACACATCTGTGGTGACACAAATGATTTGAGCCCGTCTGGCCTGCAAGGTCACAGCAAGGGCAAGTAGGAAGCCATATGGGAGGAAAGAAAAAGTTACAAAGCACAGGGGGAAACGGAATCAGCCTCACCTCCTGGTGTCATCATCCAGTCCTCTTGTTCTTTGAGTGCGGACCCAGTGCTCCAGTTGCTGCATGGAATTGGTCCTGGACAGGCCTCTCTCTGGCTCCTGGACTGGTTCAGGGGACTTTACAGGAACTCCTGCCAGGCTGCCATCCACCTCTGCTGTGCTGCAGTCTCCGGTCCTTTCCCCTGCCCCTACCCCTGACCCTACCACAACCCCTACCCCTGCCCCTACCCCTGACCCTACTACTACCCCTACCCCAACCCCTGACCCTACCCCTACTCCTACCCCTGACCCCACCCCTGACCCTGAACCATTAACCTGTGCCGGCTTTTGGACTTTTAAGCTAGCCTGGCCCTGGCGAGACGCAGACACTGCGGCTGCGATGGCGGCAGCCTGAGCTGGCTGCAGTTTGATGCTACTGATTTTAGTTAGAGACCTCTCTGTGCTCGGATCTCTCTGGAAGCCGTATTTATCCCCATCACGCACTGTGGCGTACTTCTCTGCATCTCTGAGCATAGCGTATTTATCCCCTTCTCGTAGCGTACTGTATTTCTTCACCTCCTTCACAGTGTTGTATTTATCCACAACTTGTATGGTACCATATTTATTCTGTGCCTCCCTCATTGTGCTGTACCTGTCTGTTTCCTTTAATGACAGCGCTCTCCTCACTTCTTTTTCAGGAACATATTTCTGTCCGTCCTTTTGGAGCAGGTGCCGGTCTCCAACTTTCTGCAGTGCATATTTTTCTCCATCCTTTGTGAGCAAATACTTCTCGCCATCTTTAGATGGTGCATATTTCTCCTCTGAGGACGTCACCATGTACTTTTTGTCCACTTTCTGAACAGCATATTGTTCTAGATCCCTGTGAATGGCATAAACCTCTCCATCTTTCTGCAGCGAGTATTTCTCTCCATCTTTTCGCAGCAGGTACTTCTCTCCATCCTTATGAAGGAGATACTTCTCTCCATCTTTCTGAAGCATATAGCTAACCCCATCTTTCTTCAGAGAGTATCTCTCCCCGTCTCTCTGTAATGTGTAGTACTCCCGTTCCCTTTGGCTGTTGTGTTTCTCTGCATCTTTTTGCCGTTTGTCGTCAACCCGAGACAAGGAGTGTTGTCGTACAGGTTCCCGGTTACGTTCATTATTCTGGATCTCAGGCTTGGTTAGGACTCTATGGTTCAGTAAGTTGTTCAATTCCTGAGGTGTGCGCTGTTCTACTTTTAACTTGTCCAATCTGGGGGAAAAAAAAAAACAAAAAGCAACTTAGAACCCAATAGAACAGGAATTTGAATACAGCGAAAGGAATAACAAGAGTTTTCTTTGACATTTCAAAGTGACTTTAGTGTCAGAAGTTCTTTGTTTGTCTGACAGCACCTTTATCTCTGTCCCCTTGAATTTCTGGACTTGAGAGACTTCCTCCAAGTTTCTGATCACTGCCCCTGACAGTCCAGGAGCTGAGTTCATTGGTGTTAAAATATTAATGAAGAACTACGGCCATTCTTTTTAGAAAAACTTCTCTGTAGAAGGGCTTTCTCTCCGAAGTGCTTACCTTCATCCACACCTTTGTGACATTTACACCTACTTAATGCCTTCACTGCAGTGTTGCAAGAAGCCAAGGATAGAACATCATTCTCGCCCTATAAATATTACACAGTTATTTGTTGCCTTCGTCTGACATTGTCTGAAAATGTGCTCTGTTATTCTCATAAAGCACAGTCTCTCTTAATAATAATAATAATGTATACTTTATTAATCCCCTTGGGGAAATTCGTTTTGGACAGCTGCCAGACTGAGTCGGCGCTACTACAGGGTTTCGGTGTCTTGTCCAAGGACTTCTTCTCTACTCTTTGGGGTGCATTATTGTTTTCCAACATGGTCGGATGGCACATTGTCTTTGACTTCTCTTTGTAAAGGGTGGACCAATTACAATAGTTTATTCAGATTGTATAAAATTGCCCTAAGAGTGTATGAAATTCTTAAAACCAATTATCATTTAACAGCTACAGTGAATATGATCTTTGCTTACTTTGCTTCAGTTTTAGTTCTGGAGTTTTGAGAGTGAGCAGCAGAACCAGTTGTGACAGGGACTGAGAAAATTAGTGATGGCAGAAATTTAATTTTAAAATAGCAAACATGCACTGTGGACTATATGGTTTATAGAATGTAATTTATAAAACTCTCACACACTCATGATAACAAGCTTAACCTTACTATGTTTTTTCTGAGTTGTCTCAAGCCTTCACAAATAGGAGAAAGCTCTTAACTGTGCATTTAGGAGGACTCCAGAGATGTGGCAAGATACTTCATACATTATTTCACTCTAATCTAGTATAAAATATAAATATGTGGTTCTACCATTATGGTTTTGTGCCTCAAAAATATCATCACACAACCATCACGGCTTTCTGCAGATGTGTCCCTATGGTGAGCACCAACCTTCTGACTGGTTCAGTGTGAACGAGAGCAGCATCCGTCATGACTTTCATCCAGGACTCCATCTCTTTGGCTGTGTCAGTGCAGAAATAATATGTCCGCATGTTGGGGTGAGTGGCCTGGAAGTGGCGATAGTGACAGAGATATTGGCGGTGAGTGAGAAATAAATAGGCAGAGGAGACAGAGACAGAGAGACAGGGAGCAAAAAAGACAAATGAAGAGGAAAGCAGAGCAAAAACACCTTTAAGGGTTCTATTATCCTATGTCCTATAATCTTAAGGATTATTTTTTCAATAAAGTGACCAAACCATCCCAAAAACTACTGTCTGACAACTTCTGTAAACGTCCTCAACATTCCTAGTGACTTGTAAGCTGTGCAGAGGTGAGAAATAGATAGAACTCTTCTCTATAACTATATATTTTTTTATAACTATAACAATTTCTGGCACTTTTCATGTGAACAACTGAGCACAGAACTAATGGCTTCCAGGAGAGACTGTAGGAAAAATGCACGTCTCACCCTATTCTTCAAGTTTTACTTCAATCTTCAAATGTGGCTGTTTGGAAAACCTCGAAACATGATCTGCATCTGGGAATTATATCTAACAACACCCTCACACGCAGCATAACACAATCTTTTGAAGTGTTGATGTATTTTGGATCTTAAAATGAGTTTCTGTGCTCTTATTAGTTGACTGCATGAATGGCCCTCAAAACACATGGTCCCTCCTGTGAACCATGCAGGATTAAAGATTGGGACTTGTTTTACCACTTATGTGAACCCAATGATTAGGCCCCCACTGAGAACCGGAGTACTTTAAGCTAGTCTTGTATTTTACCTTGAAGGCATATTTCCTGCTGATGTGGTCGTCCACGGACAACATGGAGATGTGAAAGCTGGGTAGCAGGATACTTCCCAGGATGCTGTCTTCTTTCTCATCTGCGTGGCAACAAATTAGAAGCTGGCATTAAGATCCAAACCTTCGCCAACCTACTATGTCAAGTAAGTTGTGTCTGCTTTGGGCTCAGTTCCAGTGAGCATATTGTAGATCAATAAGGGTCTATCGGTTTCACATTAGGCTGCAGATAAGATAAGACCTGATAACACACACAGTAACTTCAAATATTTATATTTGCTTCATTTTAGGTTGTGGTTCCTAGGTCAAATCACATACCAACTACCACAGACAGATATTGCTATATAGAGTAAATTAAATATAGAGGTGTAATATACAGTAGATGATTTTCAGACTCCACATATAAGGCTCCGTATAACTGTAACTTGTTTCATGGGTGATTGTTTCCTCCATGGTCTCCAGACTTGTCCTAACATGAGTCCTATGAGAACATGGTGTTCTACATTTATCCATTTAATGATGTGATTCATGACTGGTAGAGGATGATCTGACAATACTGACGCTTATCACACAACAACAGAGACAGAAGACAGAGAATTAGATAATTGGACATCCTCGTGAGCTTTTCCTGTGCGCGGTACACAGCAGGGAAACGAAGAAGTCTACAGCTGAGAAAAGGCTCTCCCCAGCAGCAGTAGCGCATGGACAACGCTGCCAGTTTCTTGATTTGTTGTTGTTGAATCTCTTCTCTTAACATTTCGGAAGTGAAATAATTGGAAGATGTGAGACGCAGCCATAAATGCATCACAGTCAAACCTCTATCTGGGCAGTACTGCAAAAACCTACAGAGCCTCCAACCACTGATGCTTTAGCCGAGCCTGCACCCTACAGCTCCTCCGGCCCCATCCCCACTCCTGAATTATTGAGATACAGAACATACACACACACGCACACACCTTTTAATCTAGTGCATACAGATGCATTGACCCACCACTTGTGCACACCTGTTATTCTCGTACTCACTTGTGTGTCCCTTCCCAGATCCCTCTCTTTCTATATTGAGGTAGGCAGTTGTATCCAGTAACATCTTCTCACATGAACTCGCTGCTCGCAGGAAACTGAATCTGCGACCATAACTTTTAATAGTTAAGTCGTACCGAACTCAGAGCAACTTAGTTTGAGTTTGCATCATGTCATAAATGCAAAAACCTAGCAAAGTGATTTGATTTGGCAACGTATTTCCTATTTTTGAAGCTGTACATCTCCAGCAGCATTTCTGTCAGCCTGTCAAGAGTTTATAGTCTATAATGATATAGCCGCCTCAAAGAAGCTGCTTTACTTTTAAGGTGTACTTTGTTGTGATGTTCTGTTTGCCTTGAGGCAAAGTTGTATCTTTGGTACCCTACTGTAGGTGTTTACAGGACGGCCGTAACCATCACTGGATCACTTTACAGAATTATTAAACTGAACGTAAACACACTGAATGTATTTATTCATATGAGCCTTGTAGAGAGAAAGATGACTGTTTATCGTCCGTATTCATTCAATACGTGTAACCGCACAATGTTCTGCACAAACCCACCCACCTGAGTGACAAAAAAGGTACTTGGAACTGAGTGATGGAGCAAGCAGGAGAAAAACGAAAAAGAAGAGGTTATTATTGTAAAGCCGAGCACGTCATTGTCCTTCCCGAGGATGCCTCCTGTCTCTCTCGTCTCGAGCTGGCTAAGCCAATAAACATCCAATTCTCCCCTCAGTTTGTCATGAAAGCTGCCGCTGATTGCGCTCGCGGGGCGGCTAATTTGTCAATTTATGGAGATGGAAAAATCTCTCTCGAGTGTTTAGGAGACGCCGAGGGAGGAACAGATGAGATTTTATTTTTTTTTTTAACGTAAAGTTGTGAATTAGCAGCGTGAGCATTGGGTGACAGCAGAGGCGGCTAGTGACACGGACATGTACACTCCCGAACCTTGGCTTTACCCAGTTACACTCCTCTAATTTAATTTTAAGTGAGAATAAAACTGATATAACACATGACATTGTGTTCGGACTGTTGTGCCACTTTAGTAAAGGACCCTGCTATTCAGACAGCTCAGTGGGCCCTCTAGTCAGCCGTCAGTCAATCATTTGTTATCATCTGCTTAGTAGAGTGTTATTATATGCTGAGCCTTCGCCATCACGGTGACAATAAGAAATGTGACGTGTGCCACAAAAACTACTTAGCCAGGTTTATGCACGGTCTTTGTTAGTTCGAAGGGGATTAACTTGCACTGGTGCACCCCAAAAAATGTTCACATTAAGACATTCTAATTTGCAGTTGCTTATTCAAGAGAGTTGTTCCCAGTGTGGGATGTTGTCAAAAATGGCCCAGTACTGTGTTGAATTTGAGTGCATCAGATTGTATTGTGCAATACATGAGGATATGTGGTGTTTCATGCACGTGGAGGATTCCACCGTGAGAGTGGCGGCATGGAAAAGTGGGCGCATGTGTACTAAGCATGTTGACTAATAACGGCACTGTTGACCTTTCAGAATAAAGGAGAACAGGGAAAAAGCTGTGAAGTGAGGCTGAGATCAATAAAACCCACTAGATTAGCAAAGTCCTAGTTTCCTTTACCATGTTAGCACACACATCTTATTTTTCTGATTTTTGCTTTAATGAGTCACGCCTGTGATGTCTGAAGAGGGTACGGGGTGACTCTCAAGCATGAGTGGTATGATCTTTCCTTTTAAGTAGTGAATGTGTTTTCTTGAAATGTCCTTGGATGAAACATGGGGAGTCTGTAGTTGTTGTAGCTGTTAACAGCTTTAGATCTGACAGTTAAACAAATGTAATTAATTAATCAGCCTCCTTTCCAAATTTGGATTTGTGTGCTTGTGTAGGTACGTACCGCGGTAGTAGAAGAGGCACATGTCTGACAGAACAAACCACCTCTTCTTCCACAGCTTCATGCCTGTGCTGTCCTGCAGGGGTCAAATGTCCACACATCAACTTCAGTCAGTCAGGGTGCGGCAATTATACAGAACAATACAGCCTCCTTCACACACACACACACACACACACACACACACACACACCCAGCTCTCTCTCCCTTGTTTGATCTCCTCTCACTTCCCTCATCTTGACATCCTCGCTCTTCTCTCCCTCTGGCTGCTTCTGCTAAGCAGCTTCTATCTTCTCCTCTGAGACAAATTGCTCTGTTTTATCTCTTCATAACGCGGTGACAAATTTGCCTCTGTGGTGCTCGGGGCGAAGGCCTGTGTTTTGTTTTCTACGCGGCTGCTGCAGATCTTTTTTTTTTTTTTGTCGTCTCCTCCCTGGCGCCATAATGACTGCAGCGACAATAAAGATCATTCGCTCATTTCACTTGGGTCTTTAACACTGTTTGCTGTGTGACATGTTCAGCCACAGGTCCTGAGGTTGCAAGCGTTTCACTACACACACTGATGACATCTCTTCTGTGAGCGAGCACTTTGCTTTGTCAGGTCTGTAGGGAAGAGAAAGGGGTTTAGCGGGTGTGAGTGAATCGATTCTCCTCTTGGCATATATACGGTGTGTGATGGTGCAGGGGCCGAGGCCAGGACGGAGGTAGCTCTACCTGGACTTAGATGAAAAGTGCTCAATGAAGTTGTCTTCAGGGAAATAGGTGGTGGTCAGGGGTCCGTGGACAAATTGAAAAATGGACCCATAACAGATGTCTATGGGGCGAAGAGAATAGCTAGGCTGCTAATAGTGGGTACAAGTGACAAAACTTCAAACAAATCACTACTAAATTTAGGATTCTAGCAGTCATTGCATCGTTCCAGCTTATTCAACAGCATCTCCTGTTGGCCTAGAAATTAAGAGGTTGATTCATTGTTTATCTAGCAGCTAAACAGCTGCATAGAGATGCATTTACATTAGTTACTTTTCCTGTCTCAGTGACATAAATTGGCAGTCGGATGCAGGACGCCGATGTCCGGCTCTGCATCAATGTCAAAACAAAAATAAAACTTGTAGTTAGACCCACTACTACTTTCTATATTCAGTGTACACTGTGTACATCTGTTTTATCTACTGCTCTACATTCCCTCGTCTGTATTCTGTCTCTCCACTCTCAATACCACACCAACTCAAACTCATTCAATCATCTTGAAGTTGAAGTGATTCCTGCTGTACCTGTTTGTAAAGCCAGTTGCTCTTGACCACTGGGGCATTGGGGTTCCTCTTAATGGAATTAGACCTCTTGCCGAAGTTGTGAATTTTTTTGGAAGACCTAGAAGGCTGTCAAAAAATAAATAGGAGACAAAGTATATATATATGTATATATATAAAACTGAACTTTTTACATTACAGATAATAAAATGCATATTTTAGAATAAATAATGCAATAAATTTGTCAAAACATAGTCACGATCTGTAATGGAGAGCTGAAAGCAGGCCATATTGTGCTTGTGTTTTCTCCCACAGAGTGAACACAGCAGGGCGAACTATAAAAAGCAACAACAGAGGCAGATGCATTCAGCTCATTAAACAAAGCATATTCCACATCCTCCATACATCACGGATCACTTAGTGAAAAATGCAGCACTGCGGCACGGAATCTTTTTAATGTCTGCCAATAATAATAGCAATAATTGTGGTGGGATGTCCTGATTTAAAATAGTTTTTCGTTACGCTGATGACAAATCACTGGACACTATTCCATCTGTTAGTCTCCACTATTAAATAAAGTTGAGGTCGGGTCTCTGACTTCTAAACGTAGTAACCCACTATAGTTTAAAATAAAAAAAATGTGTCTGCATGTTGGTGGCATTTTAAGAAAAACTAAACACACAATACTATTATTTACATTACTTATTTGCAAAACGTTATCAGCTACTTCTTTCCGCTTTGACCTTTTTCACAGGAAGCCTGCGAATCGCTCTTTTAAAAATGTTTCTCTGCTGAAGCTCAGAGCTGCGCCCGTACAGCGCGGCTATAAATAATGACATCTCATGAATACATGAGGATATGCGGTGTTATACTTTCTTTTGGCCAGTGTAAGCAGAAGTGATGCATCACTTATTCATGAAAGCGCTGAACTTCTGATTTGATCTTCCCATGCATATTTATTTCCTGTGTATTTGTGTGTTCTATTAAGCATTTAAAAATCGCACACGCTGTCCAATCCAACAGCACAGTGACCCATGCAGATGTCACGCTTACTGCTAATACAGCTGAGCTGGCCTGCTTTCTACTCCTACTTCTCCAGCGTGAAATAAGGGGTGATGACACAACATGGGCGCATTACAGGGCAGTGACTGAGTGATGTGAAGAGTCAGCATGTTACCATTATAAATGGCCTGAGGTTCACCTACAGTACAGCGGGGAACAGCTGCACTGATGGTTGAATGTTGGTGTGCATCACGTCCACTAGTTCCTACCACTAGCACGACAGTTTAGTACAAAGACAGGAAACAAGAACAAACCCTGGCTTGGGTTAAAATAGCTGCCTAGAGAGACATCTAAAGGTTTGAGCATGCTTGCTGCAGAGTCTACTTCTTTTTACAAGTAGTTGCTTTACAAAGCTATGTTTAATGTTTTATTCTTAAAGCTTTGTTTGGATTGAGACTGACCCGTGTGGATGAGGTGGAGGTGGTGGTGGCTGTAGTGACAGTGGTGGAAGGGCTGCCGGGAAAGGTGCTGTAGTCAGAGCCGCCGGTGTAGTTAGAAGCCTCACTCATGGTGCTCATGGGACGTTCCTTCTTGTCACTACTGCTGCCCTGGTCTGACGAAGCCTTAGGAGCTGGCCTGTCACAGGGCGAGAGACATAGAGACACAAAGAAAGAGGGAGTCAGTCAGACAATTGATCTTTATAGAAGGAATGTGCAGTAGCAAACAGCACTTCAAGCAAGAGCCAGGAAGCCGTCGCAGCTACATCAGAAGTAAAAAGTGAGCGGCAGGTAGGTGAAGTGGGTGGGCAGCCGTGTCACTTCAAACTGAGCTTAACAGAGTTGGAAAAGAGATGATGAAATACGTGAGCGCAGGCATCAGTCTAGGCTGCGTCTTGCCCTCACTTCATTTTATGCTTGGCTTTCCAGGCATGCGGAACTGCTGACTGTCAGACGTCAACACCCAAATCTTTCAACAGTAAATCCTGCTTTGTCAAACTCCTACAGTACTTCCAAAGGTCAGAATGAACTTTTAACTAACCCCCTCACAGAATGACACATATATATAAGACAGAAAACGACCATATTTTCAAGATAAATCCACGGCATGTGTGATTACTGGCCATGGAGGAGTAGATCACTCCTGCAAGTAGTACTAGAGGGATTGAGGCAGTTCGGCGATGCAGTTGTGAACTCCTTTGTGACTTGGTGAGAGCATACATTGTGCCTCTCAGGGTGTGTTATTGCCAAGTCGAGTGCATTCTCTGAGGCTCTGTCAGGCTTGTGCTTTGTCACCTGTTCTATTTGTGATTTTCATGGACAGAACTTCAAGGGCTATTTGAGGAATGAAGAGTGTTCAGTTCTGGTGACCTCGGGCTATTCTATCTTCACTTTGGGTACATGAGGTAGAATTGTTGGGAAACTGCAGCATCAAATCCTGGGTGACATGAATATGTCTGGAAGGGAGCTGAAAAGTTTTTATTACCCCAAAGAAACCAGAGTAAACACTGAATGTTACTGCATTACAAAGGCGATAGGGACACCCTTGGTTAAATTAGTTCATTCTGTTGAAATAAATTGGTACGTGCAGGCAGGGTGTATGTGTGCGTGTGAATTTGCTACCAAGATGACAGAGGCAGAATCTGTCTCCGCCACAATCTATGAGTCGAGCCATCCAATCAGCCAACTCCCCACCCGCCGCCCCCCCACATCTCATCAAGCAGACCCAATCTTCACTCTTTTAATGACACAATGTCTCTGTTAGGGCCATCAAAGAGCGCCAGGACGAGAGCGAGGGTGGAGTGGCTTGAATGAGTGTGAGCAAGGAGGGAAAGCGACAAAGACAAAAGCCGGAGAAACAAAGATAAAGAAAGTGAGAATGCTAGACAGAGGAAGAGAGCTATTCCCATGAATCACAGCTATTATTCTCTGGGTGTCGCCGCTGATATATGCCTCTACATCCACTTGGCCTGACAAATTGAACCCGCTCTAAGTTTTGTTGTGCTTACTCGAATACAAGGACAATAGCTAATGTGAGAAAATGAAGGATCAAGGTCCCCGAATCGGATTAAGACTACGACCAGGTGACAGTTTTATCGCTGATCCCAAGGTCAGCAGAATATAAGCAATGTGTGTCCATGAAATTCAATGTTTTTCACAAATGAGAACAAATGTAGAGTTGTTAGTCTAACACATTTCAGGGAGAAAGTGTCGTCCTACATCTTGTGTTACCTGCAGCTGGAAGGCCAATTTGTATTCAGTGGAACCTGTGATGTTATTATTGGATAGAGCACAGAATGCCGTTTTTTTTTTTTTTTTTTTAATTACTTCGCAGTGTGCAGTGTAGGGTTTATAAATGTAAAGGCCTGAGACTCCTGCCAGTCCCTAAGATAATACTGAACAGTCCCTCGGCTGGTGATCTGGTGCACACCAACAGTTTTATATAGACATCCCAGTTTTAATTAAAGTTATCCCTGAAGACAGACGGCATGGTCAGGTATAACAAATATTTGTTAGTTCGTTCGAACTCTACTTTGGAGTGAGCGTGTAAACCTAAACTACTTTCATTTTGTTACACATCATACTGCCCCTCCCCGAACTGCCACCTTACTGTGGTGGAGGGGTTTGCGTGTCCGAATGACCCTAGGAGCTATGTTGCCGGGGGCTTAAGCCCCTGGTAGGGTCTCCCAAGGCAAACAGGTCCTAGGCGACGGGCCAGACTAAGAGCAGTTCATAAACCCTTTATGATGAATATAACATCAAGGTCGGTTACGTCGCCCGGATTGGCGTCACCGGGCCCCTACCCTGGAGCCAGGCCTGGGGTTGGGGCACGTAGGCGAGCGCTTGGTGGCCGGGATCTTTCCCACGGGACCCGGCCGGGCACAGCCCGAAGGAGCGACGTGGGACCGCCTTCCCGTAGGCCCACCACCCTGCAGGAAGGCGCATAGGGGGTTGGTGCAGTGTGGAATGGGTGGCAGCCGTGTGGAGGTGCCTCGACAACCCAATCCTTGGACAAGGAATCTGGCAATTGGTACATCATACTGTTTGCTGGATTGGGAGTCCTTTTAAATCTCTATAACCTTGTTTCTGATGGAGTCGCTCTAAACACTTGGCAAGGTGGCCTGGGACACATCTGAACACACATCTTTATGCATCCCTCAAGAGCGTGACGGGAAAATACTCGTTTCAGTGTTGACACTCTAATTGTGTGTTGGCCCAGACCTGCAGTATATTTCCATATGTCCATTTCTCCCTCCATCCCATTCTTTCAAAGGCAGTATCTCAAGACCACTTTGCACTAAAATTATTTTCTCAAGCATCCATTTGTAATCACAGGTGAACTGTTTAACTCTCGAAGGTCAAACATCAAAGGCCATGTCTGTCCTATTCTCAGCAACACAATGTCTGGAGGGAATTTCAATTCATCTGTCACAAATGTCTGCTGGTTGCTATTTGTATTTTGCTGTACTCTGATAACAGAAACCAGAGATATCCTGGGTAAAGGAAACCATTCTACAAATGTATTATGCCAATATATAAAACCATTTATTCATATATTTATTATATATATATATTCGTTTTAACATTTTAAATGGCAGCTTGATGCATTTAATCAGTAATTTAAAGAATCGGGGGCGTGCTTTCGACTGATCAGACGTCTTGCAGTGCAGGATGTCAGAGCCCTTAATGGTCATTAAATTTTAACAGGAGATTCTGTGGAGCATTTGATACTTCCAGCAGTCATCCATCCTTTCAGCTTGGAAAAATCCTTAAAGCAAGTTAGCTTGTCACACTGAATATTGAGCTCTTAAGAGCGGCTAAATGACTAATATTAGTTAAGGACGCCGCAGCAGTGAAGTGAAGTTATAGTTAATTATACCTTTTGGTATAGTTTAGAGGCACCATTCTGAATTCTCCACAGGGTTTTTTTACGAAGCTACACCAGGTCTGTTGTTCTGATTACAGCTCTTTTGATATGGAATTTCACAGAGAACTTCAAAAGTGGACATCAAACTGAATGCCAAAAAAAGTACCAACTTGTACTTCTCCTGCTCATATCAAGACTTTGTGGGACATATCTTTGGGCTGTTTGTGAAAAATTCAGAGGCATTCTGGGCATACCCAGAAGTTCAAAGTTAAAGGTCTTTCTGTCAATTTCATCAATATTTTTCACCTCTCCAATCTAAGCAACTCATATATTCACAGCTGTTGGTCCTCAGTATGGTTCAAACTAAAGGATGGTGAGACTGGACAAAGTACAATATTTATGTAGCTCTTTTTGAACTAGAGTTACAAGGTCCTGAACAAACACAAAAAACAGACAGACAGATAACTGTCTGACTTTCACACCTATGAGCAATTTAGAGTCACCAATTAGCCTGACTGCATGTGTTTGGACATCACGTGCAAACTCCACACTGCGAGACACAAGGGAAGCACTTGGAAAATATGAGATGCCATTTTCAACAACAACATTCCCCAACAATCTAGCCATTATATGCAAAGCATTAAATAAATGCAATGTCAGGAGCGTGTAGTGAGTAATTAGTCACTAAAGTCCATACCAAAGATATGCTGGCTACTTTCCTGCTGTTGTTATTGTTACCACCTCATACATAATAGTCCCAACAACAGGTTAATGACGCAATTAGGGTGAGGTCTAAAGAAAACCTTTAAATCCTATCCGACAAAAACTGACAAACAATAACTTGGTAGTTTTTTCTTTAGGATTTCTTTGGTTTTTTAGGGGCTCGACAAATTACGTCACAATGTGCCTGTAGTGGAATCTGGTAAATTCTTCGGTGAGTCATTCTAGAGGACACTGATGAATTGTTTTGTTGATTAATTGCATGAAAGAAAAGTTCACGTCAGCATTTGGAATCCACTGTAACAATGGATCAATGTATTTCTCTATGGGACATAAGAGACAACTGTCCATACACGAAGAAGGCATTCTGAAAAGTGAACATGAAAAGCTCCATTAAGCAGCATTATGAACGGTCTAAAAACAAGCTGAATTAAAGTGTCAGTCACAGTTAAAGCCAAACATTAAGTGACCTAACTGGTGTTTACTGCAGGATATTATAGGGGTTTCTGATTTCTGCCCACACTGCTGTGTGTTTAAGTCTCCAAGACACCCACAGTGTGGGTGCAGGAACACTTTCTATTCACAGCAGCACGGCAACATCACTGACTTAGCCGGATGAACTAAAGGATTCAGAGGCAGAATACACTCATTATGAAATACTTTTCAGCTGAGCTGGCGACATTCACATATCGCAGTCTCAGTTATATATATATATGTGTGTGTGTGCAGTGTGAAGGCATTTAGCCTGTAGAAAACAGAGAGCCATTGTTGCCTGAAGCGGATATTCTGAAATTGCACCCATTTCATGGCTCTGTCAGTGACACTGAATTGCTGGCCAATTGAGTGTGAGCGAGAGAGGAGGCCTTCACTCGCCTTTAGTAACAAGAGCCCTAGATCTAAAGAAGAGTGACTAACGCACACGCACACTCAAATACATGTACACAACAATAAAATCGCCCACTGATTGCATGGCCAATCTGTTTTTTTTCCCCCCCTCTGTCTGCCTTTTCAGTCCTTCCCACTGCTCTGCCTTTTCATCTTTCAGTCTCACGGTTGTCTTAGATTTATTAACCTCTCCTCCATAAACCCTTTTGCTTTTGGCTGCTCTGTTTATTCTCACTTCAGTGACTTGCTGATGAAACAACTGTGTGAGTGCTGCAGCTTGTTCCTTAACCATCTAACATTTACATTTAGCAATTTGGCAGACACTTTTATCCAAGGCGATTTACAAGGTACAAGGCAAAGGCAGGGTAAACATAAGGAGGTATTGCCTAAGGACCACAGGATTTGAACCCCGGTCTCCAACATTGGAGGGCAGCGATGTCACCACTACATTATCCATCCCATCTAAACAGGATGAGAGAGCACTGGAGTGACATAAATTGAAAATTTCCCCCTGATCCATTTGTTTGTAGTTTAGCTTTTTCTGAGCTGTGAGCACCAGTGTTTATTTCCCCTGAATGTGACTGATGTAACTGATGACTCAGCTCTATTTCAAACATCCATTTCTTGTACTTCGTACTATCTCAGCTGTGGTTTTAGTCAAAGGGAATTCCCCATTTGCACTGCTACTATTACAACAGGCATAGCTTTGAAAACAGACAATGTTAATGACATCACTTCTTGCGTCACTTCAGTTTCTGGTGTTTTATTCAACTGCTGTGTAGCAAAACACAGAGGAAAATAGTTTAAAAAGACTTTATGTAATTTTCCTGGCACCCAAAGAACTTGTTTGCATCTCTGTGGGAGAAGAGTGTTCTGGTTTGGCCATTTCCAATGATATTGATAGAGAGAGAAATTCAATATGAAGACCTGCTTACACTGTACAATGTACTGTAGTTGTAGTAAATGAGGTATATAAGGCCACTTTACTGAATATGACATTGCAGTGTGGAATGTATTAGATGAAAGCACAGAGAGGGAGACAGATCTCTACCACTAAATGACACTAAATCATGTTAACAAGTCACTATGAATCCGTTCAAAGCTTTACAAGGCCTCCACTTTTAAACCCCAGTCATTTAACAAGAAAACGTGTACGCAGTAGCAGTGGCAGCCTGTCACCTGATTTCATTTCCTAATCTTCGAGTTAATAATAGCCACAGCTCAAGGAAAAGAGAATTTAATTTGATACTGATAGAAAAAAAAAAATCCACACTGGTTCCTATGAAATGACAAAGACGTTTTTCATTCAGAGAGCAATTGTTACTGTAACTTTCCCCTGTGAATGCTGGATTACACAAGCCACGATATACACATTAATCATCCAGAATATCATTTGCGCGTTAGTGTTGCGGCAGCTCATCAGGCAATTCACGCTGAGGCATAAACGTAGTGTTAGCAAGAGGCAGAAAAAGAAAAAAGAATTCCTAAACAGAGGAATGAAGCTTTGAATTAAAGATGAGTGGAGCCGAAGACAAAGCGTGAAGAGACATCCTGACATTTGAATGTGTTATTTACCACACTCTTGAAAAAGCAGTGGAAACACTTGTTGTTTACTCACCTTAGAGGCTTTTAATTTTTCCCTGTTAGAGTGTGTAGTGCTGAAATAATAATAAATTGCTGTCTTGCTCACATAAGAAGATCAATGTCACCCTGTACGAAAGATGCCTAACAAACAGTAATTGAATATACTGCATGTTGTTATGTGTTACTATGCAAAATCCTAAATGGGACATCCTGATTTCATTTCTGTACTTGTTGATACCGATCTTCTTATCTGATCTGATCAAGACAGCAACCAAATGTACTTTCCTAAGTGTGGAGTTGTTGATCATAACCACGGCCGAAAAGACATTCTGCATGCAACAACGCTTGGGTTTTAGTCACTTGCCCATAGCAAATTTGTAATTTAGTCATTAAAGCTGATAAAGAAGCTGAAGTCAAAGCAGCTATTCTGGTGATGTAAGGGGTCATTACCTGATGAGAGTCTCTACGGGATTGTCAGGGTGGACAAGCTTTCCACAATTCATGCTAGAAACAGAACAAAGGAGGGACAAGAATGGCAAATAATAAGAACTCAAATTGTTACGTAAATATTAAATTGCAATGAGAGAAATCACAACAAATCATGACATTACAAATAAAAAAAATGGCAGCCATAAAACAATAGGTGAATTTAGTCACATCAAAGTAGGTGAGGAAGGTCAACTGAAACATCTTCATTTCCAAATGTTTTATCACAAAAGTCCACGTGAAATTTAAAGAAAAGAAACATTCTCTGTCATTTCAATCACGAATGTACCAGCGCCTGCCTCCAGGCAATCTGATTAGTAATTTAAAGCCACACCATTTTTCCAACAGCTTTCCCTGACATGGTTTTGATCAGCCTATGAGCCCACTCTTGTTCAGAGCCTCCTATTAGTCGTACATCATCTCTGTTTTTCTTTCAGATTTTCAGTCTGTACATTACCTTCTTGTCTTGTTTGTACAATCAGATGATTAAATACATGTGAGTGGAATCTTTTAATTGTGAAGCAAGGAGGCAGGGAGAGGAAAAAGTCAGATCCGAGGCCCAAGAACTTGATACATCTTTTAAAAGTTGCTAGGATGGGGTGGACAGTAGGCTATTAACAAAACATCAGGCATATGAACAGGATGACATTTTAGTGTTTTGAAGAAGATCACAAAAGAAAAATGGAAACTAGAGAGTCATTAAAAAAGCAAGAGCTGCAGAGGCGTACGGTACATCCTAATGAGATAAGAGCAGAGCAACTTGGCCCAGGGGGGGAAAAAAAAGCAACTTTCTGTATGTGGATTTTAGGAATCTCTTAATTTAAACTTCTCCTCGGTGACTGACGTTTGAATAGGTGAAGAGCTGTGGAGTACTGAGTCCCATTAAATAGCCTCAGGCAGCAGAGGAGGAGAAATGTAATTTGTGCTTGTGAAAAGTAGAGGAAGTGAAACTCCTTTAAACTCAATACAACCAACATGGTAACACAGTGTAATGACAATTCTAAGGCCAGGGACAAACTCGCTGTTTACCCGCATGTAGGCGTAGATAACTAGTGCCATCTATGCCATGGTTCATATCAGTCCTTGCATAGTTTGTGTATGGAGAATTGTTAACAGCAAGTAAGTATATCCCTGAGTGAAATTTACCAGGTCCATATAGCCAAGATCACAGACATGTAATTACCAGTAAGAGGCAGAGGCCATTTGAGGATTATGGGAATGTCAAGAATGAGAATGAATGTAGTTTTGCAGGTTTTTAATAATAAAACAAAGTACGGGCGAGTTTGACTTGATGATGACGTTGAAAAGTCACCAAAGTCATTAGGGTTCATTCACTTGTCACCATGGATATGAACACTATTGATAACTTGGTAAGGCTTTAGTAAACTGATCTTTTTAATAATCTTTTAATAATCCAGATATTCCAAAGCAATGCAATGTCATATGATATGACGTGATCCATATTTGCTTTCATTGGTACCATGGTACCATTAAAGGTGTGCTGACTGCTAACAGACATTAGCTGTTACCAGTTCTTGTTTGCACTTTACCCACAAATGCACAGGAACTGTACTGCACTCTATAAAAGGTACCAAGACATAGTGGGGGGGGGGGTCCATCAAGCCAAATTATTTCCAAAATGCATAAAAAAAACCAGCAAAAGCACACAACAGTTCATTCACTGGTAATGTTTTAAAGGAGACGTATATTTTATGCGTCACCTAAAACGTCATTCGCGGTTACCTGTGTGAAACGCACATAGGAGCACCTTTACAGTGGTGTTTTGAAACTGGACAAAGGTGTATAAAAGAGGGAAACAATTCATCATGTCTGCAAGTTACTTAGCCGGAACTTTAAAGCAAAGATTCTTTGCTTTCAACCCTCATCTTCACGCAAGTCTGGGCAAACAAGGTGAAACCCTCATTAGCAGCACTGGTGCAGTTAAACACCTTTCATTCCCTGTGACTTTCTCACCTCCCCGCTGCTCAACAGGTTTAAAAATACAAACCATGCACATCTTATTTACATAAGTCATACACGCAAACACACACAAACACGCACACACAGTACTCCCTAAGAGGAGAGAGGAGATAATTGGGATAGGAGATGAATGGGGGGAAGGTGTGAAAGCGATGGAGAGTAAGAGTGAGAGGGTGCAGCTCCACTGAACTTGTTAGCAATAAAACAGTGTGTGTAAATGTGTGTGTGTGTGTGTGCGCGAGTGTGTGTGGTTGTGGGTCGGTATCTTGGTTGCACAGTTCAAAGAGGAGAACGGATTGAAATACCATCCTGATGACTCTTTTGGAGGTGGAGCGTGTAATTGCTGCAGTTTGTTTGTCTCCCTCAGAAGCTGGGGCTCTAAATTTCACTTCAGCCACGTCATTCCGACTTGTTGTTGTTGTTTTGTAGTTTGTCTCCTGGGGTGCACAAAGTAGTTTCTACATATGAATTGTGTGTGTCATCCACAGGGTGGCTCCTATTTCAGAACTGAGGAGCATCCAGCAGTCAGTCATTCCGACAGCAGAGACCAAAGGAGAGGAAACAGTCACACAGGTTTTCTGTTTGGGTTTGTAAGTGTGTGTAGCGCAGCTGCTAAAAACAAACCATATAGAAAGGATGACATGCAAACAGAGACAGAGAGATGCATTTTAGAGCCTGACAGAAGATGATAAAAGCAAAGAACAGATAAAGATGAATGGCGAGACAGAGGGATGCAAAGAAACAGCCTAATAAATGGTGACACTCATTCACGGACTGACCCACACACACAGGCAGTGCAGTCATTTCCTCTGAACATCATAGTGCAATAGAGCCAGACACAGGAGCCATCAGATGATCAGACAGGTTGCAAACAAGCCTGTCATCTAAGAATTTTTTTTTTTTTTTTGGCTGGCGATCTAACTTCCCCAGTGTGTTGCATTCAAAAACAAAAAACAATTTATCACACAGATGTTGGTCATCATCAAATTGGCTATTGAAAAAGTAACTAATTTAGTTAGCAACACAAAAGAGATGCAGTTACACCTAATTATGGTTTTGTGTGCAACACTTCCAGCATATAGAACCCCCTTTTATCAAAGTCTTTAGGGGAGAGGGGGAGAAGAGCTGAAGACGGTGTCTCAGTTGGAACAGGGATTCCCAAACCAATTAGAATGACAAAGATAGGGTTAGGGTTAGGTATCCATGGTGCCCCAATTCTACCAGAATTGGTAGAACAACTGTCTAGGAAGCCCAAGGTTAGTGGCTTGATTCTCAGTTCCCCCCAATTCCTGGTCTTGTGTTAAAATGTCATTGGACAAAACACTTAACCCTAAATTCTTGGTGTTCAAAGTGGCTGCCTGACCACAAGAACTTCCCAAAGAGGAAATGGCTTACTACTGACACCACTATCCATTGTATTAAACTAAAACTATCCTTTAGAAATCATAGCAAAGTGCAACACAACTAACAAACTACAACTCCTTTTTACGAACCCACCGCCTCCTGGAGGCTCAGACACCACCGTCGACAGAGAGGATGGGCACAGAAGCAGGGCTGTAAAAGGATTCTATCGTGATTATTCTGTGTGGTGAAAAAAAACAGATATAGGAATTTGAGCAGCGCACAAAGTGAGGACTGTGATAATCATAGACCGGTCCGTGCTGTGTCAATGCCTTACAGCTGCATGGAAACACAGCCCTGTCTGTTGCATGTAAAGGAATAATCTGGAAACAGTGAGTGCTTTAACATGGCTACAAACGATGGTGTCACACCAGCACTGCTAAAGACACACTGAGGCAAGAAGAAGCAGTACTGAACTTAATCATTCAATTCACTGTGTCTACAGTAAGCCTTTCCATTGTGTCCAACATTGAAATATCAATTAGAAATGACTTACAAAGATGTATTCTTTGCTGGATCAGACGCTGTTCACATTTGGGGATGTAACGCTTCTGAAACTGAGACTGGTGGAGTCTACCTGCACAGACTGTAGGCCATCCAGGTTGTGAGGCATTCAGGGATAGTACAGAGTGTAGGTCATGTGTTTTTCATGTGGTTCTAGCCGTAGGGTTCAGACTGTCTATGAGAATAGATCTTTTTAGACCAGTAGTTGGATGTTATTCACACCTCATGTTTTCTGAGCCAGCTTTGTCATTGTCATGCTCTGGATCTGCTTTTACATTATCTGGTCCACCACCACCACCACCACCACCACCATCAACTGTGACTGTTCATCAAATTCCTAACCCTTATTTCAAGAACCCTGTACTACCACAACCTATAACTGAGAAATGGTGACAAGGTTTAAACAGCATCCATCATTACTCACACAGTACATTCACATGCTAGGCATTTCAAAAATAAACACATGTTAGAGTTTCCTTTGACCTTTTAAGTGAGGCGAATGCAGTGCTTTGTGGTCTCGTGGGGGGAATCACAGTGCAGAGAGACTTACTGTTCATTTACGACAAAGATGCAGTTGTCTTGGGAGGGGGCGCCTGACACTGGGTGCTTACAGGTCACCTTTCGTTCATTGTGACTGCAGGGAGAAAGACAAAGACAGGAAAAGGAGAGTTAAATCAGCGAAACAACGATATTACACAAACGTGAAATTAACACACGTCGAAATGAAAATACAAGACAGCTGAAAAAGTTCCACGCAAGCATCTCAAGCATTTTCAAAACTCAAATATAAGATGGGAGACCACAGGAAACACAAGAAATGAACAGCATCACTCATTCACACACCTGCTGCAGTGAGTGGTGCTGAACTTCAACATAATGTGCAGTTGGTCCACAATAAAGAAAAAAAAAAACAAAACAAAACTCTGGAATCCCTTTTTCCAACAAACTCTATCCAGATCAGTCCGCAGAAGACTAAGAAGTGTCAGAGTGGCGACAGCAGCACAGAAATGAACAGTGAACAGTGAACTCTCCCTCCCTCACTCTCTCTCTCTGGCTCTGCCCCACTATCACTTCCTGATTTACCCTATTTCTTTCCTCTCTTCCTTCAGGAGCAGCTTCCAGCTTTCCCTTTCAGCTTTTCTTTCTTATCTTCCCAAGTGTAGAATCTGCAAGGCATTTGGAAGTGATTTCAAAGCGAACCTTTATTGTACTCAAGTAACAAAACCAACAAATCAGTACCAACAAGGCTCACAAGCTTGATTAGAGTTGACTTTGCTTACACCTTAACATAGGGACACATACTCAGAGTCTATCTGTATCTGCTCTGGAAATGGAGCTTCCGTTCTGCACTTTAAATATCTCTATGCACTTGTCGAACCACCTGCACTCTTTCTGTCTTCTTATTTTGCACCCCACTCATTTTTTTTAACAATGTTCCATCACGTAACTGCAAACTTTCATTTTAAGATGAAAGGTAATTACAAAACAGCTGCAGCTTAAAAGCTGGAAGGAGTCCAACCTCCGCGGTTCTTCTGCCTACACAACATAACAAGACACAAACAGAGAAGAACGTTTTTTCTTCTTATTCGGCCAGTTTTCTAATTTCATACATTCACATTTGTATGAAACCATGACTACGGCATCACGTGTTAATCTACTTATTTATTATGAAGTAAGGCAGAACCACGAAAACACATTTTTAAGCCAACAAATAATTTGTTAATATATCACTGTCAATATCAGTCACTATTCAATCACAAGCACCTACGTCATAGTGAAAATGTTCATCATAAATATTCACATAAGCCTAACAAAAAGGGGAAATTATGCCCTCGGCTCCGACGCCTGAGTGAGAATCCGTTGATGCACTCAGCGGGCTCTCTGGGGGGGTCAGCATGTGTTGGCAGCAGATGGAGGCTGAGCACGTACACTGTTTTCACACCCACATCTGGGGATACCAGATGTGTAGGGAGTGATGGAGGGAGGTGCTTTCTATGGGTCCAATTTAGCCAGGCATGCTCCACCATGATGGGGATTGCTCTGTTACTACTAGAGCACTGAAGTAGGAGGCGACGAGACTGCAAAGGCCCACCAGTCTGCCAAAATATGGTGAATGTGTATGACACACATAAAGATACATACAGAAAAATCTAGAGAAGCACTCCTGGTTATGTTTCCTCTGTGTGTGTCTTGTGAAGTGAAACGCACACACATTAGACCGACAATAACAAAGCAAAGAACATCCGTCACATCCTGTGATACTGTGACATCTTTTTTTAAGGAATCAAAAAATAAAACATGAGCAAAATAGAAGCAGCTGAAACATATCTGCCTCCGATAACAAGACGGCACAGAGGAGACGCCGCGGTATCAGGAAAAAAGAAATGACAAGTGGTGAAAAAGCCATCGCGGCGGCTTTCAACTCCAACTTAAAGCAGCATTTCAAACCAGAGGCATCATTACACTCGGTATCAGATGCACAGTGAGACAAATCACGGCGAGGCGTCAAGCGAGTGGACTGGATGCGAGCTGTGTCTTATCCAATTTCAACTTCAGTCCCATCTCTGCCGCTTCTCTGAACGACCTGACGTAGCTCTGATGAGATAGAAAAGACTGTCTGAGGCACCGGGAGTCGTGAAAGACGCCCGGTTCGCTTCCCCGTAATTACCGCATATTTCAATGGGAACAGCAACAGGCAGCTGTTGCTGCTTCATGTTGATCACCGCTCCAGAAGCTCTACCTGTGAATTGGTTTACTAAATTTTAGTTATTGCGTGCTCGAATATGAACTGGGTAAATCTCAAGGCCTAAAACCATGTTGACTGGTTTCCTTACATTAAATGCCTTTGACATAAAACATATTTCTTCTGATTTAACCATTCGTTGGCCTCCAACATCCCATCACAATGCTGCTGATACCAAAGACCTCAGGTTCAGACACCAGACAATTCAATTTTAGCCCCTGTCACTTGGTGCCTGCTTGAAATTAGGCTATTTTAATGCACAGGCTAATGTGAGGGAAATAAAACTGAGAGCGGAAAAATGAAGAGACACAGCGAGGCAGGAGAGGAAGACGCAGGAGGAGGTGAGAAATAAACTGTAAATAAGAGAACCCAAGACAGAGAGACCGACAAATTAATGCAATAAACAAAGGGAGCAGAGTGCCAATGCACAGCAGCTTCCTGGTTTGGGGCCAAAACTGTTCCAATTCCGAAGTAATTACATTAAAAATAATGGGGTGAGGGAGGGTGAGGAGTGCTAGTGTGCTGTGTTTGTAAGGGGAAGATAGTTTAAAAGAGCATCCTACTCCCTCAAGGTCTGTCCATTCAACAGACTAATGCTGAATAAAGCTTTAGAACAACATGTTTTTAGGACCTTGAGAAGTGCCAGGTGCATGTCCCTCCTATCCGTGTTTTCTATGGTTTGGGCAATTCTGCAAAATGCCCTTAAGTAAACCTCTCTAGTAAAAATCGAGTTTCTGTACAACTAAATTTATACGAGAAATGCATTAATTCAAGAAGAAAAACACTAACTGAAGAAATGCAGGACAAGTAGCTGCAGTAGGATTACCCTGAACATTTCCAGCACTGGAAAAATCTTTCGATAACAATCTTTCAATCTTTCAAATTCAATAACAAAATATCTTTTCTCTGTCACTCTCTGTTCTGTTCTGTCCTCTCTGAGAATTCATGCATACATGGCTGGTCCATTACTTCCTCTTTCCCCACGCTGTTAAAATTTCCCTCATTCAAATCTGTCATCACTACCTCCAGCAAATAACCATCCCCCCACCGCATTCTTCAAGCCAATCAGTTTGCTGAGACTGTTTGAGTCTTTTTTTTTTTTTAATCTAATTTTTGTTGGTTTAAACAATCCAATGCCATCCTGGTGCCTATGTCATGTGCTTATAGGACACCTTCGATGTCAAACTCCCCTCTTGTGGAACAGAATGGACTAACTCCATCACCCCAACTCTAACCCTAAAACCCAGTCTTATCCCCAAAATTGCTCCTCAAACACCCTTCTCATTGTGAGGACTGGCCAGAAAAATACAATACATACAAACCACAGCCATACAACCCCCCCCCCCCCCCCCCACACACATACACACACACACTGAACAACAGCTCAGCTAATTCTGTCCATGGGAAATGTCAGCTAATGTTTAATGTCATTAGTCGTCAATGTGGACGATTGTGCTTTGCTTTAAATGCCATGTGAAAAAAAAAGGTTCCCTGTAGTCCTGTGTGTGTGTGTGTGTGTGTGTGTGTGTATTAACATCTACAGCCTTCTGTCCTCCCTGCAGATTGACTGCCATTCACTGTCTCTCCCTCTGGCCAGGCCACTAACCTTTCAGAAAGGCCACCAGCACTGATGGCTCACTCTCCCCACCTTTCCTTTCCTTCCACCCCAGCTCTTAGTTTTCTCTGTATATCTGCTTCTGTCTTTCCTTTTGGAGCACCTCCCCCCTCCCCCTCTTCTCGACCTTTATCCTCTAATTTTCTCTTTTAACTTCTGAATTAGGTCTCTCTACCTGCCAGGATTTAAGCTGCTTCTACTCCATCCCCTCCGACCTTTTAACACCCTGATTCTCTTTGCTTTTTCCTCCTCCCTCTGTCAAAGCCTGCACTAATGGTCACAACACTTCAGTATGTAATTGTATCTATAGGGGTGGAATATTTAGGATAATCATCAAAGATGAAACATCCTACACCACTGAGAGTTGATATGTAATGTTATAGGTCTTGATAGGGAGGCACTGCCTACGCTGGTATGATGTTGCCTGGTTGCCCGACCCCTACTGGGTGAAATCACGTGAGCATATATCATAAAAATAACACAGGCTGGAAAAGGAACACTTCAAAGTAGGACAAGATGACAACTTATCCTGAAGTTTCCTGTCATTACTTGATAAAGTAGAATATTAAATACATAATCTAAGTGGTTCCTTCATTTCAGAAAGGAGGGACATTGTCCAATCTATTCCTTTTGATTTTAGTCAAGGCTATTTAGTACTATGTTAAACATATTCAAATTTATAAGAACTTGTCTCTACACTGGGCCAAAACACGGTATCTCAAATGGCATGACATTTTGGATGCAGTGGCTCTTCACACCACGATCTCTTCCACCTGAACCATTCATGTCAAGTTATGTCGTAACACAAACACGACATCTGGTCTGCACAAATGTGCCCACTAACAGCAGCTGTGCTACTGTGACAGCAAAACACCGCAGTTTCCCCTCTCTTCACTGCCCTCTTCGTGGGCTCCCTAATTTTCTCTTCCGAGCTAAAAATAAACAGGGCTGGAAACATTTATTCTCATTTGAACGTCTTATCACCCATGATGACTGCAACGTAATAAGGTAATGACCGAGCTAGGATCAGGTGTGAGTGTGTACATAATGGTTTGAAAATTATGTATTGGAAATAGAAATAGAAATATTCGGACAAAAATGAAATAATGATACGTTTTTCACCAGGTGTTGAGAACAGAATAATCATCAACTCCCAAGACTTTCAAACCCAAGCACGCATTTAGCAAAATATACTTCAATCCCATAACCATCATAATAATAGAATAACTTGTAAAATCTCTTATATTCTAATCAAACTCCCAGCAAGAAAAGAAACTAGCCTTTCTTCACCACATATATATATACATATATATGAACTGCATCACTAAAGAAACAGGGGTATAGTGTTTATGCTGTTGGGGATAAAAAGAAGTCCCAGTGGAATTCTATCAACAGGTACTCTCACCACATTCAAGACGTCCATGAACTTTCTAGGGTGAAGCGCCTGCAAACAGCAGCACACATCTCACGTCTGCTGTGTGTCTGCTGATGGGGAACTTAAAGATCTGCACTTTCAAGTTAAGAAGCAGCATAATGGTAATTATCATGTGATTAGTTGGTGTAAGCACTGGAAACATCTAAGTATCACTAGAGTTGGTGTAACTCAGTTTAAGGATTCCAGAAAACATTGGGAATAACGTGGAAACAGTGAAAGTAATGTGGTACTCTGCAGACAATAATACAGTTACACTATTAATATTAATGACACACAGGGCAGTTCTATGTGTAATAAACATGAAACAGCACTAGAAAATGCATAATAACTTGGTTCTACTAATATCTAAACTACCGATACTAATATAATGACATCAGATTAAACCAAACACCAAGACTTATGGTGACATACCTGGCAGATTTCTGTGTCATAAAACAGAGCTATAAAATTCAAATGAGACCTTTACTTTAACTTTAGTAATTATTGAGCTGGAACCGCTTCACCCCAACCGGTCGAAGCAGTTGGCTGCCCACCTTAAGCCTGGTTCTAATTCTATATACAATTATACGTTGTAAGGTCTTAAACCTTAAACTGTAAAAGGCTTCTGTTGTGATATGGCGCTATACAAATAAATTACAATTGAATGGAATTGAATGTAAAATGCTGCTGTAATAGGTGATGATAAATGCCACTAGAGACGTAATACCCACAGAAGCAAATCATTCTACAACTGTGAAGTGATGCACCTGACCTGCTGCTGCTGCTCACACTGCTCTGTCTGACAAAAGATGTGTCTGACACCATGATGACATCAGTGAAAAATCACAGCCTTAAATGACAAATGAACATCTGACAAAGAGCCGCCGAGTGTGACGAATGAAAGCTACGTGGGCGTGGCAAGCAACAGGTGAGTGCAACGACTAGATTGTGGTGAGAGATCCAAGAACGCTTACGGGGGCCATCTAATTGCAAGATGTATAGTTTTTAAACATTATATAGGTAGGGATGATTGCATTTAACAACTAAACTAAACTAAACTAAAAACAGCTGTATGCGTACAGTAGTAATAATTTGTACAAGTAGGCTGCTACCAAATATCTGATCACCCACCACTGCTCCTATTTTACCATTTGAATACTCCCTGCATTGCAATCCCTTGCAGCTTCACTTCCCATACTAACTTGGCTTGCCGAGCTAATGTGCTGTTACACTCATACAAAGCCATCTTGGATGAGCGTGTCAACACATCGAAGTAGAAAGAAGCCAAAGCTCCTTTTTTTTTTTTTTACATTGAGGCCTAGCGGCACAACAAATGTCTTTTGTTGCTCAATCAGAGGGCAATTCCTCTCTCACATTATTACTAGGGGAAGAGTCTTAATCAGGTTAGCAACGAGACATGCTGTGCAGTTGGACGAGTCTGTTTACCTGTGGGTTATGTCTGAGCTGTACGGTGCATGAATAATAAGGAGCAGTCGTGCAGCATGATTTAGTTTAGAAGCGTATGGACACAAACACAACTATAAGTTCTTGATAGCCCCCCAAAAAAAACTAAACATAAGGCCACTGTGATATTTATGTATATCTCACAGTAATATGTACTGTCTTGAATTTGAAAATAGCAAAGTGGAGAATTTGTATAAATCAAGTTCATATCAAGGTTATTTTAATGAAGCTACGTCTGTTTTGTTTTGTCAGTGCAGACAATTTGACATGTAATAGAACATTTGCTTATCTCCCTTCATGGAACAGAAGTACAAATAAAAATTTTGCAAGAGCTGGGGGCTGTATCACCCCTAAGTGAAACTGAAAAACCTTCATTACCTACATGAATCGGATTGATATGGCAAATATCAGTTTCTGATAGCTTTAAAAATTTGCTTCCATGGTTATTGTGTTTCTAAAACATTAAATCCGATTGACCTTGGCTAAGGAAGAAACAATGCTTGCGTTCATCCCACTAAAATCCCTCTAAACAAACACTCATGAGCAGAGTAGCCACGGTACACATGTTGAGCCTCTTGTGTTTCTCACCAATAACCTTGAGTTATGTAACAGCAGAACAACAACCCTGAGGACTGGAGCCACATAAAGCGCATCACTCATATTGCTATCACACTCTTGTACTGGCTTCCGCGTTGTTATTGGTAACCGCGACAGATGGCTGATGGGATTGCGATTGTGATTAAAGTCCCTTGTGTTGAGTGCTATCAACCAGGCAAGGAATCCACCAAAGATACAATCCAAAAATATATTGGAGAGAAATCTGCGAGGACTTGAAGGCATCTCTCTCCTTCTCTCCCCGCATCCTCTCCTCCATATTTCCACTCCACCTATCATCATCATCGTCAGCGTCAGCTGCAGTTAGCCTCAACGCCCACGGCCTCTCAGTGCATAAAAAGGCCTGTGATATCAGCCTCCTTTTGGCCTTTAGCCAGACAAAACCCACTCATTTTACATTTTCACATTTTTACACTTCAGGTGTTCAGCTGATGAGCAGCATACAATGAGGGCAGTGGTAGACTAAACTTCAAGACCTGCCATTAACTTTCCATTACTGGGTGGAATATGGGCCGGTTAAGCACTTAGTTGCTGGATGAAGTCATTTATTATGTACTATGTAGTGCTTACATTTTGCATAAACTCACATATAGGTTATGTTACTTACATTATGTATTAAAGACTGTACATGTTGAATTTGAATGAAACATACAAATATTGCCTATTTTTTGTACTTTTTTTGATGGTGATGTTGCTGTGAATGTGTTAGTGGGATTTTACCCCGAGAAACACGAGTAAAATGTAAAGCCCTGCTGGTTTGAGATAATAGGTACATTGGACATCTTACGAACAATGGTCAGGAGGGGCTGTAGATCCAGATGAGGGAGTTCAGGTAGACAGGTGCTGTTGAGTTGACCACTTTGTAGGTAAGGGTCAGGGAGTTGAACCTGATGAGGGCAATTACATGAAGCTGGTGCAGAGAGTAGTGTAATGTGTGCTTTTTTTGCCTGATCAAAATGAGATGTGCTGCTGCATTTTGGATGGGGTTTGATAAACATCTGGAGGGGTTTGATAGTGCATGCTGGTAACCCCGTCACTAAGAAATTGAGTACCAACTAGGTAGAAAAGCGCTATATAAGTGCAGACCATTTACCATTTACCATTTAGTCCAGAGGAGATACAGTGTAGTATCCCAACTTATGCTAACACCTGACTCCAATTAGCTTTTTTGGGGTCATTATTCCAAGGGTCCACATGTTTTTTCCACTAACACTACAAGGTTTTCATGGTTGTTCTCAATTAAGACATGAAAGATCAGAGCCTACAATGGGTTGCATAGTCCGAAAGGTAGGGTCTGATCTTTTGATGTTGAAAGATCAGACCCAAACCTGGCTCTCAAGCTAGGTCTTCAAGCCAGGACCCAAAGCTGGTCCTCAAGGCCCACTGCCTTTCTTGTTTTCCAGCCATTGCTGACCTAGCCAAAGTTAAGTGCCTGAATCAGGTGTGGTCCATCAGCTGGAACACACAGAGGGCAGGCATAATTGAAAAACATGTCAGGGCAGGAGTTCTTAAAGACTAGGTATGGGATTTAGATTATTATTATTATGCTACTTGAACACAGGGTCCCACTGCGAGAAAGTAGAAATAAACAGCTGCACTAACAGTTCAGGCAGAAAGTTTGCACCCTATCTCTACATGAAGCCATCCACTCAAGATGCATTAAAGCCTGGTTTCAAAGAGAGATCCAATATAACAAGTTTACTGTCTCATGCGTTAAAATCACAATTTTCTGTTTGTGTGTTTTTCCGAGTCACTTCCTGTCACCCTGTAAAAAACAACTACAACCTCTCTATAGGGCCAATTTAAAGCAAATAGCAGCAGCACCACATTTTCCCGTGGCAGTGACAGAGATGCTTCGTTACATTTCCTTTCTCTGGCTGTGTGTAATTGGCCAAGGTTTGTATAACCTCCACTTGTATGTTTCGGCTCCAACAACGCCATCCTTCACAACATCGCCTCCTCAGAGCTATTAGGACTACGATAAAGATCGATCGACCAAGCTGTGGCTATCTGATGTACAATAAATGTTGTAATAATGTTGGTCAGAAAACACTTTAAAGTATTTTTATTACTTTATTATTTATAGTTATTTATAGAAAATAGCTAGATTTTGTAATTATCTGCAACTGATACTGAAAACAACAAGATGAAATGATTTTGAACAGACAGATATTGTAATTTTGATTCATTTTACACCACTAACACATGGGAAAAGAAAGAAAAGATGATGTCCTGTGTATAACTTTCATAGACACATGCTTCTAGTAATTCATGCTCACCCAGAATAAAAGCTAAAATCCATCATTAATGACATCTGATGCCATTAGTTGCTGTTATCAAATTGCACCTCTGAATCACCAAGCTGAACCAGCACGCAAACAGCTCAGAGCCACGGTGGAGCGGCTCATTTTATTTTGCTCATATTTTGAAAGAAAGCCTTGGCAACAGCATGTGTGAATCTTGCATCGCAATCTCCACTGCCAATAAATAACCTCTCAGCATATGCCACACTGTACCACATATTTCACAGTGTCTTTAGAGCAGGGAAATATGCAGACTAAACATATCAATGCAAAAAACACAACAGCATAAAGTCCATCGCTTGCTGACTCACCAGTGGAATAGTAGCAGGAGTTAAGGAGGCAGGTAGAGCATGCAGAGCAGGAGGAGGACGGCTGCCTCTTCCATGGGCTCCGGGTGAAGGCGAGCGACGCTGCTTGTGCAGGCGCTGCTGAACAGCCCTCCCTTTCTCGTTTTTCTCTCTCCTGCTCTGCCTGCACCACCATTGTTCCAGCCTCAAACAGTCAGATGTGTCAACATGGAGTGCTATTCTGCGAACCCCCCCCCCACGAGTCTGACCAGCGAAGGAAGCCGACCAAAACAGGCATGTCAAATACTGTCTGATACTGTCCAGATCCGTATAGGCAGGACACAGAGATCGTCTCTTTATTTAATTGTGATTTTAACTCTGGTTTAAGTAATTAATTGCTTTGCCTGACTAACACTAAAGTTGACGTGTCAATTTGCATTTCTCCAGCCTCATACCAACACAGATACCCCTATGGTGGCGTTGGCATGAGATGCGCGGGAATATAAATATCAATTGCTCTAAGTGCACCTAGAGCAAAGCCAATGCCTGTGCAGAAAGATGAGGTGGTTTGAGGGGTTAACAACATGCAGGACTTTCCCACAGTATACAGAGGCTTGAATCCATCACGAGACATTGCATGTTGTAAGAAAAACTAGTGCAGGAAGTGCAGTATTCTTTCACTGTGTTTTTATATTTCACATAACATAACACAGAATGTTTTCCTCTTTGTGCCTACACACCTACAAACTGTGACAATTATGACTCTGGCACAAAGCCACCATCATGCCCATGGTGTCAAATAGTGATACCAAAGTGACCTTGAGCATTCTTATGAGATGACAAAGGGTAAAAGGGTCTGCCAAATGACTAAATGTAAATGTACCTTCAGCACCTTTGTCTTTCGTACCTCTACAAGTGGTTTGCTGCTTAAGGGGACGGCTCCTCAGTGACTTACAGTAACTAATTCACTAGGGTTACAATTTCAGAGTGGATGGTACTTTACAATCACATCAGTGACAAGCAGAGTAAAGTTAAGTTCCCCTGTCCTCCATGTGTAACGTTGTCAAAGCTCATTTACATACAAAGCGGATTATGAAAGATTAAAACTGCGGCTCAGGTGTGATGATTTCAGTGCTTTGTGATGTTCACTGTAGTAGCGCTTGTGCTCTTGTTTGAAGTGGGAAAACCTGCTGTGCATCTCTCTCTCTGTATACTTCCCTTCTCTTGAAAATCTTCACCAACTTTCTAGTGGAGACAGACACACTTTTCTTGTGCGCTGAATATGCTTTGATAGAGTTTCTCGCAATATGTGTCCTGCATAAGTGCCTTCATTTGTTTCTGCAGCTGAAAATCTTTTTTTTAACTGTGACCTGAACATTTACTGCTTAAATCTGTGTGATTCTTCCAGCTATTGCAGGCTGCTGCTTTACGTTGCACCGTTGTCCTTCTACTTCTGCTGCTTAGCTATTTGAGAACAGTGTAGATGTGATTCCTTTAAAAAAATCAAAGGATGTATCACCCATTCAACTTCTAGCTGAGACACACAAATCTACAAGTAGGAGAGGTAACCCCAATGCCTTTACATAAACTGTTGGATCACAGACACTGCAGTGGATATGAGGACTGAACATTAACATTCTTTAAAGTGAGTTTTGCACTCTGTAACACAGTTTCAAAGGTTTTTTCCAGTCTCCGTGTAACATTTACAGAAAACTATGATCAAAGCAGTTCCATCTGAGGTTGGTTATATCATCTCATTCTGCTAACTTTTGTGAAAATTAATTTATTGGCGACATGCTCTTGACCCCATTTGGGACTAACTTTCTCAGCTAAACCAAAACACAATAATAGGAAGTTTCTTTGGACAAAAATTGTGATCAAAGTCACCAAAGTGTGAAAAATCCCTTAGGAATGCAGTGGTCCATAGAGGCTCAAGAGTCTACTTCTGTGGTTTGAGAATGCTTTGGGGGGGGGGAAATGTATTACAGGATCAAAATGGCTTAAAAATATAGTTTCAATCATTAATAGGTAGTAGACTATGACTGGAAAGACAAGTAAAAACCTAGTGATTGATTTTAAAGAGGGTGGAGCACCTGCTGTATCGTACTAAGCTCTCTTAGTGTGTGGATGTGTTCTTTAATAAATCCCTTTAAGTAATTTGGAGGCAACTGTTAACTGTGAATGGCTGTCTCCAGGAGTAGGAATGAAATCCTATTCCAACAATGTTTAAACATCTCGTTAAGTAAGTAAGCCTATCTTCTTTTGGATCTGTCTCCATCTCACTCTGTTCACTAAGTCTTCTTGTGTCACACCAACGTCTAGCATGTCCTCCTTCACCACACCCAAACTCCTTTGGTTTTCTTCTTCCCCTCCTGTTTGGCAGATCCATCTTGAGCATTCTTTTTAGATTGGATGCTATTGAAGTCATACCTCTCTCACTTTGTCTCTGAACTGTGCTACTTTCACTGTCCCTCGTTCCTAATTCTGTTAATCCTCATTCGTAAGTAATAGATTAATAAAATGCCAGGCAGGGAACAGAGCACACTAGTGCAAGATGGAAAAGGTTGGAAAGAATGGTGAGTTTGATATTAAAATAGGCTCACAGGTGATACAGATCAGATTCATAATCATAGGCAGGGTCAGTCCAGGCAAAACAAACTCACAAATACTGACTAGCGAGTCCAAGAACCAGATGGGAAAACAGAGAAAGCAACAGGCAAAGTCTAAAATCTAAAACCAGATAATAGGCAATCTGTCAGTCTGGAAACTAGATAGATAGGTACACTGACTGAACTGCATTCAAAATACCTCAACTATAACTGGGTAAACAGTAAGATGGAGGAAAGTCAGGTGATGATTCAGATGCAGGGAATGAAAACAAGGGCAACTGTTGGACTGCAGACTAGTTATGGAATCAACAGAGGGCAGAGGTTCAGAAAGATCAACGCTAACAAGGAAGCAAAATGACATCCTGACACATCCCAGAAGCATCTAAACAACCACCTGCTGGCAAAGAACACATAAAGGTGATCCCAGCTGCTGATGGAGACCACGTTAACGTCACTGAACTCTTTGTTCAAAAAGTTATTTCCCCTTTCTTTAAAGTCAAATAGCTTCTTCTGCATTTTTTAAAATTGTAAATATCTTCCAGGACGTGTCAAATAAAGTTAAGAGACATTAATGATAAAACAGAAAGTTTAAAGGGATGTTGGGTAACATTCTTACTAATTAAAAAGAGGATCTGTTTGGCTTGTTGAGACATGGGTAAACAGAGTAGTAGTATAAGAGAGAGTTTAACTCTGATATGTGAAATTAAAGAACTAAGCTACCTTTGAGATATCTAAATAAGCAAATATATGCATGGAACATTTAATGGGGCAGATGGTTTAGTCTCAGCCTAAAAGGTCAAACTTAAAGTTTCTCCTTAAAATTGCTACTTGTCTTCCCTCCCAACTTCAGCTCACGGTGGTATATTTGATGTAGGGCTGTGTCTCGCTCTCTTCCCTTATCCTTTGCATCTAAAATGTACAAAGTTTGAGAACAGTCTCTCAGACACCATGGGACATGGAAAAGGTTTCTGCAACATTTTGGCTTTAACATCTTTGTGCAGAGACTACCCTGGTTTGTAAAATCCATCGCCAATCCATCAAAGGAGACAGAAAATGAGAAAAGGGTAAACACAAAGCCTGTTGTAGAGGTATACGGTACACTGTTCAGTGACCAAAATAGGTTCATATTTGGGACAAGCTGTGCTTGTGTGTTTTTCTGCTTCCATTTCTTCAAGACAGCAGTAAAAGGCAAGTTGTAGAGAAGCTGTTCTATAGATAAAAGTTGCACTCGAGGGCACAGAGGTTGGTCTAATATAATGAGCCTGAAAGAGTACCATGCACTTAGGCTGCGGTGGATGGAGTGCATGTGGTGCATTAAGAAAAAAAGCGACCAGAGCCACCAGTCAGCAGTGGGAGGAAATGACAGGTAGAAAGGGACAGAGTGAAAACACATTAGCTGAGATACTGTATTGGCGTTCGAATGTATGTGAAGAGCAGGGAGGAATGTGGGGGTGTGTGTGTGTGTGTGGGGGTGGGGGGGGGCAGATATGCCACAAGAAAATTCTCACACAACGCAAACACAGTTACAGTAATACATTGCTGCTAGGGCTTCTATTTTTTTATGTGCAGCCAGCCGTGCAAGCTACTGTAATGGTGCCATTAGCTGGCTTTGCTTCCACTATGAAAATGTTGACCTGAGACCTCCCAACTTTGTCATCGACTATTCAAGTCCTGTAGGTGTTACATTGTAGATCTTCATTAAGGAGTTTTTTGGGGTGGACTTTTTTTAATAAAGCTACAATATCCAATTCATGCGAGCAAGTATAATTCTCTAAATCAATTTACTCTGCTCCACCTGGCCTTTATTTAGGTACAAGTCTTTAACAGGTGTAAAACTTTGGAGTGAGACGAATTTAGACTAGCCTCACATGGGTCCCAGGTCAAGTCTTGGCTTTGAATTGTGATGTTAACATGGTAAGAAAAGTCACAAAGGACAACTGTGGACCAGTTGGCAGGACGGTAGTCTGCAAAACATGGGATAAGTGGTTTACCTCCCGGTCTCCCATTGATTCCTGGCCAAATGTCTAAATGTCCCAGCTCCCAAACTGCTGGTACACTAAATGTGGCTACCTGTCCACAAGAATCTATCCAAGGGGATAAAAAAAAAGTAACTAATATTATTATTATTATTATTAAAACAAGACGTACTAGTTTAATAGATGTCCTTAAGTGATGTTACTTGAGTTAGTGTTGGTTTGGTACGAAGACATGTTCATACGAGATGTCTTAGTGTGTGAGATGACCATCTCTGGAGTATAGAAGCTCCACACTACAGTAGCTGGTAGCTGTCAGTAATCAAGTTGCTTTGTGTGTAACAAGGCACCATGTTGAGAATCCAACAATGCTATTGGAGTGCCATGAAAGTTCATTAGGATAGTATTTTAGATAATTATTCAGACAATTATATTAGATGACAATGATATATATAGAAGATAAAGATATAAAGAAGTGGTAAAAAATTTAAAAGCAAGTGGGACTAGTCCAGTGCACCTACAACCCTATGCTGCTGCTGTCCTTTAGGAGAGGAAGTAGTTCACTCACCCTGCATGTGAGGAGTGCTTAGCCTCTTTGCCATGCTCGCCACACACATTAACTGTACTTCAGGGCTGTCACATTTAATTCACGTTGCCAAGACAACAGCTGAAATGTCCTCTGTGTTTATCGACGGGTTAGAGAGATGAGCAGCTGAAGTTACCTGTGTACGAAATGGTTTAACCACTACAATCATCATTTGCTATATTGGCTATAATGAGGTCTGATGCATTGCTCTGTGACTGCTGAAGTGGTAAATCACTTTAGTTCAGTGATGTCAACAATCATAAAGCAACTGACATTGTTTCATGAGCTATTGAGTGTATGTGTCGTAAGGTGAGGAAATTATGAACAAGGATTAAGAAGCCTTTGTCTTCACCTTCATAGTCACAACCACATCAATAACAATAGGAATAGGGTTACATAAAAGATAATCCGTTTTGTGCCGAAAACAATTATGTTACGGTGTTTAATGTGAAACTGTAAATATGTTACTAGTTTATTTGACCATTTTCAGACACTTTTGTTTAGACCTGCTACAAACTCACCACAATTAACTGTACGAATGGGAATAACAAGTGCACAATTTCACCCAGACTCTCCTTAAACACAATCAGTTGTCAATATCGAAAGTTCAAAAGCTGTATGCAGCCAGCCAAACTCCAGCACCAGAAGCGTATGGAGGGATGGCGTCTCAGAGGCTGTTAAGAACAAGCTGGTGAGGTGTAAGGTTTCTAAGGGAATGCCTTAGAAATGTATATTTTAGCCTGGATTTTAGGTCACCAATCCAATTACAAACGTGTGCAAGTCAACAGTGGTGCAGCTTTGTGAGTGTCCATATGTTCCATATGCCAGATGGTGAAATCAATTTTCAGTATGAGTAAACATAAGTGTCTAATGTACCCTCATGATATCCCCAATATTCAACCCTGTCTTCTAAAATTGTTTCTATGCAGCTAAAGTGCAATCAGAAGTATCCTAGCTTTTGTAGTCCCAAATATGCTGTTCAGTGGCAACTGGCTTTCATCTCCTATCTGAAAGGCTTCATCAGTTTAGAGCAGCAGGCATATAAACTGATGAAGCCTATCAAATGAGAAGTGAGACGGCGGAACTTCCAGCAACCAGGACGACTGGAAATCTTCACAGACACACACACTGTGTTTATTAACCTTTAAACTAAATCACAATCTTTCTCTAACCTTAACCAACCTGCACTTTTTCCTAAAACCAACCACACGCTGAAATGAGGAGTCTGGCTCAGGTCTGTGCTTTGGCAGTCTGCATCAACTACGGCCACCTCAATGCGACTCACTATCTGTAACGCTTATAAATAAATCTAATCTTAAGGAGGAGAATTAACAACTAGGGAAAATGAATAGATCAAAGCAAATCAAAGAGGCCTGTTTTCAGAAAACTGATATTCATGTGGAATTTTGTGGAATTCAATGATGAAAAAAAAATATATTGTGATGCCACGTGCCACTAAGCAGGGAGTTAAAAGGCACCAAGCAGCTCATGATTGCCCTGGGCACCTGAGCAGATTGATCTGACCCCGTCAAGAGGCCGTTACATCAAACCTGCAGTATGTGTTGGTAGCTGATGACAGCCAATTAGCAGCCAATAAGTTCACTGTAACTAAACTCGTCTTCACAGCTGCGTGTAAAACCAACAACAACCTCTGACACTTCTTTTGTGTTGCTTGGCAACAAAGGCAGGATCCGCTAGTGTGTACAAAAAGGATTCATGACTGCATTTTGATGCTTTCTTGGGAGCTGGTCTGAGAGCAGCACTTTGACAGCTCCATAGAAAGAGGAGAGGAGGAAGAATATGGATTCAATTGTGCATAAATGTGGGATTCAATTCTTGCAAAGTCAGTGTGATAATGAATCAGTTCATCAGTCTGCATGTGGCTTGTGATCCTGAAGGCAGAACATTGTGCTGTTGGTATAGTGAGCTTGCCTATTAAATGCATGCTGCTCATTCATGTGTCTCTGAACAGACAAGTGATGTTTAAACTGCACCAAAACGTGGCACTTTGTCCATGAAAGAGTGAAGTGTATTCAGAGCCCAAAATGCACCCTGGAGCGCCACGAGTCATTTTCCACGCTTTGAAATGCATTTCCCACCATTAATTGAAACATCATTACCACAGCGCCTTACTCCAGGTTGGAAATGTACTGCCGTTTTAGCTCCCGCTGAGCATTTTGTGACATCCCTGCACAGAATTGGATGATTTCATGTCATGCATTTTTTTTGCATTTTATGTGCATTATAAAATATTATGTGCATTTTATGTAAGTGAATTGCATCATGCTAGACATGGACATAGGCACCTGCACAAAGTATGCGAGCTCTAACCTTGATCTTTCTTAACACTTACCCACATACGATATAGAGTTTATAAAATTCCAGCTGTGTAACAATTTTCCAAACCCACAGTTCAGTTCACAGATGATCTGCACTCTATCTATCTTCTATCTTTGCCTCTTTCTCCAGGTCCCTCCTCTCGTTTGTACTTGTAAAGAAAACACTTTTCTCATTTTATACTATAAAATGAGTACTTTCCATCCCCTCCCTCCTCTCTTGCCCTGTTTTCTCTTCTGCTTGCCTCTTTGGTTGTGTGTCTTTATCTGTGTGTGTGTGTGTGTGTGTGCATGTGTGTATGTGTGAGTGCGTCTTCCCAGCATGCCCCACACACTCCGAGCGTCTGCTCTCCAGTAGTGTCCTAGGAGGTTTCCGTTGGAGCCAAAGCAGCAGTATTTTTAAACCCGCCTGCTGCCCCCGAGAGGGAGGATCTGAGCCACGGATTCATCTGCACATGACTCAATCGCGTCCACCGAGGAATTTCTGAACACCTCCCACCTCTGCAAGAGGCAAATTAAGACTTTGCTGTGATGCAGCTTTCTAAAAAACGGTAAATGCTTGTCATCACTATCAAGTGAAGTCATTAGTCTTACATACGTAACTGTTTACAGCAGACTGGATTTGACTGGTCTCAGCAAATTAGAGCATTACGACATTTTGCACTAGTTACTTGCCTTCAAAATAAAAAAAATAAAAAAATCAACAAATTACAGTTTTATTTAGTACTAATTATTAGTAATGTGCACATTTACAGGCACATTTTTATTCTATTTTGAGGCAAAAAGCTGCATTGACCGTTTCCCCTGAGGAATTTTTGAACTTTGCATTACTGTTGGCAAGCAGCTAGTTTTAAGTTGTTTTCAGATGGACTATCTATAGTAAATAATGCATGTGTATAAAAACCTGTTCCTATATACAGTGTAACCTAGCACTTAGCACACCAGAGGAAATGAGAGGGAGAATGTGCTTACCTCACACTGCACATACTAGTACTATAGACACTATATATTATAGTTATACGCAGATTAAGGGAATTTAATTTAAATGCTAGGCCTAATAATCATACGACTATTAATCCTTTTGTGTTACATCTGTTATTAATTATTAGTTTTTCCGGTTTGTAATCTTTAAAAATACTATACCAGGATTGATATCATTTGAAAAGGTACACATTTAAAAACTATCAATGGTCTTTGTACCCCCATTAAAATTGTACTTATTTAAAAAGTAAGCATATGTTTTCCTGTTTCACTCATTATCCAAGCCGCTTCTTCTTTAAGAGCTGCAGCCAGTGCCAGCTGTCGCTTGGTGAAAGGTGGGACACACCATGGACACATTGGCAGTTTATCACAGGGCGTACATGAGGCATTCAGAAACATACAACCATTCACACTTACGGGGAGTTTAGACTCAATTAACCCAACTGCCTTTGTAGTGTGGGAGGAAACCCACACAAGCACAACTTCATATGAACCAGTGACCTTATCTAGCTGGTCTAGACCTCTATGCTGTTTTTTTTTTTTATTATTGTAAAGAAGTTTTTATTGTAAAGTGTAGTTTATTTGATTGCAATAGAGGAAACAATAACCCAAGATATGTACAACTTCCATATTAACAGAGTCCAATAAAATAGTGATGTTTAAACTGCTCTTTCTAACTAGTGCACTAGTAAACCAACTAGTTCCTCAAAAGTAGCATTGAGACAACCCCAACTATGTCATCAGCAGGTATGTGATCTCCTTTTCTTCTAAGCATGCGCTTAGATATTATATTTTATGTTTCTGCCGTGGAAATTGCACCCACAGTTACTTTTGCAGTAAGGGACCTTGAAATAAGGTATCTAGGGAAATAACAGTGATGATTATAGCTAGTGTTGTGACATTGTATTATATATCTTAAACTTAAAACTAACATTAGTTAGTTTTAGGTTTTAATAAAAGATTCTGTGTGGTGTTACTGCATGTTGTCCCCTGCCTTGTGATTGAAATGGTCCTTGTCTCTCCAAGTTAATGAGCCCCTAAAGCGACATGTGGTGCATTTTGCGTACATCCACCTACTGTATATCCAGGCTGTTAACCAGATGATTGTAATTGTTCATAAATTAAGGCAAGGCAAGAAGATACCAGATGCTCACGTGAAAGTGAGCATGAGAAAACTTTCAGGCGAGTTTTGCATGCTCACAAGATATTTTCAAGTGCTCACGGGATAAATAAAAAAACAAAAAACATGTCCCTTCAAGGGCTCTGTACCAAGTGCATTGAACTCAATCGGAATAATAAAAACTGTGTTGGTTATAACTGTGAAGGCCACAGAATATGATCCATATCGGCTTAATATTCATCAAACCATCCAGTGATCTGTCATGACTCAGGTTTCTCATTTAATATGTCACCTGTCTATATGTCAGGGATCAAACTTCTACACAAGTGGGATGTGTTCACAAAAGTAAGTGATGTAAAGTACTCTTTCATCTATTCAGGGTAACAAGATGAAAAACATCACGAGGTTCACAAAATCATTCCTGGGTCTAAACAAAGCAGCCTCTTAGAGCTTGTGGAAAGTTGACATAGCGTAGATGAAGAGTTTTTAAAGTGAAATGTTGATGTAAAAGGTTTGAATTTTTATACTGCAGCAACATCCTGGTTTGAATACTCTTGTCAACTATGTACAACCTCTATATTAAAGCCAGCTTGTGAAGTAGTGATGTAGCTGACTGAGCTTGTGTGTGTGCTCTGGTGTGAATAAAAAGCCGAGCACTCTGCTTTTCTTCGTGCCTCCCAGTGGCTTTCGGAAATCTTTTCTACATGAGTGAAGAGCAGAGAGTTGTTCAACGCGGTGTATCTACGTCAGAGATGCCCGTCAGTTCTGCGAGGCCTTCCCCTTGCCTTTGACACACGATGTACCCAGTCAGCTAACTGCCCTTTGAACGCGAGTGCAAGGACAGACGGGGACACGTCTGCCCCTGCTGTAGCACTGTAATGTAAAATGACACATGGTTAGATATGGCAGAATGGAGCGGCAGCGTGTGTCCTCCAGCCTGACATATCATCTCGCCTACCTCGAAGCCACACACACACACACACACACACATACGCAGAGGCATGCATGAACAAATCACCCATAGATAAGGTCACAAACTCTGGGAAACACACATACGTCAAGCCAAATGACAAACCCTGTCTATCATCCTGCTGCCTTTTACAGCTGGTCTCTGAGCTCGTCCAATAAGACAAAGAGCACCGACTGACACTAACCTTTTACTTGTTGCGGTGCATTACATATCCGTCTAGGCTGAGCTCCCAAACATGCAGTGATTTCAGTAAACTTACTGTATATTACTCTATTCAAGGTGTAGCTATAATGTTCACACACAGCATACCAGCACCTAGACATGTAACTAATGGATGAAATTCACTAGTTCACATGAAACTGACATCAAAGAACCAGAGGCTACAGGGACTGACTCTTGCACTACTTTCATCTGGGCCAAAACGTGTCACTGGGAAATAACTCACCACATGGTTTATAGCTACTTCTACATTTTTTACATTTAGTCTTTTGGCGCTTTGACGCTTTTATCCAAAGTTACTTACAAGTGAGGTACAAGGCAAAGGCAGGGTAAGTGTAAGGAGGTCTTGCCTGAGGACCCCTACTGGAGGTAGGCCACAGCTACACTATACAGCCGTACGTCTATAGTAAATATGTACCACTGGTGTGCTCATATTGCAAAAATTAAACTGTTGGCTTGGTGTGTCCAGGCTTATACGGAGCATAGATGTGAGTATAGTATAGTTATAGCTAAAGGTATTTGTGACATACTGTACAGAGAGAAAGGTAAAAACAACATATTGTGTGTTTGCTCTTTAAAGTTTTCATTAAAGAAAACAAAAAAAGTGTCAGGTAGTGTCAGCAGGAGACACTAATACAATAGAGTAACTAGAAGGTCCAATTAACCATGAATGGGAAAACGCAATCATCGTTGTGGTCGGTGAGACAGGTTGATATTGAGTGCATTAATGGGCAAAACATAGTTAAACGTAAATGGTTCAAATATTGTAAAATTACCAAAACTATTACAAAACAAAATATAATGAATGAAATGAGTAAAACTAATCAATAATAAGGAAACCTATCTAGTAATGAATCCAAAACCAACTCTACAAGGTTTTCCTTGTAGAGTTGGTTTTGGATGAAATCCCGGTTGAAATCAATATGTCAAGTTGCACATTTTTAAACATTTGAAATACGCAGTTATTGAACGCGAGTTTAGAACTTAACAGGATGTTCTAGAGTGAGGATGTGTCGCTCTGCTGAGCTGCGGAACTACAGTGTAATTCACTTCAAGTCTTTCTTCACAAACAATGTTTAGCCATGTAGGGACCAATAGTGTCAAAGTTAAACACATTTTGACGACCTCAGTATATAAAATGATGGGAGAGCAGCTGAAACCATTACAGAAACATTAATAAAGGAGCTAACTTTGATTGGCTCTTATTTCTTCTTGAAGCTATTGTAAAGAAATCCTCTAGGCACACAAAAAAAAAAACAACACTGACATAAAAATGAACGCAAGTAGTGATGGATTATCTAATCCAAAACAGAACTGAAATGATACAAGTCGGCTGTCTTATTGTGCAGCAACAAAGAGACACTGACGGCCGCCTGGGAAGAATGAAATCTAAAGGAACGAATGGCATGTGCTGACAGCAGCTCTGTGCTATTATTGTAATCTGTAATCATCTATTACTCCAAATCACCAGTTTGATGTCACCAGCTTTCTGCTCACATTAAAACTTTGATTAGAATTTTATTAGGGGTTAATGACCTGAAAGATTTCCCGAAGAGTTTGGTACAAACAGCGACGCTGGTACAGACAGTGCTGCAGCCGTTTTCTGGAGGCGTCAGCAGGCGACGCTGACTTTTCCTCTCTTTTAACCTACATACAGCTCTTGTTCCCTCAGTCTGCCCCACCTCTATCAGTGCACTAGTTAGAAAGAGCATTTTCTACTTTCCTTAGGTAATGCAGAGATAATTATGTAATCATATTGGCTGGACATCTTCATTAAACCTCTGTCTAATTGAGGCAGTGAATTAGCGGCCGTGCAGGGACAAACCTGCAGAAGAGAGGAGGAAAGGGACGAGATAATGAACATGGGAAGGGGAAAAGAACTGATTGCCTCCACAGTGAGCAATGAGTGTGCGGTGCGCTGACCTCGATCCCGAAGTAAAGGAAAGATTACGGCGCCAAGCTTCATGCTGATGATGAGCAATTGGATGCATGACAACAGTTCAGTTATTCTCATGTTTGTCTTCATTTGAGTTTACTGGGAGGACCCAGCAACATGTTTATTACTGATGAAGCCTTTGGAATAAGAGATGAAATCTTCAGTTGCCCATGAGTACCACCTTTGGGATAGCCATGATCTAGATGACCTCACTTGGATCTACCAGCCAGTACAAATAGTACCCTCTTGGTGTTGTCATAGCCACTCCGTATGAAACAGCTGTGAAAATGCAGACACGCAGAGGAATCGGCATTGGAGGATTGCTGTTCTGGGTTTGAGACTAAAACAGTCTTATCACTCCGATTCATTCACGTCAGGTCTTCACAGCATTCGCTAGGGTTTAGCTTTTCAACTCGGTTATCTCTGCAGCCGGCGCGTGCGTTTTAGCAGGAGTTCAATTAAAGGTGAAAGAACTTATCTTATTTTACACCTATTATATTTATGCATTGCAATTCTGCCAATGTTTATGAGAAGGGGATCAAAAGAAAGTCTAAAATCTGAGATGAGATTGTGAGACAGTTTTCTTACGCAGTTCAGAAGTTCACTATATAGACTATGAATATAGACCTATAAGGCTTTAATACACAGATTTGTTTACAACAAAAATACAGAACATCCCATGTGATGGATGGCCCCTTTTACTGTAACACCAGTGTTATTCCAGCTTATTATTATTGCTGCAGCAAGAGCTTGTAAGGGGCTTTCACAGAGCAAATACTGATTAAGATGCACTTACAATACAGTGCCAAATGCATTTGGCCTCTCAAACCCACTGCCTATGATTTCAATTGTTGAATCTGAAATGCCTCATGGCTGCATTTCTATTTGGCATATTCAATATAAGAAAGCTGAGGCCAGTAGCTGTGTAACAGTTAAGTAACAGTGACGTGACTAATAATCTAATACACGCCTGGTTAATGTGTGTATACATGGAAATGCACATGTTTAATTATGCTGATCTTGACCAATTCTGTATGATGAGCAGGAGCAGAGAGAGGGAGAGAGGTGGAGAGCAAGATATTTCACAGTGCCAGCTGAAGGTGATGGAATCTGAGCATGCTGTGCGGCACGGAAAACTGACTCTGGCGTGAGTCAGACAGATTTAAAGTCCGAGACAGGTGATGCGGGATGAAGTACGGAGATTCTTCCCCAACGCAGTGTTGTGAAGGTGATTCAGCACTGTGGGAAGACTTCGCCAACAGCAGCTCTGCTCTTGGCTGAGCGAGCTTTCAGCACCCGTATACTACACTACCAGCTTAGCAGTGGTGGCGGCGGTAGATGGGGCGGGGGGGGGGGGGCCCCAAGACAGAAAGACAAGCAGACAGATAGCAGAGTGGATTAGAGCACAGCTCACCTGCCTCTCTGCTGCTTCCCTTCAAACACATTTAGAGTTGCTTAGTTCTTACAGCTCTCTCTCTGTCTGTCTGTATGTGTGCTCATCAGCTGTCAGTGTGAAAAAGACATGGCAGAACCATGTCTCTTGCCTCAGTCTGCTCCAGCATCACCTCTTTTCACAGTAGTGATTGGAACAAAATGTTTCAAAATGTCTCAGGTGCCTCTGTGAGTGCCTTGCGGTCTTGTGTCTCTGTGTAGCCTTCTCTGCCATCTCTGGCTCTGTCTTATCATGCCTGCTACGTGGCCAGGTGAGCTGCAGGGATCTACGCTGCAGCTCATCACCTCGAAATATCAGCCTGAGCAGCAACCTGCACAGCATCACATCCATCAGGTTGCTTGCAATGCCTTATGTAATGAGACAGGTGCAGCTGGGGTTCATCTCTAAACAAAAACATTTCAGTTTGCATTAATGCTGTTTGACTCTATTTAAGAAAACGAAGCTTGACAAAAGGCTACTCGTGTTTGTGCTGATGGATTGCAGTGCCATTTAGTGTTGACCTAATATGTAGCATTGCCACAATAATGCTAAGGTAATTAGTTTTAATTTGTGGAAAAGGCTTTTCAGCAGCCAAGAGCAAAGAACATCCCTGGTCCTCAAGGCCCACTGTCCTGCTTGTTTTCTATTTGTGTATTTGTATGAAGAGAAATCAATATAATATAATATAATATAATATTTAAAGTTTGTAATTATTTTGGAGCTGATTTATTGTCCTGACTGAAATTGAGGTAGGTGTCCCTAATAAACTAATAACTCATGTATACACTTTAAATCATTAAACGCTGGTTTGGCAAACATCCAGTAATGTCCCGCCTTGAATAACCAAAACGTTTTGATGTTACAAATGAAGACAAAATAGTTACTTTAACATTGTTTTTTGACTTTTGGAAAAAAAATAAAAAGATTTGATTTTCTCTGATATTTTTCAGTTTAAAATGTTGTTGTTCTGACATAATGTTGTTTTTCTAACATGAAGAACTGTAGCTCCTGAAGCCACTTTGTACAATAGTTATAAATTGGTACAAAGACAGCATGCAAGGCTGCTCCTGTGTAGTGACTGTTCAATTCCGTCTTGAATTCAACTCATTGTCATAGCTGGAACAGTTTCTATTATTAAAACAAGACCATACACAGTATAGAAGACACACACACAATAGGCTTTTGAAAAGTCACGGGTAAGAAACTCTAAAGAGTTTCAACTTTCAGACAATGATCGCAGGGTCTTCTTTCTTCAAAAGCCTAACTTGATAAGTTGGGTGAACTGTCAGAACATAATTTATTTCAAGGTTATTTTCAAGTAAAACTACTGGAGTTAGAAAATTCTTAAGTGGTCTCAAAAGTGAAAGTACACATTGCAAGTTGACTTAATTTTAAATACATTTTAAATTAACATAATTTATACAATAATATGAGAGAACAGATTTAATTTCACATAATTCAAATAGGGTATTTTACAGTATAGTACACACCTGCTTTCCCCTTATTTTTCATGCCTGTAGCTCCAGGTAAAGATGACTTATCCTTAAAAAGTCATCTTTACTTTTGACATTGCAAAAGCTTGTTATACTTTCCTAAGTACTTTTCGCACTGCCTTAACAGAATGCCGTCTATTTTTCAGACTACGCTGAAATTATGTTTAATTAGGTTTATTAACTCAGTCAGTCAGTGTTTCCCATGTGATGCAAGATGCAATGAGATGAGCTGTTTTGAAGTGAAGCTTCTTATGCATCCTGAGACAATCGTACAGATTGAATATCAGAAATACGGATGGGAAGCTGCAATCCTCTGCGTAGAGCTCATATATACTTGGACAGTGTCAGTTTGATGAATGAGATCATTATTGTACTGAGATGAAACGTACACTGGCAGTGGGGTCAGTTCGGATCTATTTCTGGTGCAGCCGGGGTTTTTTTATTTACCCTGAGGAAATTGACTGCTCTTCTTCAGCTTTGCTTTGCATTTTCACACCACTGACTTTTCCTGTTGGAGCCACCATCTTGTGCTGTAATATTTTTAAACGTAAATATTCTGCTGGTGACTTGTTTCTAGGACAGGCTGCTTGTACCACTAAATGTCGGTAGCTGTTAGTACGGATGGTGACAGCACCTATGGGGAAAACTGACTGGAGGTGCTTTGCTATCACAGATGTAGCAGCTCTGGGACGAATTCAAACTATTTCTTAGAGGCTGATAACTGTTTTAATTCTGAGGGTGCTGTTATCAGGAAACCCAAATTGCTAATGTTTTCTTCTCCTGTAAATTGCCACTCATTGTTTCACTTGAGGCTTATAAAGACAGGACCTCTGATGTGTACACAGAGTTATCATGTAGTAACGTTGCTGCCTTGGCTGCCAACGGCTAGGGATCAGATAATTGGAATTTAAAAAACTAATCATTCAAGAGGTACTTTAATTATAAGTGATGAATAAAAATAATCACAGCATTACCATAACGACTTGAGAAACAATAGCAGTTAGTAAAGCTGGAGAACATCTTCATGTGCTGTTGATCATGCCATATAACTACCTGGACCACTACATGAACTATACATATATATGATATCATTCATGCTGATATCAGGCTTCAATAATCTGGGTTATTCTGATCTAGATAAAATGGTTCTTGAACCTGGATGAAATTATGTTGTTCTTCAACAACCACAGCTAGAAATTAGCTTTTGGAACATTGTGGATGAATAAAGAGCCTAACGGACCATAACTGAATGAGTAAATCAGAGTGAATATGAGATTTTTATTTTCATTAGATGGACTAAAACACCACTTGAACTGAAAAATCATGTAAATGATGAATCTTTGCTGATAAGGTTTGTCAATAGTGTGTTCAGAAGAGGGGAAGAACAACTGCATAATCAATCTGTAATGTCTTAAAAAAGAGAGAAACCACTGGTGTACTCTGCACAGAAAGAGCCAGTTAACAAATAAACAACAACAACAAAAAGATCCATCATTTGAAGAAACTCCACGACAGAAATACAGAGGCCAAACCACAAGGAGGAACCCCCCTCATTAGCAGAAAGAATCAGAAAGCCAGATTCGAATTTGCAGAAAAGTAAATGAGATGAGCCACCTAAGTTCTAGAACAAAGTTTTATGGACTATTGAGACAAAGGATAACCTCTAACAATGTGATGGAAAGTGTGGAGGAGGAAAAGATGTGCTCGTGATTCAAACCAACTCATCTGTGAAGCATGGGGAAGGTTATCGTGGCTAGGTCTTCCATGGCTGCTTCTGGAACAAGCTCACTAATATTTATTAATGCAATAACTCATGATGGTAGCAGCAGGATGAATTCAGGGGTTTACAGAGACAGTTTATCTGCTACATTACAGAGAAATGCAAAAGACTAATTGGGTTGATGCAGGTATCTGATATGATCTACGTTGTTTACTGTATCTACTCTATGTAAAAATATATAAAAGACATAAAATATCTATCTTTGATGATGAATTGTTCTTATCAGCTGTCTAGTTGTTCCCCTAGTTCCAGCTCTGTTGGTGGGATGATTTGATGAGCATTTCTTTTAATGCATTTCCTTGACAAGTGTCATCCATAGCAGAAAGTCTTAAGTGAAAAGACATGTTTCTGGTATGCTAAAGTTTGGTGACAGTTATTCATAATGGATGCTACCACTGGGAGCTACACAGGATGAACGGCGCAGCCCTATATGTACCTAGTTTGTTTTATAATTTAGTGGGTTGATTCAGTATTACCGGCTTAAAATGGGCAGAACAGTGATGTAGCAGTTGAACTGCCACCTAACAGGCAGCAGGACCTGCGCTCGTATCCACCAGCCAGGTGCCAGGTTTGGGGTTTTCTTGCTTCCATTCTTAGTCTAACGAAATGCAGTTAGGTTACAGGCATTTGAAAGAACATGCAACCTCTGCACAGAAAGGCCCAAGGCCACCAACACACAATCTTCTTGAGGTGACAGCGCTAACCAGTGCCATGCCACCCACATCAATACACAACCAAGACAATAACATCAGCATCACATAATGAAAGCCGCAGATATCAAACGGAGATAAAACATCAGACATCTGCGGTATTCACCAGTCATCTGCAGCCTACTTGTGTCCTGCAGCTCTTCTGGAGGGAAGCAGCCCGTAGTGTGGATGAATTTTGAAAACTGTGAACTAAACAAGAGCACATTAAGTCAGGACGCGTCCAGAGCTCACCATCACCACGGGGCGTGCTGGGATCAGACGAAGACGAGAACAGAGATGTTTACACCTGCTGCAGATGTCTGTTTCCACTGCTCTCTGGCTGTGTTTAAGTAAGAAGTGGGCAGCTGCCATTGGTCTTCACTGCTTGTGGCTGTCTCCCTCTCTTTTTGCACATACACTCTCTCTCTCTTTGGCACTCTCTCTCACACACACACACACACACACACACCTGACATTAAATGCAGCAGCAGGGCATTACCAGCAGCCAGTTTCAGGAAGAGGCTGAAGGATGCTCATAAAAAAGGAAACATGTCTGCTGTTGCAGCTGCTCTCCGCCTGCATGCTAGAGAAACTTGGAAACTGACAGAAACACCAGAAGAACAACGTCTGCACAGTTGAATTAGAACTAGAATCACTGCACTGTGGTTTTAAGCCTCAGCAAAAAAGCAAAATTAGTAGTTTGTAGTGACCAAGGCACAGCAGCTCCAAGTCATTATGTCACTATGTACGACTGCATAATGCTACGTCACCATCACAGCACCACTACAATGTCTGTACAGCTTATGCACACCGATTACATCCAATATATTATTGGCTGTTAATGTTCGTTTTTATTAGGTTTGGCTTTTAGGTTGCCAATTAGTAAACTTTTTTATGAATTACACTGCAGTTAAAGCAATTTAATAAATGATGCACAGATTTTTAGCTTTACAGCAAAGCTCTTGTTGGTCATGATACTCCAGCCTCCATTCCCTGACACAATCAGTCCTTAGTTATAGACAAGTAGAAAGCTTTCAGAGCCTAGAGATAGTTCTTTGCTGCAGAAACACAAAGAACGGGTTTCAAATTTAGAACCAGCTCCAAACCAGTCGTGGAACTGGCTTGTATTCTGGTATTGCAATATCCCGAACAGATAATGAAAAATGAGAAGAGCCCTTCATGTGTGCCCTCTTGACTTTGTCGCTTTTTGTGCAGCGATTCACTAAGCTGAACAGACAATCAGAGCACAGCCAACATGCTCATCTCTTAGTCCGTGCAGATAAAACCCCTAACTCATCCATGGTGAGAGGTCTTTTTACTATTTTTTTAAGTCAGTCGACCATTCAACCTTTAATTACTTCATGACTAACACATTAATTGTGATATTTCTGAGCCCAGTAATTGTAGCTTGTAGCGTTCCTACATCAGCCTGGAAAGTGGATCATATGGGGCACATAATATGCACCTGACACCACTTCTCTAGTTATAGGAGGTTGAAAGGTGATAGTCATTAAGCAATAGCGATTAATTTCTTCTGCATTAAATATTCATCAAATGAGACGTTCGAAAGACAGCTTTGATTCTGAGGGTGAATTACTTCGAAATGGACTGTTCTTGCCAAGATTCCAGTACGGCTTCTCATCCGCAGAGAGAAAGAGATGGAGAGAGGGAGAGGGCACTGTGCTGTGCCTGCCACAAGCACTCCTACTTCAGGCAGCTGTTGTCATGGTTACCCAGCTCCACACACAGTATAGCCGTACAAACACGTACATACATGCCGCAAGTGCACGCTGACAGCAGATCTGTGCGTGCTCGCATGCACAAGCTGCTACTCATACCCAGCAGAGAAAAGAAGCAAAGATGGAGAGATAAGTGAAGGGAAAGAAAAGAGTGGTGTGTGTGCTCGAGTGATGGAGGGAGCCAGGGCGAATCAGCCCGCTCATCCAACTCCTCATCTTCCATCAAGCTATCCACCCATCAGCCCGACGCTGATCTGAGGCAAAACAAAAACATCAAAACACACACACACACACACACACACACAGAGTCTGTCCAAGAAAGTGTACACAGCAATTGTTTATTTAAATAAGTGATGGGGAACCTTGAGATGTGACAGCCCGAGATGCTGCGTGACATTCAGAAGGCTCAGACCAACAGACAGAGATGGATTAAGGCGCAGAGAGGGTGGAGGTGGAGGGGGGCAGCTCTAGTTCATGACTAATGCAAGAAATAAACTTGGAAGAATATCCGTTTAGTTACAGACTGAGGGCCGCAAGCTTCAAGCGAACACACTGCGCCACTCGCAAACGAATAGGACTCGATTTTAAAAAATACAAAATAAAAGCAGCATCTCAACCAGAAACGAAGCCACAGTGTCTCCCCCTAGCCTGCACCAGGCCTGGCCACCTGGGCAGAAAACCCATTATAGTCGAACAACACGAGAGCACTGGAGCCTGCAAAGAAAAACAAAACAGGAAACGGGCAGACGCATTAAAATGAAACGTCTTACCTGGTGAGGAGGACGCGTCCGGAGAGTGGTTGAACATGAAAAGAAAAGACAGAAACAGAATCTGTTAGCTCTACGAGAATACCGGTATACAAGAAGTGTGTGAAACAGTTATCACTTGTCCTCAGTCATCGTTGTCATGGCGGCTATATTGTTGATTTTCTTTCCACGTGAATGCAGTTTGGACCGTCTGAAGCGTAATTATGATGATGAAAACTAATGATAGCAGTTTAACAGAGGATTAGTCAAAGCTGAACTAATCTCTTAGGCTTTGACAAATCATTCGAGCATCCCAAAGTTAGTCTTTGTAGTACAACCATAATTGTCAAGGTTACATTATCACCGCTGCATTATTGGTTTGAACCTTCTGGCTGATTGGTCGCTTCAGTTTCAGTCGTGTAAAGAATAATTATAGTCATGGTGAAGCTCCCACACGTCCCTCATCAACAAGTCTTCTCTACCTACAGTTAAAGCACTGGATTATATAGCTTTACAAAGGACTAATGCTTATTAACGCCCCCCCAGAGTCCGCACTACATTAGGTATAAGAACCTTTATATATGCCGCACCTTGTGCCCAGAACCATTTTGCGACTTCATTTGCAAAACGTGATTCCTCTCAGGGAATTCAAATCACTGCTGCTTCTCTAAGAGGCTGTGATTTGGAATTAGTTTGTGTTGGTCATTTATTTTTATTTTTTACCTGCACAGCTATAGGGTTGTTGGGTAAGTTATCTTATAATGAGTTTTTATTACGGTAAGAGAAATGTTATTGGCATGTGTTAGCTGAGAAACCAGGGAGAGGCAGATAAAAAATGACAACGGCTGAGATTTGCTGACTTTTAAACTCTATTATGATCACGGTGACTCAAGTTTGGCTGTGTGTGGTTGCAGGCCACAAACATTACACAGCTGTTTCCACAGGCTGAATATGTAAAAGTTGAGTTTGCTGTAAACATCCAGTGTTTGCAATCATTCATCACTTTTCCCGCCGTTTCTTCTGTGACATTAACCGATGAGGTATAGCCACAAAGTACACCCTGGGAAATTAGTTGAATCGCCGCCGCTCTGGAAGACGCCTAAACTAAGATTTATTGCTGTGGGTTTGTACGACTTAACACAGGCGCGTCTGAGATTTTAGGATGTGTCCACTCTTAGTATCTGTTACAAAGATGGATCACAAACTAAGCTCACCGCTACCCCCTCCTTACACACGGCCGTGCAAACACTTGTTAGAAAAAGGTGGTAAGAAGAGAAAACACCATCTCGTCAAACCATCCTGGATGGATCGAATGAGTAGAGCACCATTTTGACCTGAATCTCTCTGGGCATGACTCAACATGCAGATAAACGATATGCTAAGCAGGCGCACCGAGCAATTTCATAATATCTTGCCTGCATTTAAGTGAACTCCACCCTTTCCGACTCATCTTGACAGACCAACTAGTGTGTTACAGCTTTAGTATTCAGCTGCTGTCTGTTCCAGTGACGATCCAGACTCGTGTGGATCAAGCTCACTAACAAACGCTACATTTCTTATTCCCACTCTGACATCGCTGAGGAAAAGAGAGACGAGTCGAAGAAATTCACACCCGGCATTTGGCGCCGAGTGTCTAAATGAAGCTTGGATCGTTACCGCACCCACACCACGCTACTCACAAGTCAACCAAAAAGACTTGCTGAGGAGCCTGTAGAGCAGCTAATGGATGTCCGATAAACCTTTTGACTTGAATCCAAACATGTTCAGCTGGAACAAGGTAATCACAGCCACCATTAAGCCCAATATTGAAAGCTCAGTGTCAATGTGCTATGACTGAAGAGTTTTTGGATGTCTCACACTTGCTGTACTGCTTTAACTAGACATGGAGAGCATTAAATGTGTACTGTATGTGTCCCTGTTCCTACAGTGTGTAGGGAGACATTACCTGTACTGTACTGGCCAGGTTCAGGCCTACTTTTTGAAACCAGGCCTTCTCAGCAGCACAGGCACAGAGTAACAGTAGAGCTTTGTCCCCCTCTTGTGGCCACAAGCTAACATGACAACTACACATCTGTTCAGCATGTAAACAATCATTCAGTCCCAGGGTTTCCAAATATTTCAACGTCCAACATTGATATAGAATAGAATTTATCATTATAAACCACCATCTGACCCCTGATTCTGTATTCACTGCACAGAAGTAGGGTGAAACCATTCATTAGGTTAATAAAAGTGGCTAAAAACGAAACACATACATCACTTTTTGCAGTGGGGGCCTGTGGAATACCCTCGGGGGTCCTCTAATAGTCTTTGAACTCCGGTTTAAGAAGAACTAATCCAGGCGTTCATTCACTGAACTCGACGATTATTCAAATATAGCTGCAGAAGCTCTTCAAAAGCAGGTTAGTTAGCAGGTGAAGTGCTTTAAAAAAACGGGAGGTTTACAACAGCATTGGAGGAGGTGTGTGATGCGTTGCTGCAGCCAGAAGGAGAAGCACGTGCCCAGCAGTCAGTCCTACATCACAGAGACAACTGACTCAGCAGGATCCTCTTATGATTACGATGATGATATATGTTTTTATGTGTTATGCTCTCAGATATCTAGCTTTGTGGTAGTGGTGCACCAAAACTATGGCAAACAAATAAGCCACATTACTAGATTTTGGTCAACAAATTCAGAAGTCATGCGTCAACAATTCTTATGACCTAGGCCTTAAAACGAGCATCAGCTCATCATCTGCGTATTGAATTGCTCTATCTAATAGACAGTAGAGTGGAGGTATGAGGAAAGCAGGAAAGTTTCTGCTCGCCCTGGCTTCTTGTTAAGAAATTAAAAAAGTGTATCCCCTAAATCATCCTTGCTCGACATCACTTTACGATGCTCCTGAGCTGGGCCTGCGTGTCGGACTGAGAAATGGGGAATTAAGCTGAAATTATGAATCATCTCACTTATTCATGTAATTGTCATTCTCAGACAATGCTAATGGATAAGTCTAATCTACAAGTCTGATCCGAAAAAACGAAGCGGTAGGACAGGGCCGTGATTAATGACTGTGATATTAAGGTGAAATAAATGTGAGGCCGTCCAGGTTTAGAATAATAAGAGTCATGTAGAGCTGATTTATGACCCATTGTGATGATAATTTAGCATAGAGAGCCACTGTTCACTACTGGAGAGTGACCTTTTTAATTCTCCCAGGGGCAGGACACCTTCTTAAGACTCTTACCATCTCCCTCTGAGCCGGGTTGTAGGTAAGACCTGGTTCTCCCTCACTCAGTCATTCGGCGTAAAGAGAGGAATCCTGCACCTGAACTGAACTTTGTCCATTGTAGTTAGTTAACTTCTATCAGCTGGAGTAAAACATGGCTGTGTTTATGATGTTTGACGTTCTGCTACGACAGCCATCATGAAGAAGGTGCTATTCCAACAAATGCCTGCTGGAGTCATGACATCATGTGTGGCCTCTGTTGCACCGGCATCTGTGGCTCAACACATTTCTATTTATCGCTCAGCTCTCTGTTGGAACTCACTGCAAACCAGGAAATTGCTCATGGACCCGCCTCTTTTCGTCTATCCGTGACATTTAGCCAGTGAATGCCTTAGGGCTCATGGAAAATGGTGTTCTCCAAAGGTTGCAACAAACCTTAATATTGAATAAACAATATTACAGGACTAGATTACACTTACTGTTAATTATTCCAGGCCTCCTTCAGAAATGTCATATGGATACCATGGAATTATATGTCTCTATCTACACTCTGACTACTTTGAGACATTAAGCTTCAAGGTTTTCACATTGGAAAACTAATAATATCTGTGTACATGCAACATACAGCACTCTACAGCAGTGTTTCCACTGTGGAAGTGCAGATACTGAACAGATTTATACACTCAATAGTCAAACACCACTACAAAATCACAAAGATGTGGCAGTATATAATGCCCTGTATAGAGATTACCTGTTCATATTCCTATGACTGGGCCAATGGCACCCTGGAATATCCTCTCAGCATTTGGTTAACCCAGCTTATGTGCTAATTCTAGTGTGAGTTGCCATATGGGGCTGCATGCACAGATTTAAGATGTGGTCTCTGTACAGCCATGATGGCAGCAAACATGGCAACCCCACTGTGAAAACAAGACTATAAGAAATCACAGGCCCAAGAAAACAGTTACAGAAAGGGAAAAGTTATAGTGAGCGAACAGTTCCAGCCCTATCCTCTTGAGTCTTAATGCTGAGCTAGGCTGAGTGCTGAGATTTCTTCTTCCCTCTTTTCTCACTTATTTTCCTTATTTTCACAAATGTGGAATTATCCCTTTAAGGGCATTAAAATTTGTATTGTAATAAAAATTTAAAGTTGACTTTGGATTTGAGGCCATAAAAAGTTCATTTTCCACTCTAGTGATATCATTATTAAGACAATACCATAAAAAAAGTTACGCTCCAACAACAACAACAACAACAACAACAGGAAACTGGGGGAAACATGAAGGAAATTGAATTTGCTGTGCGTTTCATAAAGGTTACAGACTTCAAGAATGTTTCTATGCACTTGAAAGAAATCCACTATTTCCACTAAGAATAAGGTACATACAGAGAAATAAAGAAAACGCTGTAACAGGGAATTAGAGAAGAAAAGGTGAAGGCACCACAACAAAGCACGCTCAAAGACCGATAAAAGAAATAGCAGCTAGATGAAAGAGGATAGAGCCACAATGAAATAAAAGTCCCTGGAAATTGGTAATTCCAGTGGGAGAGCACAGGGTAAAGAGGGGATCAAAATGACAGGTGGAGGAGAAGTAGAGGAGACCATGGGGAGACAGAGGGTGGGATCTCCCTGCTCTTCCTCTGAGTGTGTGATGTGTTGCAGCCGAGCGTGCAGCCTTCGTTACGGGCCCGTAATTAAAAGAAGACAAGAGTGGAAAAGTGCCTAATACTCCTAGCTGCGTCCCGGGAGAGCTCCGTGATCAAAGCCCTTTCTGACGTGCTGCACGCACGCGCACACACACCCAGCGCCGACGGCATCCACGGCAGACTGCCGCTGCACCAATGACTGTGATTAGTATGAGGAGAAGAGAGAGAAGCTGTGTGGAGGATGGAAGGAGGAAAAGGGGGAGATATAGTAAAAAGAGACGGAAATAATAGAGAGCGAGAGGAGGACATCTAACTGCTTTATCAACTACAAGTTATAGCCGCTAAAAATCTAGAAATCAAAGTCGACATGTATCCTCACAAGCTTGATGCATGATATGAATTACAGCAGTTGGCATTACAAGGACGTCAATGACATGATGAAGAGATTTAATATGGAAAAAGAGCTACTATTCCAACTGTCTGGAAAATGATTTTTAAATGAGCTCTCTAAAAAAGACAAAACGCAGCTTCTGTGGTTTGCATGTGAAGGGGTTGAAATGGTCTGTGACCGTGCTTGTAGCAAATGAACGAAATATATGATGTTGATGGAGCAATTGCTTATAGCAAAGGTAATATGATGTGCAGTCTAACAAATATTTAAACTTTTTGGCAACTTAATGAGCCACAAATGTGAGATTCAGAAAACTAAACATTCCCCAGAAGGGTCTCTGCCTTAGAACTACTGGATTACAGTGTATGGAGACTGCTCCGCCACAGCACTGCAGTCTTGTGCCTTTTTACTAGCTGGCCATTTACATGTGCCAACAGCTTGCAAGGACAATGGGATTCATCAGTGTAGTAAGAGAGGTATGAAGAAATCTGCGATTTAACATTTTCTTAAGAAGAAATTTAACAACCAACCATTCACAGTTCGTAAAACCAAAACAACAAGCTAAAAGGGGCTAAAATGCTCTGTAGAGTTCAACAAGTGCTCATGCTGTATGGGTCATATGTATGAGTAATAATAACCGTGTCTAAAGCTGACCACACACAGGACTATCAATTCTGTTTGTATGCCTCCCATCCACACAAACCATCCTGATGACTCCATTGATAAATGCAGCACTTTATCGAATCAAACAATTTGTTGTGTCGGAACATGAGTCAGCCAGTAATTACATTTCCCACAAAAAGGTGATAAGGGTAGTAGAGTATTACTGAGAGGTCCTGAGAGATTTGTAGGAATATCAGTGGGCACATGTCAGCAGATAAGATGCATTAAAGAGAATAAAAATCTAGTATGTAAAGTACATTGTACATAGTTAAACAATTCCATCGGCTGAGCCTTAGAAATAGCAAGCAAAAGCAAAACGGAAAAAACGAAACACACATCACACGCTATTTATTTGACCTATTGCAAACCCCACTGCAGGTCTTCCACACAGCAGCGTTTGATCAACTGCAATGTTTAAAATTCAATGAAGCCAGAAGGTTGACAAGGTCAACGGAGCACTGCTTCCACAACAATCATTTACATCTCAAAGTTCTCCACATTTGAACTTTCTGATCTTGGTTTTCTCCATAGTGTAAACTTTTGTTGTACCTTCCTCCTCGCTCTATTTACTCCTCTCTTCCCGTTCCTTCTTACGCTGACTCTGCAGCGGTCTGTGAGCTCTCGGCTTTAGTTCAGAGAGAAATTTAAATAGAATTTGCAGTTTCCACAATCTCATGGAAACTCTAATTTTCTACCTTTAAAATTCAGACAAGACAGAGGTTATTTTGTTTGGTCCTAAAAATCTTAGAGACATGATGTCTAATCATATTCTTACCCTGGATGACATACCATTAGCCTCAAGTAACACTGTGGAATCTCACATATAAGAAATCTCTGCTGTCTCAGAGTAATGCTGACAATCCATACATTTATTAATTCCCAACTGGACTATTGTAATTCACTACTTATAGGATGTCCCAATAACTCCTTAATCCAAAATGCTGCAGCCAGAGTTCTGACTGGAATTAGGAAGAGAGATCATATTTCTCCTACGTTAGCTTCTGTCCATTGGCTCCCTGTAAAATCCAGAATCGAATTCTACTATTCACATATAAAGCACTTCTTGTTCTTGTCAGTGTTTGTCCTAAAATCTCTGGGGGTGGATGTACGGAAATTTCAATTAAGAAAAACAGAGAGAGAAAAAGGAACAAATGAAGAGGATTACAGTGGCTCTTCCATCTTATTTAGTATTTCCATAATGAGCATATGGCTTAAACTCCTGTATGTGCAATAGCTACTATTTACTCCTAATAGCGTGACTGGGTTTTGGTTTCAGTTTCATTTATCACAAGATTTTGTGGTTGCCCTGAACTGACATGAATTTGACTTGTGTTTTGCAACTCTTAAAGAGGGAAAACAAGAAAATTAAATATAAAAAATACATGTGGAATGCGAACCAAACCAAAACGGGAGCAAACGCTATCAATCGCAGGATTTGAGGGTAGTGTGTAGATTTTCCTATTTTCCGTTTGTCCACCAAAAACATGCTGTCTGATGAATCAAAAACAACAAACAAACATGGAGACGTTCTTGACGTGTTTTGGTTCGCTTTGATTTTTCTGTGTGTGAAAAGAAACCGAACCAAAAGGAAATTGCTAGAAGTCTACAAATTTATCAACTGATTCAGACCAAAGCAAACAAATTAAAGTGTGAAAGCAACCTTAAAGACCTAATAGTTCCATATTTTCCCAGCAGAACTCTACGTTCTCAGACTGCAGGTTTATTTGTGGTTCCTAGAGTTTCCAAATGTAGAATGGGAGGCAGAGCCTTTAGCTATCAAGCCCCTCTCCTCTGGAACCAGCTCCCAGTTCAGGTTCTGGAGGCAGACACCGTCTCTACATTTAAGACTAGACTTAAAACTTTCCTTTTTTATAAAGCTTACAGTTAGAGATGGATCAGCTGACTCTGAACCATCTCTTAGTTATGCTGATATAGGTTAGTCTGCTGGGAGAACTCTACTGCTCCTCTCCTCTATCCAATTAAATGCCATCTTTGCATGTCATTAACTTTGTGTCTTCTCTCTCTTTTAGTTGTGTTTCCTTCTCTCTGTCTCCCTCTCTCTGTACTTTTCTGCAGGCATCTTCGGCCTGGAGCTGTACATCTCCAGAATCCAGTTAATCTGCCCATTGTTCTTGCTGCTTGTTGTTGTTTTTTGTTTCCTGCTGTTCTATTCTCTCTTCTCTTTCTACTCACCCCAACAGGTCAAGGCAGATGGCCACCCACCCGGAGCCTGGTTCTGCTGGACGTTTCTTCCTTTAAAGGGAGTTTATCCTTTCCAGTGTCACTTAGTGCTTGCTCAAATGGGGTTGTTAGGTTTTCTATATAATTCTGTATACAGTTGTAAGTTCTTTAACCTAACACTGTAAAGTGCCTTGACAAGATGGCACTTTACAAATAAAATTAAAGTGAATTGAATTGAATTGTTCTGTTTGTGAGGTTTGTAGTGAAGCTCAATCTCAATAACAATTCTCCCTACAGAGCACTGCTTCCTTGATTAAGTGATTAATTACTCTCCACAAACTAAAGACCCAAAGCAGAGTGTATTAGAATCAGTGCTATTAATCAATTACTGGAGATAAATGGGCAGATGAACAAAAAGAGTCATCTAAACAGTCTACTACATGTTGTAAATGGAACCTCTAAAATGTGAAATAGAAGTTCCAACAATAAAAAGATACTGTGTGTGTTATGTTAGTGAGTTCAGTGCTAATCTCACATACAGGTAATGATGTCAAATATACAAAAATACAGCAAGGTGTGCACAGTATATGCAAGGGAAGGCAAGTAATCGGAATATATAGGAATTTATCACCATTACGATCAACATTACTGTAAAAAAAGTGCCTTAAAACCAACTTCTCATATTTACTACGCTATTGTATGATTGATTACTTTCCGAAATTCTTGCTCCAATGTCAAAATACCCAACAAATGACATGCTATACCTATAAAACGCCAAGTTGTTATAAATCAGATCAATCCTTCAAAATAATTATACTCACATTAAAGACTCCAAACATTATGCAATTCGCCTCTGTACCAGGAAAACTCTCGGTTAAAGTAATTGCTCTTAGTTTGACTGATTTGTTGTCTGCTCTGTGGCTTTGCAGCGCAAGACTGTCATCAAGACAAATGCCTACAAGTTCATTACATTTGGTGAATAAAGTGGTTCAGATTATGACATGTACTTATACAAAATAGATGGCTGTGGGTATTCCCACTCATTATGACAAAGGCTATAATGCTGCTCTGCAATGCAGTTTTTTTTATTTTATTTCCCAGAACAACCCCTGAGGGCAGCCAGAAGAAGAAGAGCAGCTCCGATGTTCCCACATCCATCAGCAGCCGCATCAGCTGAGGGAGGGCAAAACACTCCAGTACACATCACTTAACATTACACTTTTACCACTTTGCAAGCAGAGGGAGGTGAGATGATGAATTTAGGAAGTGCTTTGCCTCGGTGACAACCCTGATCATTCAGTATTAAATGACAAGGCCCTAGATTTTTAAGTCTGTCTTAAAGCGTGATCACTGAAGTTTAGACCTGTGTATGTCTCTCTGCCCTCTGTCATCTCCCCTCCAGCCAACAGATGTCTCTGTCGTCTTCCTATTCCTAGGCCTATTTGCACACCTGTCTCCTGTTGACTGATCAGATCCTGGCTCTGGTTCACCCACCTACTTGCTTGTTGCTCATGCCCCAAATATATCACATGACCACAAGGTCCCATATAACAGCAATGGCATGAAGGAACTGTCAATTTAGCACACACACCCACTTAAGGACTAAGTGGTCAAGAGTGAAAGTCACTGTGGTCTTACAGTGGTAAGAAAACCTTTTGGAATGTAATAGTTTTCTGAATTAATTTGTCATAAAGCAAATTAATGCAGAAAACCATTCAAATTCCAAATGGTTCACATACTTTTTCCTTTCCTTATTCCACTGTATGTATGTCCCATTCTTATCAATGCTATATCTCATAAATGTTTCGAGGGAATGTAATTACATCTTGCACAACATGGACACGTCAATCTAGAATAAGAGCCTTGACAGACATGAATGCAAACTGATGATGGGAAAAAAGCATCAGCATCCCTGTAGTTATGTTGGTAGTTGGGTGGGTGGGGTGATTCCTGTAACTAGCTACGGAATCTATATTGACTACTGAACTGAAATATTCCATGAAAAGTGGAATACTAATGAAGTAAATGGCCCCGAGGCTCACGTTTATTGCACCTCCAGGTAATTTTTGGTTGTTAAATTATAGCATTAATTCATATTCGACTAGTACCCTCTTTCTCATAAGAAGAGAAGATAGAAACAGAGTCTACAGATGGTTGCTGCCATGGAGATTGGGCTTTAAAAAAGAATAGGGTTGAATAGCAAGTTTTGTCTGGGTGCCTATAATGGGTTAATCAGACAATGGCTATAGGTTTGTTGTATCTAACAATGAAATCAGTCAGTGACTCTAAAACACTTTCCCTGAGGGCGCTGGAGCATCTTTCATTTAGATCCCTTGCAGTAAATAGTTCATCGGCTGCCTGCTGAACTTGGCAGAAGCACTGATCTAGACCTTCAATAATACAACCAATCGGAACTGCCGTCCCCATATTACTCCTCTAAATACTGTATAATAATGATCCATAATATTTCAACCTCTCTGGAACTCGTATTTGACTAATGGCTGTGGCTGTCTAGCAGCCTGCTTAGCACTGTTCCTAAAAAATATTTGTTGTCCTCAACCGTAAAAACTTTTACTTTATCATTTTATCAATATCACAGCATTAATGCCAAAGAATTAATTTCAGCATTCTGTAGGACCAAATAACAAACTGCTTAACAGCAGACACTTCTAGTTTTGCAGCACATATCTCAGGTGAAATGAATTTCAATTCTCAGAAACTGCTATTGCTATTGTGACATAATCACAATATGGCAATTATTTATGTAAATAAGAAGTTGTAACTGTGTTTGTACTGAACATATCAGAAAAATGTCCCCATGCATATTTCATTTCCAGCTAAATATCAGATTGTGCAGTACAACTGTTTGTCGGATTATGGCATTCTTAAGCTTTTTATTGGCTGTGGTTTGATGGTTTAGACTCTAATATGCCTGGTTACAATTAGGGAAAGATTCTGGTCCGAATTAACAGAGGAAAACTGAAGTCAACCCACTGCACGCATCCACGCACACTCTTTATTCAATTTAAACAGAACTCCAATCTTAACCAAAGTGCTCTTGTTGCATAATTCTACTGCTGTTAGTAACACAAAAAAAAAAAAAACGCAATGCATCAGAACATAATCCTCACCAGAGATTATGTTCCTCCACAGTTTGTGTGGGACTATACATTTGAGGAGACACGTTGAAGAGGTTGGAACGGCATGTCTGATTGTGTTCTTTGTCATTTTAGCCATGTTATGGTCACATCAATCTTGCAGCATGATTTGAGGTTTGGTGCTCGGTATTTCTACACCACTTGTATTCTAAAGGAACAATTTTCCTGCAGGGAAATGGTTCATCAGAATCTCTAGCCCTGTCCAAAGGCTGCATGTGGATGTGTATCCATCACACACACACACACATATAATATATGCACATTATATTTTCTACTTTTTACCATTGCGCCTGCATACAGTAGCTCAGGTTTAATATATATTAATACACATTGCATACATACACCAGGTACCTCACAGAACATAGCTTAACCAAGATTTTTTGGTTCATGAGGCCCAGTGATTCAGCGAAAAAGTCTTGAGCTCATTACAGCTGAGCACAGTACAGTATGCTGTAGCTGTGCCATCCTTGTAAAATACATTTCTAGTGCAGCCTGAGAGCAGGTGCTCACACTGTGACACTGGGCTTTCTTTGGAACAAAACCAAACCGCGACAGCCTCCGCTCTCAGCCAAGCTGTGGCATTACTGTAAGGTGACTGGTTTAATATGTGTGGGCTTGCTTTAAGTGCGGCACTGTGTGGATATCTGACTTTATGGAAATTCAGCACTGCACATCAAAGCTCTGGCCTGTGTCCGGTGGCAGCGTAGCAGCAGTTTCAATCACGCCTACTCTGAGCACACTATATCCTGCCTCCGATGTGAGGTCAATGCTCTTCACTGGGATTCGCTTCATATTCATGGAAAGACCATACCTAATGAATTTCACTTCACATTGACAGTGAAATAAATCTGTCTGTGAGTGAGCAAAATCTTGCAGGAGGCAAGTAAATTGTGCTGAAGTTATCGAGTGAGAGAAAAACTGACATAACAAAAAGAAAAAGAAAACAGCAGCTTGTGTAGCGAAGAGCAGAGTGCAGGGTTGCAGGGGTTGTGGAGGTCCCAGCCTGAGTGGGTTACCTCTCATATGCCGGTAAAAGCTTGTGGCTGCAATTTAAAGCCCGACTTCTGTTGTGATCACTATAAAATGGAATCAGGATTGGCTGACAGTGTAGGCAACTCTAGGTAGGACAGGTTTCGCCGCTGGTCAGAGTGCCTGGTAAGGTAAATGCCGGTGAGTGCAGACAGCACAGAGGCCTGAAGTACAACAGCTTTGATTAATGTGAGCTGCAGACAGAATTAACACCATGCTACCAGGCCCTGTTTTGCAGAAAATGGCTCCAGTTGGCAGATTATTTTGTACTCTGATGTGTCCTGCTAATGCCTGTTATTTCCACACCGACCTGACTGTGATGAGAACCTGCTTTTTGCACATTCAAGCAATGTCTGACGGATGTGAAGACGGCTGCATATCTGTAATGACCATCTGTGAATTGATACTGTTATTATAAGTCAGTCTGACGAAGTACCTGAGCAATACGACCCACAAAGCCCTGCAGTTTGTAAAATATACCTGTCCTCAATCACAGTGTCCATCACCTCTGACTGAAATGCCACTCAAATCAAACCTTGGAGCAGTGTAACGTCAGTCACAGCAACGCATTAGTATTCCATCCGGAGGAAGCTGGGATCTGCAGCAATAAATGTGATTCCCCCTTAGATTTACATGGTGTCAAAGATCACAGACTGAGTCGGTAGCAATGAGTGCTAGCTCTGACCAAAGTCTGCCGTAGACAGACTTGAATCCATAACTGGAGGCCAACACTGCGAGTTTTTATATTTGTGTCAGATCAGTATAGGAAGGTGCATTTTGAGCCCGAGCTTAAGGGAAACAGACATCCACGTATCCTACAGTTATTACTTTGGTAGCTTCGTATCCTAATGGCATTTCCATCGACCTCAGCTCTTAGTGCACTTAGTGCTAGATGATGAATGCTGACCTAAAGTAGTGAAATATGGTTAATATGACATGTACACGCAAAAGTGCTGTTCCGGGGCTACTGAGCTGGTGTGAAGTGGGGTCCCTGAGGGTCATTGGATGGTTGGGGTGGTGATGAATTGTTCTACTCATACATCACGCATGTTATTAGAGTCATGTAAGGTAAAAGACCAATTACCACTGCAGGAGCTTTTCCTGAGACCAGGAACCTTTGGAGGAACGTAATTTTCCTAGGAACCGGATACAAGTGATGACTAAATATTTTTGACTGTCTAAATTGTATGTGTAACATGTAAGGTCATCATAAATATGTCAAGAATCCACCTTGGAACGAAATTAACCTCGTCAGAATGCAAATAAATGCATCTCCACAATAACCGGAGTAAGGCCCATAAAAGCAGCACTGTCAGAGGATAATTCCTCTATATCCTCTACTTCATAGTGTGAGTTTTGTACAGTGCATCATTGCTGTAAACTCAGGACTTTTCTGAAAGCTCTCTACTCGGTCTTTGTCTTTCCTGCACATACTGACAGCAGAGTGTTCCTTATGGATGCTTTCTCCTCAGATGCCAAGGTTGTGAAAGATACATGAATTGAAAGGCATCACATCTGTCACTGTTACTATCTCGCTGGCCCCGACAGAGGCTTTACGGGACGGGGCCCCTGCAGGAGCCGACCGCGCGATGATCTGTGGCAAGTTTGATCGCTTCAAGACGAAAAGCTGATTATATTATGTTATTCAGAAATAGAGAAATGTTAAATTATTGGTGAAAAACTGTTAATTATACATAGTCACAAGTTCAAATATGGCAACTAAAAGTATTTCTGTTAACAATTCAGTTCAGTCAGTTTCTTTTTTTTTGTTAGATTTAAGCATAATGTGGAGTTTCTTTATTACACTGATTGCTTGATCGTGCAAAGTTTAGCATTCCTCTGCTGCAGTGTGCCTGAGATTCCCATTGAGATGTGATTTACATGTGTGTGGCAGAGGAGGGAAGAGCAAAGCCATGCGTTCCTTCAACTGTCAGCCAACAGCCACGTGCATGTACCGAGGGGAAAAAGTGAATTCATAATGTTCCTGTTGGTCTTATGAAGAAAGGGAACCTTCCTTTATGATGTAAACTGGGAGCAAACTAAACATCCCACACACTGTCCATCACTTGTACTCACTTTAGAAATGTACAGACTGCTGTACACACAAAATAAACCTGGTTAGGTTTAGTTAAAATATAGGAGTTTGGCTTAAAATAACTGCTTGAATACTTTATATTTATCTCAGCATTATGTGCGTAATGCTGTCGTGCTTACAATGACCAAAACAGACAATCATACAATATATATTTAGTATATAGAATTTAAAAATAACAAGATGACTTTCAGCATTAAGCAGTGTCCATCCTCCCTTACTTTGAAGCTGTGTTGTGTGACTTATCATATCAGTAACATTGCTCAAACTAAGATGGAAACTAGAGAATCGAAGAAACAAAGTAAGACAAGAAGAAAGTTGAGGAGATGGACGGAGAGAGCAGACAAGACAGACAGCGGCAGTGAAATGCCACACGGGCTGGTTTGTTAGAAATGACGAGTGGATTCGGAGCAGCCACAGCAGACAGAGAGCGAGACATTGGAGCATTTCTGTCGCACATCAGAGTGAAAATTCACTCTGTCGTCCCAAAGTTAGAAAGGAGCTGTCACAGCAAATGGCAAGGAAACTTTTCCCTTAACAGGCATGAAGACAATTCCAGAACACATTAGGGGTTGAAAGTTAGGGCCGGGTGGTACGTGAAAAGCTGTAGTCTGAGTTTCTCAATTAGCCAAACTGGTTTTCCTGTGATAGGCTCAAGCTTTCCATGACTCAACGGTCAAGAAGGAAGAAACAGAAATAAACCACAGTGTCACTTTCACCTTTGTTAAAGTGGCCTTTCCTTGTCTTCATGTACTGAAAATATTGCTTGTTCATATTTTAAATGCCACAAAGCTTTGAAAAAAAAAAAAAAAGGTTGGAACCTGCTTCTGGGTTAAAATGAGGTTCAGAGTTGCAGCACAGCTGCAGCTCTCTGCACATTTCCAAAGTAATACTGGAGAGTTAAAGCTCGATCCCTCCTAAAAGCTAATATTTCTTAAATAGGTAAGAGGAGAGAGAGCGGGGCCCACTAGGTGCAACACTTGGATTCAACACAAAAACCAACAGACCAACAGACAAACAAACAGAATGGTTACACAATGAATGGCTTTCACCTGTGGTATTCTCCCTCTTTTCTACTCCAGATTCCAGCCTCAGCCTAATAGATCTCTGGGGACGTACTGTCAGATGAGCTGCACCCTTGATCTTAAACTTCTTACACTAAACACCCATTTTATGTAACTAGCACAAGCACATCGTGCTTCATCCAACAGCTATGTTTTTTTTATATCCAACGTCTCACTTGCATAAAAACTGAGGGCAGGAAAAATCCAAAAAGGAGCAAAGAAACAGTCAATCACTACGTTCACAGTTTAGTCTGTGAAATGTGCAAATGATGGACACGTTGACAGAGTCATTAGTCTGGTTTAGCTTTAATTTAGACATTTCCATCCTATCACCTCTCATACATAAACTGTCCAGTTTGCAATCTGGACGTAAATGAGAAATGTGTTCTTTGGATTTGGGTGAAACAACCCTTTAATGGTGGGTTTGCTGTTCACAGCCCCTGAGCAGAATGGAAAAATAGCAAGGGAGGCCAAGCATGTTGCTCCCTTCATATTACCCTCTTCACCGGGTGGTTTGTCCTTCCTCGGCAAGTAAACAAGGGGAAAAAGCACACACACACATGCATGCACACACACAGACACACACACAGAAACCCATTCATTTTAGCCCAGATAATTTCAATTAGCTGTGGCGGGACTGCTTGAATCCCTTCAGTGTTTGATGAAGTGTGCCAGTGTGTGGGTAGCAGACATTTGCAGTGAACAACCTTTGTTGTAAACTCTACAGCACTCACTCACTCGCTCACACACACACACACACACACACGCACACTCATATACGGATACACAGAGCATCACAGGAACACACACTTTTATGCGTAACATGTGATGTTTCAGCAGTCGTGGATCAGTCGGCTTCCAAAACAGTTTGAGCAGATTTCCATGATGAGAGCACCTCAGCGAGTCCTGCCTCCACTCCCCAAGCTGCTCCGCTCAATCACATCTATTAAAGAGACATGCAGCACCTGTGGCAGACTGGCTTAGTCACAAACACTCAGCATTTTCCTTCAGTCCCTCTGCATCCAAAAAATACACACACACACACACACTGGCCACAAACAGCTGTTATGCTTGCTCGTGTATCAAAAGCAAGAGCGGTGAGTGTTTTCAGCCTCACGCGTGCACCACATCAGCACATTCAGCCTCATCCTGTGCAACACCTTTAAACCTGCCTCGTGCTGCTGGTGCCAGACGGTCAGAGAGTAATTCATGTATTGTACTGACAGCTGCCATTTTGCACAGTGCTGCATTACTGTCCATAAATCAAATGAGAGAGAGGGAGAGGAGGATGCAGATGGGTACAGAAAGGTCAACGCAACTAAGAGTGATTCAAAAGGAATCCTAGTATTACTCCTCTTCACTTTGAACACAGTGCAACATCTCAAGAATTAGATCTCCTTCTGCATCTGCAAAGCATTTGGAAAACCGTCACTGGTGCTTTTATGACAGATTGCTGTCGCTTTTCTTCATTCCCATTGGATTCAGCATGACCTGAGGCCATATTCAGACAGAGCAGACTGGGCCTGTGCAGTCAGGGGCCCTCAGTGCAGGACGCAAGGCATCACTTTATGTAGCTCTCTCCTGAGTCTAATTCCTGTGAATCTTCCTCTGATCTCATCCTAAAACAATTTATTAGTAGAGCTACAAAACTTATACACAAACAATACAGTATGTTCAGCAACCAGCCGCACCACAAGCTTTAATTTTTATTTTAGGCACAATATATTTGTTATTACTCTTGATTTAGATGAAGATCTGATCTGAAGATCTAATGCATAAAACTAATTACTAATTAAATAAAAGGTTCACGTACTTTTTCTTTTTACTGTATGTGCATCAACAGAGAAAGTCTGGCTGCAAACCTCCATTAGCTCTACCTTGTTAAATACTTCTAATAAAAGAAATAAAAAACATAGCTGCTCTAATGTTGTAATAAACATGCACAACATATTTCCCGCTCTGTGAGTAATTCACCCTCTGGCCACCTCAGCCCCTTGCCACCACGTGTACATCCAATGACCCTCTCTCCTGACCCATCGTTGGTCAGGAGAGAGACTTAAGCAGCAGAGTATTTATTTAGCTCAGTAGATTTTGTATAGATGCTAAGATTTGTGTCCCTTATTATTTTAGCCATTAGAACAGCTATGGAAGGATGTGTGAAATAAGGTTACCAACACTATCTGCAACACTATTTTTATTGTTTAATCAAGAAGATAATTTAAACTCTATTTAATCATGAGTGCTAGCTGCATCCTTACATTTACCGTCTATTACATTTCTTGGTTTTATTTGTATTTGAACTCTAGTTTTTCAACATTCTTCAGTGCAAGGAACCCAGTCATACCTTTGTTATTTTCTTTCAAGTACATTAACCGAAGTGGGAGATTGTATGACATGCGTTTACCGCCTGGGAGACACAGCTTTAAAGTGTGTGTGCGTGTACCGTTCCTCGCTTAGCGGGGAAGGATGGAGCTTTTTAACTCTTTCTTCGTACGTGTCTCCTCTGGCTCTGCACAGAAGAGGTAAGAAGATAATCTCATTTTCAATCTTGCTCATCTCAGACAATCATTTGGTAACACCCGTTGTTTCGTCCTTTTGTCTGTGCTCATTGTTATCTCCTTCTATCCTTTCTTTGCTTTGTATTCATTCTACTGAAACACACTTTTGATGATCAACAGGATACACCGTTTAGTCTTGTTTTTCTTTTTCCACCTGCCCTCACATTCGCACTCCTCCTCCTTCTCTCATTCTCTCTGTCTCTCCCTGTATCATAATCCCATCTCTGAGTGGCTCCTCACAAGCTCCAGAAGAAAAACAGAACAGAGTCCAAAAAGGAGGGGGCACCGGTTCTCCTGTTACATCCACGTCCCAGCAGCAGCCCCTTTGGAGGAGAAGATAAATACACATATTGTGACACAAAAAGACATTTGGTATGAGGCTGACGTCACTAAGTTAACACGAGGACACTCGCAGATGACACACACACACACACACACATATCTCTGCTTTAACTGCATATACAGAGCTCTGGATCCAGGGTCACACAGAGTGCTGTGTATTTGGTGGAGAATATTTGAAAGCCACCAGAAATGTTTTAGAATGGAAGACGAGCCGGTTCCTCCGGCTGCCAGCGGGAGAGACGATACAAACCCAACTGACCGCAGATGGAAAAGTCAATAATGATGTTTCTGCTGTTTATTTTTTCTGCTGATAAAGTAATATCTGCAAGGTCACTGTGGTCAGACCATCTATGTTAAGTAGGAGAAAAACAGACTCACAGGCAGGCAGACAGGGTCTGCCTAAAACTCCTCTAGCCATCCATAAACAACATGCAACATGTCTGATCTGTTATGAAAAGACATGATTGTTGATGTTTGGTGTTCAGTCCCCTCATCTTGTCTTTTCCACCATCGCCTCCGAGATTTGGCGCCAAATCTCAGGCACAGTCTCAAGGACAGTGAGGAAATACACCCAGCAGCTGGTTTTTAGTTTGTCCTCAAGAGCACCGTGAGATCGGACGATACGTGGAGCTCAAGACAGACAAACAGGCAGCAGAAGAGACCAAACATCACCAAAAGCTTCCTTTTGTTTTTACTAACAATCCAGGCATACTGTACAGCAATCCCAAACCCCAACTTTAACCCTACAAGCTGTACACAATGTGAGCTCTCTCAGTTTGAACATATTTTGCGAGTCAGGTTAATGCTTAATAATAATCTGGAGCCATTGTTTCATGAAAAGCTTTAGCATAATATTTTAAAAACTTTATGATATGATACTAATACCAACACTAAGCAGTTTTCTGGACTGAGGTCTAGACAGCTCTAGAACAAGTTTTCATCCAGGATGTCTCTGCATCTTTCCCTCAATCCTGACTAGTATCCTACTTCCTGATGCTGAACAACAGACCCACAGCATGATGCTGCCACCACCATTGGCCAGACATGACAATTGGCATTCAGGCTAATGAGTTTAATCTTTGTTTCATCAGATCAGAGAATCTTGTTTCTCATTGTCTGAGTATCCTTCAGGTGCATTTTGGCAAATCTTTACTGAGGAAAAAAATTGAAATAAACAAACAAACATATAAATACTTGTAAATTATGGGGTATTTTTTCTAGAATGTTGAGGACAATTATAAATGTATCCATTCCATTTTGGAATAAGGCTGTAACATAACAAATCATGGGGTAGGGTGGGGTTGACATCAAAATTTCTTGACATCTGGCAAGAGGTGGAGTGCATGCTGGACAGATCACCAGTCTACAACAGCAGTCATAAACTGGTGAAAAAACAGCAGACTCAATTCAAATCCCATTGAAAAAAAAGGTGCTAGGAACCTCTTCTTGCAGAAAAAAAAAAGATTACATTATTAATTCTCTAAGTTGCAGGAGAGTCCAGGTTTCCAGCTATTTCCAATTCAAGTCCCTAACTGGAGTGAATGACTTCATTCTTGCTGCTCACATTATGAACATGAGTCAGCATTTCTGGCTTTGCTGCTGCTGCTCAAATGTCAAGCAATCAAATGCCAAGTGCCTAACAGTGAGACTCATATTAGACTGGAGGTAAATATCAGAGGGATGACCAGCATCGGTGACAGCAGGGTGTGGCGACAGGAAACAGATCCGTGACTCCAACAGATGTCAGATTTGGGGATTAAGGAGTCTCTGCAGTCCTGATCTCAAATCCGCACTGTGCTGCTCCCAGAAGAGGCTTAAACCAGGATATGGAGTAATCTTATAGTATATCATTGCCTTGGGCCATGGGTGACTTGTCCTGGGAGCCACCCATGGGTGTTCCAGTGAATTAGTGTAATTAGTCTGTGACTGTTGGCTGTTCAACAGTCCAGAGAAGGAAGAGGCTGTTCTTGAATGGCAAGAAAACCACCATGCTTCATTCTAAAAGTTACAGAGGTGCTATATATTCTGAGGGTGGCCTTGACACAGCATATTGCAGGTTATGCCCCTTTGCTTGAGTGTGCCTTGACTGTACTTTCCCAGCCCAGCTCGGCTGAAGCTGACAATCTCCAAGGCAAACTGTCCAGGACGACGTACTCCAGACTCCGTCTGGCTTTCTAGGCTCCTCATCGTGGAGCATCAGTGCACTGAATGAAGAAGAACAGAAGTGCTGTAGAGTAAATAGGGACAATTCGACCGCATGATGGCAGTAGATGAATGGTTAGGGGTCACCAACATTCTAGGAATTGTCTCTGGACACACACGGACCGCATCTACATCCGCATCTGCATATACACAACTTATTTCGTGACAGTAGGTATTAAGACATCTGGCAGTGGAACCCTTATCCACATCCGTTTAAAAGCACACACTTTGCATTTGATGCAGGCTGATGACAGAGAACAATGCCTCAAGCACCGCAACAAGCACCAGTCCAGGAAAAAGTAGCACAACATGTAGCGGGGGGCACGAGGTCGAAGATAATTAAGCTATTCGGTTTCCTTCCTGTGCTGTCCTCTTAAAGAGAGTTGGCCTCAAATACAGCAAACAAAACTCATACAAACACAGACACTGACTACAGCCTTCCTCTTAGAGGAGGCCACGGCTGTGTTCCTGCACTTTCATATGTTGCTATATTTATATTCCACCCCACCCAACCATTCACCACAATACTTAGGAGACCTGTATCACAAAAAGAGAATATAATTCAAAATTATTATTAGAAAGACAAAAGGAGGGCACGCGTCTCTCACTCTCTCTTCCTCTTTATCACACACATGAAATAAAATGTTCTGCCAAAGTCTTGGTGCACTGGGAGAAAAAGGCTAAACAAGCAAGAAAACACACAGGAACACAACCTCCTTTTTATGGTTTTATCCTTTCAACCCCAAACACTTCACTGTGCTGAGTGGGAGGATGAAGCCAGTCTTTCAGGTTCAGCTTAAACACACACACACACACACACACACACACATACACACACACATACACACACAGACACACAAGTCAGTATGAGGACATTCATTGACAAGATGCATTCCCTAGCCCCCTGCTGTTGCGTAGGCCATGTTAATCTACTCCGTTAACCTCCATGCTGGTCCTCACAATGATAGCCATGCAAACCCACACAGCAAGTGTGAGCTCAGTTTGGCTATAGCTATCTGGCTATCTGACAAACACACTCAGGCACACACAGTACTGTAATGAAAATCTATGGAGCTCCTGTGCAGCCCTGTTTTTCTTCTCTTTGTGCTGGAAAAGTCCTCTTTCCCACTTGTGCACTGCATTGCTGATCATTGTGCTGTAAATAAATTAATAAGAGATAATAATATTTGGCCATAGTCAAGTTCACAATAAATATCTGTATCTTTTGTTAGTATCATTTACCGTAGCAGCCTCAACAAGCTGCTACAAAGTCGATACATAAATGTGACTTGACTTTAAAACACAAGCATAGCAGCAAACAATGTCACAATTTCTCCCCCAGCGTGCACTAGGTCTGACTACCTGGGCAGTAAACCCATTATTACCAGAGCACGTAAGCCAGACTGGGTCCTGCTGCGAACAACAAAACAGGAAACTGGTAGAGACGTTAAAATGTAATGTCTTACATGATGAGGATCATGCAGTTGTACAGTGGTTGGACATAAAGAGAAAAGACAATTACTCACAATTAATATCGGAATGGTAGAAATAATAATAAAATATAGTAATTTCAATGTTTAGTGTAGGTTTGCATGTGATTTGCCAGTCTTGATAGCAGCTGAGTGTGACGGGAGGCTCAATGTTGAAGGTATTTGACCATGAACCAAAAACCTTCTTGTTTTATTAAGCACGATACCTGAAGGCTTTCAGACTGCAGTCATCTTCTCTTAGGTCTAGTTTTTTGAGGGCAGTTTGCTGCAGTAGATTGAGATTGTGTTCTCATTTAAACCACGCTGTAGTTTATGTGGGAGATGTCTGCGACACATTGTGGAGTGCTGTAGTGCTGTGCTCTTAAGCTTGACTATGCTTTACTAGATGCAACCAGGAATCAGAAAGACACTTAAAGTTGATTTTTAAAAGAAGAAACTCCTTAAAACTAATTCTAAACTTAGACTTTAATGTATGGAGTTAAGGATAATGTACAAAAAATACAAATACTTGCGTTGAATCAGATTTCAATATCTCATTTCCATTTGCAGTTACCTAGCCAGATACACACAAACACTAGGTTAACAAACTAAGGCCCACACAGCCATAATAATAAAATGACAGTATCTTGGTGTGTGTGTGTGGCTCTAATGATGGGGTTGGTCAACCACCAGCCTAACCACCAGCCACCATGACTGTGGGACACATAACTAGCACACAACACAGGATAGCAACACACACACACACACACACACACACACACACACACACACACACACACACACACACACACACACACACTGTTTAATTGAACCTCCAAGTGCCACCATGAAATCTAACAGATTTATCTTGCACTGTATTCTTGTAGTGGCTATGGAAAATGGATTATGATTGGCCTGGAGGATGGTTGTTACAGATACAGCGCTGTCATTAACTGATCTAATCGATCCCCACAGTTAGAAAGCTGCTGAGTCAGCTGTTACTAAGCCCATAAGAGTTCCCCAGACTTGTTGCACAAGTTAAGTAATGTTGAGGTGTTTAATGTAAAGGTTGAAACATACTTACAAATTGGCATCTGCTGCTATCTCACCTTTCTCTGCATTTTACCACATATTTGATCAGTTTTTTAATCTAACGTACAGTTTGAGGGACTGACGGAGCTGGATGAACATGATGGCTCTCTCCCTTATCAGTTTGACAAAAAAAAAAGTTTTCATAGCAGTGCTGATTAGATCAGTCCTGCTACACTACACTGGGATTTGCTGTTTATGTTCCTGTAACAACAGGAATGCTCACTGAATTCATAGTTTATGTATTTATGCACACATTATAAGCATGCCAGAAGTGTGTACCTCACTAGACTCAAATATAGTAGTCTGATTCAGTATTACACAGTAATACACTGCATGTTTGGGTGAAACAATGTATTTTCATTCATATTGTAAAAACAGGGCCCAAACTGTTAGCCAATGTTTAATCTTGCACCTGTTCCATCATAATAACCTGATGGTACAATTGACATATGGACTTTTTGATGCCGCCATGGTCAAGGGGTCGAAGCAAATCCTTACGTTTGATCACACCCAGAATGAACCGACTCATTGTTTCCGCCGTGTGGTACAGTGAAACCAGTTATAGGCTTGGTGCCTACAGGCTGTTTAAATACAACAGCTTTCAGAACGCTAACAGCTGTTTAAGTACAGTCATACAGTATTTTAAAACAGTGATGCTCTCCAGGAGCAGACAGACAGCTGTGCATATTAAATGTTATAAGCTCAGAACATTAGTGTTTTAATTGCCTCCTAGTGAGGAACCCGCATAAAGTTTGTGGATCTTTAATTTCACAGTTGATGAACATGGTAGAGCCTCACTCTGAACTGTGGATATTTTAGTTAGTTTATTCAGGACTGAACATATCATCCTTACAAATCTACAACAGTCACTCTGACAACCCTTCCTCCAGTGTTGCCGTGGCAACACACACACATTAATGTGCACACTTACACTCAACATCCTCTCTTGACTTGCAGTAGAGGAAGAGGCAGTGCAATCAACTAGCATTCTGAGCCAAAAAGCTCTTTCCTGTAATTATCCCCTTGAAGTCAAGCCAGAAGTCTGACACACCTACTGTGTGTGTGTGTGTGTGTGTTTGTGTGCGTAGGAGTTTGTGTTTGACAGAACGGGTGGGTAAAAGCAGAGAAGGCAACTTCTTTCATAAACACAAGACCACCACAGATGAAAATTCAAGCATGACAGACAATATGTCTACAAACTATTCTATAACTTAGAGGACACTCTAAGGGATCGTGAGCCAATAACCCTAACCCAAATTTAAAGTGTGTCTTCACCCTAAAACCAAGTGTTAGCACATCCCAACATCCCCACATCCTCCTCACAACTGTGGTACTGAACTCAGTTTTTTCTCCCATGCGACTGTAGAAAGACGTGCGCTCATACACAAATCAGGTGACACTTTCTAGGAGAGAATTTCCAGAAGCAGTTTTTTCCCCTATCGTCTGTCTAACACAAACAAGTCAACAATCTTCTTCAGCTGTGTGTATGCGTGTGTGTGTGTGTGTGTGTGTGTGTGTGTGTGCAGGTCTCATCCTCTGCAGGATGTCTCTCCTTCTCCAGGGATGCTGACGAGACATGAGAGCAGATGAGCTGAATTCTGGGAGCTGCTTGCATTAGTTAGGGTGGGGATGCACGCACGCACACACACGCACACGCACACACATAGTAAATGTCACTTAAAACAAAGCTGCTTTGTAACAGTGCTGTTTATGTTGGAATACTTGTTTGTTAACTCTGCCTGCGACTTAGTGAGTTTCATGAATTTTGGGAGCACTGAGCAACTGAGCACCATGGGACCTAGAAACATGGTGAAATATAATGGAACAGAAATGGCAAGCCATTCTGAGTTAGCTTCAGTTGCTTTGGTTACCCAAAATACAATAAAACAAAAATATTGTGTTGTGGAGTCTAATCTATGTTAAATTATTTACGACAATATGCAGACGACACTCACATTTACGTAGCTCTTTCAATAAATGACTGTGGCCCTTTGACTCACTGCTACTAACGCTTCTACCAGAGTTCTAAGAAAAAACAAGTAAATGAGCACATTCCTCTTGTTCTTAAATCTTTATACTGGTTACCATTTATACTGGCTACAGAATATATGGAAGTGTTACTGCTATTTTACAAATAACCACTGATACAGTATTAATTAATGATACATTAATACATTAATGCATGCCTCAAATATAAACCCAGCAGAGCTCTTGCTGCACACAGATGGAATCAACTTCATGATGATGTGAAATGTGCCCCAATTCTAGCCGCCCTCTAAACCTAAATTGAAAACGTCCTGTTGCCTTTGATCTGTGTAATCTGTGCAAGTATAAAAGTTAATATCTGAACAACCCCCTGGATGTTTCCAATGAAGGCCTCAGGGTAAGTAAGGGGAAAAACGCGATGATGCTGGGTGTGATTGACAAGTGTCAGAGGCTGCATTCCTGTCATATCTGCAGAATGGTAGTGCCTTTGATTTTGGTTTATTATGACATAAATGCAGCAAGAATGCATGGCGATTTGTTGAGGGCCCAAGCTCACCAGTCCAGTTGATGAGTATATATATATATATATAACATCACATTTTGTAATTGGAAATACATGACATAACAGTTAGAGACAACAGAAGGTTGTCTTCTTAACTTTACTGGCTCACAGCCTCGAGCTACCTTACATCATTAGTTTGCAAAGGTTCTGTTTACCATGTATGCACTGAAAACAAGATTTACACAACATACTATTTTAGAAAAACTTAGTATTGTGGTAGAACTATGTATTTTTAAAGTAAGATACACAATGTGCACCATACAGTTCTGCCCTGCTTTTACTGTAATTTGACTTTTTAAATCATAGTTTTGCATGCTTGTAATTAGGTCATGTTAAAACAAGACTTACATTGCAAAGTATGTAATTAACCTGTTGACACGACAGCTGATTCATGATAACGTGTTTCACCATCCTTGTAAGCATCACAAACTATTATTCACCTTTATTTTATTTACAGTAGCTAGAGACATGGCTATGGACGACATAAACCAAAACCTTTATGCATTATTCAAAATAATTATAAAAGGTTATTTTGGAAGTCCACTGCCTGCACTGGTTGCCATGCAGCTGACCTGACATAGTATCTTGCCCAAGGACACTGACATGTGGAACCACTGATCCCATGATTGGTAGATGACTGCTCTACCTCCTGAGCCACAGCCGCCCTATTATTATAAGTATATGGATTTATGCTGATCTGTTTAAGCAGATCTCTACGTCTGTGTATCTGCAGCTGCTTGCGCGTGCATCTAGAGTTTTCTTGTATGCTGACAGGATTAATGCAATCGCTGCCCTTTTGAACTCCCATGTTTTGTGCCATTCTCTGTGCCTGTTCAAAGCCCTAACTGCTTTTCAGTGCAATGAGCTTCCACACGGCACAGTAGCTGGTGTCATTACATTTTAACTCGCCACTGTCTCATCTGCACCCCGGACACTTAAGGACCGGTACAATACCCACAAGTGCACGCTCACGCTGTGAAAGGAGCACCGTCACTTTAGATAACAAGGGGAGACAAAAAAGAGCTGCTGTGCCATCTGCATCTTTAAATCCTCTTTAAGGGGGAGAATGTGGGCCGGCTTGAGGAGAAGATCAAAATGGGATGACATAAGCAGGAGATAGGGGATAAAAAGAGCAAAAAAAAAAAAAAAAAAAAGAGCACACTCTGCAAAGTCGAACATTGTCTGCAAGCTGGGTGTTCTGCTCCTAAAGCTGCTGCAGCTCTTATTAATAACAAAGTTCACTGGACACACGTATTTGCTGAAACAATCAAAATAGCAGAATTGAAATGGATTGTCTGAAACTCCTGATGGCATCTACTGTAGAGACATTCATTCATTTTATTTAGCTACAACAGATTGATAGTTTGAAATAACATAAGACTGACTGCATTTCTTTTTTTAGCTCTCTATGTTAAGCCAACATTTAATTAGTTAGAAGTGTACCAGCTGAACACCATCTACCCATTTAATGAATGTAATTAGTACCAAATTACATGGTCTTTTACAGGTGACATCGAAAAAATTAATGGAATATGACCAAGCCGTAAAACAATGTAATTGTTTAATGTATTTGTGCACTTTTTTTGATTAAAACAAAGTTAAAACAAATTCTGAACTGTGGTTGCTGCTTTTGCAGCATTTCAGACAACAGAAGGACAGATAAGGAAACTCCAGGAAGGCTGGTCACACATGCTGAGTCTGTTGACCATCATACAGACACAGAGACTGATGTTCACACTAACACACACATCCACATAAAGCAAGACAGCAAGACATGGCATTGATTTACATTAATCTCCTAGAGACTGCAGACCCAAACCCTAACCTTACTTCAGTCTTCACTCTAAGACTTAATGATTTACATTATAGGTACTTGCTTTTTAGGCCTAAGAATAAAGTGGAGTATCCACATTTACTCTATGCATGTCCCCATAACATGCAACAATGGTGCTAAACTAAAAGGTGTCCAACCACAGTTCTCTTTCCCACCAAGCCAGTCCAAGAGCTGGTTCAGTCTGTTGGTTAGTCCCTGGATAATTAATCTAAACAGATAAGCATAGTGGAAATACACATGAAAATGCATTCTCCTAAAAGCTATCCAGCACAGACAAGACACACACACAGACCCAGGTCCAGATCAATACAAGTAGTCCTCACAGCACGCACTCCAGGCTGCACGCCCGGGAAGCTGCTCCGCTCTTTAGTGATCACTAAATATACAGCAGTAAAACATCAGTTGCAGATCAGGAAAAAGTGTTTCAAGTTCGCCAGGTCAAATCCTGCAGGCACTCGGACCTGAGTGGCTTCTGAGCACCGCTTTTTTAAATTGAAGGCTTTCATTCTAAAATGCTACCTGCGCCACAGGGACAGAAGACGAGTCATTACGACAGCATGGAAAATGTTTTTAGAAAGTGATGTCTCACCTCAGAAAACAAAAAATCAATGTACAGTACCAGAGTCCCCTAAGTTGCTGCGGGTGAGTATTTTTTAGGTGTCAAGTCAGTTGGGACATATCTAAGTCAATTTAGTCAAAAAGCAAGTCAAGTTAATAGAGACAAGTCAAACCTTACGTCTCATCAAAGCAAGTCTCAAGACAAATCTCAGTCAACACTCATTCAGAAACAGATGTTACTATTAAAGTGGCATCCTTTCCCTTGTTCGATGGTTTTACAAACTTGATTCTTTTCTTCCAAGTCTCACATCCACACATCATGTGCGTGCTCCATCCGACAATAGACGCATTCACACTGAAAAGTACTTTTCTTTCCCAGAAGAATCCTTCTACTTCATTCAGTCTTTGCCACAACGTGCAGGTTCTGTGCTACGTTGCCTTTTGCAGGAACGAGCTCTGTTAGTCATAGACACCTACAAGAATGCATTAGTAGATTATATTTTTTTTACGTGAACACTGAACAGCACGAAGGCTGTAAAGTGGTCATGCTCTGGGAAGCATGAAACAGGTCAGTAAATTTCATGGCAGTCTGCTCATTAAAGCAGAGGCAGACTATTGAGTGTGTGCAATTTCAAGTCTTAACCTGAGCGGGGATCTGCAGGAAAGGTCAGGGTGACTCCTCCTGTGTAAAGGAATAAATCTCAAATATCCCCAGTAAATGGACTGACAGTCTGGTTGGTGTCTGCAGAAATGTCTTACTCCAATAAACAAGACTGATCAACTGGCTGAATCACGTCGTTAGGCACTGGGAAAAGAATCACGCCACTATTGTGTCTGACAGAGACAGGAAAAATGGACAGCAAATGTTAAAGGGTTTTCTGAGCCGCAGAGGATTTTTTCCCAGCAGCAAATGTTAAAAGGTCTATGGGTTGATTGTGGCTTTGATAAAACTGCTTCAGCAGCTTTGTATTTTCAATGCAGCTTTAAACTTAACTAAATCCTGCATTTATGATTCTTTGTTGTGATGCTCTTCCCCCCTACTTTTGCTTGCGATCGATCTTGGGTAAGCCGACTAAGCATTAATCTTCTTCTTCTTGCTGTTTCACACAGTTAAGACATGCTCCTGCTACAACAACAGACTCCTGCAGCTGCCAGAGGTCACGAGTTTTGCTTCTCTCTACCTGTCTGCCTGGCTCTTTCTACCTCTCTCTCCCCATGTAAGGCGTGCAGAACTACAGAGACATGTTAGCTTTAACAGACTGCATATACACACAGCGAGTGCTGGGGTGGGTAAAAGGAAAAAAAGGGGGAAAGAGACTGTAAGTTGGGGGGGGGGGGGGAGCAAGGCAGAGATATAAGAACTGAAAAGGACCGTTTTGCTTAAATCCAATCTCTAAATCCTGCTGAATCCACCCATCAGTCAGTAAAATACACGTCAACACCTTGCAAACAGCTGGTTGGAAGAGCAGCTACTGAGTGCTGGAGATAATAGGAGCAGTCTCGCCCTTTCCACTGTTTGGATGTGACAGCATGAGCCAAAGAGACCGAGTGGCTTAACACGAGGCAGTTGGATTCGGGTGTTTCTACTGTAAAACACCTTGAGAAAAAGCAGCAACTACGTTTCAGTGTTGCACACACGCTGCGGACTAATTAACACAATCACAAATATTATTAGAGGTATGAGCTCTATGAGTCAAACTTTAAAGTCTCTCAGAGGAGTGGGATCTAACTTCCAGCACATTAGCGGAAACCAGGACTTTACTTGGAACTCGAGGCTAATCTCCCAGGAGTCCGTCTTAAAATCACAAGAACAACATTTAAAAAAAAATATGATAGACCTTTTGAGCTAAAAACTAATATATGTATGCTGTCTTTGTTTTTATCTTTAGATAAGAACTAAACAATTCAGCCAACAATACTTGATATTTTCACAACCTTTTTAGTAAGGTCAGCAAGATGTGTTAGTTTTATATCTCAATTCCCAATTTCCCAACTTCTTTTATCTCTTGCACAAGAACATTACTATGAGATTAAGATAATTACTCTAAAGTCGAGTGTTTTAAAATCTTGAAGATGTGTTTTAGAACTTGATGACGCAATGGTGAATTATGTCAGTTTAAAAGGTGTAACTCATATGTTAATAATTTAGTGTAGAGCTCAATACTGCAGATAGTTTCACACTGGATTTTAAAAAAGACCAAAATAGCTGCTATCAGCAGGCAGTAGAGAGGAGTCTTTGTAAAATAGCCCAATATCTACTTTACTAATGGATGTTCAGTATATGTTGAATTAAAGAGTTGCTGTGAAGTGCATTAACCTGCAGAAAAAAAATACTCCGTTCATCCTGGTATTCATTGTAATGACTAATGGGAGCCTTTGAAAACCACCCAGAAGAAGTGAAGGCATTGCAGTTGAACAGGTCAGAGCAAGTGACATACTTTGCGGATTTAAACTATTACACAGTTCACATTTCTCCACATTGTGGTCTGACCTTAAACCCACGACGTCTAGACTATTGTGACAACTAATCCATTTCCTAACAAGATAACAGCACAGTCGTTTTCATTCAGGCTGGCTGGCTAACATGATAATGGCCCCTTTTATTTTCTAATAAATCCAACTCCGTGCTACAGGAGAGTGGGGTGTTGACACCAAAAACTAATATCCTACTTTGCTTCATTCGCTCCCCTTTCACCCTCAAGTCAAAGTTCAGGGATGTGTTGGATAGAATAAGGCTGCGTTCAGTGCTACACTCTAACGTGCATATGTCAGTCAGCAATGCTTTGTTGTGCATTATGGTATAGCAAGGTTTTAACTGTATGTGAAAACTGTATCATTGTTGTATTTGCTAAAAATATGAATCTGTACACTAGTGCTAAAGGGATCCCAGTTGGATCTTGTTCAACATTTCCTTGGGAATGATTTCACATTGGGCTGAATTGTCTAATCATGTGCATGCAAGCACACATTATTAGTGCATTGCTTGGTGACGTAAACATTGTGTTTTCTGCACCGAAGATGAAACAGTTATCGCCAAGGTAACCTGCCAGAGTTATACAATCCTGTACTAATTGACCTTCCCTAATCATATTTAATTGCATAACACAAGACACTCCCTATAACTCTATAAAGCTGTTGAACAATCTCCGTGTGAACACGGCCTAAGGGGGAGAAAGAGAAAGGCCCAACATGCAGTCATCTGCTTCAATAATGCAATGTTTGTTGTGTATTTGCGGGAAATGGCAGCAGAAGAATTTCTGTCCGAAAGCCAGACACTGGGAGGAATGCTAGCAGAATAACTGGCCCGTCTGTTTGATTTACAGATGCAGTTTTACATCCTTTAGCACACAGGAGCTGTGTGAGAAGAACCTACAACTGTTAAAGGTTGTTATTAATATACACTGACACTTAAACACAAATACACAGACTATAGAAGACACTTTGGTGTCAGCCTCAAGCTTAAAGCAGCTCATCAGTACTGCATAAGTGTTCATTTATTCAAAGCACACCAGCTCCAACTTTCTTTACACATGTCACAGTCCTCAAAGCCAGCTGTCCTCCTGGTCCTGCAAACTGCCTTTAGAGGAAAAAAATAAATTCAACAGACAAAAAATACTTGTTGGAAAAGGTTGGAATTAGAGCATCTCACTAACAGGTGTACAGAGACAGAAAATGCACTGTTCATTTTTGTAATAGTCAGTAATATGACTAAATGGGACACACATTCATATACAGTATGTACAGTGTAAGTACAAAATAGGCATAGATGCATAAAAAAGCTATTTTTTTTATACATTTTTCTTTTGCAAAAATGCTAATATTAAATCAAGTTGTCTTATTTGAGTTGAATAATTGGACAGACTTAATACAAAATGTTGGACAAAACCAAGAGTGAAGTTTTTGCCTTACAGGAAAAGAAACCTACAATCTTTCCCAAAATGTGACCTGATTTTATGACCTGAACTAAATCTTCCTGAAATCTTTCAAAGTTACAGCGTATTTCAGATAAATTTCACTCTTTTTGTTCCCCCGAGCTGCAGTGGAGAGATATCTTGTGCCTGTGAGTGGTAGAAGATATCCCTACCTTGTGGCTGGCAAGGAACTATCGGGGGAACAAGAGAGAGAATTTTATCTTAAATACACTGCAACTTTGAAAGATACCAACTCGATTTGGCTTAGTGGGACTGTTGAAGTTTTAAATGAGTCTTGGCTTGACTTTTTTGCACAGACTGAACACGATCACTCCATATTCTTACAATTTAGACACGTTCTTGGTGAAAAAGAGGAGGTACGGCTTAAGAGACTCAGACATGTTTACATATTTACAAGACATCCTGACTTGCCATTGGGTATTAAAAACCAAAACCAACTGATGGCTGTGGCTGGAGGGTCAGTGGTTTCGTTCCTGGACGCATGTTGAAGTGTCCTTGGACAGACAGTGAACCTCAAATGCTAAGTTACTGTACATATTAATGTAGAAGCCTGTGCACAATAATAATCATCAGTTCTTGTTGAAATCCTGCTCTGGACCAAAGTATTAGATGTGAAACTAGCAGGCTGATCTGCTTTAAAACTCATAAATCATAGGATGTTAGCAGTATAAAGGTTATTGGAGTCACCCAAGACTTTTGCTACCTACAGTCTTTTTTACAGAGCCCAGTTGTCCCTTGTGCGTCATCTATCACTTTGTACACAGACGTCAAGCAGACAGTCGATAGCTCTTTTGGACTCGGTGTAGAACTGGTTCACAGTTACAGTCCTTCCACAACAGAAGAGCCTTTCTTAGCATCAGTTAATACAAACTAGAACCTTAGTGCCACAATGAATAACGGCTGTGCTATGACTCACAATACATCCATTTCTGCCGTCCCCCCGTCGGCTCTTGGTAACAAATTTTACACCAAATCAATCCAGTAATTTAAAAATGATTTTACATTGCATCACTTCAATCTGAATGAAAGGGGCCAATTTTATTCGCTAAAGATGGTAAATGTATTTTTGTCTGTGGTGGGTGTACTGTTAACAAAAACAGGCCAAGGCACAGTTAAGAGGCTCTAACTCAGTATCATTTATCACTGAATAATTACACTAACTTATTTGGCCAGATGTCTCTCCACTCCCACAGCAGTTTAATCTGGAATTCATTTGTTTTGTTAGATGTGTGCACGCGCATGGTAATCACTTGCCCGCGGCTGGCGTCCATCAGGTGACTCTTTTAGTTTTACAAACGACCCTAAATATAGTTGCTGGATGCTCCACTTCTCCCTTTGAGAGGCAAAGTGAGAGTGAGCGAAACAAAGAGATTAACTAATTAGCAGCTTCATCATCCCTGCTCTCTGATGGTCTGTGCTTACTCCTCTCTCCGGACCGTACTGCAACACGGCCTTGGCGGCAACGGTGGATCTCTCTGGGGGAGTCTGGGAAATGACATGCATAATTTGTGCAAAGCGTGTCCACATTTAGACATGTTCACATTTATGCTTGAACAGCTGGACATGCATGGCATTTTACAAGCTGTCCTTCCCGATATGATTTAATATTCCAGTCTAAACAAAGCTATCACAATGCTAAATGTCAACAGAGACAGGAGTTTGTTTTGTCACGGTACAATTCTGTGGAGCCATTCTGTAGCCTGATAACGGGACTAAATTGTCATTCCACGTTTTACTTCATGTATTCAACCTGGTATCATGCTTATGTTAGCTGTATTAAGTAGTGTGCAGGGGCTTGTACATTGGAGAAACAAACAACCGCTTTGCATATGCATTGCATTGGAAAGCCAATTCCTCAGGGTAAGACTAAGGAATCCATCTGGGATAAGTGACAAGAGACACCTCTATGATGACAGCATTGCCCACATCCTAGCGAGAGAAGACAGAGGAGTTGGAAAAAAGGAGACCATCTAAGCTAAACTGAGCCGGCCATCTCAATAACACCACTTATCCGTCAATTACAATGCAGTCCTGACATCCCATCTGAAGTAGTTTAGTAGCCATAGCTATACTTTATTAATACTAAAAGGGAAATTCTAAAACAGAAAAACTATTAGGCATTCTGTGTATTTGCCCAATGCCCAATAAAACAGAAATAGTTAAACTGGTGAAGCAGAGGTGTCCAATGCTTGAATATAGTTGTTGTACAGGTTGATGGTTGTTGGCAGGAATGACTTCCTGTGCCTTTCTTTATCAAAGTCTCCAGCAGGCTGTGGAGAGGATGCGTGCTGCTATCCTTAAAGTTCAGCAGCTTGTTCAGCATCCTCCTCTCCAAAACCTGCTCCAAGGGTTCAAGTGACAGAGTGACAGAGTCGGCCTTCCTGTTCAGTTTGTTTAGTTGTTGTTGTTCCTGGATATAATGCTGCTGCCCCAGCAGACAACAGTGAACAAACATGTAAAAGATCTGCACATCCTGTTGCACACATTGAAGGACCTAAGCTTTATCAAGACGTAGAGTCTGCTCTGTCCCTGCCATGACACACATGATGGTTAAGTGGAGCAATGATGAGATTTCTTGCCGAAGCCTTTTAATAGGGCACTAATACAAAAAAGAATATTATTGGAGAGTTTTTTCCACTGCTTTGTCACAGTTTTGATTGCAATGAAGAACAACTTTGTATATGTCATGTGTCTTTATGTTGAATGAAATCTTCCCTTTTTGGAAGACTCCATGACATGGAAATATTACTAATTATAATACAATAAACAATCCCTACACACTCACACTAAACAGGTCTAGGTTGCACCACTCTTTAAAGAAGCCTACCCCTCCCTTGTGCAGAATTGGGCTCCTACCATTTCTGTCAACCAACCTGGCTTAAGGAATGGCTAAGCTACTTAAATGTCCCTCCTGATGGTCGTGTAGTCCCCTTCACACTGCCACCAACATGGCCCATGGTCTTAATCCAAGTTGATCTGTCTGCAGCCTTGGACATTGTCAACGACCACATTCTTCCACTGATTGCCCCACAATGTTAAACTAGAAATCTAGAAATGAACAACCAATCAAACCGTGCTCTTCTGTACCTCACTTGTAAGTCGATTTGGATAAAAGCCAAATTAGTAAATGTAAATGTAGGATTGACAGCTTAGTAATTCAAACTGAATCACAAATACACACACACACACACACACACACACGGACCTAGCAGCGTATGAGAAACAGCCAGGGCCACCACAGCACAGTTTACCAGTAGCAACTGCACACCGACACACAGATACACACACACACAAATACAAAGGGAGAGAGAGAGAGAGACAATGGAAATGAATGACCTTGTTGTGCCATGGATAGAATCGGGAGTCGGTATTTTACTTCTAAAGAAAAGCTGTCCAAACCATATTTGGGCAAACACACACACACACACACACACACACACACCCACACACACACTGTGAGAACCGGCTAAAATGTCCACACTTTGTAAAAATATCCTCATTCAATGGTTAAAAATTCACACAAACACACACATACACACACACACACACACTGCACAAGGCACTTCCAGTCTGGAGTAAAGTGTGTTTTCCAATAAAGTGATACCAGTATTGAAAACAGATTAAGCTCGCCCTTGTCTCTGTCCTTGACTGCAGGGAATCACAAATCTCTCTTAAAAGAGGGGAAGAGGGTGTTTCCTGCTCACATGTATGAATGTGCCATCCCAGGTATTGATTTCAGTGCAGGCATGATGATTTGGTAGATGGTTATAAAGCAGTATAAACGCACTAAGGGGTTTTCTTTCCACATTCGTAGCCTTAATTAACAATCATACAATCTACAGGTACCAGTGTCTTTGTAGAATCAGATCAGGAGGGGAGAGAAATAGACTTTCTTAAGTTACAGCTGTCTGTAGTCAGATGGAAAACAGAAACTGTAGTAAGACACGTTTCATGGAAAAAGGCTGACATAGCTGGTTTGGTTGTTTGTAAACCATGTTCCAGGTATTGTGACCATAAACAGGAAGCATGACATTATCAGCATCATTATTAATCACATATTCAAAAAAATCCAAATGGAGCATACTCCAATTCAGATAGAAATGCAGACAGTTCATATGTCATCAGTAGTAAAATGTCTCTCTGTTTTCAATCCAAACTGAAATCATCCTCTAGGCGTCCTGTTGTGTTTATAAAGTCAGTATGTCTGTTTCCACGGTCTAAAACAGGGATGCTCACCACTCTGCTGCTCCGAGAGCAGGGACACTGTTTTCAGTCACTATTATTTCCATTTTGCTTGGTCATCTCTGCAATAATGTAAGAAGATTATGCCTCTAGTTACAGACTGAGGTCTCAGCCTTCATACGCACACGCACGCACAGCCTTGGAGCAGCCTTCCCCATCCTGCCACGGATTGTTACACAGATGTGACTCGACTTTAAAACGCTAAATAAAAGCAGCAGCTGAACCACAAACAAAGCCACAGTTTCTCTCCCCCCAGCGTGCGCCTGGTCTGTGCACATGAGCAGAAAACCCATTATAGTCAAACAACATGAGACAACTGGCCTCCGCTTCAAAGCGAAACAGGAAGCGGGAGGATGCATGAAAACTTAAAGTCTTACCTGTTGAGTAGGTGTGAACCAGGTGTGAAGTAGATGGACATGGAAAGAAAAGACAGAAAGACAAATTGTTAGCTGACCAGTATATCAAATACATTTTAAGAGAGCAGGTTCAGTCTCAAAGCAGGTTGCCATAGTGTTCAGAGTGTGTCATCTTACTTCAATGGTAGCCATCTTTAAAGGAATAGTTTGGCATTTTGCAATCTTGTGTAAGACTTACCACTGTCAAATGCTTTAACCCACTGGTCCATCAAAGAAAACGATCCCTGCCCTACCTGCTGTGGAGCTGATCACATGCAAGATACCATCTCCGATAAAGGTGGAGTGGGGTAAAACAAATGGAAATAGTATCTTATGAATGACCCTCATGCAGGAAACCAGTAATTGGTAGGGCAGGGGTAACTGGAAAGCAAGGAAGTGGGCCTTGACGACGAGGTTTGATAGACCCTGAACTTAATGGTCAAGCAATGATGTGCGTAATTAGTGAGTAGTAGAAGTGTGGATTCCTTTTTTAGAATACAGATATGTGTAGTAGTGCATATCTCCTGATGTTTTCCTTGACATGAAAGCGAATAAACCAAATGTTGAACTACTCCTTTACTACTCCTTTAACCGCACTGTTGGTTAATGCTCCCTGCACTGGCTCAGGTGTACTTCAGAATACTAAAATGTTCTGCTAACACTTCAAAACACAACACGTTTGTTGAGAAATTGAACGGCGTGTAGTTTTCTTTTACTTTTTATCTCTTTCTGTTTTCCACAGCAGCAGCAGCGCTACAGTCGTTTTAATTCCAGCCTGCAGACACTTGAATGCATCTCCGCTAATGTGCTGCTGCTGCTGCTGCTACATGACTAAAAATCTTCAGTGCCTTCGCCGTGAATCTGGGGTCGTCCGTCAACTCCAGGCTCACGGCGTACTTCAGAGGAGATGCTTGGCAGAGATGAGCTCCAGCTGAGCCAAGATAGATTTTTTTTATATACTGTAAACAATCAACCAAGAATACACACACCGCAATAAAGCAACTGCACGTACCACCTCTTCCACAGTGTTTTGGAAGTGTGTGTGTGTGTGTGTGTGTGGCACTGATACACACTCGGGCCGTGTGGATTAAGGCAGAGCAACTAGTCATGAGCAGAGCACATGCTTCAGAGGGAGAGAGCACAGCCAGGTTTTATTATTCAGAGGCTCTTCAAACCGAGGCTTCTCTAGGCTCTCCTGCTGCTGCGCACCACACAACACACTCAGTTCTGCTCTTATCTTTTCTTCTCCTCCTGCCAACACTTCTTCTGTCATCTCCTCCAAAACCTTCTCTTCGTCTTTGTTTTCCCTCGCGAACCCTCTGCTGTCCTCTCTTCGACGCTTTTTCAAAGCGACTCCACTTTTCTCCCGAGAGAAGTATTCTCCTCTTGATCCTGGACCCTCCTGCCCTCTCTTCTCTCGCAACTCCTGTTCTTGCTTCTGTGCGCTCTCCTCTTCCTCTTCCGCAGAAATCACAATGATTTCATTCCATATCCTTTAAAATTCTCTCACTTACTCCTCATCTTCTCCTTTCTCTTCTCTTTGCTCATAGAACTCAATAGGTCTCAATAGGAAGGGAAAAATAACTTGTTCACCACATGTAAAAATCAACAAGTTCTCCAGGCTTAGCCTTAGACTCATTGCAGAAGATATGCAGTATCATATAGTTATAATTTAACAGCTAATAATTTATTTGTATAATACAGAAATTAAGAAACTCAAACCCCTAACACGTCCCCAGTTGTACGCCTACACCAACAATCCAGACTTATTCTAATCAGTTCATCCTGAAGTCCCAGTGGACATTTGTGCATTTGAGAAATTGCACTAATTTATACTAAATGTGAAGACGTTCACTCGAGGTGTTCCTGTGATTTTGCTTTCACAAGAAGGGGAGGGACACAGAGATGTACAAACTTACAGATGGGTGTCGACAGACAACTTACAATACCTCCAATCGCAGAAGGCTTTGGAGCACATCACAAAGGAATTTGAAGGAATTAACTTGACTGTTTAAGTCAAAGTATCATTACCACCATGTATTTTAATTGTGACCTACCACAAGTAAGAATATGATTAGGGAGAATGACACATTTGATAGGATTGGATAATCATTAATGCATTCACATGTCAATAGTAATGTTGCATCATTTATCAGCTGATTATATTTTGTATGTAATCTTCTACTAAGTAACACGAGCCGCTAGGTAAAAGTATAATGTCACCCTTTGAATTGTGGTCTAGCAGAAGTAAAAAATAAAATGGAGATACTTTTCTGGCATTTGGTTGTTTTCCAAAGCTGTGAATTAATGAATCAAAATCATTTGTGTTCTTGCATGAACAATGTGCAACCGGCCGAGCCGTTGGAATCGTGTAGACAATAATGAGGCGCTGCTATGTCTAAAAGCTAGTTGTATAATGTTCTCTGCACTTAGGATAGCGCGTTTCTCTACCTAGCGGGTTTCAAACGCTGTTACACGGCTTTTCATTCACCCATTCACACACACAAAGCACACACACCTCCACACACCGATGGCCAGAGCTGCTATGCAGCTGACGCTGGACTCACCGGGGGCACTAGGGGTTTCAGTATCTGCCCAAGCACGTTGGCATGTGACGTGGCAGGCCGGAAATCAAACCCCAATCCTGTGATTGGCAGTCAACTGCTCTACCTATTGAGCCACAGCCATTGTTCAATTCCTCTTAAACAGTGAGCGCAAGTTTTAATTTACCGTCCAAAAACAATGCACAAATGAATCCAAATGGCCTTATTAACACCCTGATCATTCGGTATTCCTGCTTCAAAGAAGCACAAACTGGTCCAAGTCTTACTGACTTGTTAGTCAAATTAGATTTGAATTTAGAAGACTGGCTCATTAATAAAAGAAATGCATGGTGGTGATTGTGGAGGAGTAGGGATACAAACTAGTCACCTGTGCACATATTTCCTATATTATCTGTTTGTATTTTAATGCAACAATTAAGAAATATATACTGTATATATGGTCACAAAAGCTTTACACACACAACAGATCTAATGGTGGCCCTAAGACCTTTGCACAGTACAGTAGGTGTTCAACAGTAAGTCAGAAGAGATGAGGCATTTATTACTACAGATATCTGGGCCTCCAGAGCTTTTCAAGCGTAGAAATATCCCAGATCAACACACACAACAAGGCGAACAGGACCTCCTTTAAGGTCATTTAAGGTATAACAAGACTGCCAGAAAGAAATCCTTAAAGGGCAAGTCCATAATTTTTAATGATGTGGAAATCTTGTTCTCCATAAACTGGAGCTTCGACATACATTTACAATACATACAATCCCATCCTTTAATTCTAAAGCACAGCTACTAGCCTGCTGTCCACAGGCAACGCTGAGATCATGAAAACCGTCCAGCACGTCAAGTTTTTGAGCAGATGTCAAAACATACATTATATTCTATTTGACCCTGGTTCAGCAGTTCTGCATTACTTCTTTCTCTGTGTTTTTTTTTTTTTTTTTATCACTGAAATGACTGGAGGCTGCATTCCTTTCATGCATTTCTGGGCCTAATTCGAGAGCCAGGACGACACATTTGCGTGCACAAATTCAATTATTGAAGAGCACAAAAGACTAATTAATGTGCATGAGTTACTAATTGGAGAACACAAATTCTCAATTTGTTTGCATCTGAGTTACAAATAAAGTTCCAGTTCCTCTTACATCTGTCAGGATTTATATATTTCTGGTACTTTAACACTTGCTCCTCTCTTCCAAAGAGCTTCTCTCCTCACCTTAGTGTTCCTCCCCCTGTGCATCGCTTTTTGTGCCAATGCCCACTCACAAATTTGCCACCTTACATAAAATCATTAGCACACGTGGCTCATTTACATTTTTCTCTCCTCTTCCCTTCATTCCACTGTTTCGCTGCCTACTCGCGGATTTACCCACTTATGTAAAGTCATCCGTAAAGGAGAGGTCCCTTTTCACAATATTTAGACGCCCCCGCATGAGTCCGGCCTGACAGGAATATGTAATACTAGCGATCAAACACAAAGGAGCAAGGGGGGCAGGAGGATAAGGGACAGATTACAATGCAGAGACAGGGGATTCACTGAGACACATGATGAGAGGCAGATAGAGGAAGTGAGGGTGTTGACGCTAAGCTGACAGAGAAGAACATTATCAGGCTGTTGCACTGATTTCTACCGTCGAACCAATGGAGCACTCTTTCTTTCCTACCTTCCCCTATTTTATCCTCCCATTGCTGTTTGGAGAACTTTTCGGCATGTGGCTCCTTATAGAAAACTCAGTTCATACTGTCATATGAGGGCAAACACACACAAATCAGGCAGTTCATCTCATGAACTTCATCTGCCAGATTTTATCTGCAATTTGCATGCATCTCTGTCGAGACTCATATTCTAATCAGTCCATCCAGGAGTCCAAGTGGAAGATTCCTTCTAGGTATTCCTAAGATACTGAGTTGATAAGAATGAGACAGATGGGAGGACAAAATGACCATGAGCTTTGTCCACCAGAATCTAATCAGTGGACACTTTTGAAACCAAATTTGAGGAAATCCCTCAAGGTGTTCTCGTCATATCTCACGCACAACAATGAGACTGATTTGGCCACACATTGACCTTTATCTTTGTCCTTGATTGTTGAGTGTTTTACAGTTTCACAGCAACACACCATTTACCTGCATGTCTTTGGAGAAAGCCAGAGTACCTGTAGAGAATCCGCCCAGTTATTAGTTATTAGTTATTAACCAAGTTGTGGCTAATAGTCGTCAAAATGTACATGAGAGAAAAGACCAGAAGATCAAATACGAAGGCTGGCATCACAGTTTTTATTGTGTTTTTCCTTCACCGTGCAACACATGAGTACAAAGACAGGAGAAGATATTCCTCTGCCACTGCAAAGAATTACTTTCTGGATAACAGAAACACACACACACATAAAAATGTACTCGGTTATTGTTAGACTTTGTATAACAAACAGTATAAATCCTGTTGACAGAGCTGTAGTCGTTTTAATCTATACTGGATGCAGGGACTCTGTTTGTGTGTGTGTACGAGTGTGTGAGAGGAGTTATACCTGCACTGCTCATCCTCTAATGTTTGTTTCAGTGCATGTGTATCAGCATCTTCAATACAAACAATAAGCCGCCACTGCTGCATTCACATTTCCTGCCAAGCGTGGGCTGAACTGAAGATCATGGTTTCAGAAAACACTGACACATTTCACGGCGCTTTCATCCTTTCTCTACTAGATGTGTTACAACAGCATTACTATGCTTCTTCCCACCATACATTATTACATATGTAGCCTGATGCACACAGATTTAACAACAATAATGCAGGGTTTTTTTTTTATTATTCCTGTTGGTGCTCACACAAGATTATGTTCTCAGAACAAAACATGTCTTCAATTTCAACCAATGTTAAGCACCACAGTACTCCACAAACTTAGTTTGGTTCTTTTACTCTGTATTAGAACACAACTTTATATAATGCTATATTACTGTATATAATACTGTTATTTACCATGAATAGAATACCATGCATGTGTCTGCTTTTAGCAGAGCATCATCATATTAGTTCGGTGCAGTCCAGCCATTACAACCACGGATGTGTCACGTCTAGACTACTAAGCCTAAAAGAATATTATATATATAAGTCTTTGTATCTTGTGATGAAGCAGGGGAGTTTCTTGTTAATGCTGTGTTTATTCAGTTCGGCGATGCTAATGAGTACACCGCTCACTAACATTTGCTTTTCACCTGGTTGCAGAGCTGAGCGGGCGGATCCGTTTCCCCCCACGGACTGCAAAACACAGACAGAGCTGCTACAGTACCAACGCACTGGGACCAACTTGTTAGGAGTTGGCCCGAGGGCATGTAGTATTTTGCTCTGAAAAAAAGGATATGCCCCAATTTCTTTTTTTATAAGGATGATGTTTCTCACATTGTTTCTTCATTAAGCAGGAAAAGCTTAGGGGAGGAATAATGTGACGAACGTCCCAAGCTGATACAGTTTTGTGGTAACATGAAAATGTTTGATCTTGAAAAATTACTTTCCGATTTTAGTGGTGTCACATACTGGGGATCTTTTAGAAACTGTAGAGACACATATCTTTGTACCTGGAAATCCAACAAGGCTTTGTCATAAGAGTCATAATTTAAAATGTATGTAATGGGAAGATGGGGGATTAGTACTTATGGTATGTGCTTGGTGATACCAACTGCAGTGTCATGACAGATACACCGGTTGCCATGTCATGTGTTAATTAATGAATGAATTGCAATTAATATTATATTGGTAGTTGCCTGCAGTGACAGTAGATGTGCTTGGCTGACCTGCTCCTGCAGACTTGCTCCAGTTGACATCATATGAACTAAAAAAATAGATAATGTCATGTGGAGGTGTTTTTATTTTTATTTTTTTAGCCCAAAGCAGAAAAATTAAAAGTACTGTGGGCAGAGGTTTGATATCATTTATATACATGTACTCCTCAAAGTCTCTTTCATTTACTCTTTAGGTAGTCTCTGGCTAGTTTTGTCATGTTTCCTGCTGAGAAATTAGAAAAAGGAGGTTTTAATAAATACGTCCTGGCTACATTAGTACATAAAGTTCCCACTGAATTAGATGGGGGTAAGGGAACAGTGCTGTTCTCATATTTCATATATCCCATCTAGTTAGCCAGATATGCTGATGTAAGCAGCTTATGTTCAAACATAGGTGCATAGTTGCAGCTACACTTACAACTAGTTCAGAAGCTGAGGTTGGTTTTTATTTTAACCTTCTTAACATGGTTAACTACGTTGTACATAGAATAAAAATCATTGTAAGTAACAATCTTCCCCTCTGTAACGTAATGTAATGTAATGCTGTGCAGAGATATAGGATAAAGAGAACGGTGTATGTTTAACATGGTCATCAGTCCAGCGAAAGTACAACTAACAATACATGCAAAACAAAACATTTGCCTGCTCTTTGTGGCCTTCTGCAGGGCAGAAAGGTGTTTTTCAATGAACAGCACTGATTCATTTTTCACATGCATTGTGTGGCACATAACCTTCGTCACTGAGGTCGCCCTTGTTAATAATAATTTATACAAGGTGACAGAAATCATTTCTTCGCAGGAAATAGAGGAGGCCACTCTCTCCGCTGTAAATCATCGTGGGAGTGTTAATTTGTCCAGAGATGAGATATGACGGGATTTGAAATGCTCTGTCACAGATTATGAATGGATTAGTTAGTCTTACATGTGCAGTAGTGGATATTATAACTAGAAACATGATAGGCATCGCCGTACGGGAGTGCCGAGCTCCCTGTGTCTGCAGAGTGGAATTAGCAGCTCAGATTCCTAAATGGTGACTTACAGAAACACACATCGTAGCACACTGTGTATGTGTGTGTGTGTGTGGTGGAGCATCGGTGCGCCTAGAAAATAGTAATTAAATCCAGTTTGCTTGAGCGATTGATTACCCACTTATACATATGCGTGTGTTAATGCATGCGAGTGGTGTTATTTGGTGTGTGTGTGTGTGTGTGTTCTGCACGTACGTGCTTAAGCTGCATTGTTCAAATTATTCTGATCAAAACTGATTTGTGCATGTCGTAGCTGCAGCTGTATTTTGTCAGTATGTGACTGCTGTGACTCACACCCTTAGTCCATGTCTTAAACTCACTCTCCTTGTCACTCTAGTGCAGCTACTGTGTGGCCAATAAAGCTGAAATAGCATTAAAATAATCAGTAATCGCGCAGCAGCGGGGCTATTTGTGTTGTCCAGTTCGAGTTCACACAGTCAGACCAGTATCTGCTGAGTCCAGAGGGGGGGCGGCTAACTTTATCCACTTTATGGCTTCAGTGTGTGGTGGGAGAACACTTTGCAGCAGAGAACGTGCAAATTACCAAACTACAATTACGCCATCTTGGAATTGTACTGATCGGACGCACGCGAAACTTGGGTTCGTAACTCCTCTGCTCTAAACTTTGTTAATCTCTTTGTACTACTCTCGTTGTATTTCTCACTTTCTCATATCTCCATATAAACTCGATCTACCTTTAAACGGTGTTTCCAAACTGGTTATTTTACATCTTTTCGTGGTTATTTCACAACTAACAAACATTTCTCTTGTCTGAGCTCAACATGGCGGCCGCTGTTCCAGCACCAACTTCGCCCAGAGAGGACAACGTGCTGCTTCTGAGAGCCTACAAGAAGATCGCTGACCTGAAGGAAGACATCCGTCGCCTGTCTGATGAACTTCGACAGAAGGAGTCCTTGTTGACCAGCGTCGTCGATGTGGCCTCGGAGCAGTCCAAGCGGATTTTCTCACTCACCACGGCCCTCCAGGATACGGCTCCGTGGGATCCCTCCAGCTGTCCGCGACCTTCCCTCTGCTCGACTCCGAACCATCAGCCGTCGTGGGCCGAAGTTGTGACGCTTGGGAAGAAGAGGAACCGGGACCAGGAGCCTTCAAGTCTACAGATAAACATTTCCAACCGCTACGCGGCCTTGACCTCCGACGCCCCGAACCACCCAGCTGACGGAGTTTCGGCCCCGGCTCCCGCGGATCTTGAACTCCAACCAGCATCGACGCCCGCCGACTGTAACGACTGCCCGGCCCGGAACGCCACCAGCACTCGGCTGGCGCATCACTCACGGACTTCGACAAGGTCTGCTCGCCGGAGGATCCTGAAGGAGGCCGTGCTCAGACGCTCCGGAGGACTCCCGAGCTCTGAGTCGGTGGAGCCGACTGCTCCTCATCGCCCCCCCTCTCCCGTGTCTGTAGCCGCGGCTACAGCTCGGCGCTCGTCTCAGGTGCACGGCGTGCGCTCTGAACATGGACACAACTTCAACGGCTCCAGCTCGGAACGCTCTCCTCAGCCCCTCTTCTCTCCGACCACTTTAATTGTTGGAGACTCCATAACCAGACACATCCGGTTCTTCAATGCAGCTACTCACTGCTTCCCTGGTGCCACAGTCCCGGTAATTCTGGATAAACTCCCGAGTCTGTTAGACTCTCTTCCGTCTTCCATTGTCCGGGTCATCGTTCACGTTGGATCATGTGACACCACTCGCCAGCACTCTGAACTGACTAAGAAGGACTTTAATGCCCTTTTTAGCTTCTTAAAGTCCTGTGGCAAGTCTGTCTTTATTTCTGGCCCCATTCCCACTCTAGGCAGAGGTATAGGACGTTTCAGCAGAATCCTTAGTCTTCATACCTGGCTCCAGTCTGCCTGCATGTCTCAGCATATTGGATTTATTGACAACTTTAACCTCTTCTGGGATAGACCCTCATTTTTCAGGAATGATGGTTTGCATCCTAGCCGTCATGGCAACCGCATGCTCGCTGCTAATATACAGCACGCCATTCAGTGTACTCCTCATGACTGACGGTCCCTCCTTTTACCACCTGGAGATCCTCATCTCCTACCTTCACCTCAGGGATTTGCTCCCCTCACTTCCCCTCTCTGTTCTGTGATCCCCACTAACCTAAGTTCTCTCTCCTCTAGCTGTATTGTCCACTCTGTACCACCTCTGGACAACACACCTGTCACAGGTTATCATCAAGGGGGGAGCAGGTGTTACTCCTCATCAGTGAGGCATTTCACCAGCTCCCTCAAAGGTCCAATCAGTGTCAATATTATTCCAGTTATCATCAATGGCAGACAGCAAACAGGTCACAGAGCAGCACAAAGAAACTATTCTAATCTTGTTAGGCCTCTGACCAACCCCAGTACTAATATTAGTTCTCCTACTACAAGACTTGGTCTTCTAAATGTTAGATCCCTCTCTAACAAAACATCTCTCTTAAACGACTTTATCCTCTCTCAGAATCTAGACTTCTTTTTCTTAAATGAAACCTGGCTGAGGATAGGTGAATCTATCCAGTTGCAGGAGCTCTGTCCCCCTAATTTCATTTATTTCACCTCCCCTAGATTAAGTGGTCGGGGTGGTGGTGTTGCTGTGGTTTTTAAAAATCAATTCAAATGCTCAATGCTATCAATTAACCAGGTTCACAGCTTTGAAGCTCTGTCGTTTCTTATCCACTGCTCTGTTCCTGTATGTTGTACTGTCATCTACCGCCCACCAAAAGCTAATGGTAACTTTTTGTCAGAGTTTTCCCAGTTTGTTGCTGACATTGTTGTGAGGTATGATAAGGTCATTATCGCTGGAGACTTTAACCTTCATATTGACAATAATACTAATACTCTAGCAAATGATTTTATCAATCTTACTGAATCTTTCAACCTGGTCCAACATGTCAAAGGTCCGACCCATAACCAGGGCCACACCCTTGACTTGATATTCACTTTAGGTTTGACTCTAAATTCTATTGAGTTAAAGGACTCCATCTCTGATCATAAATGTGTCCTATTTGATACTTGTCTTCATCCAATCACTGTACCTCAGAAATCTACTGTTAAACGCCATCTATTTAACAGCCAGTCAGCAGCTAAATTCACTAGCACCTTCTCTGTGTTGAAGCAGGGTATTTCTTGCACATCACATGTTGATGATATCGTCCGCCTTTTCAACAATAATTGTGCCTCTGCGCTAGAGGCTGCTGCTCCCTTAAAAACTTCAAATGTGTCTCGTAAAGACACCAACAAACAGCCTTGGATAGATGTCAGCATTCGTAGTTGTAAAGCTGAGTGTAGGAAAGCTGAGCGGAGATGGAAGAAAACCGGACTTCAAGTGCATTATGAAGCTATGAAAGAAGCATTACTCCACTACAATACGATGGTAAAGAATGCCAGATCTAAATACTTCTCAGACCTGATCACTGCTCACTGCCATAATCCTAAATTTTTATTTCAGACTGTTGACAAGTTAGTAAACCCAACCCCTCCTAGCATCCCAGCTGAAAGTGATGCAGATTGTGAGAAGTTCTTAACCTATTTTAATGATAAAATAGAATCAATCAGAGCTTCTGTCATCCCCAACTCCTCACCAGTCATAGTTGCACACCCTTTTAGAGAATGCACTTTAAGCCAGTTTCCTCCCATGTCCGTATTTGAGCTACTACAAACTGTCTCTAAAATGAAACCATCTTCCAGCCCAGTTGATGTCATCCCAACTAAGTTCTTAATCTCGATCATTGATTCGCTTGCTCCCTCTCTCCTGAATATTTTCAATACTTCTCTGTCCACTGGGATTGTGCCAGATTATTTTAAAATTGCATCTGTGCAACCTCTTTTGAAAAAACCTGGTCTAGATCCCTCATCCCCCGAAAACTACAGACCAATCTCCAAACTACCCTTCATATCAAAGATTTTAGAAAAGTACGTGTCTAAACACTTATTTCTAGCCGCAGAAAACTATAACATCTTTGACGAATTGCAATCTGGTTTTCGCAAACACCACAGCACAGAGACCGCCCTACTGAAGGTAACCAATGACATTCTGTTGGCTTCTGATGCTGGTTTGTGCTCTATTCTTGTCCTCCTCGATCTTAGTGCTGCTTTTGATACAGTAGACCACCAAATTTTGTTAGACCGGCTAAAGCACTGGGCTGGAATAGAAGGCACTGCACTGGACTGGTTCTCCTCATACCTGTCCAACAGATCGTTTTGTGTTACAGTTAATAACTACAAGTCATCTTTTTCTCCTGTAAAGTACGGAGTCCCACAAGGTTCAGTGCTGGGGCCAATCTTGTTCTCTTTGTATATGCTCCCTTTGGGACATATTATTCGCAAACATGGTGTTTCTTTTCATTGCTATGCTGATGACACTCAGCTGTACTGTCCCTTTAAGATATCAGACCACGGGGGACTGAGTTCCTTACATGAGTGTATAAATGAGATAAAAAACTGGATGGCTCAAAATTTCCTGCAGCTGAATTCTGACAAAACAGAAATAGTTGTTATCAGTCCACAGCGTGTAGCCAGACACATTCTGCCCTGCACAGATTCTCTCTTAGCTAATTCTAAGCCCACTGCAAAAAGTCTTGGTGTTTGGTTTGATAGTAAACTTAACTTCGAGCATCATGTCAAAAAGCTTGTCCAGGCATGTTTTTATCATCTTAGAAATATCTCCAAAATACGTTCAATTCTTTCTTTTCATGACACTGAAGTAATCTTACACGCATTTATTTCCTCACGCCTTGACTATTGCAACAGTCTGTTCACCTGTCTCAGCCAGAAATCTATTAATCGGCTCCAGATTGTTCAGAATTCAGCTGCAAGACTCTTAACTAGAAAAAGAAAATATGATCACATCACTCCTGTATTAGCTTCCTTACACTGGCTGCCAGTATTTTTTAGGATTGATTTTAAGATTTTATTAATAACTTTTAAAGCTCTGCATGGCCTTTCCCCCAGCTATTTATCCCAGCTTTTAAAGCCTTATGAGCCTGCACGTAGCCTGAGATCCTCTGGTAGAAATCTTCTGTATGTCCCCAATGTCAGAATGACTACTAGAGGTGACAGAGCCTTTTCAGTTAGAGCCCCTAAACTCTGGAACAGCTTACCCGAGGATATAAGATCAGCTGACTCAGTAACATCTTTTAAAACTCTCCTTAAAACATACCTCTACCGGCGAGCCTTTTGCGATCTTCTGTAAGCTAAAACAAATCTGTCCTTGGGAAGACTCTCCATTAGATTACAATGTCTTTACGTTGGAACTGGTCTCCCCAAGGACCGATGTGGTAGTTGTTTGTATTATTGTTTTGTTTGTATAGCTGTTTCCTGCTCCCCAACCGGTCGAGGCAGATGGCCGTTTAACTTGAGCCTGGTTCTGCTGGAGGTTTCTTCCCCCAGGGGGAGTTTTTCCTCTCCACTGTTTGCCCAGTGCTTGCTCAAGTTGATCTTGTTGGGCTACATGTGTTTCTTGTCTGTCTTGTGAAGCACTTTGTAACATATGTTTAGAAAAGTGCTCTATAAATACATTTATTATTATTATTATTATTACAATGCTCCATAACACTAGCTGCACATCATCCACACACACACACACACACACACACCCAAACAGCCAACCTCTGGATTTACACAAGTCTGTTTATACTGTCATCTCCTGCTTTTAAATTTATAATCATAAACCAAACATAATCCTCCTATTGACTCTAGAGCAGCAGGCTCACCTCAAAAATCCTATTCACATCATCCGTTTGTTTGTTTTGCACACACACACACACACACACACGTGCACACAAACACGCAGTGACACACACAATGACGAGGGGATCGGCGGGCTTGAGCTCGGCTCTTCAAACCCCAGATTGAGAACATTAGCGCAGCGTGAAAGGGGCCTAGTCTCTGCCAGTGTGGATTGAGAGAATTTCATATGCTTGGCACAGAGGAGCCCAGATCCCCTCCGTCTTTGTAATCCTGGGCCAAGCTCAGTAATAGATTACCTATTCATACATCCTCCAGCATGATGGGAGAGAAGAGAGAGGGCAGTACATAGTCTCCCAACTTAAGGTTTCGCATTATATAAAATAGTGTAAAGTTACATCATAGTGTATAAGTGTAATTATTTATTCTTGTTATGATGGAGATCATAGTGGAGTCATACTGTAATAACAGAAGCGTCAACATCTGAACAGCTACAAATTAGACCAGTGGTATTGTTAATTTTATGCTACAACTACCCTCCATGGTGAAAGCCATTTTATAACCATTAACTTCTTCTTCCACATTCAAACTAAGCCGTGCTGACAAACTGCAGCGATTTCAGGATGCTTGAGTGTTGCAACTGGGAGCAACACTGCGAACTCATTTAAGCCTAATCATGTGTAAGTGATTTGATTTAATCTGCTGGGTGTTTTGTTCGTCTTCAGTGTCGTCGTCTTCTTCGATGTCTTTAGTTTCAGGCCGTCGGTGACTGGACATTAAACGGACAATTTTAAATGCTGGGTATTAATGATTGGTCTAAGAACAAACATTAAAACCACCAGTTGCATTTAATGTGGTTTTGCTGATTTGACATTGCAAAGGTTACCGGTGTCCACACACACACACACACACACACACACACACACACACAGACTGATGACTCAGATGATAATTCAGCTCTTGCATAAGACCAGCTGTGGCTGAATCAGTACATCCTTATATTACGTCAGGGCACAAGCTCCTGCTGTCCCACTAGCTGGTTCAGACAACCACCACACCAGATGACACATGACTGCGACTGCTTCGGTAAAACTGTTGACTCCTTATCTCTCTCTCTCACACACACACACACACTGACACACACACAACTACAGGGAGAATTGGGAAAATCACTCCAATAATAGTAGAACTAAAGCTTTTTCTGCACTTTTGAAGGTGTTAGGGATCTGTTTAGTTAGTCTGTCTGCTCGAACAGCTGATTCTTCATAACCGCAGCTCCCTCTCATCCATATCTGACTGCTATAATCCACTCATGCAGATCACCTGTGAGGATGTTAGGTCTGACTTGAGCGAACACGTCCCACACGACTATGCCATAGGAATCTGCCAGTGTGTTAGATATGAGAAGGGCACCATGCTCCTCAAATGTGATTACTCCCTTCACGAAGATTCCCAAGCAGCCGCAGATTTCACATTTGACTGCAGCAAGAAGCTGCACCGTACACAATACACCTGCAGTATGCGCAAATGTTCCCTTCAGTGCTAGCCTACCGGAAAATTCAGTGAGAAATCTCCAATGTACAAAACCTATGATTAGAAGAATGATATTGCAAGAGTTTGGACGTACAGAGAGTTCTTGGGAGCTGGCTGACTACATATATGGAGCACTAGGTAGGGGAATAATACAATATAACAGTTACATCATGAATATAAACTTGACTTAAAGACAAAAAAAGTCAGGCAGCAGCAAATATCAGATTTCAGCTCAGAGTCAGACGTTTATCTTTCAGTGGGGATTATATCTGATGTTTGAAATGCTACAGAGATGGCAGTGCTGCCAAAAGGCCTCTGAGATACATATGAGTCTGCTCTCATGTCCATCAACGCTTCCCACTAGCAGGGGCTCACATCTCGGAAAATGTCGCAGTCATTTTCCAACTAGGCATTGTTTTGACGATTAACCCCATGGTCATACTTTAACGGAGCCTTTGACTCATATTGGCACAGATAATTGTGGACGTTAAGTGAATAACTTGGGCCATGTCTGAGGATGTTCCACACATCTGTGAGAATACACAGATACAGACAAGACCACGGGTTAAAAACACGAGTGTTACCAAACTTGGGCGCAAGTGTGACACATTGAAAAGAGAGCAGTCACGCTGGAGAGATGCCGACGTACTGTACATCTGGCTACTGTGATGATTCAGACTGCTCAGCAATGCATTAAAGACACACTGTTAATTCCTCCAGTGTGTTTGGACAACAAGCACAACCGCTGTGTTGTAACCTGAATGGACGTACACGCTGCATTTAAAATCAGCAAGAGGGGGAAAAAGTAGAACAGACTTCCAGACAAAAACAAGCAGCAAGGTTTCTGCACAGGAAACAGCTGAGGGTGCTTCCTATGGCCTCACTAGGCTGATGTGTTGAGTGCTACTGTCGCTGGATAAGTCTTCTCCCTAATGAGGGCTGCAGTAAAAATAACCTTTAAGCTAACCTTTTTATCTTTAACAGAGAAGTTGTAAGTCAGGACTGTGTGACTACCGTCATGTATTTACCCTTATTATCATTTAATCTATCTCATTACCCCCACTGAGGTGACCTTGAGCCAGGGGCTTTGCCGCCACCGGTCCAGTGAAGTTGCTCTTCGGCCAATAGACTAGGATTATACTAGGCAGGTGTCGATGTATGGATATGAAAAAAAAGTTTCGTAAAAAGAATTTCTGTTTGTGCAACAAGACATATGCTGGAGAAAAAACAGGCAAGTGAAAATCATGTAAATGACAACTGGAATCCCAGTAACTTTCAGCGAGCATCCACTGTATGCAACATACTGACAGTGAAGTAGACCCTCAAAGAATATCAAAGTTCAAGGGCATAAACACTAAGAACTTTTATTCTTTCAGTACTGATGAATTCCTACAATAATCCCATTTTCCCACCTAGTAAACAAGCAGTTAACAAATCTATGCTGAATGCACTCTTCACCCCTTCACTGCCCTTACTAGGTAACAAAGTAGTTTCATCATTCGGTTCTGGGTGGAGGGTACGGGGCAGCACCAAGCTGAGACAGAGCTCACAGATCTCCACTACTCCTCTTTGCTGCAGCATTTCAAAATCCATTTCCCACAGAAAATTCTTATCAGTCAATGGAGGTAAAAAAATAAAAAAAAAACTCAGAAAATCAAACGACTGGGGCAAAGAGTCCAGATAAGGAAATACGTATCAGAATTTCAATCTTTCAGCTTTCTATTTGCTTCATTTTTATCTGCTTAGAACCCTTCACTCTCCCGCTGTTGGGCTTTTGTTCTCCCCCAGGTCTGCCTTTGTGTTTTGGTACAATGACCTCCAGTCAGGGACCCCTCAAACATGAACAGAACACATTTAAGGATAATTCCAGGTGGTGCTGGTACATTAATAGACCTTATATACAATCACTACAGAGAAGGATCCTCGGTGAGGTCACTCAAAGTCATCTTTCTTAGTCAACACTAATTTAGCCAGCTTCATCGGGGATTATTCATTTCTGTCTGATGAAGAGGAAATTTGTTAACATTACATTACAGTACTGATGATGAGTGATGCTGAATATTAAGTAAGTGTAAGTTAAACTCATAATTTTCATAAATTTAGGGAAGTAGTACTGATAAAACCCTAACCATCTGGAAACTTTACTGTAGATCTTGATGCAGTGTTGAGTGCTGCTGCAGGCAGTGCTATCAGCAATTCAGCTAAGTGATCTGTGAGGTTCTGAGAGTCAGGTGAAGTAGCATACCCTAAGGCAAACACTCAGCAGGAAACCGGAAGCACTTGAAAGCATCATTCTTAAGCCAAATGTCACCTGAAACTGCCGGAATACAACACCAAGCAAATATTTTATATGTATAATATTTTGTTAGACCGCCTTTAGCTTCAAATTCAGTAAGCTTTTGCAATGTCACAACATTTATTCCCATCCAAATTGGCATTTATTATTCTACAAAATCTCATGATGGACAAGTTGGACCACTGCGCAAAGTCTTTTCCAGCACATCCCATGAAGTTTTTACTCTTAGAAGATCAGATAACATTTTATGACAAATTAAAGCAGAAAGCGAAGAAAGTCCTAAAGTTTCAGATATATTTTCATGCCAATGTAAATGAAAACTGAACAAAAAGAGATTTATATCAACAATTGTGCTGTCAGTAAACCGGTTTTTAATTAGTGGTCAGCTTCCTTGTAGACTGATAAAAAACAATAAACCCGCATCAGTTAGAACTGGAAACTCTTTAAAATATCACTGCAGAAAACCAATGAGAATGGAATCTCTGGGATCTACAGCCTCTAAAAGCTAAACAGACTGTATGCAAGCACGATGGCTAACATGGCATCAGCTATCATGCAACCAATTTGGACATGAAGCAGCTCTTAGTATGTCAGTAGTTTATGAAGAACTCAATTGAATTCAATTAAATGTTATTTGTATAGTGCCAAATCACAACAGACGTCATTTCAAGGCACTTTAAAGTGTATATAAAGATTTATATACCAAGGGTCCCATCTCACGTTTCTCCATGCCACAAGCAGCGTACACAGACATTGGTTCAATCTATACAGGCAGTCATTTCTTGCAGAACATTAATGATTCATTTTTAGATAATAAATGCTAGATTCCTTTGAAAGTGTTTTCGAGGCTGATAAAAGCTGAGTTGCACTACAGGCTGGTGACGCACATCATATCCTGCTGCAAACTGTATTGTTGAATTATCCTGACAGCGGGAGCATCAGAAATGGTCAAAAGGTCTCTAAGACCTGTCTTCAATGTGTGACAAAAACAACTATGATGTGCATACACTCCTACATGTCGCAAATTCAAAAACCCATGTCACAGTGTGTCAAATAGAAATCAGCTTTTCAGATAAACTTTTCCATGAGACAATTAAACGTATCAAACGTATCATCACATTGAAATGGCACCTGTCACTAAGAAAGTTGAATTTTCACAAAAATTTGCAGTGCGTCACTGTTGGGTACTGGATGGACCCCTGTTGATCGCTTATATAGACAATTCAATGTGCTGACCCAACAGTGATTGCCAACTCTGATTGGCTGTCCAACAAATCAGTTTTATAACCAAAAGACCTAGGGCTGATTAGAAGTATATAACCCTAACCCTAACTATAAACTGTGTATGGTCAGCAAGAGTAGTGTATAAATGGTAAGCAAAAGTTTAAGGTTTGTATATTAACAGTCATAAGTGTTCCATTTTCCATTTTTTTGAATGACAAATACAGACTACTGCCACCTCCTGGTATGGTATTCCTCCCTCACACAGTTACCTGTATTGCTAGTAAGCTGTTGGCTGTAGTGTTGCAATATATGAACACATTCCATTTGAATGCGTATTCTTAAGTGGAAACAAGTGGAATTTAAGAAACAGAAGGTCCAGTTTTTAGTCCTCACTGTGCTCCAGATGAAGTGCTTGTTGGATGGTCTTACAGTGACTGAAAGCTCCTTTCTGATGGCGGAATCAGTGGAGCCTGCTGTTAACAATTTTTGGAACTTTCTGAAACAGACGTCTCTCAAATTCTGCTTTTCATCCTTCAAATTACTTTTTCTATCACTTTTCATGTGTACATCAAAGTGCAACACAACGAATTCTTTCAAGGCGAGACTGTCTTCAGGTGTGCACTCTTATCCCAGAGCTCTTGAGGGGAGATCAGGGAGGCATGAGCCATTGCGTGTGGCTATTTGGAAGTGGAATAACTACTCCCATATTAAAGCATGGATGCCAGTTTTACTTTTGGTATCGTTTTTATTGGCATATGTTTATTTAACATCTAAGGATTGTGTTATTTCATTGCCTTCCAAAACATATTGGCAAGATTTGCTACAAATATGATGCATATTGGCATTCCATGCTATTCAAGTAGCTATGAGTTAGATACAATTTTTAGTAGGCACAAAAACTATGTGGACGAGTTCATCTACCCCGATATAAGTACCATAAAGTACTACATCCTCTAGGCAGTTAAACCTGAATTACTCCTGGCTACAAAGATGTGATTATATGTACAATCAGGATTCCAAAAGGTCATGGCTGGTAGGACATGTGGCCCTGATTTGAAGTCTCAATGACAGTGTATTGCCATAGCTATTGAATCCCTGTGGGTATCAGTTTCTTTGGGGCTCCATGATTCTTTGTGCAGTGAGCATGGCTAAGATAATTCCCATTACAAGGTCAAACGTTTGATTAGTATTGTATTGCATGTATAGTCATCCACACATTCAACAAAGAGTGGGCTGCAACACACCTCCCTGACACCTCCAGGACTTTCATTTTCAAATGAGATAAGAATATAACGCCTACTCAAAACAAGAAAGTGCAAACATCCGCCAACGCGCAACAATTTCACAATTTATTGTTCAACTCACACACCAATCCTATGGCTTCATTTTGAAGTCGAATTGATTATTTGACTTCGCGAACATCCCCTTAGGAATTACAATCAAGCCTCTATGTCCATTAGTTTCACAGTTATGGCTCAGATCAATAATTGTTTAATGGTGGAACGTCCAGATTTGGATCACCACCAAAATCCAATTGACTTGTCTCTGGCTTGGGGCCATCCAGTCCAGCACTTTTGATATATTCTGCTGTCAGACACACAACAAAACTAATTAACATACATTAAAGCTTCCTTGAATGAAAGTATAGTAAGATAATAACCTGTGGTTGCTTTTTTAAAATAAAGATGGCTGAGTTTTTCAACATGGAGATTAAAGATAGGCTCCAAATATCTACAAAACCAAGTCTACATTGGAAGGCAGGTCACTCTTCAAAGATCTCTTACAAATCAAACACTCCCAGATTAGTTTCTTAGTCCACCACGTTTCCATATATTAGTTAGATAGTTAAGCAGAAAACAGCAAGCAGACAGCACAGACATGGTTTGACATCCCTTATTCTGGAATATTTACTGAAAGTTCGTTTCACTTGGAGCTGAGCGTTTTAAAACTCTCAGTGTCGAGCACTGATCTGGCAAAGTTCCCAGTATTCCAGTAATTCCAAAAGTCCCTTTTTTAGTTGGCCTCTCTTAGTCTTTTTTTTATTTGTGATGGTGAATCTTTGTTATGCCATTGCCCCAGATTCTGAATATATTCATTCTAACAGGCAGAGTTTTTGAATTTTAAATACACCTTCATTCACCATCAATATGCGACTAAAACAACTAACAGCCAAATATGCAGTTAAAAGACCCAAATGTCCTCAAATCTGCATTCTGTTCAGATTTGCATTAACGATTCAGACTGGTTCAACAAAAGCAGATGTTACAGTCAAGGTCTGTCACATTACTATGACTTCTGTTCTTATATTTACAGTGGAAAATAGGACCCACTGCAGCTATTTACTATTGTACACAGCCTGCCAATGTTGGTATCCACACCATTATACTGTACCACGGCAAACACTTAGCCTTCTTCAGATTCATCTACAAACATCACTCCCTTCACAGACTACATTTACATTTATTTGAAAGTCGATGCACTGCCTCATTCTGGAAAGATGTTTCTGTTGGCAGATGTTCCAATCATATTCCACTGATGTGCACTGAACGGAGCCTTGAACATGATCCTTCTGTTGTGATAGTATTGTGGTTTAATGTGTCTGCCTTTATGCTGATTGTAGTAAAGCAATGCACATTATACATTCTTATGCATACCGCACTGTAAAGTAAGTAAGTAGCAAACACCGAGTTACACAGTTTTTGATGTGGTGCCAAGCAGGTCGAGCGCTGAATTTATCTCATTTTAGTTTTTTGAGGCATTATATAGCATTCATTTGTGATTATGACATAAAATTACACATCTTTTCACATACACTTCGTATGTGAAAAGAAAGCAATTGTTTATTTGCCTTATGTAACTTAACTGTTACAAAAAGTTCTTCCAAAAGGTGTGAATCATGGGGCAGTCAGGTGATCTGAGAGGCTGTAATGAAGAAACCGGCCGAGCTAGATTATCTGATAATCAACACCTTATCTTCCCAACAGACACGTTGTGTTTTAATATTACTATTCACCTTTGTTTTGTTTCAGATAACTTTCTTTACAACTCACACCTCAAGTCTGGCTTCGCTGACTGGATGGACCCGAGGTTTGCTAACATCTGCTTCCAATTCACTTTTGTTGATGTCATTATCCTAGGGATTTACACCTACACAGTGCATGTCTGACTTTTACAGTAAGAACAAGAACAAGGATGTTACAAAGGTTAAGCAAGAAATCACTCTTTAAAGACACGTGCTCCTTCTGTCACGGCGTTTCGAGTGTTAATAAGGTGGAAAGCACCTGCAGAGTGTTTCAGTGAGTGTTGTGTCCTCTTCATTTCTGTATCTCTCTGACTGCACATGATCTGTTCTACACCTGAATTAGTAGGTTTCGAAAGCATGTCAAACATTAAAACAGTGCAGACACAATTATAAGATGTTTAAACTGTGGTGTTTGACAGTTTTTGAGAAACATGTGCTCATATTGAACTTGATACATCATTTAAAAGACTTGGTGCAACAGCCTGTAAGCATTTGCTATGTTTGCTTTGTTTGTTTTACATTTACAAGTTTTTCCCCATTCTTGCTTGATGCTATGATTTCAGCTGCTCAACAGTCCTGAGCCTCCTTAGTCTAATGCTTAGCTTCCTAATGTGACTAATGTTTTCTATGGTTCTTCATCAGGTCTATATTCAGGTACAAACATCTGGATCCGAGAAAACATCTAGTCTGGAAAGCGATACTGGACATTTAATTAGATGGTCTTTAGAGACTCAATCATCAAAGTAATGGAAAAGTTGGTCCAATGTCTGTGAGCACCTTTGTTGTCAGTGAATTTGTTACAGATGGAAATCTTGTAGCTAGAGATGAAAAATGAATCATTTCCAAAATCGATAGAATTTAATAGAATGTAATTTTCAAAGCGCAAAGCTGCAATACTTTAAACACCATTTTTGAGTGAACCGACAAGGCAGACAAGACTGTTTTTATTACTTCCATATACACACAAATCAAAATGCCAGCAAGAGGTTTCTCAGCTAAGTTGACATGGAAAGACATTATGTCCTTTACCAGTCTAACCAAGTCACTCACATTATACTGCAGAATAGGGGCTGTATAGATCATGCAGAGAGCAAAGAGAATTATACAGTACAAAAACTAGTTTTTTGCATTGCAAACTAAATAATAATTTGCTTATTTTCCTTTATCACTGCAGCTTCATGTAGCAAACTGTAAATATAAAGACTGCAAGCAAAGGAAGAATACCACTTGCTGAAAAACTAGAGAACCATTACTCTCTTAATTCTGCTGTTAATACCTGTTCTGTACCTTCCGATGTGTCCCTGCATGCTGCTAGGTTCACCCAATAGTTGTATCTAAGTTGCTGTACTTGTGAGCACAGACACGAAAGTGGATATGCTTGTGCATACATACACAAACATGCACATGTGACTTCTTCGGAGCTTCAGAGTCAAATTGAGTAAGTCAGTAAGTCTTATTGCTCGTTCTACGTGATGAATCACTGCACAAGAAGAGAAATAACTAACAATGATAGGAGTAGAAGTTAATTGTTGCTAATGTACCCTGGAGCCCCTGGCCTCAAGCAAAGATTACAAGTAAAAAGAAAACTTCAAACTCCACACCCAACTGCAAACTTGTAGTCTTTAGACCCAACCCATGGTGACTCAAGTCACTTGATGACATTTTTCAGATTTTACACAGCTCCCTGTGAAGGCACGAAAGATTTGATACGTTTCACATATTGTGTAGTGCTCCCCAACACCTAGGAATCCAGGATCAATGGTTTTCCACTTTAATGCAACCCTTTAACTGCCTTGATCTGTACTAGTCTGCTTAATTTGCTAGATAAAACCCAACATGAGATATTAGTGCAATTATCCTAAATTAGGATAAATGTTAAGTAATGTTTTAAAACAAATACTGTAACAAAAGACTTTTAATAAGTAAGAACGTGTCGACACAAAATCAAAGTCTGAACTTGGATCGTACTTCATCAGAGATTAATTGTCTTGCTGAGCATCATTGAATTTCACTCAGTGAGTCAGAATCAGCGGCAGTGGATGCACAAAGTTGTGTTTTCTGGTGGGCGGAGAGCAGCGGGGCTACATTCATGTTACTCTAACTGTTTATTTTGCGGCGTTCCCAAAGCACTGAGCGGCTGCCAAGCTAAACCAAAAAACACACACATGCGCGTGCACACAGGACAGAGAGAGAGAAAGAGAGTCGTGCACTGGGAATGGGAGATCGAAACAGACGGAGACAGCCGCGGTGGCCCTGTCTTCTCAGTGTCAGCTCCAGGTTACACTCTGATTCTCTTAATTTCATTCCTTCACTCTTTTCTCTTCATTTTAATTAATCTGTTTGTGTGTGTGTATGTGTGTGTGTGTGTGTGTGTGTGTGTGTGTACGTCAGCACAGAGCTGTGTCAGGCACACAACAGGCCCTGTTGGTTAACTGTCCCACAACAGAGGTCAAAGATCAGCTGTATGTCAGAGTCAGTTAAGCCAGTGAGAGAAATATTCAGCTCAGACTTTTCCCCACGTTTTATCATTTGGCATGTTTGAAAACTCAATTCAGTGCAATTCAGTACACTTTAAAATTAACTTTCAAAAGTGTCTTAGATTCTCAGTCATCCGGTTCACGGTGATCCCAAAGGAGCAACTCAGTGACAGGTGACACCTGGAACACCACTTCCACTGCGGATGTGTGCACACCCTTCTGTGCCAAAGTGGAAATGACTGGGGAGGGATGTCCTTATTCTACAATAACCACTCAGACATGATGTTGTAAACCACCACCTTTGTTTAAAGATGGTTGTTCCTTTTAACATAGATTGGCTCCTTTACTCCCAAGTAAATAGTTGGGACCCCTGATCAATCAGATCCAATTTTGCCAACCAGCAACCACTTTTTTCTCATGCTGAACCCTGTCCAACACAACCTTAAAGTCACCAGGATGTTAATGTTAGGGATGATTGGAAATAGAAGTACCTTTGGGATACCTTCCAAATGTGGCCAAAAAGGTAGAAGTGGGTATGAATTCAAACTTTCCAGTGATGTCCTGATGACATCAGGAAATGTTTCAGTAAATCAAAACATCTACAGTCGCTCCCTTCTGTAGCTCCCCATAAAGAGAGAATACACAAACCAATTTCCTTCAGCACAAGGACAGAACAGAGACAACATTGCAAGGCACTGACTTGGCACGTTAAAGGCAAAGCTCTCTATGAGAAAGCCTGCCTTTTTGCTTTATGTATGCTACAACCTCACCCAGTGCACTGAAAGACACAACAAAACAAAAGTGTTCAGGTCATTTGGGATAAAGGTAGAAAGAGGAAACAGCAAGTTAGGAAAAAATGACACATTTGGAACATGTCTCTTATTTTTCATTGATTCCTACAAATGTTTATCTCTTGATTCCTTAGTTTGGAGTATTTTTGCAGGTTACAGCACAAATGTAACCTGCATTACTTGACAATAAATATGAATTTAATACTTTGAAAAGGGTTCTTTTCTCTGCTGCTCCAAAATTTTCTATTTATTTACTACTAACTCAAGTTTGTGAATAAAGTGTCAGGTAAAAAGAGTGTGTCAGCCAACACAGGATTACATTAGTGAAGCAAAGTGACAGCATTTGCTAGTCAGATGCCAGTATGGACCTGTGTTCTGGATCACTGAACACACACATTCACATGCACATACGCAGAATGTAAGAGAAGTGTATTCAGAGGTCTTCGAGATGCGTTAGCGTGCTTACAGAGAAAAGAAATGTGCACATATCCCTAAACTGATTCTGATTTCTTTGAGAACAAGAGTTTTTTTTTTTTTTTTTATCATAGTAGAAAGAGAAACCCTCATCTGTGATTGAAGCTTAGAAATGTACTGTACCAACATTTACTTTTCTGCAAAAAGGTTAATTAAAGGAACTACCAGCAATTTATTATTAGACGCTCCTACAGCCTTGAGCATTGTTAGAGACTGATGCAGGCCAAGATAGCTGGACTTTTAAAGAAGCCAGTGCTCTTGTCGGGTGATGAATAAGTTCCGAAACCCTGTCTCCTCCCTCCTTTCTGGCTTCTCTACTTTTCTATTTGTCCTATTATTTCTTTCACTTTTTAAATACAACCGAGTACAACGCCATAAATGGCTTCCAGGAAAGAGATGCCTGAAAATGGATCACCTCTTGCCCCACTCTCCGTGACGTCTTTTAATTGTATACAAACACTACGTCTAGAAGACAGGGTTGGGCTGCTGACCAACAAAACAAACTTGAATCACTCGCCACAGAAATGCAGTGGAGCTTGAAAGTTCGAGAACCCTTTAGAAACTTCTATATTGCTGCGTAAATATGAACTAAAATGTGATTAGATTTTCTAAAATTAGACGAGGGGAACTGAAGTGGGACGTGTGCAGTGGCTTGAACAAAGAACATTTCTGAAATTTTACAGTGTTTGTCACTGTGCACCCATTCATCCATGGCTTCATCGGCCTCAACAGCAACATTTGCACTATACATTCATGAAGTCCCATCACCATCCACTTTTATTGCACCAACCACTAGTTGTAAGTGTCAGGAGTTGTGAAGAGAACTTGAGAGTACACACGTACATATCGTAATCTTTCAATCTTTTGCTACTTCCTTCTGTTAGTGAAATAGAAAACCAGCAAATGTTTTACTCATGTGTAATACATCTGCTACTGCACAAACACAAGCACTGCACTGTCAATCAACAATCAAATTTAAATACAACTAAGTGGATGTGAGATTCACATGTGGGTCAGTTCCACATTTTCCCAAATCTGTAGCTGGGTCTTTTGTTTCTGGGGCTGTACTGACAGGAAAAAAAAACAGCATCCACTGCAACCGTTGGTAAAACCGAGGTGGAAGTTGCAGTTCTGCTAATAGCATTACTGGGGGTTGTTGTTGGTATCTCAGTAATCAGACTACAAGGAAACAGAAGGGAAAAACACCCAGTGTATCTGTCGAAATAAAATGCAATAGATAAAGCCCTCATCATTCCTTCATTTGCGTTTTCATACCTGTGACCTAAATGCACATCAAAACTGTGACTTATCAGAGTGCAATCTGCACCTTGGAAAGTTGCTACACCAGAAAGTTGCTACAAAGTTGTCACCAGATACAAGTTATGATGCCCGACACCTAGCTCAATGATCCAAAGTCAGATGCGAACAGTGGTTTCCAAACAAGGAACATTTTGATTCCAAGACAAACAGCAGGTAGCATACATTTAAGCTTTTTAAGCTGGCACCAAGGTCCACATCATCCTAAAGATGTGGTAAAACATGCCTGGTAAACTGACACTCTCCTGTCTTTATTCATAAATAGATCTATTCTGTGTGGTATGGAAGAAATGTGTACTACCATAATTTCTGAGCAGCCCATTAAGCCCATTAAGAAGTTACTATGGCTTAAAAGATGCTGGCCTTAATTGACAGCTATCTCAGCCTATCACACAATGTAAAGGCTACCAATCTTTTGACCAAACCAGGAGTGGGCAGTAAACCCCACTTGATTTAAAGGATGTTTACTGGTGGCATCACTGTCAGTTTTTTTCTGAACTCAGTGGGACAACAATGCAGGGAACAAGCTGGTGATCAGACATTGTATCATCAAACATGCTGCCATATTTCATTCCAAGTCAAATCTCCATTGCTCTGAGTGTGCACAGGAGCAGTTAGTTTTGCTGTGCAGAGCTAAACACCTTGGCAGGACTTCATAATCTTGGCAATCAAAGAAAAACTGCTTTGAAAGTTATTTGGAAGACACTGCAGCAGCTCTGTTCTCTGATCTGAATCTAAATGAGAAACATGCAACAACCAAACTGCAAATGTGGTCAGTCCTCCATGTTTCAGTTCTCCTTCAAACAGCAGTGGTTTTCACAAAGCAGAAACAAAAGTCCAGCGATGTCTCTTCCTCAGTGCTCTCCAGTGCACTGAAGTGATATTTATTGTTGCACCACAGTGGTTTCAAACTACTTGTTGCCAGGTGATGGCATTTTCAGCTGAGGAATCAGTTTACCCCAGCAAACCTGACCAGCAAAACGTTTCAGCAATGGAAACGTGAAGATCAAGCAAAACCAGGAGTAGTTGACCCCCACCCTAAAGGGCTCAGCCTGGGGAGTGACTGCCTGTCAACAGGCATTGAGAGGGCAGCATGTCCTCAGACACCACGGACGTAGAGGGAACAGCAGAGCTAGGATATCAATGGGCTAATAGAAAAGTGACCGAGACGGAATCTGGGAGGAATTCGAACGATTTGAAGAAGGGGTGATGAGTCAGTGAATGTGACTGGATCTGATTGTTGCGAGTCAAATGTGGCTCATTGTATTCAACACTGTGAATGGGGCAGCAATAATTCCTGAGGCTGTCCAGTTTGAGTCAGGTGATACAAGCAAAACAGCAGTGGATGTCTAGGCCTTATGTGTTCTATAGCTTTACTTATACTTGGTGGTAAATAAAACAATAATTCACTGTGGTACACTCCTTAGGTTTGAACTATCTGGTCTGTCAGTGCATCCGCTCTATAACCCTATAAAAAGAAGCAATGTTTTCACATCAACTCAACATCCAGGTTGCAGATGTAGTATCTAGTTGGCTCTGAGTTGTTGTTGTTGTTGTTGTTGTTCGAAGACAAAGCATACCAGTTTGTCTAGAAAAGTCGGGCTGGGTCTAGAATGTAGGTCCAATCAGTACTCTACTTGTCCCATGGAGCTTGACTATAAGCCACTTATGGACCCGGCCCTGTCCACCTGGATCAGAGGTGTTTAGTGAATCAGAAGATGGAAGGTACCATCTCAGGCAATGGTGGAGTGAAGGAAAAAAAATGACTGCTGATTCACCGAACGCACCCAGCCCCTGCAATCAGTATGTCAGGTAGGGACTGTGGGAAAACACGCAAGTCAGCAGCCCTCGAGGAATGGAAGTGTCCACCCCTTCTATAAGCTGTTAGTATTTTAACCAAGTGAGCAGTTGTTGCTTTTACGTTTAATTTCAAGATACCTGAAGATAAAAAAAGTATTCAACAGTTCATCAGAAAAACTAAGAATGATGTAAAACTCTGAAAAACTTCAGTCAAAACCTATACTAGAATATCAGTGGCTCATTATCACACTCTTGTACAGGACACTTGCCTAAATGACTTCAACAATCTAAAATCAGCAAAGTTATAATTTAGGTAAGATATTATCAGTGAGCAGATAACACACGCCATGCATTTAATGTTCCTTCTCAATCGTTGACTAGTTCTATTACACAACCCGTTTGGCTGGCATTTCAAAAGGTATCAATACAAAAGCACAGCTTAAGCCATTTTCTCACATTAACTCCAGACAATCTCTGGAGAATCAGGTCTTGTCTGAAGTTGCCCTGTCACACAGGAGACTTTCTCTGACTCAGATGTGTTCCCACCTACAGGAAATACTCCCGATTGTGAATTTCCCAGACACTGATCTGCTCTATCCACTCATGGGCGCAGTCAGACATTACATAGATTATCTGTTAGGGGGCTGGCAGACCATCTGCTTCGGACATTTGTGTCCTCACATAAATCTTCTTGATAACGTCTAGATACGTTCTGGGTTGCAGTTCGTGTATCTGAAAGTGGCTTTATAGCGATATAGAGTTTTGAAATATCCTATATATCCTACTCTGCATTAATCATCTCAAGACCACTGAGGTATGTCTTAAGACCGTCCCAATGCACAGATCAGTTTTTGAAGTGTGTGCCAGTGAAGTAAAATATCGACAACAAGACAAGTCTGGCATTTTTCTGTTATTAGTATTTCTGTACTGTGTCCCTATCTTGCAGAGGGCCCCGTTTTTCTACTACATAACACTGTTTTATACTTATAAAGTATATGTTACTCACAAACTACATAGGAGCAACAGCCTCTGAGGCTATCATGAAAGCTCTAATGGTGTAAGGTACTTAATGAGAACTTGAGGGTGAAAGGGTACGTGCGCACAGAGGGTCATAGATTGTGAGAAGCCAGCGTTTGCCTGTGGCCCTCTGAATATGTTAGTCCTGCAATGCTGATCCCCACAGCTCCACATAACCTCATGTCTCCCTGCACCATCTCTAAATGGGAACTGTCCCCGATGCCAACTCGTCCTTAATGCGTTCTGGCTGCATTCACACCTGCATTCACAGCTGTCCACTCGTCACATCCGACTGTCAGGAACTGTCCGTGCCATCACATGCACGAGTAACTTGCCAGCCTAATAAAGCTTGTATATTTACACATCCACGCGCATGTGCACCGTCTGCACGCATTCATACATACCAACAAGCAGCGGTTCAGGGCTATTTATAGAGGCTCTATATTAGCTCACCATATGTGTCAGCTGCTGCTTTCAAAATGGCCACGGACAGTGTTTGCACTTGCAGGAAAACTAGGTGGGAAAGTTGCTAGAATACAAGAAGGTCCCTCCTCACAACCTCAGGGAGTGTGTGTGTTACTGTCACTACGGGGTGTGTGAAGAGCTGGGAGCCGCCAGTCGCCAAACAGGTTCACAGAATATACATGTACGAAAAAAGTGTACAAGGAGTCGCCAATAACCCCGGAGAGGTTTCACACACACACGCACACGCACACACGAAAACAAGTGCATGTGCACACATGCAGCACGCCAACAAGTAGAGCCTGTTCGCTGCAGCAGAGGAGCCTGAGTCACACTCACTTGTCGAAAGTTGTGTCCAACTGACGGCAGAGGCTTGTTTTTGAGCAAATCCTTCTGTTACTGTGTGTTTGTGTGTGTGTGTGTGGAGGGAAAGAGAGACTAGAGGTGAAGGGGGCGAGAGAGCATGAGTGATAGGATAGGAGGAGAAAGCCTCAACAGCAGCAAAAGGACAAGAGCAAGGAGCGTACTCGTGTATGAGTGTGTGAGAATATGTGTGTGTGTGTTACAGGAGAGGCAAACAGAGATATTTCTAATTTCCTCCAGAGAGGTGGGCGTCCATGACAGTGGAGGGAAATCTCGGAGCCTACCAACCAAACAAAAAGTGGCCCCTCAGCGTCAGGAGCAGGCCACTCTCCCTCTCTCTCTCTCTGTGCATCTCTCAATCTCTTCCTATCTGTGTTGGGGGTTTTTTCTTTTTTCTTTTCTCTTTCCACACATTCCAACTCACTTGATGAAGCAGCGAGCCCCCTCAAATGTGTATCCTTCCTCCCATCCTGTTGGTAAATCTGTGAGAGGAGAGGGAGGGGGGGGGGAAGAAAAGCACAAGGCGTGCAAACATAAGCAGATGTGTAGACCCATATGATAAAACGCACGCGCGCACACACACACACACACACACCTGCACAGCAACGCAGTGTCTGGACCACAAATAACTCATTGGACTCGTGCCTTTTTTTTTTTTTTTTTACGCAATTCCGCGCCCCCTCCCCAGCTTCAAGAGCACACATTGCAGGGTTACTCAATCACTCTGTGTCTCCGCGCACAGCCCAGCCTCCAGCTGTTTGAATACGCTGCTGATCTGCATGCAACGATGCCTTGCCCCCCCCCCCCCCCCCCCCACCCACCCTCGCCTTGCAGATGCGTTTCATTTTGGAATATCATCGTTTTCACTGACGCACCAGACGAAGCAGCGAGCACGGCTTAGGCAAAAAAAAAAGAAAAAAAAAAAACGCGTGCGTGTGCAGCCACGGCGGGGGGAAATGTGTCAAGATGTCACTGCAGGGAATCGGCTCCGAAATCGGCTCACGCGCCTACGTGACGGAACTTTTAAAAAAAAAAAGTGTGTCGCAAAGTGTCCAGGTGGAGCGAGCACGCGAGAGGAGGGAGAGGAGGTGGAGGGGGACGCCGTGCGTAATGGTCCGCCAGCGGAGAGCAGGAGAGGGGGAGCGGAGCAGGGAGCAGAGCGGAGCAAGGGGGAGGCTGTTGCTTTGCTGCAGAGAGAAGAAATCTCCCCTCATCGCTTCCCGTGGCTCCCTCTCTCTCCCTCTCTCTCTCTCTCCCCGCAACTTGTCCCCCTCTTTCCACCACCGTGACGCGCGGATAACCTTTCCCTTGCGCTGCAAGCGTGCGTGCGTGCGTGCGTGCGTTTTCGCAGTGAATGAAAAGGAAACACATCCACAGAAGATTTTTTTTTTTTTTTTTTTTACCTGGAGTTTTTCTGTGACCCGTGACCACGGCTTCCCCAGTGACGGGATGCAGCCAGGTTGTACTCTTTGCTTCTTCGCTGTTAGTGGAAGAAAAACGAGGGAAAAGGTGAACAGAGAAGCCGAGAGACAAAAAAAAAAAAAAAAAAAAAAAAAGACAAACGTCGGAGAAACAAGCAGTGCGTGTCCATAAATCCACACATCCGCGTCATATTTACTTGATGAAGAATATGCGTCCATCCCGAGTCACCCCGTAACCCCAAGAAGAGGGAAGGCAGGAGAGCCAGTCCGGCTTAGGATCCGCCGCCATGTCTAGCTGAGAAGCTCTACTGCTCTGGGTTACTCTACACACACACACACACACACACACAGGGGCTGGAGTGCGCGGCGCCGTGCCAAGCGCGCCGGCCGGGCGCGCGCCGGGCGCCAGGCGCGCACCAAGAAATCCTCGCTCTCGCTCGCAGGAGGCGGGAGCGCGCCTAGAGGATATAAAAGACACAAGCAGTGATTTTTTTTTTTTATTCTTTGGAGTGGAAGGAGGCGGTGTGGTTGGGTTTTTTTTTTTTTTTTTTTCTGGCTGACGTCCTCATGAGTGTGTGACTGAACTGGGCCCAGTGAAAGTTCACTGTTAGTGTGATTCCTGGGTGTTTTACAGATTAGATTGAAATCTGTTATATCTAAAGATTGATAAAGTCAAGTATGTGTATGTGCATAGATAACACCACATAACTGTGACATAGATTCTTCTTCAGAACACTTCTAAAGAACAATTTTAGGAAAGTATATGTCCTGTATACAGAAACATATAAAAGGACACTTTGTTTAAAAGTTAAAGTAAAGATTATTTGGTTCTTGGAGTTTATTAATCATTATCCAACCCTACAAACCTCCAGAACAGATTTAGTACGTCTTCTCATCGGTTGTGGAACTCTATGTTCGTCCAAAATGTTGTAATTTCCAAGAACACAAAAGACACAATTTGCAGCAGCTGTACATCCGAGGCTGCACCCGTGCAATAAGTTTGTTATGTTGCGTTGGGCTGGGACTGAATTAAAATGTATTAAAGGCGGACACTTCCTCAACTTCATGGTTGACTGCTCTACCGACTGAGGCGCAGCCAGCAGGTTTGTAAGAACATAGGAAACCCCTCATCACCATGATGGACAGCACTTTGCACCCACAGGTACAAGAGTGAATGGCCTTAAGCATGATTTATGCTTAAGCAGACACTAGACTGGACCCAGAAATGTAACTATGCATTGCAGCGATGCAGACATCGAGATGTTCATCCACTATATCCTCTGGCGGCTTCTCTTTTTCATTACACGTCATTGCAAGCAATTTTAAGTTAAAGTTACTGTAGTTCAACATCTGTATTATCTCCAAATCCAACACGATTCACTTGGTCACAGCGCACACTTATAAGTGCTCACAACCGTGCTGGGCCACTTGCACATTTGTAGCCTGTGGCGCTCCTTGAACCTTCATCCACAGCTCTTCCCATCATCATACAGTATAATGACACCTGCTCCTTATCAGACTTTGCGTACTTGCCACATGGAAACGTCCGCTGACACCTATTTATTCGGGTTTTTCACATCATAGTTCATTCAAGAGCCTCTTGAAACGTGATTACAGGATTATTGACCTGCTTAATTAAAGAAACGCAGCACATTGTGCATTCCAGCAAAACGCATATGCATGAAGCAGATTTTGGGGGTGTCTAATTGGAAAAGCACTTTTCAGCTGTCAATCAGAAGTATCCTTCAAATGCACTGATGGTTTAATTCTAAAATCCCACTTTTCTGCAGCAAAGCTCTTATGAGAGTTAATGACAGCACTAATGCTGAGTAATGAGAGGCAGCTCGAGGAGACCGTCTCACATGACAAGGAGCTTATTTTGGAGCCGACTGCTTCCTGAAATATTGATCAGCCTTTGGACCACAGCGCATCTCGTCTCTGTTTCTGTTCCTATCCGATCACTGGAGGTCAGACTTAAAGCTGAGTTGATTGGAAATCCCCCTACCCGCCCCCCACGCCACCCAAACAAACTTGTACCAGCCCCCCTCATTCCCACAATACCCACACACGCTTCCTAATGAGGCTAGACAAAGCACACTGTTAAATCTATCCCAGAGGTCAGGAATAGAATTGAACACACTCACACACACACACACACACACAATCTGTGGACTCCCCCTCCCCCTGCAAACATTTGCACACATCCACCATGAGGTCAAATGGTCTTCCAGGAGGAGGAGGAGGTTCCCCTCCCACTGTTAAGTCCTGGCCAAGAGCTGTGAATGTTGCACAACCCATCAACACCACCCTTCTGGCCCACCGCCCTGCACACACTGACACTCCTCAGAAAAGCCAGAACTATTTGAAACGTATTAGCAACAGATTGTTAAACATAATCACTGCTCATTCCTGAATGAGCAACCTAAATGCCCCTAGATTTTTGATAAGGACCTGAGAGGAAGTGTGGTGAACAATCACCATACGGAAACTAAATGATTAAATAACCAAAATATTTTCTAACATATTATCACTGTGTATTTTTATTATGAACTGCATTGTAAATAAGATAGCACAGAAAATAGTAGAACAGTTGGTGTGTAAGTTCATGTGAGGGCCCCTGACTGCACAGGAACCACAGATTTATCTTTGCGTGTATAGATGTGTGCGTATGCCCCCCAGGGGGCCTCCATAAAGCCATCTAATTACTAAGACCCTGTGTTAAAGGCAGGTCCTTAGCCGATTAGAGAGCATGTCAGCGCAGACGGGCTTGTTGGACCCTCGTTCAGACAGTGGAGGTCAAGGAGGGACAAACACTATTAGAGTGTAATGTATTGACTGTAGTTATGTTGTCAGGACTCACTGCCCATACCTTGGCAAGTGTCTGGAGAAGAATCAGTGACAATAAATGCAATGTCACTAACTGAGGTTTGGCAGGCGGGGGAGTGATGATAGGCGGCTGATTTACAGACGACAATAAATCCGTCATCTTTTAATTGCAAATGTAAACATTTGTTTGAACTAATTTAAGCAAAACAATTGTAATGATCTGTTAAAATTGAAGTTTTACATACAGTAAGATAAACAAATAAAAAGTAAATAGAGGAGGGCACTAAAGAGCAAAGCTATGCTATTCAGACACCATGCAATCTGGGAAGCAAATTGAGTATTTTGGATTCTTCACTGTAAAAAGCTGGCTGCAAGGCCAACCTGCTAAGCTACAATACAGCAATAACATTTACTGAATGAACACATGCTAGCGTGCCATCACAGTGAGGTTAGTGAATGCACCAAAAGAAAATAAAGCACGGTTGATTACACAACTTCAAACTGTACAACACTTCTTACTGTGCCGCTCCTTTTTGTGCAATGCTTGGAAAAATAGCAACATTTAGTCTACAGTGCCCATTACATGCATAGATTCTATTGTGTAAATTATATGTACACTCGACAATAAATGACAAACGATTTGCATCAGCCATGATATTAATAATAATTAAAAATGATATAGACATTGTGCCCTGCACAAACTTTATCATCAAATAGACATAAACTAGTGTTTAGCTGATTTTATTAATGTGTTTCATGTTCTGTGGTGCGTTTACATATTTATAGATATTGAAGCAAGGATATACTCCTTTGACTCCTATGCCTCTCTGTCTCCCTCTTCCCTCCTCCATTTTGTCCCGCTCATTAGTTTAGAGCAGCTGGATGAACGTATTCATTCTTCATTTTTCTGCATTCTTTCTACATAAACATAGATAACATATCAAACTCAAATGAACTGTTAAGCGTCTGATTTTGGATGTGAAAACTGAGTGTATGCATGTTTTATTCCTTTCTTTGTGAAAAACAAGGACATACAAATCCACTGGCCATCTGAGGTCTATAATATATGTATGAAACATTCACTAACATAAAGTTTGACACTGAATGTGTTGTCACCATAGCTGACTAATTTGGATGTTACCAAGATATTCATTGGCCTGTTATGCATAGAGCCATACCTAGAGCTGCTAGATGGGGCTGAATTACTACTGGCCTACTGGTAGGTAGTCTACCCCTACCGAACCATGAATATGGGCATGATAATAACGGATAACTGACCGAACAGATGACATCATCTGAACTGAAATATTCAAAGTAGAAACATGAAACATTGATATGCTTGATGTTTAGGGTAAATTTAATGTCATTGTGTGTCACTGTGTACACAGTGTTAAGCCTAAAAGTGAGAACTCTTACACCTTCAGCTGTCTAACAGTATATTTTCTCTTCTTCTAGCAATGCTAGATGATTTAATTTCAGCAAAACCATCATTATATTTACATGATTGAAGTTACCAGTAAATATGATAAAGACAAACCCAACGGGTTGTGCTGTTTGTTGATCGTTCATGCAACTATAACAGCTTGCACAGTGCTTCCTCCTCATTAGTGGTCAAGGGGCAGGTAGACTGCTGTGACAACAACAGATGCAAACTACCTCAGCAGATAGTGTGGCTGGCAATTTGCCACGGTAAATTCCACCGGCAGAGAACGATGTTTGGACACAAACACAGCATTTGTGCACCACGAGTCTCATGGCTCTGATGTTTCAGAGTGTCCTGATTGTTGTTGTTTAGCCACGTTTCAAAAAGATATTCTATATTTTTCTATTACTAGGATTGAATGGAGAGATGAGTGGCAGAGATGTCGAGAGAAGGAAAAAGCAAACAGATGATTGGACCGTCATTATCATCCATACAGGCATAATCCCATTATCCATGTTTAGTGTAAATTCTTCATGATCAACACTATAGCAAGACTGAATGGCTTACCTATAAAGCAGATGGGGTTCTGAGATGTAAACATGACTTCATCTGCACCAACACTAAAAAACAAATCTCTTTGCACTGCCTCGTCTGAATGCACCTCCAATGCTTTGTGTTTTGTGGTCTGTGCACAATAACTTCGCAAATGGACAACATTTTATGGTCTGTAGTGACGTCATGAAAACGGAGCCTGGTGTTTTAGTAAGTGAAACTTAACAAAATGTGAGATGCAGGATGTGAACCTAAGTATCCAGAGTTCTACACTATTAAACAAGCTGAAAAATGTTACTTTAAACACATGGCATAGAGTAACTGTCCTCCCCAGATCTGTATCTGGCAAAGCAAATTATTAGTACATCATGGTGATGGGATCGATTTGTATGCATAAAGTCTATGAATGCCCCATGCTCAATGCATCGTGGGCAAATATTCTTTTAAAAGTTATTTTTCAGGCTCCTAGAAGTATGTTCACAAGTGAATTTTGCTTTCATGCTGGCAGTCAATTTGTCAAAGTGCGTATCACAATTTTTAAATAATGGATATCAGGCTTCACAGCCTGACTCCTCACAGGAGTAATTTCCCTGGTGATTTCTCCATCCGTTTCCTTTTCCTTAGCAACTGTCTCAGTTTGTTTTTCCTCTTCAAAGATGGCAGCTTGGTAAATAACTTAACGCAATAGGCTGAAAGCTTCTCAACCCCACTGGGCACTAATTATTCCAGTTTAGTAGCCACATTACAGGGGCCACCAGCCACTGGCCGGGGGCCGGCTTCCAGAGACATGAGCTCTGCAGTTACTTATATGACCTATTTTCTTGTGCTGATAATCGAACACTGCGCAAGGTCACAGTGTGTGAGTGCACACAAACAGAAGCACATGAGTAGTAACTATGAGACATATCGTAGTTTTTAAACGTGAGTGGGAAGAAATCACACAAACATCAACACCTGCAGACACCAGCAGCATTTGAAGGTGTTGATTCAGCTTAGTAGTAATTTTGATAGAAGTAATGGGTCTGCTGTAGGTTCTTTCGAATTACATAGAAGGGAACATGTAAAGATCGCAACACTGCCAAAAAGTGTACTGAGAAATGTCCAATATGAGACATTTTATGCAATAAAAGTCAAACTAGAATAACCTGTGTTGTGGTGTTGTTGCATGATTTCATTAATTAGTCAAATTGTAGTTCACGTTCATCCAGATCCAAATTTTAATCAGATCATTCATGAGTCAACTTGAACGTTTGTGTCAGATGTGATGAAACACTTTTATTCTTACAAGAAGTAAGAATAAAGTAAAATGTCTAAGCCAATGATAGAAACTATAGAGTAAAGGGCTTTGAGAAGAGCTGATTCCTTTGACCACCAATATCTAATCAGTTCATCAATCAATCAATCAATCAATATGATATTGGGATGAGATCACAGGGACTTTTTGACCCCTAAATTGGCCTTATGCCAAATTCGTAGTTCAAAACAATTGGGTGGAAATGAGGTCACAGTGACCTTGAGCTGGTCCTGGAGCAGCAAATTCTAATTGAACTGAAAACTTGCTGGGGGGTGTATGAATGTGCTCAGTGAATTTTACAATCAATCTAGTTATTAAAACTATAACATCAGTAAGATTTGTACGAGAGAGTCGTAAAGAAGGCTTCCTATAGAAGCTGCTTCTAATAGAGTAAAGCCCATAGCCTCACAAATCACGTTACTAGCAGAAAAAACAGCCGTTTCCGGATTCTAGTATCACGCATTTCGTGCATACCCAAAGCCTGATCAGTCCTACAAGAATCAGGAAGCTGGAACAAGTGGCTTGTACAAGTTCAATGTACATGTTCAGTGACCAGATGAACAGATTATTTCTCATCTGTATCCTGTGTACAGTACATTTCCCCCTACATACTACACATTTCTACTGTATCTCTCTGCGTCCTCATCAATCAGCATTATATCTGTGCTTAATCTTCCTCTTCCCACTTCGGTTTCGCTGTCTGCCCTCCACGTCAGCCTGTCATTTCTCTTCTTCTCCTCCCTCTTAAACTGACAGTTTGACCTGCATTTCATTTGAGCTGCCCACAACCTGCTGAGGTACCTGCCCTGCAGCCCACAGGCCTGCAGCAGCTACCCACTCACACTGGATTCAGAGAGGGTTGATTGGCGTACGTGTGACATTTAATTTTACAGCACACCTCTACTTGCTGCTAAATATGAGTGTGGCAGTGTATTTGCATGAACGTACTTCACATCTAGAAGATTCCTGTATGCACAGAATAGAATGACTGCTCCTCAATTTCCCATGATGCAACCAATATCATTGTTATTATTGTTTAACACTAACATTAACAATAAAAACCCTGGCACAATAAAAATGTAGCCGCTGCCAGTGTCAGACCATTGGCGAGCCTTGTTTTTGTGGCATGGCCTGCACTGTTGGGTGCAGTCAGCAGCTTTTCAGCCGATTGAACATGTTGAATTGGTGACGGACCCCATCGGCGAGAGAGACTTGTTCAGCTGTTGTGCCACTTTTTGGCCCAGACAACATGGAGCAACATAATTTATATAGATAAAAACACTATTTCAGGTGGAATTTGTAATTTCTGATTGTATTTAAATAGGGTGAAAATCGTGGGCAGGACAGATGAAGATACACACAATGATGTGAAAGAATAATCTTGCATTCCTGAGTTTGATCCCTGTGGCTTTCCCATAGTTCATGTGGAAATCAACTAAGTTTAGGTGGAAATCAACTAAGGAGCCCTGCATGCCCGCTCGATTTTCAGTCCAAACTCAAGTTGAAAGCAATTTTAAGCTGTAAGTAGGTAATAGGCATAAGTGATATGGAGTGTAAATGTATCAGAGCTGTACTCTCTGACTAGGAGGGATTAGTTTAGCTGGAGGTGGTCAGGTAATGTCATTTTCAGAGGGTAATTCAGTTCACTGCAACACAACGTTATCTGTGATTGTGTGCTCTCAGCTGTGATAGTTCCAGGAATAATGGCCTCAGCTTTTTCAGTAACCTTTAACTTGTTCTGTATTCAGTTCTTTCGAGCGCAGTGCAAATTAAACCCATACACTCTTATTACTACCAATAACTTCAATTTTCCCCCCGTTGAACTGTTTTAACCTTTTTCGCCTTCATGCGCCTCAACCGTCTCACAGCAGCGCGGTTCAAATGTGATGCACATGCAAATTCATCCAGTGGCTAAAGACTTCAAGAAAACAGGGACAACATTGTGATTTTCAAGTTTACACGTCAACTAAGCTAAAAACGCTTTCCAGGAAAGTCCAAGAGACGGCATGCTTCAAAGCAGACTTGTCAGAAATGTATAATAAGGATATTCATGGATGAGAAACAACCCAGATGAAGTGTTTACAGCCAGTTTTAGATCTAAATGCAGCACGAGGAAAGGATTTAAGTGGATTTATGTACCACCTACTATACAAATGACAGATAACAAACATACAGCTAGACGTCTGATTGAAACTCTAATTTTCCACACAATCCTACGTCCTACATTTTGCTGTTTGTTCCCAGATTGTGATTTTAATCAATGCGAAGAGGAAACATTTTTAATGGATATGAGTTATCGTTTGATTTTATTGTGTATTATTTGATTTCATTTAAGTTTCAGGCAAATTTTGCTAAAATTAGACGAAACAACAACAAGAGCAGCAACATGAAATCAAGCAGAACTCAACAAATGCTACTAACACATTGATTGTTGCAGGAGAGCTTGCATGTGGCTTCTCTGCCGTAGGCCTGTTGGACACTTGGAATGATAAAATGATGTCTGGCAAGGTACATGTGGAGATAGTCTTATATTCTAGCACTTTATATATATAGAAATGTTTAATTGTGGATGTTGACTTACTTTGCTTTTGGTCCTTCCTAGTTTAATTTTCCTTTTATAAAAGTTAGACATGACAAGAAATAAAAAGACACCATGTTCCACAACCTCTGCACAATGGAGACATCATGGCTCATGATTTGTGCCACGAGGGTGCTCCAGGTTGAAATGATTTCCTTATTTATTTTTGTAAACAAAATGTTATTGAGTGGACATTAAATACACTCCCTTCGGACTCCTCACTTTACCACTACATGTATTTTTCTGTCTCTCACACACAAAAGAGACACTCATCTGTCCGACAAGACAGCTCAGCTCCCCACCAGGGTTCCACTATAATCCTAAAGCCATGTGTTGTGTCTGCACAAACCTCTGTGTGTGTGTGTGTCTGTGTGTGTGTGTGTGTGTGTGTGTGTGTGTGTGTGTGTGTGTGTGTGTGTGTGTGTGTGTGTGTGTGATAGACCAGTTAGTCCACCCATAACTAATTGTGGTTTACTCTTTGATGTCATTTGTTTGGCTCTGAGGTGCACTTTTGAAGTCGAGTATGGTACTTCAGCGTGTGTGTGTGTGTGTGTGTGTGTAAGTGTGTGTGTGAGAGAGAGAGATGTCCATATGTGTGATTAGCACTACAGCTCTGTGGAGAGAAGTAACTGCTGCCATCTGGTCACCCGGAGAGATTTCAACCTGTGTGTTTAACTGTTTTTGTGTGTTGTTGTGTGTGTTTTCTTGCTCCACCAAGTCTGTGTATAAGTCCACATGTGTCTCCTTGTCTGTGTGATGATCGGTGTCACTCAATCACCGAGACATTTTGGGAACCAGCGCTTTAATTTGGTCTCACCAGTAAACTTGATCCTCAGCTGATTTGCATTCATCTCATTTCAAATAGTTAGTTTATTCTTTTTGAGTCATACGCTTTTTTAAATATGGAGAGAAAATAAAGACTTTCTATTCCAAAATAGAGGGAATAGATGGTGTTTTCATATCACTCCACTTACACATTTCTACATTTCTACAGATACATACACATTTGTCTCACCTGATTTTAAAGCCCTGCATGCAAATAGGTCTATTTTGTAAATCTCCGCCACTATGAATGCGTGCACGATTTTCACTCCTACTGCTCTACTTTACATGAGCCAATAAAAAATTGCTAAATATAGCACACACCATGGACACTTTAACTGGTGTTCTTTGCAGCTTTAATAAAATAATATGGCAGTGGGGAGTCCAGATCAGTCGCAAAAATTCTATGTAGGATTCCTAGAGGGTGCTCTAGAAAACACAGCCATTAACACTGTGTAGCTGAACTCTTCATGCCATGTGCTACCATCATATTACTTATTTCACACAATGAACTCTTATGACTACTTCTCCTTACACAGTTCTCTGGTATTGCCAAAGCAAAATATTCAATTGGCATTGTCTTGGCAGAATAACCACATCTTACTCATATGGCAGATATCAGGTATGTACGTAGATGTAGGTTGCTGCTTTCAAGGTTTTTAGATCCTATCCCACCACTCATATGTGGGATTGTGTATGCATGCATGTCAACACAGGGTTCGCAAAGGCTGTCATACATTTGGAAGTACATAATATCCCTGAGGGAACAGCAAGGTGGTAAATTGGTGTATCATATTACAATCTTACTCCAGCTCTCTATCCATGTAAGATCAGACTTTGGTGAATGAAGGTCATTCTAATGACAGAAGAAATATGGAATTATGTACTTAGCAAAATTGTCAATTGCACAGCCAGGGGAGGTGGGCTTTTCAGTTGAAAAAAACAATGGCGGTTCTACTGAGCTCAAACTGGCCAAAATTGAGGGCCATTGAAGAATGTTTTGGTAAATGTGTCTTGAATTCTGAATAAATCACCAGTGTCACCAGCAAAGCACACAATACTCTTCTTATTGGTCATTAACTCAATCAACCTAATATTATTCTACAATAAAGGACTGATGGAGACAGCTGATGCTGAACTGTGTCAGACCTTTAAACATGATCCTAAGCACACAGCCAAGACAACACAGGAGTGGGGTAAATTGTTTGAATGTCCTAGAGAAAAAAAGGACTTCTAAATACTTTGAATGCATTGTACAACAAGTCTAATTGGATCTAAAGTCATAAAATATGTTCTACACAAATATTCTTGCTGTATCTCAAGTGAAGGCTCTGTTGTCTTTTTATTTGTTCCAGTGGCAGACAGAGCTCTGTGCTGTGTGCTCACCGGCTGCCAGTCCTCTGTGCGACATTTGATGCTGGAGGGACGAGTGGGAGTTGTGTCAGCCAGGGCACAGGCAGGGCAGACATCGCCACGGGGGCCTTCAGGGGAAGCGAATGAGAGGAATGCCAATGCAGCTAAATACCAAGTTTGTTTTTATCGATCCGTGTGTGCATGTGTGTCTGTTTGAGATTGGCAGTGTACATGTCAGGTGTGAGGTTGGTATTGAGGACAGACATGACAAGCATACATCTCTCTCTGTTACTGAGTTCTAATAATAACCTGCGGTCAAAACAAGACCGGAGCACTTCAGAACACTGACAGTATTCTGTGCTGCACTTATGCATAAGTCCCATATGCGCAGTTAAAAATGTGACATTTGTATTAAAAGTCTGCTTATTTCATTCCTCAGTGCAGTAGAGATTTAACGTTGTACAAAAAGTACTGAAACGCATAAATGAGCCACACTGTTGCAATGGGTGACATCATCCTTCATTACTATGAACATACACACTAGAGGTCAAACCGTTTTGAAACTGAGGCGAGCATTGCAACAGAAATGTCCACAGTCACACACTGTCACACACACATACCCCAACAAAAAAACAATCCGCCGCCATCAGCTTCCGACCTCGGGCATGTTAATAGAGGCTCCCTACCACCCCAATTGAGTCCAAATTTGCACAAGGCCATCAAAAAGCAGCACAGAGTGTAGGTCATGTGTCTTTCAAACGCTTTCACAGCCCAATAGCATTTGCTGTTCCCAATTGTTGGTTATTTAATAAAACCAACAGGACCCAATTGAAAAATCAAGGTGTGAACTGCCCAATGGATTCAGAGATTCATTACACTCCTAATGCATTTATGCATTTATTTACTCTAACGCAAGCCCACATGCACAGTTCTACTGCCAGAAATATGTATAACCCAGAGCAACCAGAAAATATTCACTCTCTGGATGCACTGGGTAGTCCCACTGCCCACTCTGAATAGAATTCAACATATATATATATATATATATTTTTTTTATTACAGCTGCCATACTTACTTTTAGTAGGGCTGCTACAGTATAAGTCTTTAAATTACCTTAGGGGTAGGTATAGGTGCTCTAGTGCACCATAATTATGGGCATTATACAGTAACTCACCACTGAATTGCATGATAACAGTGAAATCAGCTGAGTAAACAGGATCTGGCTCTGATGCTACTCTTTTGTTGACAGATGGTATTTCTTACATTACTACATCGAGTGACAAGAAATATTCATTTGGAATTGTTTTGTGCTACCATTGAATTACTGTAATCCACAGTACATGTTGTAATTATGGATCAGACTTGTAAAGTGTAACTTCCATAGTAGACCCTGTTGAATTATTAAAGCACATGCATATTTATTGTCTGTCTACAATTGCTACGTAGATGCAGTGCTCAGTATTGCTATGGGTTTGTGTCTGATTAGCTGTTTTTTTTTTTTTCTGCCTTGCCTACAGCCTTCATTTGTGTGGTGCCTGTTTTATGCATACATTCTACCTGATAAAGGTTTGCAGGCTAAAAAAATTGCCTGAAGAAAGATAGATAGACCACATGACTTTACCCACATATGTAATGACACCACTGACTGTGCAAACAGGTTTTCACAGCCCATAGCTAAATTTATTAGTAAGCGACAGTTAATAACAACTCAAGTGGTCTAAAAGTACACCTTATTCTCTTATTATAAAGTTTGATATATTTAAAATGTGGATTCAGGTATTCTGGGGCATCACTATGGAGGAGGATATTCCAAAGCTTCACACTCTAATGTGAATGGGTGTGATGGTAAACACAAACGCAATAATCTTATAATGATTAAATGAACTAATGACTTGAAACTGAATAGGCATTTAAGACTCTATGAATTAAGAAGAGGAATAAGGCCCTCTGTTTTCAGATGGATTGTGTAGGATTGTATGCTTGTGCAGCTCATTCACTTTTTTGCTCTTCAACTATGTGTGATTACAGAAAAGTCACCATCCGTCCGTGTCCATGGTCGAGTTAGCCAGTCAACCTCAGTCAGTCTGTAAGAATAAGAATCCAAAGAAAGAGGTGGTGGATGGAAAGCAGGCTAAAAGAGAGACAGACAAAATGAATGTGGTAATGTGAGACAGGCTTATTCGAGATGAACTGTGCCTCGCCTGAAAAGTGGATAGGGGCAGGCGGGCACAGCAGGGGGCAGAGACAAGACGCTGCAGTGAAGACAAGAGAGTTACAGGATTTTTTCCCTGTTCCACAGTTCTACATTACAGCATCACTAGTAACATCCTGATCATTCTTAAAGCTTCACAATGTAATTGAATAAAGTGACACCTGTTTTCACACCACATGAATGTACAAGACAGTGGTGAGACCAGCTCTGCTCTATGGGTTAGAGACGGTAGCAGTGAGAAAGAGACAAGAGGCTGAGATGGAGGTAGCAGAGATGAAGATGTTGAGGTTCTCCTTAGGAGTGACCAGGTTAGACAGAATAAGGAACGAGTACATCAGAGGGACGGCTCACGTTGCCTGTGTTAGCGTCAAAGTCAGAGAGGCCAGACTGAGATGGTTCGGACATGTTCAGAGGAGGGATAGTGAATATATTGGTAGAAGGATGTTGGAGATGGAGCTGCCAGGCAGGAGGACAAGAGGACGACCAAGGAGGAGATATATGGATGTTATAACAGAGGACATGAGGTTGGCTAGTGTTAGGGTAGAAGATGTTCATGATAGAGTTAGGTGGAAAAGGATGATTCGCTGTGGCGACCCCTGATGGGAAAAGCCGAAAGAGAAGAAGAAGATGAATGTACAATTTCGTGGTTGCCAGATAAAGAGAAAATGACTTCCCCTTAAGTGAAGACATTCTCTCCTGTGCCTTTTTTCTACATTCATTTCAGATGATGCATTAAATACAGCAAACAAGCTGTGCAACCCTAATTCCTTTGTGTCCTCATGTGGATCAATTTTCCTTTTGAATCAAAATGATCTAACGATTCAATACCTACAGAAAATCATCCTTAAAACATTCACATGCCTCATGAATCTTTACAAACAGAAGTATTGAAGGCTGTAAGTATTGAAGGTAACAGACCTGTGTAATGTAATGTGTAAATGAAACAAAGGGTTACCTCTGTCCAGGTGGGATTAGTTTGGGCTGCAGGAAGTCAGACAATGTCATTTACAAGTTAATTTGGATTCTGTGAGACTAACATTTGCTCTAATTATTAATGTGGCACTGTACTTAAGGGGGTAATGTCTGTCAACTAAAGCACAGTCTCACATATTTAAGTCATACATCTTCTCATCTTGTCTTATCTTATCTATTATAGTAAAAGAACATGACCAGCATGTTTTTGTGGGCAACCCGGTATGTAATGAAGGGGTGGAAGCATGGATAGAGCAAGAGTCGTAAACGTCATTAGGGTCATTACATCATGGTGACTGTTGCATTACTCCCATGTGGGGAGGTGGCACATACTGTATTGCCTAAACCAATAAAAATGAATAACTGGTTAACCAACTCCTTCAATGCCCTGACCCTGTTGTAAGAGGAGGATGGGACATATCAGTGTCCATCTCTGGTAGCAGTTCCTATGGACAGATGTCAACAATAAGTCATGTTTGTCATATTGATATTGTCAATGTGAAAAATCTGTCCAAGCTCCCTGGTGTGGCTTCCAGAAATCGGAGAAAAAAGGAGGAATAGAAGAGGCTGTTTGCTACTTTTCATTTGCGTTTATCTACCTAAATACGGTAACTACAACCAGACAAAATCCAATATATGAAGGTCATCTGTTAAATCTACCATTCATGAGTCAAGATCCATAGGAAAAAAATAATTAAAATCAATGTACACCTAACACAGATTGTGGAAAGTAAGGAGAAAAGAAGGATAACCAACTTCGAAAGGGAAAAGCTATGTCTATAATTATCGACACACAGTAGATTTTCTTCAATCTTTAGGAGATTATTTGCTTTAAAACTAAATTTCTAATATTATTCCTCCTGGAATGTGCCCTTTAAACCCAATTTACTAAACAAGATGAAGCTTAAAAATACAATTTCATTAAAATATATAATTTATATGACTTTGTTTTGTCAATTGGATGCAATCGGTGAGAAACCAAGCCAAACAAGGTTTTGTGTGTTGATAAATATGATCTAGTCAATAACTAATTATGCCAGATCATTTCTAATCTACTTCTCAATAACAGTCAAACAACCTTATTCGGGATTAGAATATCCAGAGTAGTTCATTTTGGATTTGTTTGGCAACATATGAAAACAGGGTCCAGGCCTAGAGTTTAAATGGCCACCTTATTAGGACTGGAGGAGCTTCATTGTCATGGTTGCAATATAAACCCATGGTTAAGCTTTGAGAATATTTGAAGTCATGCTTAACAAAACAACAACAGAGTAATATAACACTGACTGTTCGCTGGCAATGAACAATCTTTGATAAAATCTGTTTTTGTTGCGATGTAATCCAAGTTTGTTATTATTATAAAATGACGTGTGTGTGTTGTGGTGTGATGTATTGGCAAAGACAGAGCCACGTTCAACACCAGACCCCTTACTGATTGCTCTAAATTTGTTTCTGAATTACTTTTGCGTCTGAAAAATAATGCAAACACAAAAGAAGACTGCAGCCTACTTTGGAATTATTGTTAATGAAGATGTTATTTTTTACATCTGCGTCAGTTGTACTGGCATTTGCCCTGCTGCCAGAACATTTGGCTCAGTGCATGCAGCTCTGTATTCTAGCTTTTACTAACTGTGATATTTTAACTCTTCAGTGTTCCACTAATCCACACTTTGGGCCTTTGCAGCACCAGATGATGAGCAAGCTTTAATGAGATTCTGAAATAACACTACAGTACATAGCCACCGGGCAAATGATTCCACCAGTGTGTGCATGCGTGTAAATGTGTGTGGGCATGAGTCATAATTGCATTTTGTATGCATGTGTATGCTCACGCTCGTCTGTAATCAATTTTCTGCTTTGAAGTAGCCAGTGTAACAACAAGAGGGCTTGGCGTGTCCTTTAAACGGTTCATGCTGAGAGGCCATCATGCATTTCAAGCAGACTGCTCAGGACTTAATTGCCCAGCCCGGGCCTCTCATTAGCCCCATTGTGTGTCTCGCACAACTGCTAATTTTAAGACTTCTGAATTGATAATCACTTAAATAAGCTGCTTTTTTTTTTTTTCTTCTTTGGCAAAATGAAATTGTAAAATGAGAGACGAATCTGACATAAGCAGGAGTTTGTTTAAAGAGGTTGATACTTAGCATATAATTGCTGCTTGGAATTACACAGTATAAAGCAAAGAAACTTTCCTTATTCAGGTCTATTGCATCAACAAATGTGTATCTGCACGGTAGAACAGAAACCAACAAGCTGCAATCAGAGGTATTTGTAGGTGCAGCTACTGTACCTCACTCCTACTTTGTCTTGTGCCCACAAGCAGCTGTTTCTCAGTTTGCTAAAAATCATATACCCATATGTGGCAAGCAGTGACACAATGTGTTCTACTACTCATTTCCTCTACTCACCTGATTTTCCTCTTCAGAGCTTCACATTGACCTGAAAAAAGGATGTTTGGGGAATTGGGTGAGACGTCATGACAAGGAACAGTTTTAAGAAAAGTGTTAAAGCAATCAAGAAAAACTGTAACACTCCAAACTAGAGTCTTTCCAAACGTCTGGGTCCTTGTGAGGCTAATCTCTTTATGGCCACTAGTAAACACTAAGAAAAGGTCAGTCCTTTCTCCCTGAGTCTTCATCAGTTTTTGCTACTACAACAATGCAGTACGATGGCAGGACTGACTGAGAATCACATGCCTTTACTTACAAGTCTGTTGTGCTGTTATTTTCTCCAGATTTGCTCTATTCATGTGGGGATGTAGCTATTTTTTTCTGCTCCTCATCACGAAAGTTCCCCCTTCTCAAAACACACTCGAGGAAATTGTTGCTCTGTTGAAATGTGCTTTAAAGAGGAAGACTAACTGATTCTTGCCTTTGAGGATCAAACTTCAAGAGGCAGCAGATGTAAACGCAGGAGGTTTTGAAATAAGAGGCTCTGGCACATTCTCTGATTTAAAAATATAAAAAAAACATCAAGTGTCGACGTTCAGAGACAGGCCTCGAGAAACGTTCTTCTGCAGTTCATCTGTTAGAATCAACTCTTACCTTCCATAGAGATGTCTAACTATACTGACTGAGGTTTCTGCTTTAGCAGAAGCCAAAGTAGGTATACTGTTCCTCCAGCAGCCAGGTGGGCAACTTTTTTGGAAAACAATTTTTCCAATTGCATATACATGAATCTCTGTAAAGGTCATGCTTATTTTGTTCTCTCAGTTTCGCCTTAGTTCTGTGCACCAATGCCAGCTAAAGCCTCCAAATTTCGCCTTAGTGTACCTGTTGATTTGACCTGGCTTGACATTTCAATCTTTCTTTCCATCTCGCTTCATCTGTGCCCTGTCTATGTCTATATATTACTTTTTACAACTCTGTTCAGCAAATAAACAGCTGTTGATAAGAACCCCTGCATTATCACATGGTGAGCAACTAACCTATTACCTGTTGTTTGTGGTGTCACTCCCAGTGAGGGAAAACCCCTGTGTTGCCAGCCAGTAGCCAGTAATATGCAGACTTAACATTGTTGGAAAGTAGTAGGTACTTTCTTAGCCTAGAAAGACAATGATGCACAACTCTATTGCCAGACAAGACTGTTGATACTGTGGTGATAGCAAGTGAACTACACGGCAAAGGTATGGTTAGGGATAAGTAGGCTTACTTTTTCACCAACTAAAACCCTTGGTTGAAGTCAAGGAAAGATCATTGTAATGGTTTGGTGCAAGCATTGATTTCAAGTCTAATTGCTAGATTTCAGTCTGCAGCTTCAGACCCCTGACTCTACTGCATTCACGTTTTGTCAAATGCAAGTAGCAAGTTTACATGAGGACTCACACAGGCTGTATGAATTGCAATTCTTGTCTGTCAGAACAATGCTGCACTCTGCTTGCCAAGTATTTCCAATATCAAACAATGACCTCAAAATAAGGTTTTTTATATCAAATGTGATTTGCACTGGCTTTGGAAGGTGCACCTTGTTAATAAAGGCATCAGATCATAAAACTCAAGCAGCTCTTTTGTCATTTTCACCTGCACACTACTTTACTTGATGAATCCTGTAGAGCTACAGCTGAAATTGTCAACAACAACTACGACCTTTCATTATTCAGTGCAGCATTAATTTGACTGCTTATGCACAGTAGCTGCTCATTATAAATCATAAAAGCAGGCAACTGTTCTGCTAATATGTTTTCAACAATCATAGCAAAGGAAGCTTGAAAATTGGCCTGCACTGCGTTATGGGCCTAATGATGGCGTATTCACTGGATGAATGAATGCCTTTTTTAAAATGAAATGCCAATTTTACTTGATAATGAGCCATTAGTGACCACTAGAAAGAAAGTTTAAAAAATATTGCTGGAATTAGGAAGGAAGTATGTCAAGTTAACTGGAAGAGGCTTCATCATGGAAATAAGTCATGTCAAGTGACAAGCAATTGTTGAGAGGCATCATTACATTCGGATCTGATCAGTGAATTCTTCTGCTAAATGGATGCCATCACATCCAAAAAATAAAAAATAAAATCTGTCCTGTATATCCTTACATTATAATTCATCATCATAATTTGTGCCTTCAGATAATTAAGTTACTGATGGCATCAAACTACTAATTTGGCCTATTAAATGATGACCTGACCATTTTTAGGTCTATAGCATGATAAAAATCTGTGTTTCCATCATCACCTGCATTCATTAGGTCTCTGTGGGCTTTGAATTTGGAAAAAAAGAGTGCTGCTATCATCAGAGAATTAGTTGAGAGAAAAAGTCCAGTGATCAACTCATCCTTCTACATAGCCATTAATAGCTTTTACACCATGTGAGCCAACCATTTGCAGTGTGCATCCCTCATAACAGCCGTGAACTCTTTCAGACAGTACCAGTTTGTAATCAAGGGTTCAAATTGAGTTTGGTTTTATGAATCATTAGCATCATTGTAATATTCTAGGTATTCCATGGATCACTCTGCCTTTAAAACAGAACATCTAAAAGAGGGAGGGAAAATGTATCAGCGAAATAATTGCATAATGACAATCAGAGCTGCATTCTAATAGCAACAAGAGTCTTTCATTTCTGGCTGGCGTCTATGATTTGACACTATCATTCCATCACTGCAGTTGTAGAATAACAAGAAGAGACTGATGACAGATAATAAGAAAAATAGGAGAGAATTTATTCATTAAAATATTTCTCCCTTTGCATTTCAGCAGCAATTTACAGTTTTATTGTCCTTATCTGAGTGGAAGCCAGAGAAAGATCCAGAGAAACCCATTGATTTAACCTGGAATGGTTATTGAGAACCAGGCTGCCCTCTATAGATGCTGAATGGCAACAGATGACACAGTTTGCCCAGAGGCACATACATAGGAAATGTGTGTCAGCATTAGTGTGAATGCATGGCAGTGTTGGTGAGAACATTTTCAGAGCCAATAGTGAGCTTGATTCAGTCATGAAAGAGAAATGTACGGGCCTCCAGCAGCTTGGCACTCAGTTGGGCAGTATTTAGTTTATTGTGCTGTTTCTGGTATTCTCTTCTAATCCGTGTTGTCACTTTGCTGTGAGGCTATCTTTAGCTTGTATTGATTTTGAAATAAATAGATGGTTACAGCACCCAAATGTCAAAAAGATTTCCTCAGAATCAAGCAAGAGGGACACAAGAGGGCCATATTGGAAAAGCGTGTCACGAACTGTGTTAGGCTCAGGTCAGGTTTGGACACAAACTACAAATAATTTTTCTGAATATGCTTAATATTGTGAGCAAATACATTCCTAAATGTAGGCGCACACACACCTAAGTTGATCATTTACTGTACCTCCAACTCCCCACCAAGGTCATTCTGAAAAGTTCTCCACGCCAACTGAAAAACAAAGGCCGAGCAGCAAAACCTGGCGTCTCCCGGGCCGATAGCAGCCGCAGCCAAACAATTAGAAACAATCAGCCTGAGCAGTCAAGCTGAACCAGGGCAGATGATGACTGAGAGGGAGAGAGCGAAAACAGAGAGAGGGAAGCAGAAGGCACAGGGCAGTGGGAGCTATATATCCCCCTGGTACCTCACAGCTTTCTGCTCACTGTAGTCTTTGTGGAGTGAAGTACAGTTAAATGGAAGATCAGGCTGCATAAAGTATACACTGAATTACATGCAAATACATTTCAGTCAGTTGTATTTTTTTTTGTCAAGCCATGGTTTCACTGTACTAAATTATTAGTGGCTCTACCAATAACTGTAAAGCTGCCTGATTTACAATTTGTACGTTGTTCCAAACATACCCAACAAAAATGCCTGGTTATAGGAAAAGGTATTGTTAACTTATTAGTCTTGTCTGGTACCATTATGCTTTCACAGAGACCTTTACTAAACCACATGCTCATCCCACATTGTACAGTTCCTGTAGCTAACCGCATCTTAAAGCAAGTTAAACAAGTGAGTTTTAGAAGTGCAAATTTAAAAAAAACATTCATCCTGCTGCATCTCCCAAGTTCTATTAATGTGTTTTAGCTGGCTGAAAGCTACCCTGACATCATGGGATAATGTTGACAATTCCTATATTCCTGCAGGAGAATGTCATCGTAGCTGCAAACGGAAGCTCAGTAAAAGTTTGGCGATGCAGCTGAAGAATGACCCTCAACATCAATATTAAATCTACTACAGAATGACTTCAGAGATACAGAGTTCCACCTTTTGATGTCTCCAAGCTGAATGAATGGTTCAACCAGTTACTAAACTACTGTTGCCATTACTTTTCCACCATGTATAATGGAAGTGTTCAAGACCAATCATTGTTTATCTGCTTCATCATAAATTAATATCTCTTACTGGTGAAGAGGACATTGTAAAATAGTTCTTAGTTTTTCTCGCATCCCTGCAAAGTTCCATGCGTTACTCAGCCACAATCTAACAGTAGTTATTACTAACCTTATATTAGTATATATGTAAAAGACTAGTTGAGGTGGAGAGTTCTCACATGAAATCAGATCCCATACTTCTCTTTTCTCAGCAGTTCAGGTTTTGTGTTCAAAGTCAGCTGCTCATATGTTTCACCAGTTAATCTTGGCTGATGTTCTGCCTAGAATCTTACATTTACTTTCCATTTCTTATAGTGTTCTGCATGATGAATTATTAAACGTTCCTTTGCTTGTCACTTTGTACACACTAGACGTTGCCTTGTTGCAGTTGGTTTTTCCAGTGTGTCAGCACACTGGCTCTGGGCTGTCTTTCTTCCTCACTCCTCATTGCTTCTCTGCCTACAGACTGAGAGCTGAGATTGAGTTAATAGGGTTCAGATGCCCCCTTGCTGTCTCACTCCATCTGCCGTGTACAGTGCAGTTACTGACAGTTCTGCGTAGTTGTGTGGTCATATAGGAAACTAAGGGACTTATAAGTGTGACATTCATTCCACAGGTTATTTTGGTGGTAATGTGTATTGCATATGGTGATTGGCTTGTGCCCACATTTTCTGAGTGTAATGCATCAGTTTAAATTGAAAATGCTTCGCCAGTAGTGAAGATGAGTGTCACAACTGCAACCGAGCATGTGGTGTTTGGTATGCCGCGCTGTTTTAGTAAGAAAACAACACAGGTCACAAAGTTCAGATTATTTTTTTCCACACGTCAGGAGTGGAACTCTGCCAAAACTGTCTTGCCTTACAGCAACCCTGAGGGGACGCACCACCTCCAATACAGAAACACATAATAACCGTGGCGGTGTGTTACATACTTTCCCTCCTCAATGAGAAATGGCATTGGTTCCCCATCAACAGAACAAATGCAGGCCACCACAATGAAAAACATGCCGGAAAACAATTCAATCACCATCTTACACAGGGCGTAAAACGACAAATGTAAACGGTAAATAGAGTACAATGTACGTTTCCAGGTAATGGACTTGGTAATTGCCCTTTCATTCACACATATACTCACACAACGTGGAGTTCAGTATCTCGCCAAATGACACTTTGGCAGGTCCTGGAGATCAAAGCACCAGCCCAGTGATTAGTGAATAACCTGCTCTATGTCCTTTTGAGTCTTTTGAGACTCCAGGGAAATGTTATGACATGGAAAATCATTTTATATAACTGAACCAATGGCATTAATAAAAGCTGAACTAAACAGACCACATTACCTCATTGGAGAGATTAAGGTGGACGAGTTAATCTCGAACTTTTCCATTTTGGTCACATGGATGCATCCAAACAGTTTCACATGTCAAAGTTAGTGTGTGGCTTTTTGTACATGCCTTTGGTCTATTTTGCATGTTTCAGACATTCCTGCATAATTAGGACATTAGACGTAAGACAGAATAAACTTTATTTATTTTTAGCTTCAGATACCAGACACATCATCTGGGTGGGAAGTCATATGGGAGGCAACAGCTCGTGTAAAGCAAGCATCATGCTTTTGAAAGTCATTACATGTTTTGGATTGCATATGGGATTTATTTAATTAAAACAATGTTGGACAAACTACAAGTTGACTGCCAATTATTTCAGTTCTGGAAAAATAATGTTTCATGTCTGTACAGTATTTCAAATCCACTGCCAAGATTTTAGCAACTAAATCAGCAAATTTGAAGAAAGATCAACTTGAATCAGACATGTTCTAGAAATCTAAGAAAAGAAGATCCATCCATTATCCTAAGTGTATGTCCTCAATAACCAAATAGATATTAATTGTATTTATGATTTAATTACATTTCTCTTTAGTACCTCTCTTGTGGCACCATATTTCCATAAAATATATATTTATTTTTTTACATCAAGCACCAGATCAGTGGCTGGATAGTGTAGTGGTAACATCGCTGGTCTTCAAATCCCGGCAGCAGCCTAGCTGGAGTAGAGGTCCTTGGGCAAGACCTCCTTATGCTTACCCTGCTGTTGCCTTGTACCTTGTAAGTAGCTTTGCATAGGAATGTTTGCTAAATGACTAAACGTACGTTTAGATTGATGGAAGAAGTGCCCATTGTTTGCCCATTGGAGGCGAAGGCCTCCAGCTATAGGTCATTTCCACCTTCTGACAGCTTTTTTTCCCACCAGCTGTATTTGATGGGAATGTTAAAACAACCCATTCTTCTATCTATATCTATGTTGCTCAGAAATTTGTAGTATCTGGATAGTGACAACGTTGAAGAGTGTCATGAGCTGCCGGATGGACTCCATGGTCAGAGATCAGACAGGACAGAACTGAGCAAACAATGTTTATTTATAAGCGACAGAACTCAGTAAATCAATGAAACAGTCACCAGGTGGGAGGAGATGAGGTAGGGTGTGTATGGTGGTCTGGTTGGAAACCGGAAGTGAAGTCATATCCAAGATGGCCAACCAACAGAGAGCACATGGACAGAGACACAAGAGTCACACAAGCACAACGAGAATGTTGTCCAAACAATATCCACAGAGCCAGCTCAGAGGTCGAGGGTAATCCGGGTCATACACAGGCAGGCAGTTCAAAGCTAAATCCGACAGGCAAGTCCACAACAGGAAGACAATCCAGGTCGACACACAAAAGCAGTCCAAACAGTCAGAGCAGGACAGGGGACAACAAGGGAGCGAAAAAGAACAGAGGGAGAACTCACTGAACCAGAGGGGAAGCAGGGTCAGGTCAGGCTGGTCCAATGAGGGGAAATCCAGGGTAGACAGGGTACAGGTCCAGGTACAGGTCTGGTACCATGAGCAGGGGGAAAGACAGGGAATATACAGAACTCACAGTACCAGGGGGTCAGGCAATCCAAATAAGTCAATCCACAAGAAGTGTCAAGAACAGACTATCTGGCAGAGAAATCAGGTGAGCAGGCCGGTATTTATACTCCGGGGGAAACCAGGTGTAACCAATCAGGTGAGTGCGTGTGACCAGACCGGGAAAGGGAAACAGAAGGCTGCCAAAATAAGAGCACTGGGGAAGCACCAGCAGCAACGAGGCTGGAACCACGACACAGAGTTTTTGGCTTCATACACCACCACAATGAATTTAAAATAAAACAACATCGTTTATGGCATTTACCACTTAGGAATTACAGCAATTTTAAGCAAAGTACCCCCACTTTCAAAGGCTCAGTAACATTTGGACAAAGTAATAATATAACCACATTTTTTGATACTTGGACATCTGGATCCCATGGACATCACATTCTTTTTCTGCCTTCTTTTTCCACCAGTTTTCTAGCTGGAGATTCTTTACCAGGCCTTCACTGCCAACCTCAGTTGCTGCTTGTATGTGGATCTTCAGTTTGGTCATCAGTAATTCTGTAGCAGTGTTACTCCTCTTCTTGCTCCTGTCCCATAAGACACTAGATATCTTTACTGTGCAAACCTCTGCTGAATCAGTGCTGTCCCTATCATTGCTTGGCACATCATTGCACTGGTCAACCAACTTCATGGCAACTGCTGTGGAACGCTCTATGCTGCAGGCCATGAACTGTGGATGACGACTTGCCCAATAATCTGTCTTTTTACTAGCAGGTTGATGCCGCTTTGGTGCAGTCTGTCGTCTCATGAATGGACTGTCTCACTTGTTACATCCCTGCCTTGAGATATTTCAGCAGTGGTACATCTGCTTTGTATTGCTTTAGATCTGACAAGTTTGGCAACGTCTTGTTAAGCCACACATTTCTTATCTCTGTCATTTATGTCACCAAACTCACCAGAGTGGATCTCTGTGTGTCACTGTGGTGCAGTCTGCCTCTTTTTTTATCTCTCTCTCTCAGCACTCTATTAGCACATGCCATATTGTAGCTAATTGGATGCAACAGGTACGGTTGGAAATCAGTTTTTGTGAATCTTTAAGTACCTCGTGCATCAACAGGATCTGCACCCATGTAGGTTCAGACTTGCCCCTAAACAGATTAGGTTGATGCAAACAACATTTTCTGCATCTAAACCCTTACTGAAGTCCATTAGGAAGTTCTATGTTGTCCTTTTTTCCCTCGAGGATCCTTGCAGTATGGGAGTTGACAGAAGCAAATCAAGAAGACGTGTTTATATTAAAAATTAATGAAAATACAATTTCCTCAGATCATGATTCATGACTGGGTCATCAAGATAACCTCACAGAATGTGAATGGAATTGAGACTGATCTGTATTCAGATTACACCATATGTTTGCCTGATAACATGGTTGCTGTTTCAAATTAGGAAACTATAGAGTTAGAAATTCTAGCTATGACAGACACATCAGCGCTTGACAAATCACTACTTCCTCTCTTTTATACCTGTTTACACTGTCATCAAAAGGCGATGCCAGGAAGCAACTTTTATTTGTATAGCTTACAATCTGTATAACATATGACATATGCTGTTTTCAGACCCTATAATTGGAAAAGGCAAAACACACCACTGACACAAAAGGGGAAAGAAAAAAAAACACACAAGTGAGGCAGGACAACAAGAACACAAGGGAGATAGACAGAGAAAGACAGGGCGAAATAAGTAATAAACTGAGACTTCTGGAGGGTGAAAATCTCCCAGATTTCAGATGTTACCAATCTGGAATAAGATCAAGAGAGGTCCCAGGTAGCCGATAGGCCAGTGTAGGGGAGGGTGGGGAGGAGGAGAGACAGAGAATGACACACAGCCTGGGTGTTCATGTGCTTAGGAGAAAAATGAGAGGGTTAGAAACACATAGTGGTTTTCAGAAAATTAATTACCTCATCAGCAGGAATACATAGTATAGGTTAAACTGTCCTTAAAAGGTAAATAACTGAACATGTACAAGCCATTAACTAATAAAAGGGTCAGTCAATAATTGAAAGTTAAGGAACATACATGAATTTTACGTTGTAAAGGATCTAAAGTCATCAACAGAGTCAAACTGTCTGACGTCAGCGCCAAGGTTATTCCTGAGGAAGGGAAAAAGAGCCTGCAGCCAAGCTCACTCTTGGGACAGACAGGAGCTCTGGATCCTGAGAGCAGTGAAATATGAGATTTAAGGAGATCAGACAGGTATGAGGGAGCATTTCCATTTCAGATTTTATATTTCATTGAAAGCATGTCAAACTGGCAGGGGTAGGGAGCCAAGTATACAAGTAGGCATCTGTACGCCTAAACTGCATGTATCCTCTATTCTTGATTGGTGTTTTGCAGCTTAATACTTAGTAATACTCAATGGGTTGTGTCTTTTTTACCTTTTACCTTGCTGTGGTGGTCTCTCAAGGGAAAAAAAAGGCAGGAATGTTTTCATCACAGCTGTTTCACCTGTTTCATTGTCATTATCATTCAGTGCCTATAAAAAGTATTTGGAATGTTTCATCCTTTTTTTGACATTATAAATCGAACGTGGTCAATAAAAGTTGGCGACTTGTGTTTTTTAAAACGGTGTTAAACAGTGTATGGACACATTCAGATCATGTGAAAAATGTGTTACATGAGCATGCTCAACTATCAGACTATCAGTGACATAATTATTACTTTGCTACTCCATCTGTTTTCTTCTTTTATTTGGCAGACACTTGTACTCAAAGCGACAATGAGGTACAAGGCAAGCAAAACATCTAAGCCAAGGAGAAAACATTAAAGTGCTATAGGCAGAAATGCTCCTGCTTCAAGAGGTGTAGGATCAAGACTATTTTAAAAGATCTTTTCAAGTGTAAAATATCTTGTAGAGTTCTGTTTTCAGCAGAATTTTGAAATTGGCAGTCTGATACATACATCAATACTCTATGCAAATGTATTGTGCGTGGGTATGCAACCTGGTTGCCACATGGGTAGGGTACAGTCTATTTAAATTATAATGTGCAGAAGTAGTTACAGAATATACAGTAAACAAAGACAGATTCCTTATCACAGCTAAAGACTGCACAGCCCAACATTATGCGAGACAGACTGTACTCGTGAGGGAGACCGTCATCCGCCTGCAATGTCGTCCTGACTGGAGGCACCAACATGAATCTTATAAAGACCTGTTATCAACCTGCTGAGCAACCGGCTGTCGGTCTGTCTGTCTGTCTGTCTGCCAATCTCCTGGCAGTGCAGTGAGGCATGATGGTTAATGAGACAGACTCTTTTAATAAAGGGTGCATATCTCATAAGCCCATGTCTCCAATGAAAGGTGCCCTGTGAGGGGTGTTTCTGATCACTCTGCACACCACATCTAGTGACCCAGGTCGAAAGAGAGAGTGGTCCCATATTGATGTGTCACTGTTCAAAAATCAATAATGTTGGGAACAGCTTTTTATGTAATGGGGCTGATAAACGGTTTACAAGCGGGTACACCAACATTTACAAATGCTGACTTGCACTACAGTGCTTTAAACAACAAAACACCATTACAAGCCAATGGAAGTCTCTGTGCTGCCTTTTCTACAGTGTTACAACAACTTGGTCGTATACAGGGGGGTACAGAAACCTTTAAATAGTGAGGTTTTCACAATCACCTAGCAAATCCTATGCAAAGTCAGCATGTTACAATAGCTTGTGCATACAATTGTCTGTCAATGTCCTTGTTGTCTGACAGCTCAATGGTTATTGGTTATGCAGTGGCCTAAATGCTATATATATATTTAGTCTCTCTACTCCTTTGTGAAGTATAGATGTATTGTGTTTGTCAGTCCTGACACTAAGCGTGTAAGGTGGTTAGTAGGAGAATTACCAAGCAGACACCAAACATGTACCTCATCTATTTAGCTGCACTGACATTTCATCCATATTAAGATAAAAAGAAAAAAAAAATTGAGATGCAAGATCCCATGGTTGAGTCTTATTACTGTTATGAGCTTTAGAAGATGCAGTTTCCACATTTTAGCTGACATATTTGCCAGTTCACAGGCCTTGTTGCTGCTCCCCAGATCTATTTGTGGGCTGCAGCCTTTTTAGACACCTACCATCCGCCCTCTGCCCATCTCCACCCAGCTTTTTATTATGAGACTAGTGCTTCTACATCCTATGCTGGGCCTCAGTTAGTCACCTGATGCATGTTCTTAAACGTGCAGACAGAGACAGACCTCCACCCTTTCTGAGACTGCATTGTCTGAGCTCACACAACGCTTAATTATATTTTTAATGATGGCATTGAGGGAATTTGCTCGTCAGTTCATTATACCTTTTTTTTTTATAGAATGTTTGCTTTGTTATGGAAACTTCCCCCACTCCACTGGGATACGCTTTTTAAGCTAATGAGCTCAAAACAAGTTACTCTGAAAAGAACAGACAGAGAGGCAGCTTGCCTGCAGCGGCCTCTCGCCTCAGCCACCAAGACAAGAATATGGTGTTATTAGCTGTTGTCTCTTTTACACACACACATTCCTTGTTTCATGCTATTGAAGAAACGCGTGACATTCCCCCCTCCTTGTGTATCACACTCAAACATGCAAACAAAATCGCGCTCCAATCTTTGCCTATTCATTCAGTTTTCAAAGCGGAAGACAACAACAGCAAATCTACTTCACAAAGTTGGCTCGGAGGGGTCAGGAGGAGTGTGTCTCTATTCATGAGAGTGATGTAACACACGGCTCAGTTTTATCTCACACACACCAGCTGCAGCTGCAAAACCCTTTGTTGTATTGCTGATGGCTCGGTGCTGCCTGGGATCAAAAAATTCTTTCCGCGATATTATTTCACAGGAGAACATGCCCGGCGTCTGCACTCATGAACTGATGTCTCAATCACAGCCGGCTGCACGGCAGGCAGAGCAGGAGTCTGCGAGCGTAAGCACATCGCTTCATTTCACTGCTGTGAATCTACAGGGAAATGAAAGAAAGAGATAAGGAGCTGAATATAGGGCCGTTAATCTTTGATGGTATGGAGAGACGAATGCAAAGTGAACTAAAACATTGCGATCAGTATGGGACACAGGGAAATAGGTGTGTGTGTGTGTGCCCTTTTTTCACTTTTGCCCTCTCCTGACTTCTCTCTCACAGGTCTGACATGTTTTATAATGCTACATTGCCTCCTTTGGCTCCACCACAGCACTCCAGCTCACTCATCTATATTGCATGGTCCGTTAAAATGGTAAAATCGCAGCTTCTTCATAGCGCAGGAGTGTTGCGTGGGATGGATCCTCCTGTGAGCATCATGCTACCACAGAGCAACCTGTTCACAGGATCATGCTGACGGTTTTGCATGTTTTAACCAGCTGTCTAGAATTTGTTTATGACTGTGGTGCGTCGTCTTGAGCTGTGGTTCCTATCTGGGAAGGTGCTGCAAGATGAATGACATCAAAAGACGAATATGAGGCAAAAGATCGACATGAGGCTCAAGGGAGTAACCACCCAAAAACAAACAACAAGGCTGCAGTGAAAGCCTGGAAAAGCATCACAAAAGAAGAATGAAGAACTCTTATTCACTTAAATCTATTTTAAGTCTAGATTTTCCAAGACTTGAAATCACATGAAAAATGGATGGTCTCAAACAAAAAGTGCTGTCTTCTAAGTTGATCCAGATGTACACCTGGAAATAAAAGCTACACTTTTGTCTCATATTCATCTTTTTGATGTCAAACCCAAATGTTTTTAGTCAACACAAGACTCTCATGACTGTAGTTGTAGTTGTTCCTTGTGAAATCTATTAAATGTGACCATGAACTGAAATGGCTGAAACCACTTATCTAGAACATACCAGATATTGGATTCATTTCCTACTTTACAGGCAGTCATTGGCTTCAGGTCATTTGAGCTGATAATTTGCATACTCAGCATTGATTCTCAGTTATAATCACATTCAAATTTTTTATTGAAATGATATCCTCACTGTTACATTACGTATGAGTTTTACATACTGTACTGTGGCAAGCAGCTATTGGGGAAACACAAAGAGGGAAATTCATGCAATACTAATACAACACGTATGAGCTAAATTAGGATATTGGAACTGGTGAAATGTCTATGAATATTCTAGCTGCACTTTGGAGTCCTTGTTACGTAGAATAAGAACTGCGCACATGGTGGCTGCAACTTCTTGCAATGCTCTTGTGTGAAAGGCAACAAGAAACAGTTGTTGCAACCAAGACATATTGTTCCACTACTGGTACAAAAGTTTGGGGGGGATTTGGATATTTACATGCATAATTGCAGTTTTGTTATTGTTGTTGTTGGTTAGGTTTTAAATGCAGAGAAAGAAACCCCTGACCCCAAGGTCACCAACAAGATGTCGCCTGATTACAACACTTGTCAAGGATAACCACTTACTGGCCTACTGATAGGTAGTAAGCTCCTTACTGAACCATAACCACGGGCATGAAAATGACTGACAATGACCATTCAGTGGCTTGATAACACTAAGGTAACACTTAGTGTTATCAAGCCACTGAATGGTCATAAAGGATGATGTTTCTCTGGATGCAGTCCACTAGACTGTACTGGAGTGATGCTTGCCATGCTGTGGAAAAGGCAGGACAACTCATAAATGATGAGGAAATGCATATGAGGTGGGAGGTATGACATATGAGCTGATAATCACACAGCAGGGTTGGCGGATAATTTTATATTTTTATCTTCTTCTTTCCAGGCTGCTGAAACTCCATTTACTCTGGTCTTAAACATAAATTTGTTGCCAGTCTCCAGCTTTTCTCAAAATGCTGCTGCTTGGCTCCTAATACGAGAAATAAAGAACAAATCAGCTCAGAACATTTTATGAACTCCCTGTGTGCTGTAGAATTGATTTTAAGATCCTGCTGATCATTTTTCAGGCTTGCATGGTTCTGCACCCCCATTACATTTTATACATGTTAATCTTTTTAGGGCTTTTTAGTCCTCTGCTGTGGCTCATTCCACTGGAGAATACAAGAAAACTAACAGCTTTGAAATCAAACACTCATGATCTTTTATGCCTTTAATAAACACACCCAATAACCATACAATGCAATGATTGTGACAGTAAGTAAACAAACAGTAATAACTGGTTCAGCCACCTCAAGCTCTTTCTGTTACTGTGGATTAGACCTGCACAATGTCAAGGAGGAACTTTGGACCTTTCTTCATCACAGAACTACTTCAGCCATATTCTCAGGACGTATGGTGTGAACAGTTCACAGCACCAAAGAGTTGAGGTTTGGTTAACTTCAGGTGGTTTGGAGACAACCACCCTGATATTATCCAGTAAACCTTAAAAAACTCAGTTTCCCCTCCATGATGGCAAACTGTCTGGGTCCAGGGGCAGCAAAACAGTCCCAAATCTTGATACCCTCCAACATACATCACTGGACCAAGTTCTCTGAACGTGATTTTTTTAAAACAATCATTAATAATTATTTTGCACATCAGTTGAGACTGAATGAGCAGGCGGTAAAGTTTGACTGTAGTTCATTAATTCTGCTTTGCAACACTTGCCATTAAAATCCCATGAATTGCTTCCTGCCTCTCTCCCAGTCTGCTGAATAAGTGATGATAGATTTCAACCGCAATGTGACAGGTTTGATTTACTACTTTAAAGTGTGCGAGGAGCAGAGAGCCTCGCCCACACAAACACACTCACGCACAGATCATCAGCTGCAGCATGACGTAGAGAGCCCATCCTGTCTTAATCTACCTCTACAGCTGGAATTACACACCGCTTTCAAAATCCTCCCAATTAGCTCTTTTATATGAGAAATATGAGAAAGTGAGTGTGTCTTCCGGTGCAGGGGCCGGGGCAGCTATTATTCTGCTACATACCGCAGATATGATTGCTTCCCCTCTTGAGGACGTGTAGAGTCATGGTGTCTGTGCAACCTGTTATCCCAGCTCTCTTATCGTCTGCTGCCAAGTCAGTAATTCTCACTGTGTCAGCGGAGGGGAGTGCATTGAATCGTGGCTCTCTTTCTTCATTTGACGAAGCCTCTTGACTTCCTCACCTCTTTTCCTGTGCTGCCTCCTCTCATTCACTGCACTGCAGGATTTAGTTTCCCTCTTTTCTTCTGTAAAGTTGCCTCCTATCCATTTACTACCATCTGTACCTTGCTTTATTACTGTGTCAGTTTCTGCACAGCGACCCATGTTTGATGAAGACAGTGTCATGTATGGTTCAGTTTCTTTTCAGTTTATCCAGTTTCCAAATTCTAAGCTCTTTGATTGGACTTTTAAGGCTGGAGATGAAGGACATTGGCTGTCTTTCCACTGCGGTCAAGACAACCTGGAAGCAAATGCGGGTTTCATCAACAATGCTGTTGAAGCAAAAAACCTTCAGGTTTCGAGATTCACAATCTTCCACGGCTGGAAGTGTACCTACCCAACCTGTACCGTAAGGTGTTGGGTAATCAATTACTGTGAATGAAATTGAAACTAGGTTTTTTTACATTTCCAATTTACATTTGTAACTAATATAGATTGTCCAAAGCCAATTCTAGCGATAGCATCAAATACTGACCCTTACTTTTTCTTTACTGAGCTGGCTCATAGCCTGGATATCGCTACTGTATTTCTCCCTTTTCTTTTAGAAGTCCCCTTGTTAGCACTCACTCATTTGTCAGACGAGAGCACGTTATGGTTGGTTATGTTGTACACTAAACATTTACTATATGTACGGCTGGATGTTGTAGTGGTAACATCACTGCCCTCCAAGGGGCAGCAGGGGCTGGGGTGCAAATCTAAGCTGTGGCCTCCAGTAGGGGTCCTTAGGTAAGACCTTAGGGGGCCTTTGCCTTGTACCTTACAAGTCTCTTTGGTTGAAAGCTTCTACTAAATGTAATGTGCAACAAACTCCACTGGTAATTACATCACCAACAATTTATCAAATACCTGCTCAACAAGCACCATTTTTTTTTTACTTGCATTGTATATTACTTCTACTCCATTGCGCTTCACATAAATAATGTAAATAATGTAAATAAATATTGTATTTCTTTCTCCCCCACATTGTTACTTTGCAGATGCAGATTTTATAAAATAAATAGAGCCAACTAATAAATGATGGTGTGTTATTATGGATGAAGCAGCTGTCATAAAATCAGCTCCACCTTTAGCTCAGCTGCTGTTTTTCGTTCCACGCCTAGTCTCTATAGTAACACAGATCTTTGTCCCTATTATTTATTTCTGGACATTTTTCTTAGTCATGTTTTTAGAAAGTTTGTAGTGCAGAATGAGTACACCATTGCGTTTTCATTGCTATTTAAAGGATCATTCTGTGAATAGAACAAAAATAATAATTTTGAAGGTTTTTCACAGACTTTTGTTAAAAAGTGTCTTCGTTACAGAGAAGAAAATACCTCCATGAATCCACAAAATGACATGGCATAAAGACTTTTCCAGAATAGTTAAAGAAGACATGCTGGTGATGGCAAAGACACATATTTCAACATTGCTCGAACATGCAGAAAAGATTCACAGGTAGTGGTAAGCTAATGTCCCACCCAGACAACTGTTGACTTCACTTCAGTGGTTGTTCAAACAACAGTCAGAAAAGGTCAAAAAAATACTAAACATTAAATATTGTTCCAATCAAATAAGTTTCTTTGAAGTAGTGAACACATTAGGCTTAGCCTAGAGGTAGCTGGATAACCCACCAATGTCACTTTGTGGCCTCTTGTGACTACCTGGACTTGTCACTACTGTAGTAAATCTTTTTTCTGCCTCACATTCTCCCTTCAAATTCTATTTCCTATTTTCTGATTCAGAATGCATAGAGACCAATCCCCATGCCGGCCTGTGTATCCTGGGGTTATGAACTGATTCAACTAACCTTCCCTTATTTCTAAACTTTCTCCCTGTCCCACATCCCTTCGTCTTCTTGCGTCCCTCATCTCCACCCTCCATAATTCCCCCACTCCTTCCTTCTCCCTCTCTTCCACTTAATTACGAGCCTCCCCCAGCAGTGAGTAATGAATAGGTTGCTGCTGTGTCTCATATCAGCATCTTAGTGCATTTCATATTCCCCAACCCGACCCTTGCAATCATAGGGGAGGAAGGAAGCAATGGAGGGAGGTAGGATAATAGCAGTGTGAATCAGTGATTTTGAGGGAGGCGAATGAGATTTATTGTGAAGGAATTGACTCACTGAAGTTCAGCTTCCATCTCTTTGACAATTTTAACGACTTTACTTGTATGAATGTGAGCGTGTGAGTCTGTGCTGATAGCTGTACCATATTACAGTATCACAGTCTGAGGAGGGAGACATTTTTTTCCAGGACCTTTGATTAAAACCAGTCACCTAAAAACCATTACTGAAAGGATGAAGCAGTGTTGTTTGATCTTTTTTTTTTTATTAACAAACCCATTGAAATATGAATGTGGTCACAGACAGCTGCATCTCCGAGAGTAGCTCTGTTTATGGTTTGTTTTTTATACTTCTAATTCATCATAATGAATGAATCAGTCTTCATACCAGGCAAGCCCTGGTTTTATTCACATTACAGTACACTCCGATGCTGTAGCGTGCACTGTGGTGTAGCACTCACTGAAGCAGCAAAAATTTGGTTTTTGTAGTAGAAGAAAGCATGCAAAGTCCTGTCTTTCAGCTCTTTGTCAGCGTGTAGACCTTATAGCAATAGGCAATATTTGGCTTATCTTATTTTCTGAAGTTTTAAAAGCAGGCCCATATCATGATGTTTCCTCCACCATACTTTACAGTTGGGATGCTGTTTTCATGATGATATGCAGTGCCCTTTTTATGCCAGATGTAGTGCTGTGTGTTCTTTTCAAATACTTTATACAGTTTTATCATTACACAAAACATTTTGCCAATACTGCTTTGCAGTCTCAGTGTGGTCTTTGGCAAACTTTAGGCATGCAGCAATGTTTTTTTTTTTTAATAGTAAGCAGCAACACCCTGCTTGTTCAATATTTTACATATTGTAGACTAATGAACACTGATGTTAGCCACGTGTAACCCTTTACAGCTTAATGTAAATCCACAATCCTTTATCGTAGATCCTCTGAAGGCTCCTTTTGGTGAGGCATGGTTCACATAAGCATATTCTGCTTGTAAAGAGCAAAATCTAGAAGTTAGGGTGTTTTTTTGTCAGTCGAAGGAGCTCTAGTCCACATTTTCTTAACTAATGCAAACACCCCTCAATTACCTTTTTGAGGAAAATATTCAGAGGGTTCACATACTTGTTCCACTCACACTGTGTGGTTTTTATGGTTGTTCTCAATAAATGAAAGAAAAGTCACATTTATGACAAATTAAAGCAGAAAACCATAAAATTCTGTAAGTCACAAAGGACACACTACTCTTCAGATCTCTGCACTGGCTTCCTGTAGTTGCCTGTATCAGGTTCAATCCCTGACCCTTACCTACAAAGTGGTCAACTCAACAGTGCCTGCCTACCTGAACTGACTTGGTCCCCTCACCTCACCTCAAAAGAGCCCCTTTCAGCTCGGTTGTTCTGCGATGGTGGAATGACCTACCCACCTCTGCATGCTCAGCAGTGTCACTCACGATTTTCAAAAACCTGCTGAATAGAGAACTCCTTCACAACTTCCTCTGCAACTAAATCTTAAAAAAAAAAAAAAAATCTTGCACTTATACCTCATGAAAGGAAAAGAGTTATTCCTAGAGCACTTTAAAGTTCTTCTCTTAGGCTTGCTTCACATCTCACTTCTAAGTTGCTTTGGATAAAAGAGCCTGCAAAAGGACTAAATGTAAACGTCTAAGGTTCCAAGTAAAGTTTTTCTGCAATTTGTTATGTAAATTTTTTTTTACATACACATGATACTATTTTTTGTCATGGTTCTTTTAGTTTCTCTTCGCCGACTTACCTACTTGCACGTATCAGTCCTCACATGTTTGGTTTAAAGCATCTGCCAAATGACTAAATGTAAATGTAATGTAAAATGCAATCTCTCTCATTGAGCTTTCAATTAGCTGGGAGGACTGTATACACAAGCTTCTGTAATGGACCATAATTTGTCTATGATAGAGAACACAGTAGCGATATGAGTGGAAAAGTGTGGGCAGCTGAAGTTTAAATGACAGAGGCGTGGGTTTGTGTTTGAATAGCAATCAGCTTGCATTCAAATATCTGCTCAGAAGATCTTGAGGAAAGAGAAACAAGAACGAGATGCACTGAATTTGCCAGGATTAGAATTTATAATTAAGGGACACAGGTGTAAGAACATTGCACATAGTTATCCTTATTATCTTTTAATTTAAGACATTTTTTTGTGGATTTGCTTGCTACACATTTCTGTTTATCTGTAGTTTGCTGCATTATCAGAGAGAAATTTAAACTGATGGGACATATGTGTTTGTAATATGGCTGTGAAAGATAATTGGATTCTTTAACGTAGCCACTTTTTACCTTGATAACAGCTTTGCACAGTCCTGTCATTCTCTGAGTCAGCCTTATGAAGTAGTCACCTGGAATGGTTTTCGAACAATCTTGAAGGGATTCCCAGGTGTGTTTATTATTTGTTGTCAGCTTTCCCTTCACTCTTCGGTCCAACTCATCCCAGACCATCTCAACTAGATTCGGATCTTGTGATTGTGGAGGTCAGGTCATGTGACACAGCACTCCGTCACTCTCCTTCTTGGACAAAGAGTTCTTACATAAACTAGACATTTGTTTGGGGTAGTTGTCCTCTTGGAAAACAAAATGTGTAATGTTACAACTCTCAGACTTACTATCAGAGTGGGATTTAAAATTTGCCAGTAACTTAGAAGTTGCAATTATAATGTACAACATGTATCACAGCACAAAATAAATGATTACCTGCTGGTTCAAAGTAGAGTGCATTCATTTCATGTATGCTACTCGTCACAGTTTGAAAATTAGAATCTACTTTTGTTCTTGTAGTATAAGTACATGGCATTAAGTTGCCAACATTTCCAACTAGTGATCAGCATCTAAGAGTGACAGGGACTCCTGCAGAGCTCTGCACACCTCCCTCTGTACAGCAGCATGTTTACAGGCACTGTCTGCCACTCCTACACCCAGGATAGAGACCTCCACATCTGGCTTAGAGCACGGCAGTAGAGTGCCCCGTGCTGGCAAGATCGATCCCCACCAAGAGAAAGGGAGAAAAAACAGCAGACACAGGAGGAAACATGGGTTGAAATAAGGAAAGAAGAATAAGCAAGAGGCCTGGAGGCAAAAGGAGAGTGTACAGCGTGAAAAGAAGGAAATGCTCTGGCCAGCCACAAGAAGAGGCTTTGGGAATGCTGAGACGGTGACACTTCTGTATGTGTAAAACATACACACACACACACACACATAGATGAACAAAGCCGACTGGATCCTCACCATCAATACTCGAGACGCCCACTAAAGAAAAACAGCTTTCTACTTGAAAACAAGGACATTGTGTTGTAGAGATGTCCTTATGTAGATTCCGGACTGTGTCGGTGTGTGTGTGTGTGTGTGTGTGTGTGGGTGTGTGGGCAGTAAAGACCAAGAAGAATTGAATCGATGTGTTTATCGGCTTCATATTGAAGCTGAATGCCGCCCCGTGTGAGCTGAGTTCATGCAGGGTTCGACTTAGATGTTTGTAGGTGTTGAACGGAGAAGCTCAAAGGATAAGCCTTGTCCACAATCATGTGTTAGCTTTATTTTTTTTAACACACAGGTGTCCCATATGAAAGTGCCCATGTTATAAAATGTATGATTCTCTGGTGCACGTAGACGGCGAAGGAAACATGAAGACAGGTTCAAACTACAGTATTTCTGTCCTCCAGCACATGCGCTCCTCTTTAAAAGCTAACCACTGTCTCCAATCTAGTCTCTCTCCCCGCTGTCTGACCCCTGCTGCCCCTCTGTGGCTTGGTGCAGATTGAATCTGCGAGAAGTCCCAGCTCATGATCAGCAGAGCAAGATGTAGAGAAAATGAACAAGTGTCGGCCCTGGCACGACGGCAGTGGCTGCTGCGCCGCTCCCTGTCTGTCAGAGCTAAGATGCTGGATTATTGTGTGCAGGTGTCTTTCAGTCGCTCAGTTGTGCTGATTTTACCTGAAGAGAAGAGGCCTGAAGAAGATTTATACTATTATTTGTCATCTTCTTGCACACCTGATGTTTTTTTTGCAACTGTTTTTGTTATTTATGACAATACTTACCAGTTGTTGAATCAGGCTTCCCCTAAAAAGAGACATGACATTCGTGAATCATATAAAAACTTTAGATACAAACCTGTCTCACAGACATATAATCATATTAATATCTTTACACTAAGAAAGTAATACTGCGTCCAATGGAGAGCAAGCTCTAAACCGCTGCTCCAGTGTGCTGCAGTACAGAGGGATGTTACAGAGTGTGGGTTATCTGTGTTGAGGTGCTCAGGGAGGGTCCAGAATGTAGGCCATCCCTATGGTGAGGTGTTCAGGGACAGTACTAAGAGTAGGTAATCCATGTTAGGTGTGCAGGGACTTTACAAGGTGAAGGTCATCTGTGTCTCTGCAAAAAAAACAAAAACCAAATACATGAAAACACATGACATGAACCAAACCGTGGCTCAAAAAAGCACGTCTGAAATGAACAGTGAATTTGGAAATTCTCATGATAATTGACAGCTCTGAGCATTTTAAACATCTCTGTAAGCTTTTAATCAGCTTTTAATATTTAGACTATACTACATATCTCCTACTGTACCATAGTAACCCAGTAATTTCTCATTAGCTCTCTCATATTTTAAATAACAAACACACGTCTTCATTTTCACCAGGACCATTAGCTTGTTTTTGTATTAGTTTGTATTTTGTGTCCATGTGAGACTGCAGAAATAAAAAAAAGAAGAAGAAAAAAACGAAATCACTGAGGACTTCTTTTCTCTCCCTGCTGCTCTCTACTTTGCTGACATTATCAGCAGAGTAACAGCGGGGCCAAGCAGTGTGCTGCCTAATTAGAGGGTCAGAGAGGAGAAGCGGGGAAAAAAGCACGGCAATTTAGCACAGGCCTAATTTCATTACAGCCCATGATCCTGATCCGAAGCCAACGCACACCAAGTAGAAGGTGAGAAAACGACTGAGAGAGAGAGACATGGTCCACCCTTCAGCAAGTTCTGCGCCTACACAACAGGCAGACAAAGTCTTGGGTTTAAACACTCATTCATGAGCTTGTTATACATAAAATGCATTTACTAAGTGCATTTAAAGGTTAAAATCTTAGGCTGGAAATTGGCTCTGGATGGGATTCCCCGCAGTGTGGTCAATCTGGATTAGAATCATGTGAGCAATGTCAATAAATTTGGGAGTAGTTGGACTAAACCATGCACAGATAATTATCCTGGCCTTCTCTCAACTCCCATACATTTTTCTTCAGTTAATGAGATCCTCTCTGGTAGGTGCGGCACTTTACAACCCTCCAGTCTCGTAAAGTGTGCTGCGTGCGGTTTTTACAGCTGCTTCGCAGGCTGAGCTTCCCTACCTGCGAAGCAGCTGAATCCTGTCTCTTGGAGGCTTTCCACACCCGAGATGAAAAGTGTTTCTGAGCAGATGAGGTAAAGGTTGTAGGAGAGAAAAGCAGGTACACGTTGAGGAGAAACAGTGTCAGTCGAAAGACGGGGTTACGGATGTTATTAGTGAGGTGATGAGCAGTTTGCAAGACAAAGACCTTGAAGGCCTGATTGATGGAGTGTTACTAAGATGTTCCTCCTTCTGCTTAATTCTTGCGTCTCTTCAGAGGGCTTCGGAAGCTCTCTCAGTGTAATCAATGGGTTCCTGCTGACCTCCTTATTGCCTGGAGTCCCGGTGGTTCAAGACTTCTTCTATTTCACAATTATCAAGGCCACTGTGCTACTGTGCTCCTGGAAGCCTTTGAAGATTTAGAAATGGTTTTATACCCCTGTCCTACTATATGCCTCATCACAATGTGTTAATTAATTAATGGAGGTATGCAGAGATTTTCTGGCACTCTTTCGCTTGGTTGAGTAACAAATCATGTCTTGGGTTTAACCTGTCTGTAAGCATGGAATCTATGCTCCCCTTGAAAGAACTTGTCACTCAGCCCTGTTGGTGTTTCCTTGTTGCCCCTATATAAAAATATAAGCACTGCTTTAATTTACCTTAGTCCATTCTATTTTAACATATGTAAAATCCTTAATGGATCCATACGTAGCCGTGAATTTTTTAGTTTTCTTCCGTGTTCTGGTATCATGCACATAATGCATCAGGTGGGAGATCATTAAAGAGACCATTACCTCCCTCATTCTTTGGCAGACACTGGATAAAAATCACATTTAATGTTGTGAATGGAGCCAACGACTGATCTTGGGTGAATTTCTCCTCCATAACATAAGGCATTTCTCTCTCCAGTGTTCCAGAGTTAGCGCTCTCTTGCTCTCTATCTCCTTAGAGTCGTGCCTGCCTGGATATCTGATCTATTTCCCAGGCCCGATTTTAATTTCCTTTCCGCTGTCAGGTATGGGCTATTTCTGTGGCAGAAAAGAGACCCACAGCAGCAACAATCGCTTGATATATTATTGACGGGTCCCCAGGACTCATCCCGCTCTGTTTCAACCTGACAGGGGACATTGTTAGAGAGCATAAAACATAAAGCTGAAAAATAGGCTGGTGCTATATTTTTCATTTCCACTTTCAGTATACTTGCTTTGCTAATACAATTTATCAGCTGCTGAGATGATGAAAAGTAAAATAATATATGTATGTGCAGTATTACGTGACCAGATTAACTTCACAATTGCAGCCGTGATGTCTGTAGATGCCATACTTTTATGAGACTTTTGCTTTGTTGGTGTTCCTAAAAATTATGTTTTATGTTGCATTCAGGGTTTTCCACCTCCTCCTTGGCCTGGCTTCCTAACCTTCTTAGAATACAAAATTAATTCGACCAAGACCAAAATAATTATGTATGGAGCAAATGCAAACCTGTAAACCCAGATACTCATTTATCGCCCCTGATTCAAATCCAACAGAGCACCTTTGGTGTGTTTTAAAGCAAAAGGCAGGCCTAGAACACCCCTCTAGCAAAGAGCAGCTGAAAAGACTCTCATGTTTGTGCAAGATTGGTGCCATATCATCCATGCCTGGGTTTTTGAGCAGGAGATAGGGATAGCTTGTTGTGTGTGATGTGAGAAACCACTTCTCTACATCAGCAGCTTGATATATTTGAACTACCATCTGCTAGCCAATAGACTAATTTAAGTTTTTCATTTAATGGAAGTATACCTCTCATTGTGTTCACAAACAACAGCATAAAGAAAATCTATGCCTGCTAACTGAGTACTTTGTGTAAAGACCTAACTGTGGAGATACTGTGGAATATGAGCCTGAGTCTTTTATACTAGTTCAGAGGGAGACACAAACTACAGGCTGCCAAGCAGGAGCAGAAATGTTATGTCCTGTTCCACCTCATCTGGCAGCTTGAGCTGAACCTTGAAGCCACCAGGGTGAGTTTCAGCTGAAGAACCCTCCATGCAAAGCTTGGAAGACTATAAGGTTATTGAAATATGAGGTAAACAACTGGTCACAGCACCCACCTTCTCCTTTGCTTTTGTAGCAAATAATGCTGCAACAAGGTTGTGGGTAATAGTACTTTTCTCTCTCCACCGCTCTCTGCACTGCCCCAGTCGCCTGTGCAGGTCAGATCCATCCCCAAATAGCTCTCTAATGTAAAAGACACATCATCAGCTGTTTGTGCACATGCTCAGGGTTGAGAGGTCACTGCTAAGGTTTACAATAAAGTACATGACCAACCATGTCTGATGTGACCAGGAGTTGCAGTACCCTGTCCTGTCAGCGACACTGGGAGTATTGTTGGAATGAACAGCAGAGAGGGCACATGAATATGAAATGCTGCTGTATTTTCTCAAGGAGGCTGCAGAACAGGCATGGAGCCAGCTCTGGACTTTCTTTTTGAGCCTTATCCAGTGGAATCCTCTACTTACACTGTAAGTTTAATCACATTTCTATTCATATTCTGCTGATATTTGCTGACTAACATCTATTTTCGCTACTAAACAAACTGCAACTGATCAGTAATCTTAGCCAGTTACTCACACTGATTACTGATTACTGGTTTATTTATTTATGTTTTTGTTCAGTTTGCATCTAATTAAATGGAAACATTTTTTTGTATAGCTGTAATGTTTTCTCCTTGGCACGGTTAGATATATTGCTTTGTACCTCACAGAAAGCAAAATTACAAAATTTAAATGTAGTTGGTTTGCAGCTTGCAGCGTTATATTTCTGGTTTAGGGATTTTGGAATTTCTCTCTTTTCTGTGCATTTTCATTTGAACACATATTTTTGGTCTGACTAAAGTAGGTCTGTCTAAGTTTGTACTTTTTCTTAGTTGAAAATAAAAAAGAAAAATGTTATTTTTCATCAGAAACATACAAAGCAACTATCATAGCAAAAATAGTCAACATTAATGTTGTGGTATTCTAGTCAGAATATTCAGATATGTACAGTGGCAAGAAAAAAGTATGTGAACCTCTCATGAATTTCATGGTTTTCTGCATTTAATTTGTTAAAATGTGACCTGATCAGCAATAAACTCACAGTCACCCTCAGGTGTCTACTCTTTTCAATTCAATTCAATTCAGTTTTATTTGTATAGCGCCAATATACAACAGAAGTTATCTCAAGGCACTTACAGAAAATATTTATACAAAAAATTATATAGAAAACCCAACAATCCCATTTGAGTAAGCTTTAGGCAACAGTGGAGAGGAAAAACTCCCTTTAGAGGAAGAAACTTCCAGCAGAACCAGGCTCATAGTGGGCGGCCATCTGCCTTGACCGGTCGGGGTGAGTGGAAAGAGAAGAGAGAAAAGAATAGCAGGAAATAAGACAACAACAATTAGCAAGAACATTGGGCAGGACAACTGGATTCTGGAGATGTACAGCTCCAGGCCGAGGATACCTGCAGAAAAGTACAGAGAGAGGGAGACAGAGAGGGGGAAACACAACTGCAGGAGAGAAAAGACACCAAGGTAATGACATGACTTTTGAAGAACCTCACTGACCGAGTGGAATTTAATGGTTAGTTTCCAATCTTGTCATAAATTATAGGAGGGGGAGTAGGTGTATGTCTTGTATATCTTATATATTTCTGACTGGACCAAACAAAGAAGTGTAGCTGTAATGTGAGTGAGCTAAATGCGACCACAAGGGGGCACAATCCAGTGTTGTCCTCTGCCAGTCCCAAGTCTGGAGAAATGCACAGGGTTGTGTCAGGAAGGGCATCCAACGTAAACCAAACCGTACATGTGAATCATCAGCACAACTTCCACATCAGTAACAACAATGTTGGAAACTGGGGCTGCTGCTGGTCGAAGAAGGCGAGGAGGAAGGCATGCATATAGATACACATAGAGAGGAAAGGTAGCAGGAGAGTTTCTGACTTGTTTGTTTAACAAGATCTTGGAGAGTGAGAGGATGAGGGGTGTGGTGTGCTCTAGGTGTGATAGAGGAGTTCAAGGTGGAGGTTTGTCTGCTGCAAGGATTGACTTTTCTTGTTTGCTCCGGTGATGGACAAGCTGATACATGAGGTTAGACAGGAATCACCATTTTATTGGCCATGTTTGATTTATAATGCCAATAAAATGAGGAACGAGGCGACGGGCCAGACTAAGAGCAGTTTATAAAAATCAAGGTCGGATAAGTCGCCCGGATTGGCGTCACCGGGGCCCCACCCTGGAGCCAGGCCTGGGGTTGGGGCACGTAGACGAGCGCCTGGTGGCTGGGATCTCTCCCACGGGACCCGGCCGGGCGCAGCCCGAAGGAGCGATGTGGGACCGCCTTCCCATAGGCCCTCCACCCACAGGAAGGCGCATAAGGGGTCGGTGCAGTGTGGATTGGGTGGCAGCCGTGTGGAGGTGCCTCGACAACCCAATCCCTGGACAAAGAATCTGGCAATTGGGACATGAAATGTCACCTCACTGGGTGGAAAGGAGCCTGAACTTGTGCTGGAGGTTGAGCGGTACCGGCTAGAGATAGTCGGGCTCACTTCCACACACAGTCTGGGCTCTGGAACACAACTCCTTGAGAGAGGGTGGACTCTCTTCTACTCTGGAGTTGCCCATGGTGAGAGGCGGCGGGCAGGGGTGGGCTTGCTTATAGCCCCCCAGCTCAGCTGCCATGTGTTGCAGTTTTCCCCGGTGGACGAGAGAGTTGTTTCCCTGCGCCTTCGGGTAGGGGATAGGTCTCTCACCGTTGTTTGTGCCTACGGGCCAAATAGCAGTGTAGAGTACCCAGCTTTCATAGGGTCTCTGGAAGGGGTACTGGAAGGTGCTCCGACTGGGGACTCTGTCGTCCTACTGGCGGATTTCAACGCCCACGTGGGCAATGACAGTGATACCTGGAGGGGCGTGATATTGAACCATGTTCAAGCATAAGGGTGTCCGTCAGTGCACGTGGCACCAGGACACCCTAGGTCGGAGGTCTATGATCGACTTTGTGGTTGTGTCATCTGACCTCCGACCATATGTCTTGGACACTCGGGTGAAGAGAGGGGCTGAGCTGTCAACTGATCACCACCTGGTGGTGAGTTGGATCCGATGGCGGAGGAGGGAGCTGGATAGACCTGGCAGACCCAAACGTATTGTGAGGGTCTGTTGGGAACGTCTGGTGGAACCCTCTGTCAGAGAGGTCTTCAACTCCCACCTCCGGGAGAGCTACAATCAGGTCCAGAGGGAGCCTGGAGACATTGAGTCCGAGTGGACCATGTTTTCCACCTCCATTGTCAATGCGGCTGTTCAGAGCTGTGGCCGTAGGGTCTCTGGTGCCTGTCGTGGCGGCAATCCCCGAACCCAGTGGTGGACACCAGAAGTAAGGGAAGCCGTCAAGCTGAAGAAGGAGTCTTATCAGGCCTGGTTGGCCTGTGAGACTCCTGATGCAGCTGATGGGTATCGGCAGGCCAAACGTGCCGCAGCCCGCGCGGTCGCAGAGGCAAAAACTCGGACCTGGGAAAAGTTCGGCGAGGCCATGGAGGAGGACTATCGGTCTGCCTCAAGGAAATTCTGGCAAACCGTCCGGCGCCTCAGAAGGGGAAAGTTTCCTGCCAACACTGTTTACAGTGGAGGTGGGGAGTTGCTGACTTCGACTGGGGACATTGTAGGACGGTGGAAGGAATACTTTGAGGATCTCCTCAACCCCGTCGTCACGCCTTCTGTTGAGGAAGCAGAGGCTGGGGACTCGGAGGTTGATTCGTCCATTTCCCTGGTCGAAGTCACCGAGGTAGTCAGTAAGCTCCTCGGTGGCAAGGCACCAGTGGTGGATGAAATTCGCCCTGAGTACCTTAAGTCTCTGGATGTTGTAGGGCTGTCTTGGTTGACACGCCTTTGCAGCATCGCGTGGAGATCGGGGACAGTACCTCTGGACTGGCAGACCGGGGTGGTGGTTCCTCTTTTTAAAAAGGGGGACCGGAGGGTGTGTTCCAACTATAGGGGGATCACACTCCTCAGCCTCCCTGGGAAAGTCTATTCCAGGGTGATGGAGAGGAGAGTTAGGCCGCTAGTTGAACCTCGGATCCAGGAGGAACAATGCGGTTTTCGTCCTGGCCGTGGAACACTGGACCAGCTCCATACTCTTGCTAGGGTGCTCGAGGGTTCATGGGAGTTCGCCCATCCAGTCTACATGTGTTTTGTAGACTTGGAGAAGGCGTTTGACCGTGTCACTCGTGGCATCCTGTGGGGGGTACTCCGGGAATACGGGATTCGGGACCCTTTGTTAAGGGCCATTCGGTCCTTGTATAACCGGAGTAGGAGCTTGGTTCGCATTGCCGGTAGTAAGTCAGACTTGTTCCCGGTGCATGTTGGACTCCGACAGGGCTGCCCTCTGTCACCGATCCTGTTCATTACTTTTATGGACAGGATTTCTTGGCGCAGCCAGGGGCCGGAGGGAATCCGGTTTGGGGACCACAGGATCTCATCTCTGCTTTTTGCAGATGATGTTGTCCTGTTGGCCTCATCAGACCGGGACCTCCAGCAGGCACTGGGGCGGTTTGCAGCCGAGTGTGAAGGGGCTGGGATGAGAATCAGCACCTCCAAGTCCGAGGCCATGTTTCTCAACCGGAAAAAGGTGGCTTGCACCCTCCAGGTTGGGGGGGAGATCCTCCCTCAAGTGGAGGAGTTTAAGTAACTTGGGGTCTTGTTCACGAGTGAGGGAAATAGGGAGCGTGAGATTGACAGACGGATTGGTGCATCGGCAGCAGTAATGCGGTCGGTGTACCGGTCCGTCGTGGTGAAAAAGGAGCTGAGCCGAAAGGCAAAGCTCTCGATTTACCGGTCAGTCTACGTTCCTACCCTCACCTATGGTCATGAGCTTTGGGTCATGACAGAAAGGACAAGGTCGCGGATACAAGCGGCCGAAATGAGTTTCCTCCGCAGAGTGGCTGGGCACACCCTTAGAGATAGGGTGAGGAGCTCAGTCACCCGGGAGGAACTCGGAGTAGAGCCGCTGCTCCTCTGCATCGAGAGGGGCCAGTTGAGGTGGCTTGGGCATTTGTTTCGGATGCCCCCGGGACGCCTCGTAGGGGAGGTTTTCCGGTCCTATCCCACCGGGAGGAGACTATGTCTCTTGGCTGGCCTGGGAACGCCTCGGTGTCCCCCCGGAAGAGCTGGAGGAGGTGTCTAGGGAGAGGGAAGTCTGGGCATCTCTGCTTAAGCTGCTCCCCCCGCGACCCGGCCCCGGATAAGCGGAAGAAAATGGATGGATGGATGGAAAATGAGGAAACATCCAAAGGGGTGTATACTTTTTGCAGACATTGTGTGAAGTTCGCAGATGACACTGTGATCTGTGGCAAGAGCAGGGAGTAGGTGGAGGAAAATCTAGAGTGGAAGTGTGCTCTGGAAAGGCTCCAGACAGCAGTATATTTGTGCTTCCGCTGCATCATGCTTCATTCTTATTTAACTGTCCATTACAGCTAATTGTGATTTAATGCATGACAATATCAGCAACACATGTATCAATAAAGATGTAGTCACAAGCCGAGCCATCTGAACTAAGGCGTGAACAGACAGTACTACCACTTCAAAGCAGTGGGATTTGTCTAATGTTTGAAATTAACATGACAAAATGTGAACATCCCTACAAAGTGCATTACTAGTAGACTCTTTAAACAATAATGGTACTACTGTGATGCTTGGCTCATGGTGTCATGAGCCATGGTTAATACAGTGATAATAGTAAGTTTCAAGCCAGCGTGTTATTCCATCAAGTGCTTGAATCATCACATTGACTGCAGCAAACAGGTGTTTCTGACCTAACATAGCTTTCCTTCTGTTTCTGTGATGTCTTCTTAAAAGAACACATTTCTTCACTGTTCCAAACACCCACTGGTATTCCCTTTCTTTCCAGTGTAATTTTTCCTAACCCAGCAGCACTGCTCTGTCTCCCCCCACTTACAGAAGCTGTTACTAGGCAACGCTTCACCTGCTCATCAGCATATTCAGACAAGAGCACAACATTCAATGAAAAGTTTGTATTTTTAAAGTTATTGTGAAATATTCAGCTAAAACAATTCACACGTTAAGAAAAGGGAAAGTCAATGGTAAAGCATCATATAATCATATGTTCGAAGAAAAGGGGAAAGAGGCCTGAAAACACCAGGAGGTCAGAAAGTCTCTTTGGGGTGAAAGTAGTTTTAAACTCCTGCCGGTACTACTACCAGAACCTGCATCGCCCCATATTGTTCACATCTTCTCGACTTCATGAATACTTAAAAAAAAGCATTTCAATATTTCAATACCTTGCTGAGAGCGTCTCAGCTAACCACAAGTTTGTGGTCTAGGTGTGGAAAAATTGAACGTCCCAGAACAATAAATCAAAGGCACCCTTTCACAGGTACTGCGTAAGAAGCATAGACCTATGCTTAAGGACATTGTTTGTTACCATGTTATTTTGGGCTGATTTTAGCTTTAATTTTCTTGTATAAATCTATATATCCAGAGTGAGCAAGAACCTATTGATATTTATTATCACTGTGTCACCTTGTTTTTTTTTATCAGAGCCCAAACATGAGGAAATTGGTTATAACTACTTTAATTTAGGTAAAAGTCATACAGTAAATTAATTCAGAGCTGGTATGTTCACAGTCAAAATTACTGTATACTGTATATTACAATGCAACATGGACAGTTCACATGCAACTCAGAATGACTTTGAAACAGTTAATAAGAAGTCACAGTGTTTTTTAAGATGGCATGATGTTAACAGATGTGTCTGCTTGCTGAAAGTTGCTTGCCATGACTGGTTTTCAATGCTCTCCGCTCTTTCCAGGACTGTCTACCTGAAACTTTTAGTTTAGCTTGCAGTACCAAACCATGACAGCTTTCACCAACGCAAAAGTAACACACCAAGCGGACATCGATGTTGGCAATGGTTGTGCTAATCTGTATTTATATGTAGCTTCTTTAACCAAGAATTAGTCTGAGAAGAAGTTCTAAATGGATGAATGGATGAATTCCGCCCTTGATAGTTACATTGATTTTCTTTGATGAACAGCCAATCGGATTAGTCTTTATCACTGATGGCGTCCACTGCTGAAGCATTGGCTACTTAGTGATGTCAGATTGTTTTTCAAAAGACTACTGTACTCATCTCTACACACTAAGGAAACACACAATTCACTGGTTCATAGGCAGTTGAGCTTACTTTTCAAGGCTGGATTTCTTGTTATCAGTAACACAACCCAGAAGTTCAAGTTTCACATTGATTACCCATTTACACTGATCACATTTGGCAATGGAGTATACTTGGATCCCACAGGATGAGCAACACCCCCATGCTTGCTGTGCTGCAAGCAGACTCGAGATTCATTGCAGAAAATAGCAAACGGCTAGAGCACATGATTTTGCACTGTGACTTGCATCCATGTAAAAATCACTTTTAATTCTAATGAAAGGAAAGGCTTTGAGGTAATGACCCATTCTTTTCCACTGAAGAACTTTTAAAATTGTTTTTTTGCCAAATCAATACACTTGAATGGAAACTGCCACTAGCTCATTGCTTGCTCCTGGTGTTTGTGTGTATGTGTGTGTCTCAACACAGTGAAAATAGATATTCTTCTAAGTTACATGTTGAGCACTAATATAGTGGAGACAATGACTTGGTAATCTCCAGCGCGAGCAAGCATCTAATGCATGAATATTGAATGCCGTAATCGCAGTGAGATGACTTTGATTTCACGGCCCATTGAGTGCAGAATGCGCACATGGTGCTGCTTGGACAGGCGCCACGGCCCAGCAGGCAAACAGGCCTGGTTCTGTTACCTGCCACATGGCAAAGCAACAGGGTACAATTAGAGGGAACACATTCATATCACCAGCCTGTGATCCATTGCTGTTCTGTCTGATGGAGGATACAAGCTTAATCATCCCGCATCACCTGTGTCGGTGAACATTTGTGAATCAGCACCTGTAGATTGCCAAATATGTTGTGTGCACGTGGCTGGATATTACTCTGCACTTTTATCCATGGATGGTTCACATGAGCAAATACAGTATGTTGACAAATTTGCCCTCCCTCTGTGGTGATAACCCATTGAGAGAGTTCAGTTATTTTCTTATTCCTATATGTCTCTGGCTGCCTTCCAGTATCTCTCCATCCTCATATAAAACTGCCAAGTGTGAAACTCTTTAAAAGAAGAATGCGAAAGAAGTCCAGCATAATAGGAAATGGAATTTAACCAGCCCATTTTATGGCTTCAAACTGTTGAGGGTGAAGTGCTGAAGCATGGCTGAGGATTATTAGCAAGGAGGATGTGATAGAAGGAAAGAGCTGCTCACTGGCTCCACTAACTGATTTCTCTTAGAGAGGTAATTTCCCACTGCTTTCTGTGCCAGGAGACCTTCAGAGCTCAGTCCCTCCACTTACTGCAACATTTAATGGTGCAAACTTACACTCATACACCACATGGCTCTGCAGTGCATGAGTAGTGCTTTTACATTTATTAGAAACTTCTAAATTAAATTAGAAGTTACAGCGACTTCTAAATTAAATTAAAAGTCACATCTACTTCCAAATTAAATTAGAAGTTACATCAGATCCAAATATTAGAGAGATTTAACATAGCTTAAGGACATTTAGGGATAAAAAAAAAAAACATTATCTCTGCTGCATGGCCCAGACACCTTTCAATACCGAGACAGAACAAGACTCTGCTAATTGTGTGGCCTATTTTAAGTATAGCTGCATATTTTTTTTACAGAGAAATAGAGAAATGGCAAGAGCTTTAAAATAGCTGGACTATGTACTACTTCTGTAGTCTGTCTTAAATCCTCTCATTGGATAATTACTGCATGTGTGATGATGTTTAAGCAGGCAACAAATTATTTAACCCTAACTGATGCAGTGAGTAGCTTCTCACTTCTTAAACAACCATGTCTGAAAACACGAGAGTCAAATTATTGTCAAGTAAAGAAAACATCTAAGGAGATCAATCAAAATACTGAAGCTCAGGTCAGGACTGTCCAATGGAAGAAGGTCATGTGGTCTGATTTACCCTGTTTCAGAGTGATGGACGCATCAGGGTAAGAAAAGAGGCAGATGTAATGATGCACCCATCATGTCTAGTGACTACTGTACAAGCCTGTGGGGGCAGTGCTATGATCTGGGGCTGCTGCAGTGGGTCAGGTCTAGGTTCAGCACCATAGAATAAGGTCAGCTAACTACCTGGATATACTGACTGACCAGGTTATTCCACAGGCTATAGATAACAATGCCAGGAGTCATCGGGCTTGAATATGAAAGAAAAGAGAGCACACACACACATCTTTTTCACAAATGGATTGTTCCACCAGAGTCCAGACCTTAGCCCAACTGAGAATCTGTGGGATGTGCTAGAGCAATTGTCCGACTCTCGCGTCATCAAAACAAGATCCTGTTGAAAAATGAATGCAACTTTGGACGGGAATAAATGTTCCGACATTGCAGAAGCTTATAGAAACAAAGCCTTAGAGAATGCATGCTGTAATCAAAGCTAAAGGTGGTCCAACTGATGGGCAGTGTATATCAGTAAGCAATTTAATGATGAAAACAAGAGCAGAAAGAATTGAGTCCCTTCTTCATTCTCATTGCCTCACTATAAAATAATATTATTGTGACATTTCTAATCACACATCCATAGTAGTGACCACTAAGGAGTTGGATCCAGGAGTCACATTTAACGAATGGATAGTCACCAGAAAAAAAAACTTTTTTAAATAACTGTTGATAAATGAGTTAAATGAGTTTTAGTGTATAGGTTCAGTCATGCAAAGCATAAAAAACTACAGCACTTTAATATGACCAAGATTTCTGCATGAAACAAGGGAGGCAGAAAAAACAGTATCAGTTAGAAAGAGAATCAGCTGACCAGTACGCTACTTTTAGTGTGGATTGATTTTCAAGCTGTGACATATGAACAAATCAATCTGAGAAGCAAGGCAATCAAAGAAAATCCAGATCTGTCGCACAGGAAATGATCAGCCTTGGATTTTAATCGCAAGGATGTTTTATTCACAAAGGAGCAGTCTAAGGACTGGGATTATTGTATCACAGAACGAGACGTGTTGTACTCAACCATGATTCAATGACATTTAATAGTTTTATATTAAATTGTATAACATATTTAACTTAAACTCAACCTCAGCTGAATATTTGTCTTGCTCTTCACCAGAGCAAAATTGCAAAAAATAAGAGCATCCAACTTTAACCTTGGTAAAACTAACTAACATAGCCTCTTTTACACTGGCTCCAGCAATTTACAGAACCGACATTAATATTGTTTTAAAATACAGTATAAAGACCCTGAAGGTCTTGCTCCACCTTGACCTCATATGCACCTCGTAATCACTGCCCACGCCAAACCCTTTAGACAAGGACTGACTGTGCTTTTGCAGTCAGGGCCATGTTTAAAAGTAGTTTACTAGATGATCTCAGGCTGCCTATTAAAAAAATTAAGAAATGTTAAAGAGCCACAGAAGGCTTGACCCTCTTAATTCAGTTTTTATAACTCACAGTCATTCTTAAAAAGAAGCCAGAGATCACAAACACAGCAAAAAAAATGATATAAATCCTACCTAACAAACTAATGGACCATAAGCAGTGTCAACTAGAATTATTTCTAGAAGACAAAACTTGTGTCTCTGAACACAGAGATGGACATCAACGCTTGAGACATGCCTCTTAAACAGCACACTGCAGTCTTCCTGTTTGAATTGAGACACCATACGCTGGGGTGAACGAACACACACACACATACACACCGCAATTCTCTTTCTGCATTCGACAGTAGGAATTAGATGTGTTTGATCAATAACTGCATTGTTGTCCAACAACATAATGAGAAACGTATCTCACTCAAACTGCTGAGGTAAATGCCCTTTTCAGATCATTAGGGGGCCGATGCTGAGAGGCAATAACAGTGATGAGGATGTTGCGATGTGTTGCCTTCTTTCCTCTCCTTACACTCATAGATTTATCAGCTTTTTCAGGGTAAATCAGTGCTCGTTCTCTGCCACAATCCTGATTAAAGAAACCATTACTAAGGCTGCATTAGACCAGAATGCCTGAAAGGACTTGTTCTCATATTGATTACAGCTCATTCCTTGAGTTCTCTCTCTCTCTCTCTGCAGCTCTGTCTTTATTTCAAACTTCATCCTTTCCTCTTTTTTTCATATGCATTCAGCCTTTCTTTCTGATTGTCCTCTTGTCCATTACAAAGTCTTGCTACTGCTGAGTGCTTCCCTTGCTGCATCTGCCTGTTAAACTGTATTTTTCTTACCCACTTCATACTGTATGTATAATCACGTTATTCAAGCCTCTAACTGAATGTTAGACAATCTAACAACCTAAAAGCATTGCTTCAAATACTTACAATGCGAGATGATGATGTGATGACCTGTTTTTGTTGTAAAAACACACCATGAATTTATTCATGTCCTACCAAAGCAGACTGCTGTAGGTACAGAAGGATTTTAAAGTGGTATAGTGTTTAACAGCTAAGTTGTAAAACCTCAATTTTCGGTTTTAAGGATGAGCATTCTGTCTTGTATTACTTTTTAAAATAACAACTGAAAATGAAATGGTGTCAAATTATGTTCGACTAACATTATCTGCTTTTTTTTGTTTTTTTTATCAAAATCAATCAATAACATAGCAAAAGTCTCTATATAGACATTTTAATTTCACATTTGTTTTTATGTTGGCTTTAAATGTACCGTCTATTCAGGGGCTATAAATGGAAAAATAACTCAGGGGTAATAGTGTCACATTTTCATCTATTTATTAATGTAAACTGCCTAAACCAACACCATTAAGTAAGACGAACAGTGGAAATGAACTGAAGTTGTGAATTTCTTCTTGGAAAATTCTATTTTTGGATTTCTTAAATGGTCTTTCCACCCTGTGCCTCTTAGATAGTGGTGTCAGCAGATGAGCCATGCAAAACTGCAATGTGATGGTCTGGCTAGCCCCACCGACTCCCATCCGCCCTGTCAAATCGAAGAGCCATCACAGCATGGTGAAGGTGTGTGCTTCATGGTAAACAAGTCATGTAGAAGTCATATATTCAGGCTGATGTCCTGATTCAAGATTCAAGATTCAAGATTCAAAATATAAAAAAAAAAACGTATTAATCCAGAGGGAAATTGTTTTGCCTCGTTATAGTTGTTCTCAACACAGACAGAAAGAAAAGGGAACCACAACTAACACCAACACAAATAGATTATAACATCAATACAGAAATATCAATATATATACAGAATATGTGAGATGAATGACAATAAGTCAATAATTATAATCTAGTGTGGAATTACAGCAAATACATGACAAGAAATTATTAGTTCCCCCACCCCTTTACTGTAACTGTAGGAACTGTACAGATTGATGTCCACAGGCAGAAAGAACCACCTGTGATGTTCTGTGAAGTACTTAACGTTGATCAGTCTCTGGCTGAACGTGCCCCTCTGTCCAGCCAGCACACTGTCTAGTGGGTGGGAGGGATTGTCCAGATTTGAGAGGAGTTTGGACAGCATCCTCCTCTCAGCTACAACATGTCCAGCTCCACCCCCAGAACAGAGCCAGCCCTCCTGATCAGTTTGTTCAGCCTGTTAGTGTCTGACACCTTCATGTTGTGGCCCCTGCAGACCACATCATAGAAGATGACAATGGCCACCACAGACTCATAAAACATCTGAAGCATGGTGCTACAGACGTTAAAGGACCCGAGTCTCCACAGAAAGTACTCTGAGCCTTTTTGTACAATGCTGCTGAGTTCTTAGTGTAGTCCAGTTTGTACGCTCCCACTACTCAGATATGACATCCACCTCCTCCCCTCAGATTATCTAGTGAAGTCCATCGCCAGCTCCTTTGTTTTATTGAAGTTAAGTTGAAGATGGTTGACCCAGATTACCATTACCATTACCATTACAGATCTCCATTTGGCAAAAAAAGACCATGCCTTTATCTTGCTGTTCCCCAACTACAAATGACGACTGAAGAAGGAGAACCCAACATCAAAAACAAACACACAATTCTCTGATGATTCTTCAGTCGTTGGCTGAACCAATAATGATGAAAGGTGGAGATATCTGATAGAGAGCTTTGTTGAGTGGTACAACAATTGCTTAAAGCTCAACAACAATAACACATCGACATCAAACTAAACTTGTCAAATAACACAGATGCCCTGAAGACAAGACAAAGCTAACTTTTCTTCTTCTTGCATTAATGTTAGCAGTCTACTAAAGAGGTAGCAGCGGATCAAGACAGCAAAATCCTCATGTCCAGCTTCAAAGTCTGGAGCATGGCATAGATGGCACCACCAAAAAGCAAGACAAAATGAGACTGTACAACAAGATCTGTCTACCCCCTGAAAAATAATAAACACATTTCATCCACATTGTTCCATTGTTCCCACCCCAACACCTTCTTTTGCAATGTGCATATTGTATATATGTTGTATGTAATTAAAGTCTTTTGCAGGATACAGAGAACAGACATATCTTTGGCACAGGGGAGAGAGTCAGTAGCAATGATTGCAAACCTGTGCATTTTTTTTCACAGGAGACTGAGTAGGTTTGGTATGGACATCTACAGATGCACCATTTAGTGCCCTAGCTGGTTGCATCACAGCCTGGTATGGTAGCAACTGCGAGCAGGACCAGAGAGCACTGCAGAGAGTCATTAAAGCATCATATCTCTCGATCTGAACTGCCATTCATACAGGACCTCTACACCCGGGGGAGCATAAGAAAAGCTGGAAAAATAATCAAAGAATCCAACCACCCCAGCCACAGACTCACATGCATTTCATTACGGCCATCGGGGAAATGATACAGCAGCATCAGAGCTACATCCAGCAGTCTCAGCGACAGCTTGAACCCACAGGCCCTTCAGACTTTTGAACTCAGGGACGCCATGAATACGCACACAATGCATACTCATCTACTCCCACACCCGCAAACACAGTGTCCTCTTCTAATTTTATTCAGTTTTTTACTAATGTTGTTCTGATTTGGAAACTGGAACTTAAACCAGTCAAATTTCCCTGCCTTGTTGAATGGATGTGAATGAATGTGCATGTGACAAGAAATTTCTCCCATTACATCACCCTTTTCCTTAAAAAATACATTTTAGTATGAACTACACACCAAAAGTGAAGAAACAGTAGGGGGTTGAAGGGTTTCAGTACTAAGAGTGAATCCTTTCACAAAACACATTTGATCTTCATAGCTTGTTTATGTAGTAGTCTCTCTCTCTCTCCCTTTCTCTCTATTGACCTTTAAGTTTGCATGCAGGAAAGGTAATGAAGCAGAAAAAAAAGCATCTCAATGCAATAAGAATAACCCTTTTTCTAACATGCCCAAACATTAATGTCATCCTCTGGCTAGAAGAGCAATTAAGAAATTCTATATGAATATCTATAAGAATTAAGGATATTTAAATTTTGAATAAACTACTGGGCCTGCTCTTACAAAGTAATCTTTAAACCTAACCTTTCTTATTCTGCTTGATCCCAAATGTTCCAAAACCTACTATGTCAAACTGCATTTTGGAAATTGTATTTTACCTGGGAAATTATATGATCTCCAAGAACAAGGACTCCCAGAATCTTCCGTTTACCAGCTATAAACGCCTGTTTCCCACCTTGAGCCCAAGTTCTATCAAGAAAACCTGTGTAACTACTAATATTTGCACCTCTCAAGCATTGATTGATTTCACTGTGATTTGTAATTGGCATATCCCATATCCATTAATGATAGTGCACATGATTTCTGTGCTGACATTGCAGTCTGTGCTGCATCATAAACTGAGAATTTCTATAGTGCGATGCCTGCATGTGCCTGAAGTCCACATTTAATCAGAAAAAAAGGAGTCTGGTTTCACATTTCCACCAAAAAAAGAATTAGAATTTGAAAGCAACAAAAAAATAATCAGAAAACAATTTCACTCAAAATTAAATTCTACAAGACTAAACACTACACCGGTTTTGGGGCACACAAATACTTGAATTTTCTGTTGGTTGTCTTTCAGATTGACTGGCTTCATAACCATCTGTGAACTGCTGATGATTGCAAATCCATGATCCCAGTTCTTCTAAAAGTGCAAACGCTGTCTTAGCCATATTGTAGCTCTAAAATCCTAACACTGCTTCATCAGTGGAGCCACTACTGTAGCACTTAATCTGCTAACTAATTGCTGGAAAAAGAGGTATCTTAATTGTTGTAACTGCTTATTGTCTACAGCTGGAGCTAACATATATTATTAGCTTTTTCCCAATGTCTACAATAAAATCATATAATCAAGCATCTAAATTCTCATTACCATTTTTTATTTGACTTTGAGTTTGTCTGAATATAGTTTTCACAAGTTTCTCACTACAGATGTACACAGCATGGCCACTTTAAAGTCCATATGAACCAATTCAACAGCTATCCTACTTAAGTTGCCTCAGAGGGATAAGAAGAACTGCCTTTCCCTCATTGTGTGCAAAAAAAATCATATATTCATTAGAATTTTGATTCATAGTGTGAGTTCTTCTAGTGTGAAGAAAGTGAAAACTATGTCACATGTGCTTATAATCATAGAAAGGCTGTTCTTGTGTTTTGATCACTCACTTGTCCAACACCTAAAATGCTGCCAAATTAGACATTTGCTCTCTTTGGCTGGGTTTGAAAACCTCGTATGTCGTTTTATGCAGTGTCACACATCACATCACAGCTATTGTAGCTTTGTTTTGGGATTAACAATGTGTCTCTGAACCCTTTAAGCATTAACCCATTAAGCAATACGCCACGTATGATCTTTCACAAATAGTGTAGTATGTAAAGTGCTAACATCAATGGTGGCATAAGTGCATGAATGAACACACATGTACCACATGTAGAAATTAAGTAGTCACAAAAGAGAAGAGTGACAGATAGTAGGTGTGAGTCAGTATACTGATGACATCAGATCATGTATAAAGAGACAGAAGTACTGGATCAGATAACTTTATTATTAACACAGTGTAACAGTGGGTTTCACAATTTTTACACTTTTGCTCTTGAACCAGTGTCTGAGATTTCGAATACCTATTTTCCCAGTGTTAAAATGGTCAGGTTCCATACGAAGTGTATAGTTCCCTCCAAAAAATCTATCCATCCATCTATTGTAGTCTGCTCATCCCAAGTTGGATTAGCAAATCACACTGGGGCAAAGACATGTTGCCAATCCAAAGTTCACCCATTTTCCGACAGAGAACCATGGCTTTAATTTCAGAGTTGCTGACTCTCATCACCAACACATTATATGCTGCAAAATGCCTGTTTTATACTGAAAGTCACAGAGGGATGAAGGCAATAAATGTGGCATTTCATCTACAGTCTTTGCCATGACTCTTAAAATTGAGCTTTGGTGCCTCCTGTTTCCACTGATCCTCATTGAGATGTTTCTACAACCTGTGGGAAATTCAGTTGATTGGACATTATTTAGAAAGGCATACACAGTTCACAGTGCATGTCAGAGTCTAAACCAAACCATGGAGGCCAAGGAATTGTCCGTAGACCTGTCGACAGACGAGGTACAGATATGGGGATGTTTTTCTTACCTGGAAAATATGAAACTAGTAGGTCTTTAAGATATGATGGATCCTAATTATTAAGTGCTAAATTTCTATTCTGGATTTTACAGGGAGCCAGTGGGGAGAATGTAGGAGAAATATGATCTCTGTTGCTAATTCCAGTCAGAACTCTGACTGTATGTTTGGCTTTATTTAAAATTGCAGTCATTAGGCTATTAATAAAGCATCTTGTCGTGTTACCTAGGCCATGTTTTATTTTGCTAGTATGTGCATTAACAGTGTGAGTGAAATTAGTTGCTAAGGACCATATAAAACAGGGTTGGGGAGGTCACATGGTTCATAAAGAAGCAGTTCACCAGTTGGTGATCACTGATCTGATCTGCAGTTTCTGATCTCACAGAGGGGCCGTGTTTCATTTTTAGCAGAACTAGTTACTTGTAAATATCCGGACACAGAGCCAGGATCAGTCAGTCAATATTGTTCTGTTATTGTTTAGCCTGGAAAACCTTCACAGATTATAAAGATTTCCTCTAGATAAGACCCATTATATTTTTCAGCACGTTTTATTAAAAGTAAATATCCCAGCTCCTGAGTCAAAATATGTTTAATGTCACATGAACAGGATAATTACTATGATGTTTGCTTTTTTTTTAACATATTGTATAAATTATTACATCTATACATGAAATGAATTCAACTTAACTTGATAGGAAGTCAACAACCTCTCCTTTGTTTAGTAAGTTAAATTTAATTTGAATATTTAGGTTTAATTTTCTTTGATCAAAACAGATTTCAGTATAATGAGTAATTTATTGGATTCACTTATGATAGTTAAGTCTAACACTAAGATTGGGACACAAAGATCACCTGCTTTAGTCTTAGAGATCTTCTTTGAATCAGTTGACATGATTTACAAATCTTATTAACCGATATTTTATTCAATCTAGCCATAGGGGTTGCAAGCCAGTGACTTCTGTGCCGGTCCCAAGCCCGGATAAATAGAGAGGGTTGCGTCAGGAAGGGCATCCGGCGTAAAAATTGCCAAAATAACCATGCGAATCATTCACAAGACTTTCATACCGGATCGGTCGAGGCCCGGGTTAACAACGACCGCCACCGATGCTGTTAACCTACAGGGTGCCGGTGGAAATTTGACTACTGTTGGTCGAAGAAAGAGGGGAGGCAGAAGGGTTCGTGGTCAGAGAGAGAAGGGAAAAGGCAGGAACATAGATTTGAGAATAGGGACTCTTAACGTTAGTACGATGACAGGGAAAGGCAGAGAGCTGGCAGACATGATGGAGAGAAGAAAGGTAGATGTTCTGTGTGTGCAGGAGACAAGGTGGAAGGGCAGCAAGGCACGTAGTATCGGAGGAGGATACAAACTGTTCTACCATGGTGTGGATAGGAAGAGAAACGGGGTAGGAGTGATCTTGAAGGGGGAGTTTGTGAACAATGTTCTAGAGGTGAAAAGAGTCTCAGACAGGGTGATGAGCATAAAGCTAGAAATTGAAGGGGTGATGATGAATGTAGTCAGTGGGTATGCGCCACAAGTTGGCTGTGAGTTAGAAGAGAAGGAGAGATTCTGGAGTGAGTTTGATGAGGTCATAGAGAGTATCCCCAGAGGAGAGAGAGTTGTTGTTGGAGCAGACTTTAATGGGCATGTTGGTGAGGGCAACAGAGGTGATGAGGAGGTGATGGGCAGGTTTGGTGTGAAGGAAAGGAATCTGGAAGGACAGATGGTGGTGGACTTTGCTAAGAGGATGGAAATGGCTGTAGTCAACACTTACTTCCAGAAGCGAGAGGAACATAGAGTGACATACAGAAGTGGAGGTAGGAGTACGCAGGTGGACTACATCCTATGTAGACGAGGTCATTTGAGAGAGGTTAGTGACTGCAAAGTGGTGGTAGGAGAGAGTGTAGCCAGACAGCACCGCATGGTGGTGTGCAAGATGACTCTGCAGGTCAGGAAGAAGAAAAGAGGGAAGTCAGAGAAGAAGACCAAGTGGTGGAAGCTAAAGAATGAAGAAACTTGTGAGGAATTCAGGCAGAAGTTGAGACAGGTTCTGGGTGGTCAGGATGAGCTTCCAGATGACTGGGAAACCACAGCAGAAGTTATCAGGGAAACAGGTAGGAAGGTGCTAGGTGTGTCATCTGGAAAGAGGAAAGAAGGTAAAGACACTTGGTGGTGGAATGAGGAAGTACAGGAATGCGTCCAGAGGAAGAAGTTAGCTAGAAGGAAGTGGGATGTAGAAAGGACTGAGGAAAGTAGACAGGAGTACAAGGAAGCGCAGCGTAGAGTGAAGAGGGAGGTGGCAAAGGCCAAACAGAAAGCTTACGATGAGCTGTATGACAGGTTAGACACAAAGGAAGGAGAGAAGGACTTGTACAGGCTAGCCAGACAGAGAGATAGAGATGGGAAGGATGTGCAACAGGTAAGGGTGATTAAGGACAGAGATGGAAAGGTGCTAACAACCCAGGAGAGTGTGCAGAAAAGATGGAAGGAGTATTTTGAGGATCTGATGAATGAGGAAAATGACAGGGAAAGAAGAGAGGAAGATGTTGATGTTGTGGAGCAGAAAATAGAAGAGATTGGAAAGGATGAGGTTAGGAAGGCTCTGAAAAGGATGAAGAGTGGAAAGGCTGTTGGTCCTGATGACGTACCTGTGGAGGTGTGGAAGTGCTTAGGAGAGACAGCAGTGGAGTTTCTAACCAGTTTGTTCAATAGGATTCTAGAGAGTGAGAAGATGCCTGAGGAATGGAGGAGAAGTGTTCTGGTTCCGATCTTTAAGAACAAGGGTGACACGCAGAACTGCAGCAACTACAGAGGAATAAAGTTGATGAGCCACACAATGAAGCTGTGGGAAAGAGTAGTGGAAGCCAGGCTTAGGAAGAAGGTGGAGATTTGTGAGCAGCAGTATGGTTTCATGCCCCGTAAGAGCACCACTGATGCCATTTTTGCTTTGAGAATGTTGATGGAAAAGTACAGAGATGGTCAGAAGGAGCTGCATTGTGTCTTTGTAGATTTAGAGAAGGCGTATGACAGGGTGCTGAGGGAAGGGCTGTGGTACTGTATGAGGTCGTCGGGAGTGGCAGGGAAGTATGTCAGAGTAGTTCAGGACATGTATGAGAGAAGTATGACGGTGGTGAGATGTGCTGTAGGTCAGACAGAGGAGTTCAAGGTGGAGGTGGGACTACACCAAGAATCAGCTTTGAGTCCCTTCTTGTTTGCTATGCTGATGGACAGGCTGACAGATGAGGTCAGACAGGAATCTCCCTGGACAATGATGTTTGCGGATGACATTGTGATTTGCAGTGAGAGTATAGAGCAGGTAGAGGAACAGCTGGAGAGGTGGAGGTTTGCTCTGGAAAGAAGAGGCATGAAGGTCAGTCGTAGTAAGACAGAATACATGTGTCTGAACGAGAGGGATTCAGGTAGAAGCGTTAGGTTACAGGGGGCTGAGGTGAAGAAGGTGCAGGAGTTTAAGTACTTGGGGTCAACAGTTCAGTGTGATGGAGAGTGTGGAAAAGAGGTGAAGAGGAGAGTGCAGGCAGGTTGGAGCGGGTGGAGGAAAGTGTCAGGAGTGTTGTGTGACAAAAGAGTGTCAGCAAGACACAAAGGAAAGGTGTACAAGACAGTGGTGAGACCAGCTCTGCTCTATGGGTTAGAGACGGTAGCTGTGAGAAAGAGACAAGAGGCTGAGATGGAGGTAGCAGAGATAAAGATGTTGAGCTTCTCCTTAGGAGTGACGAGGTTAGACAGAATAAGGAACGAGTACATCAGAGGGACGGCTCACGTTGCCTGCGTTAGCAACCAAGTCAGAGAGGCCAGACTGAGATGGTTTGGACATGTGCAGAGGAGGGATAGTGATTATATTGGTAGAAGGATGTTGGAGATGGAGCTGCCAGGCAGGAGGGCAAGAGCACGACCAAAGAGGAGATATATGGACGTATTAACAGAGGACATGAGGTTGGCTAGTGTTAGGGTAGAAGATGCTCATGATAGAGTTAGGTGGAAAAGGATGATTCGCTGTGGCAACCCCTGATGGGAAAAGCCGAAAGAGAAGAAGATTAACCGATATTTTATTCAGAACATGTTTAAACAGAGAAAATATAAGGAAAAATGGTCATTTTGAAATTGATGGCAGCAACGTGTCTCAAAAAAGTTGATAACATCTACCACAGTGTAACTTCCCATCTTTTAGCAACAGACTGTGAATATCTGGAAACTGAGGAGAACAGCTGCTGGAGGTTTGGGAGAGGAATGATGTCCCATTCTTTTTCTGATATAGGATTCTAACTGTTCAACAGTCCTGGGTCGTCTTTGTTGTATTTAGAAACGCTTTTTTTTTATTTGTCATTTGTCACATTTACATGTTAGACATTTGTTACATTTAGTGTTTCAATACACTGTGAAAGGTCTGCAGGAAGGCCAGTTCAGTACCTGGACTCTTTTACTATGAAGCTGTGCTGTTGTCATAGATGCAGTATGCTGCTCTCAGTTTTGCTGCCATCAATTTCAAAATTCCCTTATTTCTTTCTTTAAAATAGTACGTTTTCTCAGTTTGAACATTTGATACGTTTTTTATGTTCTACAGTGAATAAAATATGAGTTTATGACATTCGTAAATCAATGCATTCTGTTTTGATGGAGCCTTTACACAGCATCTCAACTTTCTGTGGTGGGGTAGTGTCACAATATCAATCACAAACACATATTTAGGTGTCAGATGTTTCTCAAGATGGGGCTTTCTCAAACCAGCTGTGGAAAACAGATTCCTGGCCGGTATCATGGGATGTGCTACATATATTTGTAGTTGACCCATCCCAAATATCTACTCATAGCCTTTCAAGGCCTTTTTGTGTCAGTGGTGACATTAATGACTTGAAGTCCAGTAAATAATTCTGGCAAACTGTACAACTATCTGTACTACTGGTTTCTATCACTCTCCATTACTTGAATTACCCTGTAGAAGCCACCATGTGATTCCTCTGCACCGTGGCTCCAGCCAACATGAACGCCCAGGCAAGTCTCCTGTGTGTTTTCAAGGCAAGGGGATTCAAAAGGGGTTTTATATCCTGTAGAGCCAGCAGCATATGTTCTTGATTCCTTCCTCCCTTGCTTCCAGTGGTAGCTTTCACACACAAACACAGTAAGCTTGTGTTTTCAAATTGCTTTTGATCATTTCCTGTTTTTTCTCAAGTAATCTCTCAGATTTTTAGTTCTTCTGCTGTACTGGGCTGTATCATCTTCGTCTGGATTTGTTGAAATGAATTCCACTTCCTCTCTCTCACTGTACTCACACAACAAACGCAGTAGTTTTTCAGTGAAATCATCACAATGTGTTTTTATATTTAGTGCAGGACATACCAGTGCTTTAGCAATTAACACAGGAAGTACAGTTCAACAGTTAAAAATAAATGTTACTAACCTGCATAGCTACAAGTGACAATGTTGTCATCTGTAGTCCATCATATACCATCTGCACGGTCAGTTTCTCAGTTTTTCAGCGCCTGAAAAATGTGTAAATCTTGTACGGTTCCAGGGACCAATGAATGGACAATGCCCTCCCTTTAATACTTCACTCCCCTGTTTAGGTGTGAAGCTTGGCACGTCTGTGAAGAAATTCTGCAGAAAATTAGCTTTCACATCAGGTGCCATATGTTAAAGTGAGTTTTAGTGCCATCAACACAAATAGCCAGCATAGACAAAGCTTGTTGCTGTGTAAAGCAGTTTTTGAAGGGCTACTTGTGCTCTATTACTTGGTTCACATAAATTAACTGTTAAGTGACAACAAACTGTGATTCCACAACAGTCACCGGCATTAAAAATAAATGGGTTTCTTTGCTTTTAAATTGGGTTCTCACCCATGTTATGCTGATTCCAGCACTTTCTATAACTGATTATGATATAACAATAACATCATAAATGCTGTGAGAACAATCTGAGTAGGTCAGTTGGCACCAAACATACATCTGATTAGATTTGAAGTCATTCAGACTAAATTATAGGGCTTTCATGCTTATTGGAAAATCGAACTACTCTTGCTGGAACATGTGGATATAAATAGAGCTCAACAATGATTTGCAGGACTTTTTCCTAGAGGAAGATGAGTAAAGGAGCTGACTGCCCAACCTGTTCTCATTGTGAAGCTCTTCTTGGTCCTTCCTCTGTCTAAAGCATCAGTCAAGAGGGGCTTCAGTGCCATAAAGTGAAGCAAGACTGGATGGTGTGACGAGTAACCTGAATGTTTACACTCATTACTGTTCTTTAGCTTGGAGATTGGCGACATGGCGCACTTACTATTGTGCCAGTAGTGAAGAGGCTGCTCAGGAAGGTAGACAGAACGAGTGTGCATTAGTATAAAATTAAAAATCAATTAGTTTTATTGTTTAAGCAAGTCAGTACAACTTAAATGTCAAGAGTGCAAGAATGGAAGGACAGTACATTAAATATACAAGTATAATGTATGTAAGTAAGTAAAACTCTGACCTACTGGACCCGAAACCAGCTAATTGACCGCTATGCTAAGAAACTGGCAGCCTGTATAGTGACACTGTGGTGCATAATAAGATTTTAATGATTGAATTCAAATCTGAGAAAACTGACCAGTTTGAAAAAATATATGTATAATAAAAACAAATGTTTTTGGCCCAAACACCAAATGAAACGGTCCCTTTCACTCAGCTTCCCCATCTGTAGTTGTAGAGCTACAGTTTCCTCTCTGAGAGGAGTTCTTAATTACTAACTGATTAACTGCTAATTTTATTTGTTCAGGCTTAATTGACTGGAAATACACATACTGTAGTCGCCCCCTCTCTGAGTTTTATTCCACAATGATTAAGCCTCGATGGGTTCCGCTGATAACAGAGGGGGGAAAAAAATGGGCATCCTTTAGTGCTTATACAGTCATTGCACCAGAAGTGGCAGCTTACTTCTTCTGCAGCATCACTCTGTTTTCTTTGCATGTGATTAAACATTCTGCCTATCACATAGGTTTGTACACGTCTTCACTGAAGATATTATTCCAGCTGCCGATAGTGTAGATGTGTTTGGTCCTGACACAACAGCTGCAGACAAGGCTGTCAAAGATAAAAAAGAATAATGCCTGAAGATGAGTAGGAGCCTTTAAAAACATGCAAACTTCAAAATGTAGCATTGACAGATTATTACAGTGACTGTAAGAATGATAGCATGCTGACACTCACATTAAGCCCAAAGTACCACTACAGCCTCACAGAGCTGCTAGAATGGCTGTGGGTACAGTTTTATTCAGCAGCAGAATTAAAACTAAGTCAGTGGGTCTCTTAAATGATTAGGATTCTTACACAATGGCTAAATAGCTTTAATGAATTTTGCTGTAGAATTTAACAGGCTATAGTGAAAGTACAGCAATAACATACAGTACATTTCAATATCTGGCTAAACCCCACTACATGCCCAAGGCAAAGTGCACTTTCATTCATTTATGTGAGAAAAGTGTTTCATAAAGGCAACGAGTGTTTGGGAACAAAGGTTTGACATGTGAAATGAAGACAAAAGTGGAGTGATTATTCATACATCCTGTCTGAGGGAGGTGCTCCGGGGTGGATGGTTGGTGGAACATTTAAAAAAACACTTAATGTCATATGGGTCATTTGGCAACCTCTTTAAAAATTATAAGCCCATTTCTCTGGGCTCTTAAATGCTGTAATAAGTAAGGTAAGGGTGACATGGCAGATCCACAGGCTGCTTTTAGGTAGCTGTGCTATCTAGCCTAACATTACTTGTACTGTAAGAAGGCAATCAGAACCAGTGGACAAACATTCTAGCACTGTATTTGGTAGTTGGTCTAGATGTTTTTTCTTTGTAGAGAAAACCAACATGTAGCTTTTTAATGGGCATCTTGAGGTAGGAGTACATGTCCAATGTGTCATGAATGTCTCTGAGCTTCATTTCTGCCCAATTCTAATGGAGCTTGTAGGTACAGCACCACAAATATGTTGACTTGTTCTGTACAGTAGACTGTGCTGAATATGGAACGCATCATTGATATCGTTATAATTAGATATTAGGTAAAGTTTGGATCAAGTGTGGATGTGCTTTACTGTATGTCAGTATTTGTACAGGATGAACCAGCTACCAAGGGTCATCTCATCAAGATTGAGAGTGGTATTGAGGGTATTAGGAGTAGAACTCAAAGCCAGGACCTTTTAACCTTAGTGATGGTAGATGGAGCATGTCACTGACGGTGAATGTTTCCTCAAGATTTGCTTCTAAAAAGTTTTTCAAATCCCATTTTTTTGGTATAGAGTAGTTCGCCCACCATGCGATGCTAATGTGGGCCCTCCCCCACTGCTGCATCTGTGAGCATCTAAATAAGATGGATGTATTTTTACACAGCAACAGGCAGTGGAACAGATTGGGCTGGAAACGAAATCCCCACACACACTGCATACAGTACGTACACACTATAAACATGCCCATGAAAAGGGATTCCAGGAGCTGAGCAGCCAACCGAGAACACACCAACACATATAAAATCATACACACACATCATACAGTAGCTATCTTTCACCCAGGTGTGTAGCAAATATGTCGCCACGGGAGCAGCTGTATTAGAATGGAACGCCAGGAGGTGAAGTGAATGTGGTATTCATTTGAATCATTAGACAGAGAGCTAGAGTGTGAGGTCAGGCTGTGTCAGAGCCGAGCCAGAAACAAACAGCTCATTAGTGCCAACCTCAGCGGAGAAAAACTGCGTCTCTCCTGTCTTCACTTTGACTCTTTTATTTCTGGAGGGAGATCATACTCCGAGTTAAACGTCTGCTTCCTGCTCTGCTATTGTCACGATGGAGAGTTTGAATGGAGAAATTTTATCAGGCAGTGTTCCAGAGACGTGAATCCCCCAAAGAAACGATTTTGTACACAGCAGGAAATGTTTTCCACCTTTTTAATAACTGGTTGTCAGAGAGAAGAATCATGGCAGTCATAGAAATGACTTGTTGACATGCCAAATAATTGCAGTCATACTTTACATTATACTGTGATATCCAGAAACGGGTTATAATGTTCTTTCTTGGTTCACCTTGGAGGCAAAAGACTGAACTGACTGAAGAGTGATGTTCAATATTCATTTATGTCTGCCCTCAAGATGTGACAAACAGGAACTATGCTGTATGTGTAATATTTATTATGGTTTGTGACAAGTCGTATTAGTTCAACCATGTTTCCTGGAACCAAATTTTCTGTGGAATTAAGTTTTTAATGTCCGGTACCTGCTTTCTCTCTTAATCACCCATAACCTAGCAATATAAAAAAGTATGTATATAAATGTATGTATGTGCACAAACATCATTAGTAGTGAATGTGCAAAATGCTCATTAGCATTGATTTTAAGAAAATGTAATCCATCATATTTATTGCATCAAAAATCAATTTAAGGTGTCAAAGTGTTAACATGGAGCGATGTTAGATCATTTCGACTCGTCCAAATATAAGGTCAGATTTTCCCTGACAACAGTGTTAATCTAGTCAGCGAAAGCTATTTTGATATTCACTCGAGTGAGACCTAGTCTGGCACTTGTGAGGGATTACGTTTTTCTAACAATTACAGCCATAAATGTGATTCTTTCAGTTACTCGGAAAGGAATTAAAATGTGATGAAGCTAAGCTAGCTTTTTTTTGCTTTTTTTTTTAGGAAGCTTAAATGCAGTCTTTTTTTTAGTGGCCACAAATCAGATTTCTTGACTAATTGGTGCAAAACAACAGTAAATTGCAAATAGCACACTTACTTTACTTGCAACTGGTACTTCCTGTTAAACATTACACTTAAAAACTGTGTCACAGAGGCATTTTGGATCAGCCGCTCTAAAAGTCTCCATGACTAATACACCACCCCTGAAATGCACAGCCAATCAATTCCGTTGTTGCACACACTGCTCCGCTCAGGCTGTGTGTGTGTGTGTGTGTGTGTGTGCGGAATCTGAAATCTGATGCTGGGAATTTATTAAAAAGTCTCTAAGCAACTTGAGGTCTGACATCAATTCCTGGGGATGAGAAAATCAGAGGTGGATGATGAGTTATTTTAAGACAAGCTGCTGTGGCCTTTTTTCTTTTGTCAGAAAGCAGGGGAATACGGAGCGGCAGAGCTGCTTTCCTGACCTGACCTGGGCCATCTGAGAGTGCATGTGACACACTGACTTGTGAACTGCAGTCGGTTGGGACTAGCATGGCAAACATGTTCTCCACATGCATACTGTGCACTGCTCCAGTTTCCATGGTCATATTGTCTCTGTCCCAGTGGATACCACCACTCCTACTGCTCTATCTCTAGCATATTTTCTTGCTTGTGCTTTATATCATACTGTATTTAAATTTGATGCCAGGTGGCTACTGTGTATCTAAGAAGCTGTGACAAGCATTTGGAATAATTTAGGTGTACAATTTCCAGTGTACAATTACAGGTCATAACCTGCTTCTTTCTCTTCTTCTTCTTTTCTCTCTTCTCTTTTCACCTCAGCCAGCCTAGGCAGATGGCCGCTGAGGCTGTTTTTCCTGTTAAAAGGAGTTTGTCCACTGTCATCTAGTGCTGCTCAAGTAGGATTTGTTGAATTTTGAATATATAGAGGACAGGATTGTTTATACCCTCTTGTCAAGGAAGGAAAAAAAACATTGATAACTTTAAACTGACAAAAGTAACACTAGGTATTTTTGGCCCACTCTTTGAGAACAGACTGCTGTCTCAGGTTTGAAGGGTGCTTTCTTGCCAGAAGCAGCAAAGCAGTCCCAGAACATTACCAAGCTTTCTCCATGCTTCGCATTAGGTAGGTTTTATATGCTTCACTATTGCATCTGTGAACATACAGCTTATGTGACTTGCCAAAGAGTTCCCAGCCATACTCTGTTAAGTCCACTTTGGCTCAAACATTGTTGGATGGTTCAATCTGACACTGATGTACCTTAACCTTGGATTTTACCTCTAATATCTTTGGAAGCTGTTCTGGGCTCTTTGATTACCATTCCTATTATCTGTGTCCTTAATTTGTAATCAATTTTCTTTTTTCTGCCAACCACATCCAGGGAGGTTGGCTACAGTCCTATAGGACCTTAAATGTCTGAATTATATGTGCAACTGTAGTCACATGAACATCAAGCTGCTTGACGACCTTTACGTTTAACATGTTTGTCTAAAATTTGCATTTCTAATCTCCTGTGTGAACTCTCTCCGTAGCTTTCTGTGGTCCATGTTTGTTGTGGACCATGATACCAAACAGCACAGTGACTTTTCACCCTTTAAATAGGCAGACCGACTGAGACACCTGTGGTTTCATTAGCTTGTTAAAAAAAAAAAAACTTTTGTTGAACCACAACTTGAGATAGTTAGAAAAAAGGGTACCAACAATTTTGTCTACGTCTGTAATTGTAATACACTCCCCTCCAAAAATATTGAAAAAGTGAAACCAGTTCCTTTTTTTTTGCTCTAGGGTGAAAACATTTGGGTTTAAGTTTGCTCACATGAAAATGAGTGAATTCAAACAAACATGAAAACTGTTGATGTTTCGTTTCATATTCATTCATATTTGCATGTCAAACCTAAATGATTTATACAGTCTACAAATTAAATGAACTGGCCTCACTTTTCGAATACTTTTGGAGAGGAGTGTAGTTATATTTCTACATATGTATATGTGTTTTTATATAGCTGTATGTCATATTGTGTAAGTTTTGCTTCTTCTTCAAAAATGTGTCTTGGTAACAATAATTACTTAAAATTAAATATTAATGTTTGACATTGTTTTGCAGATGTGTCAGTTCGGTTCTAATCAGCACTCATGGTTGCTTAGCATAGATAACACTACAAACAACATTAGCAATTTTGATGCTGCACATTTGTACCTGCACACCTCAACTGTTTGATATTTAGAAATCAGTGATGAACTTCTCTACCTCTCTTTCTCCATATATCTTCATTTGAATTAGTTTATGTTTAAAAAGTCATCTGTTGACATCAGTGAACGTCTAATTCTCTCTCATAGGAAAACCAGCCATAACTTAGGAAGGAACTAAGGTCATCTTGCTGCCTGTTGTTTCTTCTTCCTTGTTTTCCTTTCATAAATTGATTTCAAAAGAAAAAACATTCCCTGTTGCTACAGGTTACAAGACAATGATGAAACAAGCAGAAAAGGGCTTTGGTAAAAGTCATGTTTCAGCTCTTATTTCAAGGGAAAAAAACAAATCCTCAGTGAAGCTAAGTGACCCTGTTGGCTGGCTGAGGCCTCACAGCTGGCCGTCACGGTGAAACGACTGGCAAGCGGGATGGGGATGTTGCACAAATGCCACATTATTGATTGGATTATGTGCAGTGAGCCACTTGCAGGGTGTTCACATACGCACAGCACATAGGCTTCTGTTTATGGATGGATGCACTCTGTGCCAAAGCCCAGAAAGTCTGCAGTCACCATGACAACAACAGCAGACTCACTGTTTTTTTTTTTATTTTGTTTTTTTGTTTTTTTTGTCACTGGACAAAAATGTCCATCCATCTATCCATCCATCCATCCATCCATCCATTTTCTGACCGTTATCAGGTCACAGAGGCAGCAGGCTCAGCAAGATAGTTCAGATGTCCTATTTTCCAGTGCCTAGGAGCTCCCAAGGCATTCCTAGGCCAGATGATATATTCTCTCCAGTGTGTTCTGAGTCTAACCCAGGATCTCATTTGTTGGACACTAACAGAAAACATGCAAGGGAAGATGTCCAGGAGGCATCATGATCCGATGCAGACACAATTTCAAGCTGGTCCTTTCAACATGAAGGGCCTTGATTCCATACTCCAGTTGGATATATGTTTATCATAGTTTAAGGATGAGTGCAGCATTCTTACGGTCACTGCCCAAAGCAGTGATAGTTTTACGGACCACATAAAAATATATAATGCATTGTATTATTATAACATAAAAAAAAAGGATCTGATTTGATTATCAGCTTATTGACCGTGACTAATGGCAATAAGCCATTATTAAAATTGTCATGTCAGATTTTTGTTGGTGGTTTTCAGCACCATTGATAGCAGATAGTGCTGTTCATGTGAAGAATCAAAAAGTAAGTGCACCAAGTTCAGTAATTGTCATCAACAATTCTTCAAATGACGGCATTTTTGAAACATATTTCTACTCATTTCTTTTTACTGCTGTAGCTTTAACTTTACAATATTTACTGGGAACAATAACACAATTACAATACATTTAACACAGTGCATTTAAATTTAAAGGCCCTATTTCAAGATTATTTTGTCAGCGTTTGAACTCAGTAGGAGGCAGACAGGACACATGGAGAGAGAGAGAGACATGCAACAATAGTCCCCAGTTGCACTCAAAGCAGGGATGGTTACATGGCTAGTGCATGAAAATAGATATAGATATAGAGGATAGAGCTATAACTCTGGATTTTTCAAGCACAATCTCTGTGGGGACCATGAATATCCACATAAAAAATCACACTTCAAATCACACAAAATCTACATCTAAAGAATTGTGTTAACTTCTCTTCATATTTTTTCATTGTTTGCATCTATTGAGTTGTTTAAATACAGTACAATCAGTGTATGCACAACTCTCCCTGCTTCTCCAAAGCTCCAACTATATCTTGGAGACGTTAAACTGTTCCTGCTGTCATTTGTTTGTTGTGTCTGCCTTGCTTCCTGCAGGCCAACTCTGTTCATAGAGAAAAATATGTAAATTTGTTTTGAAAGATTTCATAAGAAAGAAGGTTGTTGCTACAAATTACAAGGCTATAACAAGACAAGTAAAAAAAAAAAAAAGGCTCAGGAAATGTAAAATTCAGTACTTATTTTAAAAAAAGCTGATGTTCTGCTACATGAATTGTGAAAGTTTAGGAGAAACATTTGGATTCTATGTATTAGAATATAATGTTTTAGCAAAAGACTGTTATGTGGGTCTGAATTGCTGTTTGTCCAACACTTCTTCCGTCCTAACTTTTATACCTTCTCCTTTACATAAGTGACTCGAAGGTTTACACATTAAATAAATATGGTTAAGGTCAGGACACCACCCACCACAACCTCCATCCACAAAACTTTCTGCTTAAAAACATAAATTTGCCATGTTTGCTATGGGCAATAGATGTTGCCCAACATTAAAAGATCTCTTTTGCTGCTTTCTGCTGCCACAAACAACCTATACAGTCAAATTTTACTGGAGACAATCTCACAGGAACCAGTGTGTCCTTAAGTTACCACAGCATAAAGTAAGGCTAGGAGCTTGGAGTGCCCATTAAATGTTTTCAGCTCAGGTGTCTAGAGGAGGCATAATGTATCATTTCACTTCTTAAAGACTTTGAATTAAATGCATGAATCACAAATGGGATTACCAATCTTTATATAGTTTCATTTCCCCTCAGGCTTCCCAAGCCCACTTCCAGTCCAGACACTCAGGTGGAAGGGATTAAAAAACAACTCAAAACAATGACTCTAACGGACAGCATAAAAAGGTAGATTAAAGCTATAAGTGGTGAATTTGCTGGAGCAGCAGCATGAAGGTGGTGGACACTAACAGCGTGGACAAATTAATCGGAGGGGCTCTGTTCTGGTTGTTGATCTGGAAACCTCTTCACAGTGTGTATGAGAAGAAGATGCTGTCTAAACTTTTAATCGTGGACCATCCATCCCTCCACACACTGTGCTGCTGGACAGACGACCACTTTCAGCCAGAGAATGGTCAATGTGAAGTGCTCCACAGTCCACCACTGGAGATCCTTCCTCCCAGTGGCGATTAAACTGGATCAGGAACTTATGACTGTTATGAATCATTATATTCTCACAACTTTTGACCTCTGTCGTAATCATCCTTTATGTCATCACTATTTCTTGCACTGCACCCCATGATTAAACTAGGCCTCCGTTATCTATCTTTAGATTTTCTTTGATCATATTGAGGGTTATTTTGTCTGTGTATGCGTGTGTGGATCCTTTCTGGTTGTAGTTTTTGAACAGAAAGCAGCTATACCAGGGCAAACTAATTTCTCTCTGGGATTAGCAAAGTTAATTTTTTTAGTCCTGATTCTTGAATTTGAAGTATTCCTTGAAGGAAACCTAGTAGAGCTGTTAGCTCAAGCTGTCTGCTCAGAGCCAGTCAGCTCACATCGTGTTTAATTAATGTTAAACTGAACTGGTCGTATGCTAAACACTTGGCATATGACCAGTGGCATATTTTAAGGAAAGGGCAGGATTTAATGCTAATAGTATGAATATACAGTAATAACTACAGTAAGTTGCAGGTAAGGTTTACCATTAAAACCATTTACCACTAGCATCTGGCATCAGAACAGGACTCATCAACCATCACTTTTAGGGAAATCTTTTCCTCTAAGCACCTGGGAATCAGGCGGCACATGATTATTTTAAACTTAGTTTTAATCTACTCCTTCTTTTACCATCTGACCACTAAATCATTCAGCGTTCTTAACCACTTGAGTGTTAATGTTCTGGTTACATTTTTGATTTGTCCTTGTTGGTGCTTGGAGGAGGTGGTTTTGTGTCAAATGATGATGTGTGCCATAGATGACTCCAACAGCTTCTGGTAAGTCAGGGATTTGCAGAAACGCCGCTTTTCACTGACTTCACGCTGAGTAATGTAGATTGTATGAATCTGCGTATCATCTTTGGGGCTGTAAGAGTGATCAGAATTTAAATTCATGTGGCTGAATTCTTTGGTCATGACCACATCATCATTATTGCAAAGCTGCGTGTGCTTTATGTTGGTGGAGCAATCAGCAATCAATCAGTGCACTGATCCCTAATACACAGCCTTCGCAGACCACCTCTGGAGCTGGTCTCAGTACGGTTTGCTGCACTGAAAACTCTTCATAATCCTAAACAGAAGTTCAAGTTCAGTTGTTTAGATACAACCCGCTGCTGTTTGATCCACTGCCATGGAAAATCTGCATTTAATGACTGAAACTGCTAAACATGGCTGAGTGCAAAAACATGTGTTGTCCTCTTTTTGGATGGCTTGCTCACTTCATGTGATTCAATTAATACTCGTAAAGGTATTCATCAACTGAGGCAGGGTAGTGAGGTCTCTTCATGTGCTTTCAAAATATTTTTTTTTTGTTTTGTTCTATAAGTATCATGTGGTGAGCCTGATCCTGTTGCCACTGCTGCCTGTCTGCTGATGACCCTGTTGCCCTCTCCACCTCCGTCTTCTTGGCCGCATCTGCCTGGTGCTGGTAATTTGGAACGTTATTCTTTATTTCCTAGATGACTTCAGTAGGGCATCAGAGGGGAAGGGAGCAGCTGCTGGTGTGGGAATCTTCGATCAGAACAGCATTTCCCAAAGTTGGGACATGTACCTTACTTAACTTCTAGTCCTACAAGAACAAATATCCATCATACTGTGGAGTGATTTCCTACACTTACACTAATCTTACATCCAGGACTTGGTCTGAATGCAAAAAAATCATGTTTAAACTAAACATTTCTTAAGCTAAATACACTTCTGTGGTCCATTTGGAGGACATGCAAAAGATGCTTTATCCAGTTGGAGGGAATCTCAGCCATGTTCTGCCAAGCTGAAATACCCTACAGAATCAACACTTAGCACTTTAAACCTAATTATCAATGTGACTTTTTGAAAACATCTTGTTGTTGCATGATTAAATACAACTCATGGCACACACAAAGTGGTAGGGGAATTATCACAGGCCTAATTTCACTGTCAAGGAAACAATTAGTACAAAAACCTGTCAGAACGGTGACAGAGGAGGGATGAGGGGGCACACATTTCCACCTTTTTGCATCAGAAGGGTGAAAGCACTTCTTGGTGAGGCGAGCAGCTTTCCTGCTGTGTTTGCAGAACAAAAAGAAACAAAGATAGAGAAAGGAAGAATTAGGCCCAGGAAGAAGTGACAGCAGGTAAGGACACAGCTGATTTAATTTGTTTTCAACAGACAAGCAGCTTCCAACTTATTGCTATTTATATGCAAAGGGCAAAAGATGACATGCACACAAAGATGTACACTGAAACTACACACACTCATGGCCTCTCTCTCTCTGTGCCAGGTACGACCAGGAAGTTGGGTTGGATGTGTTTTTTTTTTCTGTCACCTTGGCTCGGTCACAGCTCTGTTTTAGCCCTTGCTTTGCTGAAAAATAAAAATAACAACACCAGTGGCAGCAGGAGTCTGACCTCAAAAGACCTGTCTGATGGAATACACATGACAGGACTAGAACATGCAAAGCTAGTCAAAGGGTAAAGTTTTTCAGAAAAGCTTTAATAATTATTGCTGAATGTAAAGTAGCTCTAAAAAAATGTAAATGTCCTCTAGAACTATATAGTCAAGTATTATATAGTCGTCATGATTATTCAATCATTTATATCACATACTAATATAATATGAAATGCTAACTGGTTATCCTAGTAATTGTTTTACAATCTACATTATATAAGTGCAAATAGTGTAGAACTAGTTAGAATTTTTTATATGATTATCAGATAATTTGCCCAAAATTAAAATGAAATTATGAGAAAGAAAGTAAGAAGAAAGTTTGATATTTTAATGTAATTACATGGAAATTTGCAGAGTAAAACAAATAATATTTCAAGCATTTACTTTGACTAAAAAATCTCAAAAATAAATCTACATTGGTTCAGTTTTACAGTTCTAACTGTGTTTCAGCATAAATCTGTGCAGGTGTTGTTTCACATCTGTGTGATCAGCTGCAGCCAAGAAACTGAATACATGTATGTTTAACAGAGGTCATGAAGGTTAAAAGATGCTGAAAAAAAAATGACTTGTGGGCTTGAATACATTTGTGTTTTTTTGGAGAACATTTTTTTTTTGTAGCACCACTGACAAAATCAATACTATGTTCTTGAAAAAGTGTTGTTCTACAGTCCCGTCGCATAATTTGCTACTTTCTACCAGTTAATTGGTCCAAGTGAAAATGCCCACAAATTATCCACCCATGTGTCTGGATAACATTTGTTGGTAAGTCCATAGTGGATAGTAGGTTTATCGGTTTATTTCACTCAAACCCAGTTAGTCAAGTAAAGTTATGAGCTAAAGGTGATTGGCAAATAGACAGTACTCTATTTTATTGCTTTGGAGCCCTTTTAACACTACAATGTTAACTAGGGGCTCGAGACAATCTCAGCATGAGCAACTCAGACTACATCTACTTTAAGCCAAGTACATTCTGTTCTAAAATACTGTTTTCATTCCAAAACAACCTCCTTCCTTATTATAACTCTGACAGGATAACAGATATGGAAATCTCCTACTGTGCTTGCGTTAAGGACAGACAACCAAGCCAGCCACATAAAAAGCATAGAAGCAAAGAAGAAACGGTGGACTATCTCCAGTTCCTTGCTACGCTTCATTTATGGTAAGCAGACTACAAGAATTTTGAAATTATGTTTTTTCACAGAAAAAGCAGCGACAAAACCATGTTTCCACAGTACAGTGTAGTATATTTAACTTTCAAGAAAATCAAATGTATTTTTTCATCCAGACAAATAGGCTCAGCTGTTTACAGAGTAAAATGCCATGCTACTGCCACTATCTGTTTGAATAATAATATATCAGTGCTTCTACTAGATTTTTCGAAAATTTACTTCTGTCACGATTCCTGCCTCGTCCCTGGTCAGTTGCCGTTGTTTTTCCCCCTCTCCCCCTTTCCCCCTGGTCTTCCTACTCTACTCCGATTACTCTGCTAACCCTTAGAGTGTAAGGTTTAAAATCTTACAGAATATGACTGTACAGTGGCAAGAAAAAGTGTGTGAACTCTTTGGAAGCGTTGAACAAAACAATAATGATGTGCCTGAAGAAGTAACACAAAACAATGTCTTTATTGAGAACAACCATAAAAACCTCAAAGTGCCAGTGGAAAAAGTATTTGAACCCTGGAGTCAGGTACTAGCATATCTTGTTAACAAGACTACCTTGCATAGTCTTGTTAAGAAAATTACTTTGAAGATGTGGACTCAAGCCTACTGACAAAAAACTCTCAAACGTTTTGAGTTTGCTCTGTACAAGAAGAATATGCTTACATTTTCAGAGGATCTATGATTAATAATTGATGATTTACATAAAGCTGGAAAGGGTTACAAAGTAATGTCAAAGACTTTAGAGTTCGCCAGTCTACAGCTAGGCAAACAATCTACAAATGAAGAAAACTACCCCAAGAGCACAACAACAAATGTTTTGTGGGCTCATGAAGCTATATTGAACTATTTGGAAAGAACACACAGTACTATATTTGGTGTAAAAAGGGCACTGCATATCATTAAGGAAACATCATCCCAACTGTAAAATATGGTGGAGGAAACATCATGACTTGGGCCTGCTTTGAAGAAATGCCTGGTTGAGTTTTTGCTGCCAAGGGGGTCAGCTAGTTATCAATATCAATAAGTGTTCACATACTTTTTCCACTAGCACGAACATAAATAACGGAAGAAACCAGAGTCAGGGTGGGTGACCATCTGCCTCCACTGGTTAAGAGGGTAAGAAAAGGGGTAAGAAAAGTACAAAACAACAGAAGGGAACAAAAAACACACTGGGTAGGTTGGGCCAAAAACTGCATACTGGAAACACACAGCTTTACGGCTGGGGATACCTGTAGAAAATTATACAGAGAGGGAGACAGAGAGGAGGAAACACAACTACATGAGAGAGAAGACTCAAAGTTAACCACATGCAATGGTGGCAGTCATAACCATAGGGAATAACTCACGTCCTTACTGTTTGTGTAGAGCATCGTGTCAAGTCAAGGTGTTGCTACTTGGTGCTTTATTTTACTGCTCCTTGACTCTGGTTCTATTGACTTCCTCTCCTAGGCTGGTCCTCTGAGGACAAAGCTGGAAGCAAATGTGATCAACTGGTATTGATTGGATACAAAGCACAGGGCTCAACACCCAGTAGAAGAAGAAGTTATTGTGTCTGCTGTGTTTTTATATTTCTGTTGGTTTAGCTATAGGACAACAGCCTAGTTTGTTGTTGGTGGCACTACAAATCTAGACCAAGTGCATTTTAATCCAGCCCTGGACCAAAGTTTTAGTTTAGGCTGACTTAGATGACTTGTGAGTAACACACTGCGTCCTTGACATCTCACCTACAACCTTCCATAAAACCTTTTCCTGTTGCAGTTAGTAAACTTATCATCTGGGGCAATTTTAAAAAAACAAAGTTACATGTTCAAAGCTAGCTGAACTGTACAACCCAGCAAAGCTTTGGGAGCTTGGTTTTCCCTGGAAAGTGTTAGAAAAGTTATTGTTTCATCATGTGGCGATCTTGTCATTGTGGGATGCAATGACCTCAGGCTGTTTGTGCCTGTTTGCATCTAGGCAAAAGAGCTGTCACTTATGGACAACCTGAAATTCACAGGCCCTGCTCTCTCAGCAGCAGGTCATGGAGCTAATTTTAGTGCTGCATTTGTCAGAGCTACCGCAGACACACAGACAGAGTCAGCTGATGATGCTGCAACGCTGCACAGAGCCAGACTGGAATGAAAATGACTTTACAAATCAAGTAGAAGACACAAAGGAGAGGAAGCAGGCGGAGAGAAACCGAGCCAATGAAGAGGAGTGAAGGAGTTTTGAAAGTCAGCATCTCCCAGGGGAAGAGAGGGAGAAAGAAATAAGAGCATCCAGTATCAGGGAGCATTTCTCTTTTAACAGATACAGTACAGTCATACTATAACTCCAGTCATGCAGATTCTGCAGTGGTGGGAGGTGATGTGTTGTACCCGTGCTGCAGGTGAATTGTGTTAGTTCTGCTCTAGGGGACTTGAGCTGGAGACAGAACAGCTGTAGAGAGAATTATCTGACTGACATGAAACACAATGAATGTACAGGAAAGTGGAATTGTAGTAATGTCCATCAATTGTCACAGTTTTACATATTGAATATTTGCCCATTTGTTCTGGATACCAGACTTCCGCTGTTCAATAGTCTGGTTGCCATTGTCGGATTGTCCTCTTTATTATGCAGCATGCATAATAGGAGACAGATCTGTACTGGAGGCAGGTCAGTCAAGGAGCCACACTCTGTGCTGCGAAGCCACACTGTTCAATAATAGATTCTTGCTTTTACCTGGATGGTCTTTTTCATCTTCAGCACAAGAACCCAACAACAAAACAAGCTGTGACGTGAACAGTTTTCACTGTCTCCTGGCTTAGGCCCAGAGAGTTCATGTATGGCTCCAGTAATCTGCAAATTCTAAAAAGCATCCAGAATAATACGGGTTAAGACATAAAGTAAGATTCAAACTAATTAACAAATCATTTCATCCATGTAATACCACAGTTCATATTCAGCACACATGGTTTGGAAAACTATTAAAGGCATATGTTGTAACTAAGGGTTTCATTAGTTAGTACATCAGTTAGTAAAAATTTTCTTGGAGGAGGTTTATCTTCCACCTTGTCTTGCAACTTAACCTCTGATCTCCATGAAAAGTGCTGCTTGTCATCTGAGCCAAAATCCATTCCATCCATTTTACATGAAGCATTAATTCTGACTATTTCCCAAAGCGACAGCTTCAACATTTACCAGTTTAGATTCATCACATTAAGTGCCAGAATTCACACTTTGCTCATTTCTAACCACACTAAAATGTATACAATGAAATATTGTATAAACACCTAACCAAAGCACATCTCTCTGTTTTGGCCCCTCCTTTATGTGTTTGCAGTATTTTTACAACCCTGAAACAGAATTTCTGGAAAACATTCTCTGAGTCAGTAAATCTGACACCTCAGAAAGAGTCAGGGCTACATGACAGCAAAACTGAGATGAGAACTTGTCATCACCTCTGACCCATTGTCTCAGATGTGAACAGCCCAAGGATGAAATAATGGTACAGAAGAAGCTTTTCCAGTCGGCTTTTTTTCAGGTGTTAAGATCTGTGAGTGTGTTTTTTTTTTTTTTTCTTTCTCACTGACCTCTGTGATCTCTGTGGTTTAAACAAAGTGTGCATAAACAAAAAGCTGCAGCTCTACATTTGTTCCAGCTCTCTGACCAAAGTCGCAGCTTCTTCTTGAGTAAAGAGACACTTAGAAAAAAAAATTCTCCATCTTCAAATTGAGTTTAGGGATATTATTCGTAAATGACTGCACTGAACTCAGGCAGTGTATGTATTTTTTGTCTTAATAACAATGTAGTACATTTTTCATCATCAAAGACTCTAATAAACATTTTCAGTCATATGTATATAGGCACAGAGTAACTGAAACCTACTAAATTGACCTTAATGCAACTAACATTACATTTAGTGAAATACAACACAGTACCATAGTGATGTAACCAGTACCAAACTAGTAAATATTCATAACAATCATAAGATTTTCATAATTATTCTGATAATAAAAAGGTAACAAGAACCATTGAGTCAAATGTATGCAACACTTCAATCACAAAATCAAGCTAATATTATGCCAGGATGTTGATTAGAGGGAGAAAAAGTGATTACAAAAAAGCAATCATTACAGTAAACCTTACATTCTTTCAGAATATAATGTGTGGAACTGTTTATCTCTTACACACCCACGCACACACAGACACACAAACTCAGCTCGAAACATCAGCTTTACAGGACCAATTAAAGAACCTCCCTCTGTGAGGTTCAGTAATAATTGATGTAAAACACAAAGCTTTCACTCAAGTCAGAAAAACACTTTTTAATAGGTGTATTCCATAAAGACATGAAAGGCTATGACTGTCTGTGTTTTATTGACTTAGAAATATTGTATCTGTTCATTTGGTGAAGATCAGATCACATTTTATGACCGATTGGTTAAAGCAGGTTCCACATTACTAAAAAATCCATGGGTTGATACTCTACTTTCTCTGCCATTGGAACTTATACCTTTAATAACGTAGGTCGCAGTAGCTGGACTGGTTTGCAGTGCAAACCAAAAGCAAAAGGAGGGCAGAGGGGATCTATAAAGAGAAGAGGAAAATGAAGGGAGAGATAGTAAACAGCATAACTACATAGAGAGGGGTTGAGGAAATAAGAGAAGAGGTATTTGCCCTTAAAATACCTATGTATCTATTTTGAATCAGTTTAAAATGGTCTTGCAAAGTGAGTAGTATTACGTCACCAAGCATGTAGAATTAAATATTGGACTTCATTACATTGCTTGGGATTGACACTGATTACACATGTTCTAGCTATACTACACTTAGCACACATAGCATACCATTACACCAACAAAAACAGTAGCTGACTGAGTGAGGGGTTTGTACTTGTAAATGGGACGGTACCTAAGACATATAATTCCGTAAACACTGGACATTCTACAATCTGGATTAATTTTTAAAGTGAGTGATTTATGTAGACTATGCACTTAACTAACAGCTTAGGGGTGGGTTTGTTGTAGTACAATATTAATGGGTCATGGACCTGGATCTGATTTTGAGATAATTGTGGGTGACAGGTTGATGCCCTATCCATTAAGATGTGCTACTTAATGGTTCGGCACATTTGCAGATGTTCGCTTTAGACTGTTCACTAAGGTAGCAGGACAGGCAGCAGCAACACCAGTACCAAGCATTTTGGACCTTAGCAGGACTTCCCTCTGGGAGGCAATAAGTGAAGTTTGAAACATCAGTTATGGACCACAGCGGTGGATGGACACAGATTCAGTGACAGTGCCAGTGTTGGGTGATTTACAGTATTGTGCATTTCTTTTGACTAATCCAGTCTATAGACATCTGGCAGATTAATGGCATAGATATTACCCTGGTGTAATCTGAGTCTGTTGCTCCCTACAGCATGTGCAGTAAGTAATGGTAAGTGCTTTTAGGTATTTAATGCTGTATATATTTAAGAAGCCATGAACATTAAACTCCCTCTCTGCAAGGGAGTGCCCGGAGAAAAGCTGGGTAGAATATTTAGGGCATGTCGAATGATTCACACCCGACTTCTAATTTATAACATCTCCCATGGGTGGCCAGCCGGCACCGTCAGTACACAAATCCATATTTCACACAACTCTTTCTGATGCCGCTACTGAAAATCTATACGTCTTACCCCCAATTTGGGCCTATGCATTATACAAGCCAGTAAATCCTCTAGGGCAAGGAGTGCATTGAGAAAATAGACAGTCTTGGTAGAGCTGTTTTTCACTAAATGACTTTTCTTTTTCTTTTGATTGACTGTGAGTGAGTGTTGACAGCGGGGGCCTTGGAATTTACCTGTTGTGTGTTATGTCCCATGCTGTTTCATGTTTCATTTGACATGCACTGACAGAGTTTCATCAGTGTTAATAGGTTTATGTACCCATTCAAACCCAGCAGGTTATTCTATGACATGTAGAATCTTGCTGCTGTCTCTTTACTTTCTTGAGAACTCTTTCAGGTTGAGAGATCTTAAAACAGGTGAAGTGATCATGATGTAAAATAAGTCTATATGCAACAGATTCTAGGGCAACATGGGATGTACAGTTAAATCCATCAAGCTTATTCACAATAATTTCAACCAAATTTTGTTAGTTCTGATCACTGGGTAGAAAGAGACTCAAACTGTTTTGACATATGCACTCTAGAATATGTCTGAATGAGACTAAGAAATCAACTAGGCTGAGGAAGAAAAAAGAAAACTGCTGAGAATCAAAGAATATGCTTAAGACGATCTTGATGATCCAGTTTGGAGTTTGTAAAATGAAAATCCGTGTTCAAAATGCCAAAGATGTTATCGAGTTGTATTTCCATCTCCTACAAAAAAGTCTGTTACCATTATTCTGTCAGAAAATACAGCTATCATTGTTGCATCTCTGTCTTACCGAGACAAGTCTCCAAGACGTTCACTTCATGGAATAATGTGGGGGAGAGACAGAAAGAAAGTAAGTAACAAAGAAACATAAGACAATTAGGAACAGAGAAGAGGAGCTCGGAATTTCAAAAGGGGAGTGGAGGGATGAGATATTTTTCAGACTTTACTATTTTCGTTCGCTCCCCAGAGTGAGAAAACTTCAAATCTGCTTTAACATCTTCTAAGTGGTAACGTTGGCTTAGTTTAGAACAGCTATCAGTAGCTTTTACTAGCACTTCATTTAAAGAGCTAATGATAAACATTGTGATGTTGATTTAAGTCCTCAGCTATGCAGTGTGGTTTTGTGTATAACCATAAAAGCAAATTTAATTTATATTACTCTGGAATTAATTAAAGGTGACATTTAATTGTTGCCCGGAAAGAGACCATCCAAGATTCACTTGGATTGCAGTGAAAGTTAAACCTAGCCCGGCCTTTTAACTTAGCCCATAGAAATAAGAAGCATTAACCATCTATGGCTGATACTGTATCGCCAAAAGAACAGGCTCTGAATCAAATTTATGTGCACAAAAAACCTGGATACATCTGCCAATAGATGAATTAAAGCAGTGGTTTCACTTGAAAACATCCACTTTAAGTCGATCACTGTATGGGCACTGTTTAAAGAAAACTGCAGTTGCTTTTATAGATTCTGGCACAAGTAAAATTAATTGCTGAGTGAGAAATTTGCTGAAACTAGAAAGAGAAGAAGACCCATTCCAGAGGTAAAATGGAAAAACTGCAGAAAGGTGAGAGTTGAGATCTACTTATAAAAGATTTACACCTTGATTACAACTTGATAACTAAATTGCAGGCAAATTTCCTGTTACCTGTCATTTACCAATGTACAATGTTACTTATTGCAGAATACAAAAAAAAAATACTGTGCAATTGTAAGGTAAGAAGAATTTGACCACTTTGTAGCCTGTATTTTGTCTTTTGCAATGTACTTACAGCTAAATTAGAATTTGTACTAATATATTGTACTGCAAGTGTTTGGTTTGAATTGCTGTGTAATTGTAAGGTAATTGCCATGATTAGCTTGTAATTAGTACAGTAAAAAAAATGAGTACTTTGTGAGCTAATAAAATGCTGTGCATCATGTACTGGGCCTTCAGTTTTTTTGATTTCACAGTAATAAATACTTTTGTAATCGTTGGGCAAAAGAAATGTCTTCAACACTAAGTTTGAAATATTTAAATTTACCTAACATATATTTTGAATATAACTTAGGTTATTAATTATTTCAGGTAAATATTTATTTATTTATTTAAATATTTATTTATTAATAATAAATAATTTACAGGTAATTATATTAAAATGTTTATCTTTTTACTAAACGTTTAAAATTTAAAACCTGATAATGAAAGACAAATTATTTTTTCATTTAAATTGCGAAATAATTACTATGTAATTGCTTTGTAATTACAGAAATATAATTTACTATGTTACCAAAAAGTGCAGGCAAGAATTTGTCTGGCTGAGCTATTAAAAAATTATTTTAACCAAAGACACGTTGTCAGGCATATAGAAGGGATGGAGATCATGTATCATTGTAGTAGGAAAGTAAATGAGCATAGATGTACAGTTTTTGAAATCAATAAGTGAGTGTGCATGTGTGTCCCACATCCAATGATTGGATGGCGTCATTTAATAAGTAGGTACATACAGCTGAAACATGTTTTCACAGTAACAGGCCTGCGTAAAGGAAAAGCCAGAGATAGAGATCTGACTAATCTCTTTACCATGAGGAGTCCTCAGTTCAAGTCAGTCACTGCAGTCAGTAGTGTCGCCGTGGAAACCGCAGACTGTCTCTCAATATAAAAAATAAATTAAAAAAAAAAAAGGAAGCTGGGCAAGAGAGCAGCAGGAGAGCTACAGCTGTGACCAGCTGGTGATAGGATGAGCCTTTTATCTGCTTTTGGGCTCTTGCGAAAGCAACATAAAAAGGAGATGGGTTACAGTGAGAATGGGTGGGGCGGTGGGGGTCAGCTTGTGGTACAGATAATCTGCCTCACTGTTCTGGTTTCCATCCACTTTGGGCTCGGGGTTACATTGATTGTTGGGGTAACATTGACATGTTGCTCATTCAGTTTGCATGTCCACACCATTCACGGGCACACAGGAAAACACATGTTGGGTTCACTTCCACATTTGTGGCCGATTCTTGTAGAAGCTCATATGAAAATGCATTGAAGACTGTGACACTAGGGTGTTTTGCTGTAATGTTTTGTCTGCTCTTTACATCGACACTGAAAACACAGCATGGTCTCTTTGCATGAAGTTGAGCTTTCTTCTCTCTGTTTCTCTTTGCAATGCTGACATCTTCGTCAGCAGGGTGTACTGAGCGAATACACCACGTGTTTACATCTCAGTGTGCCACAATACAAGCGGCACTAGTCAAAGGTTTCATCGCTATCTTTTGAAAGAGCAGTTAGAAAGGCTCACATATGCAGCTACATACATGAGAAATCAGGGGTTCGGGTTTACATGTACTCAAGAAACCTGGTTACTGGACTGGGACTGATTTTGCAAAAATGCTGCTGTAGAAGAAGGAATGAAAGAAAAGCTGAACGTAAGATTTCACCAAACCTTTGATACTTTCTGTATTACGATGTTGTACAGCACATTTGCTGGGTTAAACAGCAGCAAACAAGCTGCAGTTACATAAATGGGGTTTGTTTATGCACAGACAGATGTGGGATAGTCAATAAGCAGGATGCATGCCCTGAATAAAACATTTTTCATTGCTGCTGTGTTCTGGCATGTGATATTCTACAGTCGGATAAAAACAAAAGCTGTTAGGTGATGTGATGCATAAGTCTAATCATATTAAAAGTTTGGTGCAGGCTACACTATTTTGTTAACATTAGAGACCCAACCTGGAATCGTTGGCCTCCTCACGAACTGTCTCTAATGCCACTTCAGTTTTCAAGCATATTTGAATTTCACACTTAATGTAGGTTTTGTGACAAGTAATAAAACTCAACTCAACTTTATTTTCATATCATAGTAAAATAATAAGGTAAGTAATCAGTCTCAAAGTATTTGTTTTGGAAAATAGTCAGCAGTAAGGCAAGAATAGGTTATTTGGATTTAATGGATTCAGTCATATTAAATCTTGTCATCCAGACAGGCCTGATCTACCTGCACCATCTTAAACCATTAAGCTATATAACAAGTGGCACTGGAGGATTGGCCTCCTCCTCTTGCTTTGCCCTGCAGCAGTGTAAGGTCAATCAAGAAGCTAATATCCTTCTCTCAGTGGGCCACCCAACAGGCCTGAAATTACCTTCACCTACACTGTTAAACAGCCTCCACAGCCCCAGGGCAAGACGCAATACAAATTCTAAGTCATCTCTTTAATGGCTGTGATATGAAAGGTGCGTGTGAATACATGATTGTGCATTCTTGCATCTGGATGTTTTCATTCTTGAAGGGAAGCAGATGTGACAGTTCAATAATGAAAGAGCAATAACATAATCACACAAGAAGAGGGAGGGCAGGAGATACAGACAGTGAGGCTTGATCTTAAACTGTCTGCATCTGTGGTTCATTGTCAGGTCCTTTCAGATGTCAAAAGTCTGATAGGACTTGTAGATGACCTCTGTAGCCAGGGCCTGCTCTCAGTTGAAAGGATGAAAATTTATGAAAAGTCACATTCTCCCTTATTTTGTTGTTTTCTCAGCCATATGGTATAAATCATTTAAGATTATAAACTTAATAGTTTTTTAAAAAGGTAGATTCAGGAAATACACAGTGTGAGATTGTTTTTAATGTTTCTGAGGAATTTAAGGGCAATATGCTGTAATCATTATTTGAATGGAAATATAACCATTATCTAAGGACTTTGATTGGGATCAGCCAAAAAGAAGCCTGGCAGGGACATCCACAACTAGCTGTACTGTAGAGAGGCATGTGCCTAGTGCCTACTGTACAACCTTGTGGGGGCAGTGCTATGATCTGGGGCTGCTGCAGTTGGTCAGATCTAGGTTCAGCAATGTTATGTGTCCAAAAGAAAAGTGGTCAACTGACTACCTGAACATACTGAATGAACAGGTTATTCCATCAATGGATTTTTTCTTCCCTGATGAGACGGACATGTTCGAAGATGACAATGTCAGGATTCATCACATCATAGCCATCAAAGACTTTTCCGCATCATATCTAGGCCTAGAATAACTGTAAAGCGTTATCTATTGGTTTGACATCAGGTAACTGACTTGGGCAGCGAAGAGTATCTCATTTCTGTGCCTTGGAAAACTCTTAGGTAACTTTTGTTGTATTGGATCATTATCCATCTGCAATAGGAAGCAGCTTCCCATCAGTTTGCATTTGTCTGAATCTAAGCAGAGAGTATAGCCCTATGCACATCTGAATTCATACTGATACTTTTATCAGCAGTCAGGTCATCAGTACACCAGTTACACCAGTGACCCGGTTCCATTTGCAGTCATACATGCCCATGCCATAACACTGCCTCTACCATGTGCTTTGGATAATGAGCAGTTCCTTTCTTTGCTTTACCTCTTTCTTACATCATTCTGATACAAGGTTATCTTAAGGTTGCTTTCACACCTTAGTGTGTTTGCTTTCATTCGAATCAGTTAATGAGTTTGTAAACTTTCTCTAAACGTTCTCTCCGCTTATTGGTCAAATGTGTCTACTGGGAACAGAAAAAGTAAATACAGGAAGAAAGTAAAATGTTGTGGACTACTGTACGTTTACGTGACAGGAGAGAGTTCTTGGTGCGGTCAAACCGCACCAAGAAGGAAAATGACCACGATTCAATTGAACTAAAGCCTGTAGGTGTAAAAGCACCCTTGATTTTACGAGTCCAGAGAATTTAATTCCAGAACTGGTCAGTCTTTTCAGGTGATTTCTGTCAAGTCTAATATGGCCTCACTATTGTTGAGCGTTACTAGTGTTTTGCACCTTTATTTTAAGCCCTCTGTATTTACATTCATAAAGTATCTCTTGACTCTAGAATGTTTAGTGGACTTAAGTGGTTTACATTCCCAAAGACAGGACCTGTAGATTTCCTTAATTCACTTATAATTTGCAATTAAATAAATGACCAACACTCAATATCCTAAAGTGATTACCGTACTTGAGACTTATCATTGCCCTGCACTGAATCCCTGCAGAAAGTTGTGCCAACCAGAACAATTAGTTTGATGACTTATGGACAAGTCTCATGAAGTGTCTTTGGCGCAAGAACATCAGAACAGAGCACTTCCCCACGTTGTTCTTTGTCACAAGCAGCTGCTTTGATGTTTAATAAAAGTAGTGGGTAGTTAGGGGATATCTTCTATTGTGCAACGATCCAAGTATTTAATTTTCACACTTGCCATCTGCACTGTCCCACAGCTAAATAATCAGTCCCACTAATCCGCTGTCATCCCATTCTTACAAATCTAGTGAGCTTTTTGTCTCCACTCATTCATCCTCTGCAAAGTTCAAACCCCAGATGAGTACTTGAAAAACGGCAGCCAGTGTCATTCTTTGGAAGGCTGATTTGCCATTTAGCCATCAGTGAGCAGATTTACATTAACCTCCTTTGATAGTGTTCTTGAGTCTTGCCACTTGTTAGCAGAGAGCAGGTGAAAGTAGCACCTCAGGGTCTAATTGTCCTGTGTCTGCCATTACAGTAATGTTTATCACATGTGTATGTAAACTTTCATCCGCAAAATGGCATCTTCAGTGGCTAGGAGTTGTGGGGCATACCCACACTATGTAGTCCGTACCTGGGCATAGCTGACCCCCAAATTTCAGCTCATTTAAATAGTGTGATCAGTGTACTATGTGTTGTCCTGCTTGAAGAGAAGGGCTACGGTAAAGTTCAGTTGTCTAGGGCAGGTTACTCTAGAACCGTATGACCGCCACCCACTGTATCGGAGAGTATAAAATCATGAAATCCATGCACATTAAGTGCAATGTGAGTGCCGGCCAGTGGGGGGAGTGGGGTGGGGTGCTCACGCATAAGTGCTATATTACCCATCCATCCATCCATTTTCTTCCGCTTATCCGGGGCCGGGTCGCGGGGGGAGCAGCTTAAGCAGAGATGCCCAGACTTCCCTCTCCCTAGACACCTCCTCCAGCTCTTCCGGGGGGACACCGAGGCGTTCCCAGGCCAGCCGAGAGACATAGTCCCTCCAACGTGTCCTGGGTCTTCCCCGGGGCCTCCTCCCGGTGGGACAGGACCGAAAAACCTCCCCTACGAGGCGTCCCGGGGGCATCCGAAACAGATGCCCAAGCCACCTCAACTGGCCCCTCTCGATGCAGAGGAGCAGTGGCTCTACTCCGAGCTCCTCCCGGGTGACTGAGCTCCTCACCCTATCTCTAAGGGTGCGCCCAGCCACTCTGCGGAGGAAACTCATTTCGGCCGCTTGTATCCGCGACCTTGTCCTTTCGGTCATGACCCAAAGCTCATGACCATAGGTGAGGGTAGGGACGTAGACTGACCGGTAAATCGAGAGCTTTGCCTTTCGGCTCAGCTCCTTTTTCACCACGACGGACCGGTACACCGACCGCATTACTGCTGCCGATGCACCAATCCGTCTGTCAATCTCACGCTCCCTATTTCCCTCACTCGTGAACAAGACCCCAAGATACTTAAACTCCTCCACTTGAGGGAGGATCTCCCCCCCAACCTGGAGGGTGCAAGCCACCTTTTTCCGGTTGAGAACCATGGCCTCGGACTTGGAGGTGCTGATTCTCATCCCAGCCCCTTCACACTCGGCTGCAAACCGCCCCAGTGCCTGCTGGAGGTCCCGGTCTGATGAAGCCAACAGGACAACATCATCTGCAAAAAGCAGAGATGAAATCCTGTGATTCCCAAACCGGATTCCCTCCGACCCCTGGCTGCGCCTAGAAATCCTGTCCATAAAAGTAATGAACAGGATCGGTGACAAAGGGCAGCCCTGTCGGAGTCCAACATGCACCGGGAACAAGTCTGACTTACTACCGGCAATGCGAACCAAGCTCCTACTCCGGTCATACAAGGACCGAATGGCCCTTAACAAAGGGTCCCGAATCCCGTATTCCCGGAGTACCCCCCACAGGATGCCACGAGGGACACGGTCAAACGCCTTCTCCAAGTCTACAAAACACATGTAGACTGGATGGGCGAACTCCCATGAACCCTCGAGCACCCTAGCAAGAGTATGGAGCTGGTCCAGTGTTCCACGGCCAGGACGAAAACCGCATTGTTCCTCCTGGATCCGAGGTTCGACTAGCGGCCTAACTCTCCTCTCCAGCACTCTGGAATAGACTTTCCCAGGGAGGCTGAGGAGTGTGATCCCCCTATAGTTGGAACACACCCTCCGGTCCCCCTTTTTAAAAAGAGGAACCACCACCCCGGTCTGCCAGTCCAGAGGTACTGTCCCCGATCTCCACGCGATGCTGCAAAGGCGTGTCAACCAAGACAGCCCTACAACATCCAGAGACTTAAGGTACTCGGGGCGAATTTCATCCACCCCTGGTGCCTTGCCTCCGAGGAGCTTACTGACTACCTCGGTGACTTCGACCAGGGAAATGGATGAATCAACCTCAGAGTCCCCAGCCTCTGCTTCCTCAACAGAAGGCGTGACGACGGGGTTGAGGAGATCCTCAAAGTATTCCTTCCACCGTCCTACAACGTCCCCAGTCGAAGTCAGCAACTCCCCACCTCCACTGTAAACAGTGTTGGCAGGAAACTGCTTTCCCCTTCTGAGGCGCCGGACGGTTTGCCAGAATTTCCTTGAGGCAGACCGATAGTCCTCCTCCATGGCCTCGCCGAACTTTTCCCAGGTCCGAGTTTTTGCCTCTGCGACCGCGCGGGCTGCGGCACGTTTGGCCTGCCGATACCCATCAGCTGCATCAGGAGTCCCACAGGCCAACCAGGCCTGATAAGACTCCTTCTTCAGCTTGACGGCTTCCCTTACTTCCGGTGTCCACCACCGGGTTCGGGGATTGCCGCCACGACAGGCACCAGAGACCCTACGGCCACAGCTCCGAACAGCCGCATTGACAATGGAGGTGGAAAACATGGTCCACTCGGACTCAATGTCTCCAGGCTCCCTCGGGACCTGATTGTAGCTCTCCCGGAGGTGGGAGTTGAAGACCTCTCTGACAGAGGGTTCCACCAGACGTTCCCAACAGACCCTCACAATACGTTTGGGTCTGCCAGGTCTATCCAGCTCCCTCCTCTGCCATCGGATCCAACTTACCACCAGGTGGTGATCAGTTGACAGCTCAGCCCCTCTCTTCACCCGAGTGTCCAAGACATATGGTCGGAGGTCAGATGACACAACCACAAAGTCGATCATAGACCTCCGACCTAGGGTGTCCTGGTGCCACGTGCACTGATGGACACCCTTATGCTTGAACATGGTGTTCGTTATGGACAAGCTGTGACTAGCACAGAAGTCCAATAACAAAACACCACTCGGGTTCAGATCAGGGAGGCCGTTCCTCCCAATCACGCCCCTCCAGGTATCACTGTCATTGCCCACGTGGGCGTTGAAATCCCCCAGTAGGACGACAGAGTCCCCAGTCGGAGCACCTTCCAGTACCCCTTCCAGAGACCCTATGAAAGCTGGGTACTCTACACCGCTATTTGGCCCGTAGGCACAAACAACGGTGAGAGACCTATCCCCTACCCGAAGGCGCAGGGAAACAACTCTCTCGTCCACCGGGGAAAACTCCAACACATGGCAGCTGAGCTGGGGGGCTATAAGCAAGCCCACCCCTGCCCGCCGCCTCTCACCATGGGCAACTCCAGAGTAGAAGAGAGTCCAACCTCTCTCAAGGAGTTGTGTTCCAGAGCCCAGACTGTGTGTGGAAGTGAGCCCGACTATCTCTAGCCGGTACCGCTCAACCTCCAGCACAAGTTCAGGCTCCTTTCCACCCAGTGAGGTGACATTCCATGTCCCAATTGCCAGATTCTTTGTCCAGGGATTGGGTTGTCGAGGCACCTCCACACGGCTGCCACCCAATCCACACTGCACCGACCCCTTATGCGCCTTCCTGCGGGTGGTGGGCCTACGGGAAGGCGGTCCCACGTCGCTCCTTCGGGCTGCGCCCGGCCGGGTCCCGTGGGAGAGATCCCAGCCACCAGGCGCTCGTCTACGTGCCCCAACCCCAGGCCTGGCTCCAGGGTGGGGCCCCGGTGACGCCAATCCGGGCGACGTATCCGACCTTGATTTGTCACTCGTCATGAGGGGTTTATGAACTGCTCTTAGTCTGGCCCGTCGCCTAGGACCTGTTTGCCTTGGGAGACCCTACCAGGGGCTTAAGCCCCCGGCAACATAGCTCCTAGGGTCATTCGGGCACGCAAACCCCTCCACCACAGTAAGGTGGCAGTTCAGGGAGAGGGTGCTATATTATTGCTATATGATTGGACGTGCTATATTACGTCCAATCATATTTTCAGACTATGTTTAGAAACATCCACTCAAATTAATTAGAAAAATGTGCATTTTGTCGATATTCTTCTTGGGAATACTTTTATTACTCACAAGTGTCTTAAAATGGAAGACTCAAATGCAGGAAGTTGTGATAAGAGAGTCTTTAATTAAAGTAAATGAACACAGCAGAGAAAACAAAAGTCAAACTGAAAATCATCTTAATTGGTTTTTTCCCTCCTAACAGAGGGACACCAGGACAAGGGAGAAACAAGACTAACAGAAGCCTAAAGATAAACTGGTGAAGGGTAACAAGAACAAGGCGGAAACAGCATGAGGAGAACTAAACTAATTTAACACTACAGAACACAGGAAGGCACGCTATGTAGTGGGAATTAGAGAACATGGTGAAGACAGGGGAGTATGGAAGAGTATGGTAGAAATCAAACACGCAGAGCATAAATGCAAAACTCAAATCAAAGCCAACTTACACAGCAGCAAAAGTGAATAAAGTCCAAGGGGACAAGGGCAGAGCAGCAGGCAGGATAAAGCATTAAAGCATTAGGGTGCTCATAGGATGATCTGACAGGGGCTGACTGGGAGAACCACCTATTGCTTGGCTGCACCTGGGCAAAGAAAGCTAGGAGTGAGTGAATGGGTGCATCCCAATTCCCTTAATTAATTGCTCCTCAATCCTCGCTCACCCTCGAAGTTGTTCCTGTCCTCCACCTGAAAACACGTCCCAAAGCCTCTCATTTCATTTTGAGGAGCGATGTTAGAGGAAACTTTGATCTTCTGCATCACATCAGCACAGTCTTATATAGAAGTTTACTTTACTTTAATTTTCTGAGACAAAGAACCATGAAAAACTTTCTTTTTACACTGTTTCTCTTTAATATGTGTTTATTTAACTTTTTTAATTAAATTTCAATGTATTTATATTTGATTGTTTGATTTGATCTAGTAATGCATTTCTCCCAATTGATAGAGTTATAATCTGGAAAACCAATAAATGCAGTGGTGTTATGTGTAATGTGTTATGTTAATTATAATTTGAACAAATATAATTTCCAGTAAACAAAAGTGATTACAAAGTCCGACTGATATGACCCTGTCTGCTCATCACACACCCAGACACAACACACAAACACACACACACACACACATGCACACTACATTTTTGCCTATCCTGCACATCAAAGAGAAGTTGAAAAGTAGAGGGGAAGGTATCCATGCCGTGACGTCCTGAGTGTGGGGAGATTATGTGTTGGGAATTTATTTAATTTGTCACTGTCTGTCCGTCTGAAACATCTGGGCCTAATACACGCACACACTAGACAATAGGCATAGACATGATGCAAATCTTTTGATGGATCATAATGTTCTAAATAATTAGGGTATCCACATTACACAGCAGCCATGTACTAGAAATACAGTCTTTAAAACAAATCCCATGCTAATATGAATGTCTACTTTAACTCCCTGACATGATTGCAGTTCTCTGGTCTGCCTTTACCAAATCGGTGTCAGCATATTTTGGAACCCTTCGCCTTCAACAGCACAATATAGCAGATTAATATTAAAGGCTGGAGTGGGGAATTAACTTGCCAAATTGAGGTTGAGTAAACCAGACATAGTCTATGATCTCATTGCATGGAAATTTCAGCACCCAGGCTGAGGTTCCATTTTATAATAGTAATGGGTTTCTCATACCGGGGAAAATGATGGCTCTAAGTGGAGGATAATTATTTTGTGTCTCTACACTAAATGTGTTTTACACATAACTAGCAGACAGTCAAGTGACACGTTTTAGCATGATTCAGAATGTGTGTGTGTGTGTGTGTGTGTGTAACTTTTACAGAACCGTCAGGGGACGCTTCTTTAGGGTTCCATGAACGTTGCTTTTAAAAAAACCTTTACAGCATCTTTTAGGATCATTCCATGGGAAGAATGGATCTTTCCCCAGTTGTGTGTGAGATCTGGGCACTTGAAGGCAGACTGATTTGTGAGTACAATTTAACAAAATTAGCTGCACTAGGAGCTTACAAGACTTTCAGCAGGTCAAAAAAAGCCATTCTAAACATGGACACAGCCTGTAATAATTGCATTATTACTGTGTTCTATTCGTCCAGTGGAATGGGAACTTCTTGTGTGAAGTTCCACCTATGCAAGCTGTGAAATACAATGTGGAACAAAATGGAACAATACCAATCTTCTCTGAAATATCCAACGTTTCCAACATCATGTTCCAAACTAAAGTTTTCTAATAGCACAGCAGAAACATCGTCTAAAATGTGCTTTAACACATGTAGGGTTAAGGTTATCTTTAGCCTTACGTTTACCAGTCTAATGAAGCTGGCTGACTTAATTAGGGCAAATCACCATAGTAACAGCTTAAGTTTGCAGAATCAAATCGACACCAGTGACCAGCCTGACCACTAGCCAGTAAGATTACCTATAAAACTGAGTCATCATTCATACAAGAACAGGACACAGACAAGAACAACTGCAGCAGTGAGCAATGGATCAGACAAATCGTTTTGCTGTTTCAGTCTTTATGGCTGCCAGAATAAACACTCCCATATTACACATTTGATTTTATTATAAGCAATACATCATCACAATAGTTTCTTCTTTATCAGACATAATCATTTATTTCTTAGCAACGTTATTATAATAGTCTTGTGCTAATTTAGTCTGTCTATATTTGACCATTATTTCTGATGTTTTTTTCTACAGCTTATTACTAATTATTTGATCATATTGTTTAGATTTTAGTCACCAGAATATCAGTTTTTGCTCCTGTTAAATTTCCCCTAAAGTATCACTGTTTATACTACACTCTAGTACTTCAATTAAAGAGTTCTTTGTAATGTATGTAATGTAACGTAATGTAATGTTATCCAGAGTGACCAGCGTTAGGCTCAATGAAGCCAGATAACCCCAAGTTAGGGATCGCATTATGAATCTGATGAAGATTCAGGGGAAACAGGCTGACACTACCAACATTCTTATGAATAAATGAGGAACAACTGAACAGAGGAGAACCAGCTGAAAGGAGTGGTGGGTTAAGCAGGATTAATTAAAGGACAGGTGGATATTACAGGGTCTAAAATGATGAGTTGGACCAGCAAAGGCATTTCTCAACCCCTGTAGAGTGTTTCCGAATCACAACAACAGTTGAGTGAATGTATGTCTATCTGACTTACTGCAGGGAAAGCATCATTACACGTGCTGCGACTCGCCGCCTTTCCGCCCTCACCATCGATCAGCAGTAAGCCCTTGATGACTGTAACTCCTCGTCTACATTGCTCTCAGAAAATCTCCCAAAGTGCTCAGCAGTTTGAAATCCACAGTTCAAGCACAATGGCCCTCTTCCCATCAGCTCTTCTGTTCCACATCAATCAGTCCAATTAGATTTTTCTGTGAATTGCTTGCAGACAGCACAGAGGGTTATTTAGGATGCCTGTGACCAGAACGCCATGAGAATCCCTCTCTGGAGTCAGCAGGAATCAAATAAAATGACAAGGAAAACGATGAATAAATTACCTCAGTTTTGGTGGTGCAGATGATAACAAAAACACATTTTGTGATGATTAGGCCTGGTAGGTGGGTGCAAGATTTGGTTTGAGAGGGAAATTAGCTGCCTAACAAGCAGATTAGAAAAGATAACACATACACACAAATACACAAGCACACAGAAACACATGGGCGAGGCCTAGATATCAAAAGGCTGTAATTCGTTCATTTACATTGCAGGTCATTATTAGGAGCACAGCTCTATTAATCTTCTGGCCAATTTAATTAGACTCTGTGATGACAGGATGATTCCTGAAGGACGTTGCATTATTGCTGAGAGTGATGATGATTCAGACTTGTGCAGAAGTGTTTAATAAGCAGAGCACAGATTTGGTACTTTGAGGATATCCTGCACAGTTAGAATGAGCTGAAAAATGGAAGCTAAAAGGTAAAAGCACAGATGGTAGAAGTCTCCTTTTGGCTTTAAACTTCAAACAGTCAACAGTCAGAACCAGCCAAAGCTCATAGGCAAAGTACTCAGTTCACCTTGTGACTGTTCTTAGAACAATGCACTGTGTAGTATACTTGCATTGTTGTAGGCATCTGAATCACATCATTATTTTAGTCATTTAAAGAAGTCTTGTGATGTTAGCTTTATTTCCAGTGGATTTCTGCAGATAAACACATTCCAAGTTTAGGTTTATTCTACAGTGGAATAAACTGGGTTCTGACTGGACCACTCCAAAAGGTGGATTTTCTGATTTTGTTATAGATTTCAATATAGTAGTCTCCTGCTGCATCATCCAACTTCTAATGAGGTTGAGCTTGCAGACCCACACCCTGATATCAAGATGTGGGATATGTTGCTAAACTCCATTTTCTCCTCCATGATGGTAAGTTGTCCAGACTCTGCAGAGCATTTCATTTTATTGAACATTCTTCACAAACGGGTAAGAGAGACAACTCTGATTGGCTGTTAAGCTGGCCCAATCAGTAGTGGGCAAAATTAATTTTACAATTTATCAAACATATTCTCTACATATTCTCTAAACTATCTGTGGTGAGTACAAGTGGTGTAAAAATAGTGAGTTAACACTGCCAGGGGCTGCTTCTCCTTACTTTTTTGAATGGCATGCATAGACTACCGCCACCTGCTGACAGAGTTATTTTCTTGTACCAATTTTTGGCCCAGATGACGCAACAGTCTAGTTGCCTCTAGTTCTTTGATGTCATCTTGCGGTGTTAGTTTCATCAGAGCACAGAACATCTTCCCAGTAGAGTTGTGAAGTGTCGACTTGGCCTATGGCACAGTTCAGGTACAGCAGTGGCTTTTTTGGGGGGAGGTTTGCAGGGTTTTGCAGAAATGTCTAGTACTGACAGTGTTGTCTTGCAGTATGACTGTAATGTAAAAAACTGCTACATCAGTAGACACAAGGTTTTCAATGAACAGCATACAGACTATTTAGTGCACATCACAAAATATGTCTCATATAATACAGAAAGAAGCTGTGTTTTGTTCAGACTTTACTTATCTGCCAATACCATCCACATTCTGTCTTCACTACAAGCTTTTATATACTGTAGATATTACTTTGGGCTTCAACCCATGTTTCAGTTCTACTGTTTCCCTGTGGAAGATGTCAGTAATACAGATAAATATGTGCACATGAGTTTACACACTAAATTGTTGATTTACCTTCACAGCTTCCACAGCTTTCATTCCAATTAAATGAAACCAATTACTGTAACATGATGAATTGCAATTTGTGCAGCTGTACACATTTTGAGAAAAAGGTTAACACAAACAGAGAGAGAGACCCATGGGCAATCAGCGATTGGTTGTTCTCTGTGTATCTGTAACTGCCCCACCAGCTGTTGCCCAAACATCTGCCTGATTAAAGACCATGTGTGCTGACTCCTTGATGTCCTGTAGCTTATTGTTCGTTCTTTGTTTTAACTTTCCTTACCCTTGAGAAAGTGTCTGTTGCCATGTGGTTCCATGACGCCTGTTGGATGCTGCAGACTCTTAAATAGAATCGCCAAACCACCCCATCACCTCTAGGTTTGTTTTCAAAGACACAACTTCCACATGCTGCATGATTCGTATCGCTGTGCTTTGCTGCTTCCCCAAATTACACAGAAAAGTTAAAGTAATCTCTATCTTCTTATCTTCTTATTCTTGTCTTTTCAGTCCTCTCTTTAACCATCCCCCAGTGCAGCCTTTTCTATTCTGTCTTTAAATATGTCCTGTATATGTAACCTATGTGTAGAACATGAATCTAGTAAAACTACTAATGTCTGTCTCCTGTTTTCTGTCCTTTGATTATGAATTTACATTATCTATCTATTAACCATTACTCCTTGATGCTCAAGTCCTACTGAAGTGAAGGCATTGATTGAATATCTCAACACTTGCAATCATAGCATGTTGCTCACTTGTTAGCAAGCAGGGTGAATCAACTGTGAAAGAAACAACTTGTAATGCAATATTCTGTCACAGCACAGGTAAACACCAATCAAATGTTTAGAGGTGGCAGAGATGCGTGTAAAGGAAAATAATTATTGATTTGAACAATTAAAACTACATTGTTAAGAAAAGTTAATGACACTGTTTACTGGTTTTCTGCATAAATTAGTCTTTCATAAATTATGAAATGTGATCTAATCTTTATCACATATCAATACACACACTATTTCTAAGCTGATAAAGCACAGTCATGATCTTTCATGTAATTAACATACAAAGTGATGGTGGAAACATAACGGCAGTATTGTTTTAATATGTATTAAAGATAAGACAGTTGTGTAGCTGTAGCTGTGGATTAGTCCTGCACAACATCCGGGTGGAACCATTGTTCCTCACAGAACTGCTTTAGCACAGACATATTCTTAGGTTTGGTGTGAATGGTTTTCTTTTGTGTTGCTGAAGGCGGTCGTCACCCAGCCTTTTCTGAGCTTCTCTTTGCGAACGGCCATGATAAATTATGTAATTATTAAAGATTAGTGAGCCTAATCCAGAAGTGTCTGGACCACAGGCTCCTTTGTACAAGATGCAGGCTGGGAGGTGACAGCACTGGCTGATGACCAGATACAACTGAAAAACTATTAGCATTTCCCAACTACAGATGGCGAACCAGTGCTGGCTGACTGAGGGATTACTGGCTGGGAGACTTGTAGAAGGGCCCAATGGGATCAAAAAGCTTTTAACTGACATTAAAGGCACCAGAAAGACTAAATCTGTGGAAGAGCAGCAAAATATAGAATATAGCAATAAAGGTAGTAAAGGCTGTGCTATCAGGTAAATCAGTCTGGATTACTAGAACTAGATAATTCTGCAGTTCAAGTCACTTAAGTTTGCTGGGAGTGGCAGAGACTCACTGCAGAAAACAAAGGACCCGACACAATTATCACCAGTTTACTCTGTGGCTTGAATTTGGCATGGCACACAGTTCTCATTGTTAACACTAACAAGACTGGGACATAATCAAACCCCAGTTAAACTCTTTGTTGTTTGCTGCGGTGCTACTCTGACAAAGCGTCAATTAGAGCTCTAGAGTTTGGGGGACACAATTAAGAGTTGCTCTTAATTCATCTCCTCTACCCACTGAAAGGGGAATCAAGCCTCCCAAATATTTACTGGGTTGTGTACCCATGAGAGAGATAGACAGGTTCTTGTGGACATAGTCTATTTTAAAAACCTTGCTTCTGCCTGAGTCGCCTTCAGTATAATGGATCTCAGTACATTTATATGCATGAGCTGAGCTAATTTGCTTTGGAAGCAAGCTAGCGTACTTTGTTTGTACGAACAAATTACTTTCTTATTTGATGTTCTCATGCAACATGATGTATGCATATAAAAGCACTCTACTAACAGAAAGCTGTTTCACATTAAATAATTAGGCCCATTTATACTAAAGCAAAGTGAAAGAAGATTCATTCACTACCAGTAGGTGATTGCTGAATGCTCAATAGACTGCATGCTCTGATAAGTTAGTGTAATGTGGGAGGCCCTTGATAGAATTACCAGTCCCACAAGACAGTAATGATGGCAAACGTAAACCAAGAAAGGAGAAAAATGATGACCACAAGCCATCGTTTATGGGTAGTGTGGAGGGCTGTTTCAGTTTGGAAGTTGGTCGCAATATAAAACACATAAACTGAGACGTCCACACAACCATACTCCATATACAAAATATTGATGTCACTTGTTAAGACTTATATATATATATATATATATATATATATATATATATATATATATATATATATATATATATATATATATATATATATATATACACATATAGATTTCATTAGTCATTCTGTAAAAAGGAAACATGAATCTGGGGTTTACTCTTCAGATCAGAAACAAAATGGAAATGCTGATGAAATTGAGAATTGACATTTGCCATTTCTCTCCAGAAAAAAGTAAATTGCATTATGTTGCCCCTGGAATAAAAAGCAATGTGGTACCTGTCCTTTCTGAAATCATAGATGAAAAACAACTTTCTGATTTAAAACAATTAGGCTTAATGTTGGATATGTTTTGTGCGAAAAAAAGAGTAAGAAAACATAACCCTTTCTCCAAAAACTAACTGCAATCACAAATGCTAGGTTGTTATAAATATTTATGTTTTCTATTAAAAAGAGGACTGCATGTTCACATATATATCACATACACTGTATGTATACAGTGTATTTTTTCCTGCCAAATTATCCTACAACATCCTGTTTCTGTTGAAAGAAAATATTCACTTCTCACTACAGCGTTCAATTAAGTGACTAAGGCCCCAACCAAAGTGCTGCCTAAACCTAACCTGACATGGAACTTTGGACTTAAACTTGGGACTGCAGCCCTGACACAACTACCTCTTTACAACTCCCTTTACAAAAATAAATTAAGTACTTTTTTCATTTTAAATTATAATGAGTTATAGTTAATGTATCATTTAACTCATTTTCATGCTATTTCGTGAAATAGTCATGAAATTTCATCTATTAGTTTGTGCTGCCTGACACTAACAAAATTTGGAATTCATGTCAGGCAGCACGAACTAACGAATTTGACACTATTAATTTCAGTTCGATTTGCCTACCCGCCTGCACCACATATTTTTTTCTGTCAACAAAGACTCTTTAGCACAGATGCCAAAGAACCTCTTTATTATCCAGTGTTTGACTGTGTTTATTGTTCTTGTTTTGATTTCATTATAGTATTTTATTTTGTTGCTCTTATAATTATTTACTATGACTCTTGTAAACGCGTTTCTGTGTTTACAATTGCTTTTAGGGTTTTTTATTTTTTTTTTACGTTTTATTCTTCACTGTTTTCTTTCCTGTGGGCTTAATTATTATTATTATTATTATTATTATTATTATTATTATTATTATTATTATTATTATTATTATTATTATTATTATTATCATTAGAGCTTGAATAACTCCCTGCCCTTGGCTATAAGCCCGTCTTGCTTCTTGGGAGAGACACAACACCCTATTGTAAGATATTGACCCCTTGATGCCCGCTATGCACAGGACTACCTACAGCAATTTATTCTATAAGTATGTTTGCAAATGTAAGATGCACTGCACTTTTTTAACCACTATTCATCATCAATGTGTGAAAGTTAATGCATACACAAAAATGTTCACATTTTGTAACTGTAATTTTTAAAATGAAATGAAATACCACAGCATTACCAACTTTCTCTCACTCTCACTCAAATATATCAAAAATGAAAAGTGATTCACTTTTAATTGCTGGACAAACAATTATATTAACAATTTCCAATTAAGAATTAAGTGACATTTTGCCACCTGGGTGACATGGTCACAAGCTCACAAATATCTGTCTTGCTGGGCTCCTTGCCATTTGCTTTCAATCAGCATCCTGTACTTGCTTTTCGATGTGACCCTTAAGAGACATTGGCTAGGAGCTAATGTTTTCTTGTGCATATTGTTTTGCTACTTTTCCAATATGCTCTGACTTGGCCACTCCAATAGATTTTGCTTTTCTGAGGCCATTCTGTTGTGTTTTGGGTCATTCTGGGTCACTGTCCTGTCTCCTTTATTCTCCTAAAAAGACCTCTTTCGTATTTTATGCTGCCCTCTCCATCCCTACTGTTTTTCCTCCACTCCTCCCATCAGTCCTCGCCTTAATTTGTCTCCTCATCCTTATCTTCCTTCTCCCACTTGCCTTTCTCCTCCTTTATCCCATCTCTTCGCATCTCCCTCAGGCTCCCTCCGGTCTTCAGAGAGGACTGACTCTCAGCTAGATCATTAATTTATGCCACCAGCGGTGCCTCTGCAGTAAAAAAAAACAGGTAGCGGAGGTAGCAGGAAGATTTATTACATCTCCGTCTGTAAATACTGTTCTTCTGGGTGAGCATCTGTGTTATTTCATTTACTGTCTGTGTGTGTTGGGTGCTCACTGGTGCACATGGATGATGTTTGTTTGCGTGTGTGTGTTAAGCAGATAACTTGTTCTGAGTATTGTTGCCCAGTTGTTTTGTGTGTTGCATCACTAAATCGGCCTGAATAGAAACGTACAGTGTCTCTGCCACCACAGAACAGACAGACAGTCTCAGTCAACAACAGAACTGTTGTCTTCTCAAACAAAACTATTAATGTGGTAAACTGCTTTTAAAGGGTGGTTTCGCCAGAATCGCTTACTGTACATCAAAGTTACTACATGAAAGAGAAGTACCGGTGAAGCTGTCTTTCCTGACTATGCAATCACGCACAGGAGTCATGAGTGCACCCTCCCCCCAGGAACTAAACAGTAGCAAGGTTTCTCCAGCTGTTTTTTAACTTTATGACAGAATGCCGGCCTACAAAGATGCTGCAGCTGGCTGAGGTTGCTGCAGCAGCATCTCTACAGAGAGCACGTTGATTTTTGTTCCATATTTAGATCAAATTGTTAACACATGGGCGCTCACATAAAGTACACAACTTTACCTTTTTTCATTTAGTGTCAGTGCCGAGGCAGTTGGCTGGTCAGTTTCTTTGATCCAAATTGAAATGCACAGCCTTTCAAAAGCTTGGGATCACTTAAAATGTGCTTGTTGTCCATTAAAAACATACGTTAAATTAGTAGGAATAAGACATACAATAAAAGTACCTAAAAATAAAATTACCTAACATAGTCCTTGACAAGATTCGAAATAATGATTTTAACGACCCCTGCACAGATTCTAACTGGCTGAACACACCAGTTTCAGGTAATTAGAAGTGGGAAGGGCAGAGATAGTTGGAAAACAAGCACAAAAGTGGCTCTCGAGGACCAGGGTTGCACTGTTTAATGAAGCTACCAATTTAGGTTTCTCAAACTGGACACTACTGCACCAGGCCTCCCACTCTTCTTTCTATTCCTGTTAGAGCCACTAAGGGTGAAGGGATTTATACATAGTACACAGCTTTTTTTTTTTTTTTTTTTTTGGCAGTTTGAGTCTAATAGGCTTTATTTCTCTGAGCAACACAGATTAGTAATTGAACCCACAGTGGTTGATAGTCTAGATACCCAATCCAGGTACCCCAATGTGCAGTATTTCTGATCAATGTGATTTTATTTTGATGGGCCAAAATTTTGATCAGGTTGACAGTGGTAGCAACTGCTGGGCTGACTACCGCAAATCTTTCTACAGATCTTCTATATGAACTTCTATAACTTTTAGTGATCCTCAGCTTGTCCTTAAGAGCCATCATCAGGTTAAAAGTTCAATTTGTCTGTTTGTTGTTGTTGTTGTTGTTGTTTCTTATAAAATAGGCACAAATCTACATTCCCATCACCGTGCCAAACAAGATAGTGAACATCACACCTGCTCAACATCAGCGTCATCCTCTTGTGGATGTTAGCATTTAACTAAAATCAATTTGCCTAATTAGAGCCTCGTAGGGCCACAAGCGTGGCTGTAGACTATCAAGCCAGACCAGCTGGTGAAGATAGAGAAGCATTTAGCAGTTAAGGAGCCTCAGCAGTTGACAAGAGTGATTATTATTGGAATTAAATTCATCAGGTGGACACAAGCCTGACTCCAAATTAATGCTAATGTTGCTCTGGACGGATAAACACATAGCTAATTGCTACCACGATCACCTTATCCACTTTACGAGGCCACAATATGTCAAACATATGGGATCAATAGCTCATTGTTGAATTCCGCTCCCTGCTGTAATTAGTGTTGCTTTAAAGAGCCGCAGAAGTAGCTCCTATGTCCATTATGACAAAGGTGCACTGGAGATGCCGAAATACAAGCAGCTGTTATATTTAGACACAAACTTTAAAGTATGCAAGAGACAAAGGACAGTAGAGAAGGACTAGATGTTGGAACAAGATATTTGCCTCAGTCAGATATGGAGAATGAAAGCTTTAGTGAGTAGGCAGAAAAGGGCGGAGTTCATGGAAAGACTGGAATAAAATGAACAGAGACGACGACTGCATTTGGAATTGTGAATAGATCGTATTGACCTGGATAGATAGTAGAAATGGGATGAAATTCCATGTACAAGTTAGATTTTCACTTTACTTGACTTTATAAAGTTTTAGTCCAAAGAACAGATCTGCACGCTGTTGTGCTCATCAGATCATCAGACGCTGTTTGAATTAAATTAAGTTTTTGACCTTGGAGATAGATGATGAGAGTAGCTAGCTCAAAAGCTTCACCAAAGCCCAGGAGCACTGGAGGCTGTAATGTCAATTGCATACTCCAAATACTAATGCGTGAGATGGGAAAAAAAGATACTGACAAATTTACTGTTGTTGAAGCCTTATCACTAGAAGGTTTGAAAATATTAACTTTGTCTAGCAGTCCAGGGTTTCATTTCAATAAATTAATACGTTTTTGACTAGGGGGGAATAATTCATATGTTCACAATTCCATCAAACTCTGTAAAGTAGTGTCACATTATCTCCCTCTGGACTCAGCGACAGACCACTCCACAGCATCAGGAGAGGAGGGCTAAGAGGGTGGCTAAGTGCAGTGAAGATAAAAGCTAAACAAGACAAACAGACTGAAGAAAGGTCAAATTAAAACAACTACAAGTACGGAGCAGCAGAGTGGAGAAGATAAACCGACACAGAGGAGAGCAGTGGCGAGGACGGGCCGTGACCTTTGGTCACGCGTGGTGAAGTGGTTGCCACAGAAAGTGAGCCAAGCACCAATGGCTGCTAGATTAGATAGATGCTTTATTTATTAATCCCAGAAGCGAAGTTCTGGTGTTGCAGTAACCATTCCACAGAGAAACATACATACACATGCAGAAGATAATAGGAATACACAGGAAAAAATACACAAGTGCAAATGCAATAGACAACTGAGAACTAGCAGCATAACTGGCGAGTTGGTGACTGCTTTCTTCCCCAAACACACCACAAATACTGCTTCTGTGCAACTGATACCAGTACATATGCACGTGAACGCAACACCAATTGTCACCTGCACCTTGAAATCAATGGGTGGTGATGAATCAAATGCCCTCCATCTCCTGCTCCTCAATGCTGAATTAATCAGCATCGATTCCACCGGCGACTTAGAAGAACGCGAACCCAGGTGATGCCGCAAATGAAATGCAGCCTACTCTTCCAGCTTTAAGTGTGTGAGATGAAGAGCATTCGAATTTCGGGACCCTGGAGAAAAGCAAGAGACGGCGAGCCAAGGCTAAAAACATCCCGAGCACTGAATTCATTTCGCCGTCAGGTTTATCTGACAACACACACCCCCTGTCTCCAAAGTCTGCACTTAGTGCAGAGAAAATGAAAAGTGAGGAATCAAAATTCAATGCAGAGAAGCAATCAAAATGCAAATCAATTTCAAATCAAGCATGGAAATTCAATTAAACCAGATGATGAGATTTAATAAATGCATTGACAATGTGATCATCATTAAAGTCTAACAGCTATATGTTGTATTGTGTTTGTGTTTGCAAGACGTTAATTATTCCATCACATCTACATTTTAAAACAAAGAGCGACTCAAACAACTATTGTGCTTCAAGGTGCTGGCTCAACACCATCAGTGAAGCCCAGTCCGGATCGGCTCTGGAGCAAATCACAGCAGCTGAAATCCATGATTTAAACACGCCTCAGGTGGCAGACGTTAGCTCGTCTTCTCCAATATATTCAGCCTGTGAATATGCTGATTTCTCTTTTCACCAACTCAGCTTATGAAATAATTGCATCAGGTTTCTTAACACAACTGGAGAACAGTGGTTTGGTGGATTCCTACAATCTCCTAATATTGTAAACATTTATTTACATGTATTTTCAGGTGCATTTGACGCCACCTACATTAATCATCTGTGAAACAGTGAAAATGACAAACACCTAGATGGATGTATACAGTAGGTTTGGGACTTTAGATGTGTATGTCTGTGCAGAAAGTACTAAACTGCTGGGCCAATGGTTAAACTGAACAGAAAATCACAAAGCTTTTAACAAATGAACTCTATTATTTTACTATTATCTGAGCTTTAGAGCAGCTGATAAGCATTTTAATTCACTTTAGCAACATAGTTAGGTATTCCATATTTAACACGTTAAATATTTTTCACTGTTGTGAATGATCATATTTGCCAAAATGGTTATTTCGTCCCCAAAAAAACCTTGTGTTTGCAAATGTATTCCAGGACCTGTGACATGACTTTTGGCTGTGGTTACAGGTGAAAGTGAACTGCGGGCTATTGTGGCCCTGAGAGGTTAACTGCAGCTCAAGAGAAGACATGCAAATAGACACGACAGAGACAAACAACACAGCTTCACCAATTTAACAACGCAAATGCAACACTTAGAAAAATTAAATGACTGCATAAAGAAACCAAATAGAGAAAGGCTCTGCATAAAGACAAAAAAGACAATGGAGATGTTTCAGGGAGCGATTACTAAAAAAAAAAAAAAAAAAAAACTAACTTTTTAGAAAATTAAAGAATTAAAACCGGGGTCTCATTTAAAAAATCATATTTCACATATTTCTAAAACTCCACAAGCACATTTCCACACAAATTCCCATTTATAAATCACAACACATTTGATAATGTGCACATTTTGACTGGCCTTGTACTTTATGCACGTGTTTTCTGAAGATACAGTGCCGTGAACTCTCAGCGTCACCGCACATGCAGTGAAACACTGCTGTTCAACATGGTGCTTGTTCATCTTTGACTTGGAAGCTTTGAAAACTTTTGAGGCCTCAGGTTGAAACATCTTTAGAGCCACTACAGTTCGCCTATCGCCCCCGGGTTGGAGTAGATGATGCCATTTTATCATGTAATTCTGTAAGGTTTTACAATACAATATGAACACAAATAATTTATTATAATTGAATGGAAATAAGACTAGTAAGCATGTAAGTATTTTTCCTCCCACCTCGTGGCTCCAGCTGAACGGCTGATCACACTCCTTCACATTAATATTTCTCGGCTGCGCTTGAGGAGCTTTGTTTATTTTAGCACTGAAAACCAAAATGGAATTGCAAATTCTGAACCTGTTGCTGCTGCTGCTATAAATTCCAAATGTGTATTCAGCTGGAGAGGAGCAGGAATAAGATGACCCGCTTTTCGTGTAATTACATCTACTCAATGCACCACTTTTATTCAAAAGAGAAAAAAAAAAACAAAGAAAGGTTGTGAAAGACACAAAGGACATTCTCACCGAACATTTGGAAGTAGTGAGTAAATTATTTGTTTGCATGATTTAACTAGAATCACTGAGCTTCAACTGTAGAATAGAATCAAATAAAATAAAGTTACTCACAGAGCCTATAATGGGACTACATGTCACGGTAATGCAGATTACAACTCAGTAGCGTTGCAGTGATACAGACCATGTTCTCTGATGTCTTCTATGTTTTTTTATTATAAATAAACATATATATTTTATATTATAAATAACTTTTCAGTAAAGTTTACTTTTACTTTTCAGTAAAAGTAACTGCTAAGCCCCACTTAATTATCTTAGAATATAGAGTGGTGTTCAAGTTAGGTTTGACGTTTCTGCTAGGTCCATATAAAGTATACACTGTTGGCTAAGCCAGTGCTGGCATCCACTTGTCCTCTGACAAATGCACCAGTGTCTGCTGCTGCTTGTTACTTTCTGAGACGCGCCATTTCTCCAGGACTGACACAGAACTGTAAGTGAACTTTCTTGGCTACTAATCTGGCTGAGTGAGGGTAATTATATTGGCTGTGCTGCATCCAAGCCACGTACGGGAAATGGAATTGAATTTACTTATCAGTCTGTTTAACACAGACCTCTATTTTTTGGAGCACTGCAACATGTATGACTTTACCTTCAACAATGCCTTCACCATCAGTATATTCATGCTGAGTGCAGCATATGTGTGTCCTTCTTCTTCTAGAAGCTAAACACAGCACTGGTATGATAGTCTGGTGTGATGCCCGAACAGTAGATATCATGTGACAAATCTCCACCCTGTACAAATTAGGATGAGACTGATGACTGATTCAAATGACTTGATGAAGAAAGAATGACATAGGACCATAAGGAAAAACAGAAATGGTTCAATGATCCAGGCTAAGCTGGATCAATTACTACTAATTCAGCAATAAGTAATTGTTCGACCATCGCTAACTGGACTTGACTGATAATAGGTCACTAACTCTTTGTGGGACACAGCAAAGATCATTTGTCACTGGGGACACATGGCTTTAAAATCAAATCAAACAGAGAGAGAGAGAGAGAGAGACAACAGAAACAGTCCTAGACGCACACAAATGCCATTGGTTAGGAAGAAATTATTTGGTTATGTAGAACTTGGACACAAAGTTAAACAGGAATATTCTGATGAACACAAAAATATTCTAATGAAATATCACATGTTGATGGAATCAGTCAGAGTTTTGACTAGGATCTCTAGGGGATCCTACAGCAGCTCTTAACCTCAGCCTAAGACAGGAGCATGTGTCGAAAGCTTTGGAAGACATCATGTGTCGTGCCAATTCCAAAACATCTCCAACTGTTCTAAATGACTACAGACCAGTCGCCCTCACCTCACACGTCATAAAAGTTCTGGAGAGACTGCTACTGACCCTTTGATAGTCAGGTTGAAACATCTTTAGAACCACTACGCCCCTAGGTTGGAGTAGATGATGCCATCATATACCTGCTCCAGAGAGCTCTCTTACAGCTGGACAGAGCAGGCAGGACTGTGAGGATCATGTTTTTGACTTCTCCAGTGCCTTTAATACAATCTAGTTCCTGAAAATGCAGGTTAATTCCTTCACAGATTACTGGATTACTGACTGCCTGAGAGATGGACCATAGTTTGTACGTAAGATGTTTTTATCGCATTACCTTCTGCGTATGTATGTATGTTTCTCTATGTAGTGGTTACCGCACCACCAGAATTTCCCTTCTGGGATTAATAAAGTAACGATCTAATCAAATGTTGTGGGTGTGTGCATGTGTGTGTGAGTGTGAGTGAGTCTCTATGTAAATGTCAGCCCTGTATATGCTGGCGACCTGTCCAGGGTGTATGCTGGTTCTTATGGCACCTTCTTATAGTTTAACAGTAAATATCTCCTTGACACTATTAGTTAACAGCTGTCCCATCATATTTTATGGTTTAGGTTTCCGTTTGTAGTTTACTTTGAATTTTACCCATAAATAATACACGTGACACAGGTGCTCAGCATGGGCACTCACATTGACTGCTCTGCGGCAACACAACACCATATGAGGCAAGCTGTGGTGCACTGTGAGCTCCACCCGTCAGTCATTGTTAGGATTATACTGTATTTTTCCGATGCCTGAGCCGTGTCCACCACAACAATAACACCACAGGCTGATCAATGAAGAGTAAAAATTTAGGCACTGATTGACTGGACAAAATAACAGAAACCAGATATTTCTTTTAAAATATTGAAAACATCCGGCAACATTACTTCTGCTTGTCACCTGCTGTCACATGTTTGATCCTGTATCAGTTTGAGACTGTGTCTCATTCCCTCTGGAGAAATCTGAAGACTACAATCTAAAGCAGACACTGTTCCTGGCTGTCTGGGTAAAGAGATGTTTAATATTATTAGGCCGAGTTGTCTGTTTTAATCATTGCTTTGATGCAGCTTCGTGTAGCTGTTGTGTAGCTTCTACACTGTATAGTAATAGTATATCCAACAACAATATATTTGACATTCCTGTAGCCCTATAGCCCAATGTGCACAGTTACACATAGTCAGATGAAAGAATTAAATTAAACATGCATTCCCAATTTGCTTTTAAAAATATACAGTTACTAAGAAATGTAAAAAACGACATTACTGTAAAATAACTAACTAAATAAACAAAATAAGTATAATTCATTCCATTGTCTATTTCTGATTTACCATTTTGAACAGGTCTAGTCTTTAGTGCGATAGTTGAGACGTCACAGTTTATTTGGGGGCTATGGTTTCACACAGGTTACATACAGGATAAGGATGTCCTCCAATTTGTCCTTTTGTTCCACTCCAGCGAGGCTAGAGTTGTGTATTTCTGCCTCGATATCCCAACACGGATTCTCACTTCTGAATTTTCTCGAGCAGATTCAATCTCTTTGCGGCTAAGCTGTTTCTTCCCTCATGTGGATGGAGGTGTTACCAGATCTACACACAGGAAGAAAACACTATCCTCTACAGTGAAACAGCGGTCGGTCAGTACCAAGTCTCCTGGCAGCAGCTTGTAAAGTACCCACTGTGTTCAGTAATATTTGTCTGTCACCTGTCCACCCCATGCCTGACACATAGGAGATGCTTCCTTCTCAGGTGATTGAAATAGGAAGGTTTTACTGCATTGTATTTTTTGTATCCAGCAGTGAAAGAAATAAAATGAAAATAGGTGCCCTAAAAATTTCTGAGATAGGTTAAGACACAGCTTCATCAGTGTGACAAGAAGTTCTTCAGTAGGCTTTAGGGACACTAACACTAACCTGGAAGTCTGTACTATGAGTAGTCCTGTGAAAATTTCCAAGTTGTGCAGCCTCTAGAGTGTGATGCTGTATTTCAACTCACTTTTTAATTAGAATTTTTCTAATTCATAAAATAAAAGTTTAAAGATCTGGTCATGTCAACAATGGCATTCTCTGCCTGGACCTCATCAGTCTGTACCCTCCACTCTGTTGCTGGGCTTGGATACAGTTTCAAAAGAGCAGTGGCAGCCCGCGCTCTATTTGTGTTGTCAAGTCTTTTCTCAGAACCGTCTTGGGATCATAGAGATCTTTCAAGATTGTTGACAACCCGAGTTTGATCAGTGGTGAATGTGAAACTGAATAAACATGGCACATAGGAAAAAAGAGCAATGATCCTCCTTGACTGACTCAAACAAAAACATTCATGTTTTATCATCACTCAGAACATAAAACTTGTATTATTAAAAAAAAAAATTGGTCATGAAATGTGACCTGATAAAGTCAGATGTATCAAACACAAAATTTCAGAAATTGTAAAACACAGTCACTTCAATTCAATACAGTTCAGTTTTATTTGTATAGAGCCAATTCACAACAGAAGTTATCTTAGGGCCCTTTACAGTGTAAGGTTTAAGACCTTACAGAGTATAATTATACAAAAAATGATACAGAAAACCCAACAATCCCATTTGGGCAAGCTTCAGCAGAAACCTCCAGCAGAACCAGGCTCATAGTGGGCGGCCATCTGCCTCGACCGGTTGGTGTGAGTGGATAGAGAAGAGAGAAATTCATTACTTTATTGAACACGCCCAATAACAATACAGAAAAAGAAAGTGAAACACTGTTTTATGACTAGCTGGCATTAACCACCACTCAAGGTATTTAAAATTCATTAACATGTAGACCCTGAAACATTAGGATTGCATGCCCCTTTAAATGCCTGGAATTATTGTGAGAAACAGGCAAATAGTGAAGATTCTGTTCAAAGGTACTCTCAGTCTCTTTTTCCATGTCATCGGTTTGTGTCCTGGCCACTGCGACATGATATATGAACGTATAAATAATGCAAAGATGGAATAGCAAATCATTGCCGAGCTTCGGCTCTTTCTCTCGCTCACTCCACTTTTCCCTTTTCATGTTTTCATCACTCCCCGCAGCTTTGACCCTTCTCTCATCCTTTTTTCTTTAAATGTATATCAATCTCTCGCCCTCTCATCATTCACATGCCCTTATGTTTAACTCCCAGCTCCAGCATAACGCTGAAGATGGATGCCCTCTCGGATGGTAACGGCGTGAAAAATGGATACACAGTCTTGACAGCTACAGTGGCTTTAGAAACCCTTCAGACTCCTTCGCTTCATGCACAATTTAAAGTGTTCAATCACCTCTACTCAGTAACCTTTGGTTACATAGAGAAAACATACAGTACAAGTTTAAACCTTACGTATAAAACCTAATTTCTCAGGTTTAAACTTAGCTAAAAACAAACTTCCTTTCCAGGCTGCAGATCTTTGAAATGAACAGACGGATTTGAATCCGCAAAGTAGTTTGCAATTTCTTCCTGTGTGGATAAGATGAAGTATTATATCCAATTTCTATTGGTTCTGCAGTTGTAAGAACTGTTAGTTGTTAAAACCTGCTGTGCCTTCAGCAGCTCAGTTTCTGGGATCGTAATAGCAAAACATAAGTGTGACCTGCAGAGGTTCAATGAATGAAAACAGGGTTTCATCTCCAGTATGACTATATTACAGCGTAAAAGAAAACGCAATGTTTTATTTCCCTATTGGCCAAGGCAGCTTTGATCCATGCTACACATTTACATCAATGAAGGCAGATGAGATATTAGCTATTCCACTCACCAGGACATGCTGAGGAGAAGTTACTTGAAAGCAGAGCTTTGTAAGCTACCAGTGAATTCACACTGGGAGTAGTGGAGCCACAGCAGAGCTACATCAGGGAGAGGTTTTGGTTAACTAGAGCTACTTAAACTAGTTTGTACAAATGAGATGAATGTACATGTGATGCAAAATAGAAGAAATGTTATAGAGTTTTAAGAGTTACATGAAAAAAATGCCACCAAACTGATTTCATTTCAAAAAAGTGTCTCTTTGGATGTCATCTTACATCATTTGGACACCTGCCTTCCAAATGCCAAAGTCCAGGTGGGAAGTAGCTGCTACACTTAATGTCCAACATCACTTACATTCATTTTAGTGTTCATGCTGTACTGTGTACTGAACCCTAGTAAATTACAGCTCTCTCTATTTAAATGAAATAACTGCATTTGATGTAAAACACGTTTGAAATTTTGTTTAAATTATCAGGTATTTTTCTCAAAATTAAAGTTAATTTACAAACACAGAGCATGAAAAAAGTTTGAAATGTTAATGTAATTATCTGAAAATGTGTGTAGTATTATACCTATAAATTATTTCAACTAATTTACTTTGCCAACATGTCCAAAATGAGAAAATTTACCTGAAATAATTAGTAACCTAAGTGGGCTTATGGAATAAGACACTGAATTCTTTTGGGTTTATATTCCAAAGTATATAGTAGGTAAATATTTATATTTCAAACTGAGTCCTGCAGACATTTCTGTTGAAATGATTACAAAAGTATGTAATACTGTGAAATTACAAAACAGAAGGCCCAGTACATGATGCACAGCATTTTATTAGCATATAAACACATCACAATTTCTCACAAACTACAAATGTTCTAACACTGTACATATATAAATCATCAAGAATATACCTAAAGAGTTTAAACTGTACAAAGATTCAAAAGCCACATTTACCAGAAATATTCTAAACCAAGTTTTTCCTGCCTTTCCTGTCATATTTATTGAATGGAGTCAGTTGGACATTTTAAAAAGCAAATAATGGAGCTGTTTACTGAAACAAAGACTATTGGATTTGCAACAAATAGAAATTGACAATAATTTGTTTCCCCCACACAAAATGAAAAACCAAAACGGAACAATTCTTGCTTAAAAAACAAACTAAAACAAATGAACAAATAACCATTTTTCACAGCAGGCTGTGTGATTTCATTCGAACCAAATGTATTACAGCCCACGTTGATGAGATTGAGTGCTGAAATGTTGAATCTTCATGATCAGATTACATTTCACACCACACTAGTCACACTGTTTATTTATTTTTTTTCTACAATTAAAGTTACTAAAACTAACACTGAACTTAAAAGGAATTCAAACAAAATAGTCCATGAAATAAAAAATAAAGTGGAACTTATCAAACCACTGGTGGAACTAACTAAACCTAAACGGAAATTCAATCAACACATAAATAAATTTAACAATTGCAATGAAACTGTAAAACTACTATAACCTCGCTCTGGATCGTGGTTATAGTTTCAGCTATTGTCATTATGAGCTAAAAGGTTGAAATATGGCACAGAGTGATCAGTTGGTGAGGTTCTGCAGGTTGTCGGGTCGTCTGCTCTGTTGGCACTAGTCGATCCACCGTCATCATTTAGCCAACAGCTGCAGGTGAAGCATTCAACAAATGGTAACAAGAACAAAGACACTTTTAAACACAGTGCCGGCCTCTACTCCCAGAGGGTGAGTAACACCTCGCCACTGCAGCCCAGACGCAGGAGACTGAAAACAGGTCAGCTTCACAAAGTGCCTTTCTTCACTCGGGGATGTTCTGCTCCAATTCTCCGAAACCTGCATCCACAAATGTTGGAAAATGCATGAAGCGTTCACGTCTGCGAGTACTATCACTATTTCTGCTGTCTGTGTTCGGCGTGAGGCTTTTAGGAAGCACTTTTAAAGCCGGTAGCAGGCAGCACAAGGTAAATGTTTGAACTTGAACTAGAATTAGTCAGAGATCTAATGTAAGTCAAGACCAAGATAAAAATAAGACAAAAGCAGGAAGAGCATCACTCACTAATACATGTAGGCTTAAACAACACTTTTGATGGAGTCTACTGTATATGTACAGTGAAAATATATATGACCTCATATAATTTGAAGGATAAAAGACTTTAAATGTCAAATCACTTTTTGGAATTGGAATTTTCTAATAAAACGCCAACGAGATTAGCTGAACCACAGTTTTGGAAGCAGTGCAGGCTGCATCTAGCAAGAGCTACTTTCAGCATGATGCACTTCAAGGTAAAAATAAAACTTAAAAAAAAAATTGTTTTGTGTGTGTTTCCCCTCACTGAGCAAAAAAAAAAAAAAAAAAGAAAAAGCATTGACTCTTGATTGTTCCACAAATGGATTCTGATTCTTTTATTCATGCCAGAGATGAAGCGCGACAGCATCATTTGAAAATGCACCTCTCTCTCTCTCTGTTGAACAGCTCTCTGACAAACTACAGTATAAGGTAAGCATATCATTTTGGCTACAGTGAGTAAGTAAGTTTGGTCAAATATAATCAAATACACATAAAAACATGAGAAATAAGAACATTGAGTTTCAGAATCAAGGAAGTGCATTAATAAAATTGCCATATATGTTCTAATATATGTGTGATCCCTTCATTTCTAATTGTTTAACATAAGAAAATAATTTTCTCCAACAAAGCTAACAGACGTACTTTGTTGTGAAGTTTGTGTGTGTCTGGAGGATTTCAAAGTTTAGCCACGAGGGGGCAGACTAGAGCATGACCATAACTGGCCAACAGAGTTTCTCCACTAAGCCCCAGCCCTGATGGACTTTTGCAGAGAGAACAATGATGAGCCCGTGGCGGATGGGGCCTCTAATGGTCGTTGCTCATCATCTCCTGCAGCTGCATGTGTCCACTCATGTGGAGAGTGAGGAGAAAGATTCTTACTATACAGCCTGGCAGCAGAGGCACAGACAGACAGGGAGACAATGAGCCGTTAACCTCCACCTGTCCCCCACCGGCCAAGTCCACCAGAGAGGGGCCCCTGAAAGTTGTGGGTGTTGAAGCCCTGAAGCTCATGGTTGTTGTGGCTTGGAGTTTGTGAGCGCCTCCTCATGGGGGCGATCCTTTCTCCCCCCCCTGTGGTGTCACATCTTGACAGATGGTCACAGGAGCAGAAAAGGGAGCGAACTGTAGCAGAAGCAGTTTTATAGCTGGCGGGGCCTGGGGGCGAGCTGTCGGGGTGAATGGGTTGGAGGGGAGAAGCCGTGTGTAGGAGGAGTAGACGAGGAGGTGGTTAATAAATGTTCAGAGAAGTCTGCAAACTACACCTGTAAGTGCCTATTTCAGCACCATCAGCACCTATGAGCACATTAACTAGGGGCATGACAGTAACAACATTTCTCTATCACCTAATGCTGTGATTTTGTGTCTGCAGCACTGAACTGCACTGGAAATAATCATATTTCTATTACTTGTATTCTTTTTTACAATCCCTCTGTAGCACGTTGCAGTGAACTCTTCGTGACCTTGCGCTCTGAAGCGCCTTGGCCGCGTGACCACGCAGCAGTGGCCTCCGCTGAAGCCCGGGGAAAGCGCTCGTTCCGACGCGCTCTTACCAGCTGTTTGATCACAATATCTCAGTTATTGCTAGTGTCTCTCGGTTTAATCAAAACAGCATCTCTCTCAAAACCTGGAGGCTGTGAAAGAGATCAGAGTGTTGGAAGTGGTTTTACTCCATCTGCCGCTGCAACACATTTAGAAACCTGCATGTTTACACATTGTTTTTTGCTGTTGACTAGCAATCCAGCAGCTTTCCCCTGAAATCCTGCACTGTTGCAATGAAGATACCAAGGGCAACAATAGAGGCGGCTGTTGCGCAGTGTTGTGTGCTGTAGTTAATGTCTCACAAGGAATAATTGTATAGAAATGTACAGCGGCAGCTTGCAATGGTGAGAGGGAGGGTGAAGCAGATGGGGATCAGCAGTGTAGAGTGAAATGAGGTGCAGCCCTGTCACCACACACAGGAGCTTGATGGGAGCACACACTCAGCATACAGTTTATTCTTCCTTTCTCCGGTGCCAAAGCTCACTTTGAAGAAGCAATACAAACACGCACCCGCACACACACAGCACCGTGGCACATCTCTGTTCCCTCCCTGCTGGTGTCTCAGAGCTCTCGACTTCTTCCTTTTCTCTCCCCGCCTCGCCTTCACACGCTGCTGCAGATCAAGACGTCGTGTCAGGTCGTGCACAGATGAGAACGGGCTACACGCACAATGCCTGCTCCGTCTGATAGAGGTGTCGAGTTCCTAAGTGAAGTGGTGCAAACCTGGCCCCTTTTTACTCCACTGTGAGCATGGCTGGCCATAAAAAAAAAAAAAAAAAGCTCCGGTTTTGAACGTCCTCCAAGAAGCTTTGTGGCTTGTCAGTCCTCATTTTAGCAAAGTCCAGTCTATTTATGGTTTTCTTTCAACTGCGCAGTCCTCCATGGAGCCCACAGCCTCAAAAAGCGAATGACAATGTTGAGGTACTGATGTACTTTGACCTCAGCTTGTATCTCTGGAAGCTCCACTTGATCTTTTCTGCCATTCGTATTTCACACAGTCATTTGGTTTAATCTGGTGTTGACTGTTCCATAAAAACCATCATTCATATTCACAAGAGAACATAGTTTAATTCCATTTAATTGATTAAAGTGTTAAAGAAGAGACTGGGAAAGCAGGATTTGAAGACATAATACAAGAATCTGTCTGCTCACCTGAGCAGGAGGAAAGACATCATGCATGTTTCATTAAGTTCAAGCTTCATCAGGCACTATTGATATGGTAACATTAACAGTTAAATGGGTAATTCTACAACTACAGTCAGTTAAAGATCAGATCATATTCATAAAATTGAAGTGCCAGTGATGCTCTACTACCTGAATTTAGGTTGCTTTATGCAAGGTTTAATAAGAAACCTTTCATTTGTTGATACAACAGTAGTTTCCTGCTAAAACATATTGTTGTAAATCATCATCATGCAGCTGAAGAATCATGTTTGTGTACTGTAGTTACCAAGGGATTCCAGTAGTGGGGGCCGTAGAGCTGCTGTGCAATGTTAAAAGACACAATTCTACACATGAGCTGAGGAAAGTGTGTATGTGTGTTATTCATCCAGATATCATATCTCCCTTTTCAGGTATGACTCCTTTCCTGGTGATCATAGTTTAATGTGCATTAGATGAAAGTGAATTCACACAAGCAAACAAGTCCAAGTTTCCACAACAAGACGCATTGAACAGCACCATCTATTCTCTTGTAGATGATCTATCTGCTGTATATAAGTCAAGCTTTAAACATCTCAACAGTCCCAATCTCAGAATTGGGCTTTTTTGGACAGAAGATGTCTCACAACCGCTCTCCACTTCCTGCTTGGCAACCAAAAAAGCTTCTTAACGAAAACTCACCACTGACAGCCAAGGTTGGTGAGAGATTTAAAGCAGACTCTGGGGAGAACTAGAACTTCCAGCTGGTTTCTGGAATTGTTCCCACGGACGAGAGACAAAGACTTTAAGAAGTCAACCGGCAAGTCCATTTTTCCTCCATCTCGAGAACAGGGGGAACCAGGAAAGAGCAGGAAATAGTGAAATGAATATTGTACATGTAGCCATTGTGCTCCAGGTGCTGCAGGTTGCAAAGAATTAAAGTGTATCCCCTGTGCCAAAAGACTGATTTGCAGGGAGCCAAAAATGCTTGGCAAATAGGAGTGAGGCCGTTTTTGTAAATGACAGAGCGGGCAACAGCTCTACACTTTATATATATAAGTAGAAATATAAGTTTCTGTTTAGGATGTTATTATTTTCCAGCAGCAGATCGTGAAGTGAACTGTGTCTGTGTAAAAATATTGATTGTTTGCAGCACTCAAAGAGGATTGTTATTGATTGCGAAGAGGCTGTGTGGCTGAGAACACATCTAGATGATTACAGTCTGTTTATTCTCGGCTTATTCTGAATGCAGGACTGGTAGCGTTGTATGTGTGTGTGTGTGTGTGTGTGTGTGTGTGTGGGTGTGGGTGGGTGCACTGCAGCTGGACAGATGAAGCGGGTGCTCGCTGGGTGTGAGCAGAATCTGAGATTTGATCTCTAATCTGCAGGGGGAAGGAGGGAGACACAAGGATGGAAACAGGGAGAGAGATTTAAAAGCATCCCCACAATCTAAACTCCCACAGCACCTGGAGAGCCATTGCCCTGCTGCTGTTCTTCAAATAATTCAGCTGCCCTGTTGGCTGGTTCAAGCTTTCATTTCATCATACGCAGCACTCGAGTCTTTTACCCGGGTCTGTTTTACTCTTACTGTTGCAGGCTGCAGATGAATTCATCCCAAACCAGTCAGGAGCAGTGACAGCACTATGGCGTCGTGAAAAACAAGAAAACAAACCTTTATAAGAACTATGTTTTGATGTTAAATGAGCATTACAACCGACTGGAGTCTAATCAGCACTGATAGTGCAAATGAGCCTAGAATACTAAGTCAATATGGGATGGGTCCAGTTTTCAGAAGTGACTCAATGTGGGACTTGATTTGTTCTGTATTTTCTGTAAATCGTTCCATATTAAAGGTGGCAAACAATAAAGGACCAAATGAACTGAAACTGCATGTTTTATTTTGTGTTAGTAATTTTGTTTTTTTTTGTTTTTTTTTATGTATTTATTTTGGCATTTTAAATGAATTTTAAGTTAAAATGCAACAAAACTAAAGCACAATTCAAACAAAACTGGCCTTTACCCTTTTTTTTTAATTTTTTTTGCTGAGTCACCATGAACAGCAAAGATGCGTTCAGAGACAGGTTAGACTTGAATGCTCAGAATTCAGCCTGAGGTCGTGTCATCTGTGGGAGGTGCACTGACCTGAAATATGACTGAGTGTGACTGGCTGAAACAGCTGCTTCAGGAAGATTATACACTGCTATATGAACTTTCCAACTATTCAACACTGAATGTAGATGTGATTGCTACAGTGTGTTGGTTAGAAACTGACTGTCGGGACTTTCAAGTGAAGTTTTTTTCTCTGGAAACCGAGCTGGGTACAAAGGGCATGAAGCACAAAGCAGATACTGTAGCCAGTTCTGCAGACTAGCAATGTGAGTGACTGGGGAAAAGGTACATTGAACGATAGGGAGTTTACAGTGCGTTGCTTCATGAGAGCAACGGATAGTTTGTTATCAAGATGAAAAGCAGTTTGGCGGCTTAGGCAGCGTGCTGTTAAACCGTTGGCTCGTTACTTGGTACCATGAGGCAGAGGAAGAGGGAAGCTTGGCTTGTTTATTTGGTGGATTTGTCCGATGAAATTTAACATAAATACTGAGCTCCTTGGAATGTCCATCCAATTTGTAATGAGCACTGATACCATCAGGGTGGATCCCACTCATGAATGAATTTAACTTGCATTACCAGACTTGACACTGTGAAGTAAATTGTCCGTGATCTATAACTGTAATCCACCCAATTCATAACCCGGAAAAGTAATTACTCTGACACAAAGTTGATAGAGAGGTTTATTAAAAATACATTTTCCATTCAGAGTTTGAGCAAATCAGAGGGAATGCAAAGAATGAATGCCACAAATGTGTAGTTGTCATGGTTACTGCTGCAGACGATTCAGTTTTCACATATGATGGGACATTAGTGTGATGAGGCACCTCTAAAGGAAGAGAACTGCGCTGAGCACCCTGTAGGCCATAGAGAAAGTGACCAGCATCCCCAGGATCCAGGACAAACCCCTGCTGGGCTGAGGCAGCGCACCGACATAGGAGATGGTGTGGAAGATCCGAGAGGCGGCAAAGACGCGGAAGTGGAGCAGAGCGGTGCCGAGATCAGGCCCCGTCAGGCTGTAGAGGAGGCCGATGAGCACGAAGGGAATTATGTTCTCTATGTCATTCTGGTGACACCTGGACAAAAAAAAACAAAAACATACACAATAAATAGTTATAGTTAGTTTTAATGGTTTATTATCATCATTTTTATAAAGTCCACCTCACCTTCGAACTCGCTCTACATCAGGATGTGTCCTCAGGAGCTTCTTGTCTCCAGACTTTCCCACGTCTTCCTCATTAGCGAAAGCCTACATGGGAGTAACAACGTACATATGAGTCTTATTGAATCAGAAATGTGAAGCGTAGATATTTTTGTTTTAACAGATGTTGAAGGTACAACTACTGGTACAACTTACCCCTCTGGTAATGCGGTAGTATCCAGTCAGGGGAGCCATCAGCAACATTTTCAGAATAACAATTGTAGCATAGGTGCTGAAAGCCAGGAAAACGTCGTTTTCTATCATGTTTGCCATCTCTGCTGGTTTCCAGCTAGACACAGAGGGAGAGACAGGAGTTGGTTTATCATTGTTTTATACAATATCAAATTCAATAGCTTGAGTTGAGTTTACAAAGCATCTGCATGTACTAGAAACTGTACTTACAGATGGTTTGCTAAGTAAATACACCATCAGCTGCAACACTATCACCACTAGGTGGTGCGTATGTTCAGTGTAGATCAAAAGTCCAAAACATATTGCTGCTGTCAAAAAAGTTACTAACACGCTGTATTATAGTGCTATTTATCAGACTGTACTTTATCATGATGCTGTAAAGTATATTATATACTATTATAATACCGCCTGTAAGATTATGAGTGAAAAAGACACAGCTCAGTTCCAGTGTTTATTTAAAAACTGGATTCAATTTGTCTGCAGCTGTGCCTGGTGCTTTAAAAGTAAGTCTTGACGTAAACTCAACACCCTCAACAAGCCAGAAAGTATACAGTATCATGTTTAAAAGCCCAACTTACTCTTTGTCTCGCGGTGGCTGCAGAAGTGGAGCAAGTCCCAAATCTGTTGCATAAACCCAACCCGACCTATCACCCACTGCCACCCAGGAGGAGGGGCAAGAACTACACAAGCACGTTATCTTCCTGTGAGGGAGGTGCTACAGACACATTCACATTCAGCAGTAAACCTACAGCCAAAAGTTCAGCATGTTTACAAAGGTTGTTTCAGGAATAATGGTTGAAGCAGACTTAAAGCTGGACAGATCTCTCACAAACACTCTTTCACTAAGGACTTGAGACTGCAAATTATTCAACTACTGCTGGAAAATGCTTTAAAAGCCATTTTTAAACATACTGTGATGCTTTTACTACAAAGTAGACGTCCAAAGTTTATATTTTGCCATTATCAGATTTCATAGGAGCAATGACTTTCACCAGACAAGTTCGGCCAGCCAAACCAGTGCTGCTTATGAAGCACGTTAGCTGCTGGTGTAATGAAACTAACAACTCGGAGCTGTTAGTTTTTAAATGAAATCATCATTTTGTCGTAACACGTTATTTTGAAAAAAGGATTGCAGTTGAAGTTTTGATTGCAGAGTTTGGTGTTGATCTCCAGGTGCTGCATTTTATTTGGTTTGTGTGCAGAGAAAATGAATCCAATTCTGGAACTAGTGCATGAGCAAATAAAAAAAAAATAAAAAAAAAAACTAAATCACTACAAAAGACAGTAGGCACCAGTGAAGAAGAACAGTGTGCTGACTTTAGAGCATTTCTAATAGATCCCCTTCAGATGACAAATAGATTAAATTACACTGAATGAAATGGAAGGTAGTCGTCTCCATGTTTCATGGGTGCGTTTAATAAAGACATAAAAGATCAGGACTGTTTGTGTTTTATCAACTTAGAATTATTGTTTCATGACTAGTTTGTGTTGAAAACTAAGAAACTAGACATAGTTCTTTTTCTAGTAAGTGTAGATGTATTTGTATGTATGTATGTATTGATGAGTAATGAGAGGAAAAGTAACAGATTACTGCGATGGTGTGTGAACTAGTTTGTTTCTTGCAACATTCTGACCTGTAGCCAACAGGAGATACAGTCAGTGGTGGCTTTAGGTGCCATTTAAAAATACTAACACCATAGTAATGTGAAATAATGAGGAATTTAGAATAGGTGATAGTGGGTTAGAGCATGAATGAAACCAGTGGCAACATAAAGAGATGAGGGTGTGTGAGGACAGCTCAGACTGATGACCTCTGGAGTGCTTCCATTATAAAAAAAAAAGCACAAAAACAACCTTTTCAGTAAAACATCATCATGTGTTGTTATATATGACAGCACGCAGCAGTGATTCTCTGCAGACGCACTTTGCTCTCGCATTTACTGCACCACACTTATCACTGAGTGATGAACACGTTCACTCTTTTCTGCTCCTTTGTGAATGTTTAATTAGGCCTCCAACTTGAGTCATGCTGTCATCAGTTTTGTTTTCAGCAATTAGTGAAAAAAAACAACATAAACAGGGGGAAGTGTTAAATATGGGAAGACGAAATGAACTGAGTTTTACATATGACGGGGGCAATGATCAGAACTGAATTGAATGAGGTCAGCAATGACTACTACACACCACTTACTATGCATGACTTGCCATGCACCAAGGATTCAGAGACCCCTGATTTGTAAGGACATTGTCATCATCGGGACACACGTCGGCAGAGGATGATCACCGGCCGGGTTGCAGGAAAGGAGGTAGATTAAATTTCTGCTTCATTGGAAGTGGAAAGGCAAGGAAATGCAATTATAGAGTCATTTCATGTCAAAAGGCAACCCCGAGTGCTTCACAGTGTCCACATGCAGAAGCACAATAGCGACAGCTCAAGAATAAAAACAATCATCATCTCTCTCTCTCATGTGATGGCTGAACAAAGATTTTGACACTGAAAGGTTCTGGAGGTGAAAGAAGAAGAGGATTTCTGTTAACTGTAAGCATTCTCTGCAAAGTACGGCTGGGAGCGGGAGCAAGAGCTCACTCGTGACAGGAGAGGTTGCCAGTTCAAGCCCTCAAAAGCAGAATCCACACCCAACCACCAGGTCCAGTGGAGCTGCTCAGTGGTCAGCTTGAAGATGTAAAAAAAGGGGATGACACGGGCAGAGGTCAGACGGAGGGCTGAACTATGACCAGCCCGTCTACAGGCGTCATTTCATCGAGACAGTAGAAAAGCAGGCTGCAACGTTGCCTTCGTTTCTTAAGTTTTGCTCTCAGAGCCAGACAGAAGCTGTCATGCTTGTAATATACGCAATAAAGTAATCGATTGCACATAGTAGCAGAATACTAAATGGTAAAGACCCTGCCTCTTTGCTCTACGACCACGTGAGAGTTGAGCAAACAGGCGGCGTGGAAGGCTGGGTGTGCAACAGCTCCATCTAGTGGCCATAAGAGATACTGACTGCTACAGCATCATTAGACGTCTGGTTGCTGACTGGTTCATGACTCCTCCTCTCCTTCATAACACAGATCAGAGACCATCCTGCAGTGCTGGGGTTCACAGAGAGGACACGCGCTCACTCTCCCACACTGGCGTACATATCAGATTATTGCTTTTGAACATAACAAGTTTGAATGAACTGTGGCCGTGTTCAGTGTGTCTCTCATTACACACTTAACAGCGGCGGACATTCCTCGATGTCTGCATAAATTCTGTACGATCTATAACATGATTGGATATTCACACATAAGTTGACACATGATCTTAATCAAACTGTGGACAGGCAGTGATGTTCTTCTTGAAGAACAGTGGCTTCCTGCCTTCCTTGGTGTTCAACAACGTAGACAACTTGTTGTTTTCCAGATTTCCAATCTTAAGGTGCTATTTTACAGATCAACGTCTCGGTGAGTCATGGCTGTGGTCTGTTGGACCTTGAATTGACCTTGAGCTGCTCTATCTATCAAGGACTGGTAAGTCACGCCTCTGGGGTCCGTTTCAACCCCAGCCATCTAATTGGAGGGAAAAGTTAACTTCACATTTACTGTAGCCTCAATACACCTTCAATCCTGGTACCATGTGAAGCTTTGACATCGCTCAGATCACAGTGAAGTGTAACACATGAAATGGAATTTACTTAACAAAGCACACAATGTAAAAGTCCTGTCATGAGGGAGATGCATGGAATTGCTTGTGGACTTTTAAGGTCCTTGAGACTTGAATGACACATCGCAGACAAATTAAGAATCCAGTGTATTTCTCAGAGAGAGAGAGAAGTGTGTGCTCAGGTGTGCTTAAAGCTAGTTATTAAACACACACTAGGGAGTGTGTTTGCTTCTGCTCTCTAGACGAATCTCTTTGAAGCTTATTCCAAAATCCATCTCATTAGTTATTCATTGGAAGCTCTATGCTAAATGCACCATCTATTCCAAATACAGTTCGGGGAATTGCATTGTGTGCTGTTGTCTGTAAGTGAATATGAGCAAGAAAAAGGCATGAAAAGCAATTAGAGGAGTGCGTGGGATGTTAGCTATGCACGAACTGACTAATGCGCAGTGATTATGTATCTTTATGTAAATAAGAGCATGCTTGGATAAATGAAATGAAAGGAGCTGAACCTATTTGTGGCTGTGTGCTTGTGTGTTTGCAGCTGACAGCAGCCGACCACTTTTAAGGTGGTTTCGGTCGTGAGATTTTTCCACGGAAGAGAGCTGAAGCCCAGCTGTAGGAGAACCAGGTCTAGGTGCAGAGTAGAGGAAACATGTAGAGAACGCATCACACTTATATTTAAACCTGGACTCTCGTCACTGTGCTCTGTGAAGAATGCCAGAACGGGAAGACACGCGCACTGCAGATACACAGTTTCAACAGGCGATGGCGCTGTAGACTAACAGTAGCATACAGAGACTATGGGGCAGATGGTCAGATGTAGTGATAATGTCTAGTTTTATCCCATAGCCACAAACAGGTGGCAGAAGTACACGAACATAACAGCAAAAGAAAAGTATTTGCCTTAAAAATACTCCACTACAACTAGAAATACAACTTCAATATATTTACTTGAGTAGAAAGGGGTTTGCAGAGTTGCATGTTGTGAGGATCCTTTAGTATATATCATACTAAAGGATCCTCACATTACATTCAATTTATTTTTTTTTTAAAAATGGAACTATAAAGCAAACATAATCTAATTAAATAGTTCTACTTTAACTGAAATCACAGTAAGTGATAAAAGTGATTTATAAATCTGTAAGAATAAAAGGGAGGAAAAAAAACCCCCTGAAATATTAGAAATCTAATCAGCAGGCAGACAGATATACATTTTTCATTTGGGGTTCTGATTTTCCTCTAAGGACACGGTTTGCAGAGCAGAAATATGCCCTGCAGCACAAAACATGACACAGATTTTTAGTTTTGACTAAAAACAGACAATAATTTTTTAATAATTATTTCAGAAATCATTGATTTTCAGCAGAAATCAATAAGAAAAGCTGAGAAATTATGCATTAAATGAAAGTTTATACAACAGTTGCTGTCTACATGGGGTGAATCACAATGATTCAGACACACAGTTGTATATTTTGGAAATATTACTATGGGTATAACAATTCTCCAAACCCACAGTTCAGTACAGAACATACTGTTTTTGGTTTTAGTGCAAAGGTTTTATTAAATCACCAACAGATTGGACTGGGCGCTGATCACTCGACACAATGATAACCTACAATCTGTACTGTACATGAACGTCTCACCAGCTCATGCTAGGCCTTATACATAGAGACAAAGTTACTTTCTTAACGTAAAGATTTAGACAGAGTAAGTGACAAGTCCGCTTTACACAACGGCGTGGCCAAGTTTCCGCCTGCCGCTGACTCGTGTCCACAGGCTGCGCGCCGTCTGGGCGATGGTCACTCCTCTGGGCAAGCGGAAACTCCTTAGAGGCTCCCTGATGCACGCCAGCACTCCAGGCTCTGCGGGCTGTGCCAGGCATTCATGAGAAATATAGTTTATTCTCCTCAGCTGTTTGCTGTAATAGTTCCTCAGGTCACAGAGCTCTTCGGCTGCAGTGTCGGAGATGATGGAGGTGTGGGACGGAGAACTGGATACAGCGGTGGTGGGGGCGTCATGAGCAGGGGCTTTCCTCCTCACTCTCTGTGGGGTGGTGGATTTCCTTTTGGAGCAGGGTTGAACTGAATGTGATGGTGCATCCTGACTGTCACTAATACCGGCATTGTGTATTATGTTAATTTCAACTTCCACTTCAACTACATTTTGTGGCTCCTCTTCATCTCTTCGTCTGTCTGTCAGCGATTTGTCTGCTCTCTCTGTCCGCTTGTCTGTCTGGCTGCCCAGCTTTAGGTCTTGTTTCCTGTACATGTTCTTCTGTTCTTTAAATAGTTTTTGTTTGGGTTGTGGGGGACAGCTGTTGTCCATGACAATTGGGTCAGAGGTTATATTAACCTCCTCCTCATTGGCTTTAACAGCTGATTTGCCCTGTAACCATGAAACCAGCATTAGTACAGAAAGAATCATCTTGGAATCAGCCCGAGGATGAGCTCAGAGATGGTTCAGTTAGTACCATTCTTCTGCATTTGGCCTTCACACAAAGCAGCATGTAGCTAAGGAGAAACAGGGTGACAGGTTTACCCTACCTCTTAAAGTAGTGAGAATCAGCTGGTGAAATGTTAGTGAAAGTTAGTGGCAGCATGCTGCTGAGTATGGACATGAGCACCAGAGACCATGGGCAACAGGCTTGGGTAACACTTAGATGTTACAGCTTTGGTTTAATCTGATCACAGAACGCAATGTCATCCTGTACAATTACAAAACAGTAAGGCTGCACTTTAAATAACTATGTATGTGTCTGAATGTAGCATTGTGCTCTCTCTTTGTCTTTCGTGTTTGTGGTCATGTGACTTTGCGGTTTTGCCAATTTAGTGGCGTATCAGAGCCCTTTAGTAACTTTTTCTAAGAAACAACTAGCAACAAATCTAGCCACTCTAGCTGAAAGCATGGATGGACCAAGACGACCATCTAAGTCTCCTAGACTTCGATGAACGTAATAAAACCTCCAACTGGAGCAATCAGACGTTCTGGTGCCAGTAATGTCGCCATCTTACCCAAGCCTGCTGGTTGATCATGTGACGTGCGTCTTCTTTCACAGCTTTTAAAGCATTTTAAATGAAATAACACCAGGTAGTCTGTGTTTATGAGTCCTCCAACACCCAGATACTCTTGCAAAGCATGAAATGCGAGTGTGTACAGTACCATGCCAACACAAGCAGTAAAGGACAGAATAAAGAATGATGGACTGTACTTTGTCAGCTTGTCTCCTGGGGGGAGCTAGGGGAGGCCTTTCTTGGATTTCTTGGACACGGGGGCATCTCCAGCACTTTGAACTGATCTCTTTCCCTCTTTGCTCTGGCCACTCACAGCTCTTACCTGCAGGTCATTAACAACAGTCTTTACCTTAGAGGCTTCACACATGCAGTAACATGGGGAGGATGACGGGACACTAAATGGGAGGGCATGGGACACTCAAATCTCAAAAAGGACCTACAGTATCTTCCACTGTGTCACCACAATGGCTGGAGTCAGTGATCCAGGATCACCTTTCAGGTTCCATGCTGAGTCTTTAATTACTTAAAAACTCCTTACTGGACTTAAGCCAGCAGATGTTGGCTCGTTTCAACTTGACAGATAATGTTAATGCTGGAATACAAAAACTTAGAGACCACTTACTAGCCTTTTTTGGAGCTGTCAGCTACATCTCAAAGTTACTGTTATTGTTTTATTCTTGATACTGTGATGACAACCAAGCCATCTCAAGTCCATGATCAATGTAACAGTCCCTTACGTTCTACAAATGATAAACGTTTTTTTAAATATTCTTTTCTATCATTATATCATCTTCAAAATTATTTCAGTGACTAGAGTCCAACATATGCAGCATTTCTTACTATTAACATCACTCATATGTTGTGGCAGATATTTTAAATACAGTATAAAAACTGAAACTATATGTAGGATCAGCACTACAAACAACATCAACTAAAATGTTTTCATGGAAGATTAATGCTGTTAGGGTGTTGATGATTTGGTTTTTACAGGCAGTCTTGAAAATGATACACAACTTTAGTCAGCACTATGTGGAGAATATGATCAGGGATGATCAGGTAAAGATTTGATTGAAATTCATTTCTGACTTATCTTGATAGGCCTTTAAAAACAATTAAAAATGTGTGACAACATTTAAGGGAAAGACACATCAGCCACACATTGGAATAAGAAGAAAGTGTTAAGAGAGACAGAGAACAGACACACAATAATAGACAAACACATGAGTTACAGAAAGATTTAAAAGGCCCGTCCACAATTTCAGCTAAAAACTTACTATACTATACATTCAGTATGCATAATCAACTACACACAGTAGAGCATATGTTTACTCACTCACTGTACTTACCGCAGCAGATCCGCTGTCTGTCCTCATCTTCATGCTGAGCGTGTGGCTCTGGCTCTTTAGCAAAGGAGCTTTGCGACCCAGCTTCATGTAAAAGTAGGTGGTGTATGGAGTGAAACTGAAATCCTCTCTGAGGTTAACATAGAGGGCAAAAGAGCAGACAGGAAAAGGTTACAAACCTGTGTCACGCAGAGTTTCAACTGTTCCAAAAGCCATTTTAATAAACTCCAAACCCTCATCAAACACATTACACACAGGTGTTTTTCCATTGATATTTTAATGTCTATATTAAATACAGGAAATGTCATGTCGGTGACTTATCAGCTTAGAAATATTTTGTTTGTTGTTGACTTTGGTGAAGCAAAGAAATTGAAAACTACTACTACTACTACTACTACTACTACTGCTACTACTACTAGGAGCTCGAAGTAGTCGCTGCTCCTCCACATCGAGAGCAGTCAGCTGACGCCTCCATTACATTTTCATGCAACTGCAGCTCTAAACTAATGCAGCAGTATCAAAATGAGATAGCAAGTTAATTATCTCATTAAGCCGTTTTAACGAGATTATTTTTAATAAACTTAATAAACTTGAGAAGACAAAAGAAGAAGAAATATGATAACGAGATAACTTTTCAACATCAAAATGAGTGTTTGGTTCATCTGATCACACCTGTCTCATCCTTCAAAGTTTGTGTTGATGAAAATATGATTATGCTATGATTGTGTGGATGTTTGAATGGTGGTTCAGTTTTAAGCCCACTGAAATTAACTGTAGTCCCCTACTCCCCCCCCACTCCTCTGTACCTTCAGCTGTCTAGCTGTAGTGCTGAAAGAGCAGCTGAGACAACTAGCTCATAATTTAACACTAATTCATTTGAACAGAATTTGAAACAACCCCCAAAGTGAAACTAAATGAACACAGACAACAGAAGATGATGTCACCTGAGGTATCCCTGCAGCAGCAGCTGCACAATCACAGCTTCCACCTGCAGCCTAGACAATGTTGTGGTCTGAATCATCTTCCTGTGCTTGGCAGGGCCTTTCCCCATCCAGGCCTCCACCAGTTTCAGAGGAGTCAGCTTCTCATCCATGGATGAAGCCAGTTCCAAAATCTGCACCACCTGCCTGGCATGCTGGGTAATATCCACAGAGGTGTGGTCTGGAGAAGTAGAGGTAAGATTACCATTATTTTGGATGGTTTTTTAACAAGGAGTTAAGCTGGCTGTTCAAAGACACACACCTTTTGCATGGCGACAAGTATCACACATCTTGTTGCATCCTTCATCATCCCACACTTCATCAAAATGAACAGCCATGAGAGAGCGCCGGCACCTTCACACATAAGACATGAGACGTTTAAGTGATGCTGTCAAAGTTGGTAACTGTTATAGTGTGTAAAATATTAAGAATGTGTTCGTGTGTGGAAGCTTATACTATTATTATTCCTGATTATTAGGTTATTAGAAAGCATGTGTTTATTCATTTATTCAAAGAGCTGTTGGACTGACACAGTGCGTGTGCTACCTGTGAAGATTTTGGCAGTAGTCGACCATCTGTAGCAGCTTCTGCTGACCAACGTTCTCCATCACAACCATGGTGCTGATCCGGAAGATATCAGAGAAGCCAAAGTAGACGATGCAGTCTGCTGGGCGGTCATCTCGGCCTGGAGACACATCCACAGGGTTTTTAAATACAGACATACTGGAGCGGTATAAACTAGTATGCTGTGCTCCTATAAATGACAAGTCTACCTGCACGACCACTCTCCTGGTAGTAGTTTTCAACAGATTTGCTGATGGTGTGGTGAATGACAAATCTGACGTCAGGCTTGTCAATGCCCATGCCAAACGCAACAGTAGCAACCACCACCTGGAGGAAAACCACAAGCTAGTTAAATTATGACACCTACTCTACTACTACAGCAGAGCTTGCTTACTGATTGCTGTTTACACATAAATACTGTATGTATGACTAAAATAACAAATTCAAATTCATTCATTACATTTTGACCATTTTAACCTACTTTTCTTAATAATATTGTTTAATAAGGACAAAATCATTTAAATATATTGACGTCCTCTCTGTGTCCTGTGTTCAAATGAGATAATAGTGGTGATACAAAAATAGGGCCCATTATTTTCCTATTTACCTAGTATATTTCCTACACTGTGAACATATCATAAATAAAAAAAAATAAAGTAATTACTGCCCAATTCCCTTTCTCTGAAAAATACCACTACGTACAGTATGTAGCAAATACCTTGATTTTGTTGGACGCCCACTTGCGGTGAACCCGGGACTTATCATCAGGGTCCATGTTAGCATGATAGGGGTAGGCTACAATGTCTCTCTTCTGGAGTTCAGATGACACCGACTCTGCCTCTTTCTGAGAAAACACATACACAATCCCTGTGGCATACAGAACACACACACACACACACACACACTTAGACTTAGATTTTAACATATTAACATATAAGATACACATCATAAAACCATTTAATTTTTAAGTAGCATTTCAAGTTTTCTGTGATAGAGAACACCCTGCAGTACCTGACTGGTCCATGTATCTGCTCTTGATCAGAGAGGCAATGTCGCTTATTGATACATCACTGTTAGAATCTTTAATACGAACCTGAAAAAATTACAATGCAAACAATTACAATTACAATGCAAAATTAAATGCACAGAGACATCTGGTTTGTGCGTGTTTGTGTGTGCGGCATGTGTGGGTAAGCAAGTTGCCATGGTTACCACCTCATAATAGAGATTGGTTCGGTTGAACGAAGCGGTGAGGGTGATTGGCTGTGGCACACAAAGGATCTTCTCGCAGTCCTTGAGGACGCTGCTGGTTGCCGTGGCAGTGAGGCCGAGCAGCGGGACTTTAGAGAACTGCCTCTTCAGGATTCCCAGCAGCTTATAATCTACACAGTAACATACACGTAAAGATTTATCCATTGTAAACATAAAGCTTAAATTTGTCAGATTGCCTTGGAAGAATTATCCCTCAGCACCCTTCATCTCGCCACGAGGACCTCTCACCTGGTCTGAAGTCATGCCCCCACTGACTGCAGCAGTGCACCTCGTCCACAGCGATACGACTCAACAGGTTTGCATTGTAGGCTTTCTCCAGACGAGACATGAACAGCTTACTCTTGGCAATCTTCTCTGGAGTCACGTACACCAACTTAAAAGGAGCCTTCACATCTGTCAGCCCAGCCATGACTGTCTTAGCGTGCTCCTACAAATTAAAGTGTTTTGATTTTTCACCATTGCAAAGGATCCAAACTATTGTCATTCATACCTTTGAACATACTGTACATATTTAAACCATTTCCTAATATAGGTTTTTACATTTACAAAAAAAAGTTTGTTATATCTGATCCTGACTTTTTTCTGTCATTTTTGTTTCAGTAAACCAACAAACAGAAGCAAATAAATGTGATTCAGATTCTGATTTGATAGTAGAAACAACTAATACCTTTTATTTTACTTAACGAGTGTATGGAGGTTTTAAATTTTTAAGCTAATTCAAGGTAAAAAGCCTTAATTTAATTTATTCTCAGATGTTACTAACAGGAATTGTTCCAACTTTTATTAAAAATGATAAGTTGGTTGAATGAATTTCTATGCACTCTGTCAACTCATTTAAATAAGAAACAACAATTTGACATAAAAAGTTGAAACAACAAATTAACAAGTCCCTGAGGTGTTCTCTCCACTGAGAACACTGAAATGTGAGCTAGTGAGTCAGTTCCTACCTTACTACTGGATGCATTCAACATAACTGCTGACACACCGATTGACTTCAGGTACATGATCTGGTCCTCCATCAGGGACACCAAGGGGGTGATAACCAATGTAAAACCTGACACACACATGGATAAACAGCAGTAGGAGGAGTCAGTGTGTAAGAAACTGTAAAACTGTAAAATTGGAATGGGTAGGCGGAAGTTTAGTTCGAACACAGTGTGTGTCTCAGTGTACCCTTGGAGCAGACTGAAGGCAGTTGATAGCAAAGACTTTTCCCTCTTCCTGTAGGCATCACCAGGAAGAGGTCTTTGTCTGACAGGGTCAAGTTGATGGCCCTCAGCTGCAGCGGTCTAAACTTAGATAAATGGAATGAGTCCTTCAGGTGTTGCTCCACTTCTTTGGACCACGGGAAATCTACACAAAACATGTAAACATCAAAATGTATGGACTCCATGTAGATATGCATGTATGCATGTAAATATGTATATATACCTGTGCCATCATAGCGCTGCAATTCCTGTTTGTTCATTACAGGAACGGCTGCAGCTGATTTTGAGGAAGATGAGGATGCAGCATCACAGGCCTCTTCCAGCTGCTGTAGGAGCGCGTTCTTACGAGAAGTCAGCTCAGCCTGCTTCTGCAGGAGCTCCGCAATCTGCAGCTCTATCAGCTCCAGCTCAGACTCCACTGAGTCCAGCTCCACCTGCACATCTACACAAACACACCAGGAATTCTGTTAGCAGGCTAAGCAGTAGCTGTTCAATATGTGCGCAGCACTTTTCATTAATGTAGATACCGTGAACACAGAGGCGACTGTCAAGTCTCACACATGCACAGGTACCAATCCTCCGAGGCTCACACCTACACAGCTAATGATGTCTTTCTCTTTGTGCCTACCCTAGTGACCCTCTGGGGCTTTGTCAGTGACGTCATCTGCATTGCATCTGTGATACCAAGCCTTCTCTTTTATATGTGGAAATGTACTCAATACATCAAATCTCAACAAAACAGACTCACCATTAGTTCTACCACCACCATCCATTTTCCTCAGGTTGCTTTGCTCACAAAGGAGCCAACCTTCACAGTGTCAGAGAAAGAAAGAAGAAAGAAAAATCAAATTTCTACCTTTAATTCCATTCAATAAATAAACAAATAAAACTTCTCATGGATCTCTAGTGTATAATAATTATGATACTGCTTGGTATTATCATATTATGATTATAAAATTAGGTTAAATTAAACAAATCAATACAAGTTTCTTACCTTATATAGTTAAAAAAATAACGTTAAATCTAAAGATCACAATGTGGCCACACTGAAACTACAGAAGTTAGAGTACAGTGAGTTGAGGCGCCTGCACCTGCTTCACACAGGCAGCAGCAACCTACAGTTTAAGCTAGCCGTTAGCTTGTAACAGTACTTTAGCTAAACCAGGAGAGATGGGAGCACTTTGTTTAGCTAAGCAAACTATGTCGTGGCACTGCCTTCCTCTCGAGCAAGCTGTCCTCCATGGAAGAGCGGTGCCTCGCTAAAATAGAGCCTACGCCTGGAGCATAACTTTGTAAAAGAATTAAATTCAGCAAACTAACCATTCAGCAACTCTACGCGTCGTCTTGGTGTTGAGGCTACTTCACGGTTGCTATAGACAGAGCACTCTACCAAGTGAAGGGGCTAATAGAGTGTGTATTTTTCTGCCCTCAGTTTAGCCTTGTAGGCCACAGACAGCGCACGATACCATGTAAAGTGGTAATGAAGAGGTGTATTTTTCAGCCCTCAGTTTAGGCTGGCAGGCTGCCAACAAAACACGAGCGCTGACGTCGGGGCCTTGAACGTCACACGCGCCTGTTCCCCGGAAGGTGACATCGCGAGAAGGCGTGTTTCCGGAAGACGTGGCTGTAGCTGCGGTGGCAGCTGTCATCCCAGCCCTGATTCTAAGAGGAGCACTTGAATAGCTGCTATATTCTGTCTTTGCTTGTAGTTTTTGTAACTCAGTTTAATCGGCGTCAAGATGATTTCGCTAACGGATTCCCAGAGTGAGACATTTAATGTTGCTTTTGGGTTTTTTTTTTTTTTTTACGAAACCGGCTTCATTTGAGCTGCGGCAGTTGGCTAACTAGCAGTTAGCAGTGCATGCTATGAAATGTAGCATCAGTTTTCCTCTCTTAGCATTGCAAACACCGTGGCTCAAATAGCCAGCACTTGATACAGACTTGTTATAATGTGTGTTATAGTCTGTTATCTCAGAAGCTTTGACTGACTCCAGGTGCAAAGTGAACAACCGGGGTCTTATGGAAGCTCCAGTGAAATGGCTGTTTTAGGTTTAACTGTGGGGATTCTTAGTAATAGTTAGCTTTATCAAGTTTTTTTTTCTATGTCTGACAATGAAGTCAATATAAAGTTACTGCAAATAAAAACTCATGTTCAGAAACAAATGATGAGAAGCAGGGCAAATCTTCACTAAAGCAACTTTGTCGATGAGAGTTTGCTCTGAAACACAAATTGCGTGTGTCTACATTTGTCTACTGCAAGAAGTGACAAACTAATTGAATACTTGTGTGAAATGTGTGTCCTGCAGAGATTGGGATGGGATTAACAGGCTTTGGCGTGTTTTTCCTCTTCTTTGGGATGATCCTGTTCTTTGACAAAGCACTCCTGGCTATTGGAAATGTGAGTATTGCTCCCCTCATTGAAGCAGTGTTATCTGGAATCCTGAGAAACCTACAGGTGCAGCTTAGGTTTCTCTGACACTGCTATGCATTTAGTGCAAATTGAGTTTGAGTAACATATGAATATATTCATCCAAGTGGTGTCACAAAGTGCTGTTGAAGTCAGTTCATAAAAGAGGCAGCACACAGAACTATGTCTGTCCAACTGCAGTTTTGCAGTCTGATCATAATTCTGTGCACAGTGTGTAAGAGTGCAAAGGTGTAAACTCTGTAATAATTAGGAAAATCTATGTGGTTTTTTAATTTATTTATTTATTTATTTTTTGTTGTTGTTTTTGTAGATCCTATTTGTTGCTGGACTTGCCTTCGTCATCGGGCTGGAGAGGACCTTCCGCTTCTTCTTCCAGAAGCACAAGATAAAGGCCACCAGCTTCTTCCTGGGAGGCGTGTTTGTGGTGCTGATTGGCTGGCCCATCGTTGGAGTCGTGCTGGAGATCTACGGTTTCTTTCTGTTGTTCAGGTGAGAGGAAACAACAGAGGCACACACTGGGAGACCGAGAATCCACCTGTATGAAACGTGAGATTATTCCACTTCACTACTAGCAGATCCTCCCTTTATGCTTTCAGTGTAAATGATAGGGATCCACGTTGTAAGGATTACAACACTCAGTGTGCTCTTGTAGGGACCTTTTTGTCAGTTGCTTCTCCCTATAATTCGCTCTCTTGTCCACTTTCCAATCACCCAGGGGGTTCTTCCCAGTTGTAGTAGGCTTTATAAGAAGAATACCTGTCCTCGGCTCCATCCTAAACCTGCCTTTCATCAGCTCAGTGAGTATTACGTAGCCCTGCAGACCATGCAAGTCTGCTATGTTTACACGCAGCATGGCTCTTTTTCTTGTTCATTAGTCATCCTATTCACACACTACTACCACGACAGAGTCAGCTTGGGACAGCTCAGGTCTTGCACATCACAACTGCAATATTAGGTTAGTAATTAGAAGGCAGCCTGCGATTTTGATCATGTTGTTTCAATACGCAAAGAAATTGTATTATTTTGACGTAAAATGGGCAGTTTTATAATGTCAGGGTAATTTGGACTTCAACTCCAGTCTTAAAGATGTTTTGACCTATAAGTTAGCAGATGCATAGTTAGTTCTGTGGCTACTGAACATGCTCCTTCCATGCTGTTGTGTGGAAAGCTTTATTTTGAGGTGAATGTCTCTCTGTCTGTCTGTCTGTCTGTGTGTGTATGTTTTGTTTTTGTTTTTTTAATATAAAGCCTTCGTAAGGCTCTGAGGACAATCAGCAGTCGTGGTCAGTCACTGCCGATTTTCCCTTGCATGCTAACACATTTAACACGCTTTACAAAATCTCTCATAACATATTGTATGATTGAAAGCAGGACGGGAAAGCATAAGATATCAGTTTCTGTTTTTTTGTTGTTGTTTTTTTTTACTTTAAAGGCACCACCACAGGTTATAAAGTCAGTTTTCTAAACTATGTAAAACAAGACTCAAGTTCAGGGTATTTATTGACTACTCATTTTAGGTTCTTGTCATCTTTAGTTACAGTATTACTTTCCAAGGAAGCTACTTGTTACCTTTCAGATACTTTTAACATACTGTTGCAAAGCGTCCTAAATAGAGAGTGTGTGTGTGTCCAAGAAACCATGAACCAAACCAGCTTCATATATCAATGAACTGACCACCTGTGTTTAGGTTATCTGGCTAATGACTTACCTCTTCACGCTTCAGCTGTATTGACTTGTTCTGAATGGAACTAATGGGCTTAATGGATATTGTACTCAAATCTTTCGCCACATATTTGCTGCACTCCATCTTAGGTCTTTCACAGTTGCCGTTTTTATCAATGACGTGGATTCAGCTCCAACATTACCTGCTTTACACCTTCCTGAAAATATCCCCAGAATAATCGGTCTGTCCTGTTCACCTGTGGTGCGTCTCTTTAAGTCTCGTTTGCATGTTTTCTATTAGACATACCGCATGGTTGTGGCCATTACAGTCAGTATATCAGTGTCATTCACAAAAACATCTCATTCAAAGTTCTCACATGTGTATTACATCACGGATCATACATAAGGACCGCTGTAAAAATCAACCAGATGACACTTAACACGGCTTCTTTCTTTTCTTTCAGTATGTGGACAAAGTGGGCGAGAGCAACACTATGGTATAACAGTGACTATTTGTACTCACGGAAGGCTGCTTGACTACAACAGGTTTTATAAAGCAACACAATCTTCCATTGGGCTGATTCAAAGCAGCAAAGTTACATTGTTGAGATTTGTCCCTCCTCCAGCAGGCAAGGACTACGTTCACTGGTCAGCACAGCCAGTCAAATATTCACCAGTGCGTTGCACCGCCAGTCTGTTACTAAAGGATGGAGTTCCTAAGGTCACTACAATAAATATTTCAAATGTTATTGATCCCTTTACTATTGAGTGCTTCTGGCATGAACGCGGAGGATGAAAAACTCCCTTAAAGCATCATCGACTCTCGTTTACGTGACTTCCTTACTCCGTGGAACAGACAGACAAAGCTATAGTGAGAGTTGGACTGACAGCTTGCCAACATTTTGTCATGTTTCCGTGCCTGTGCTTTAACTCTTATTTGGATAAAAGCTTTTTAAGTTCAGCACTTATTGTGCGACAGTTCGGTTTCTGTGTCTTTACCGCTCTTTTGAATACCAAGTGTGGCGATTGTAATACTGTCCCTCTGTTTTGTTGGCTAATGATTACATTTGTATAAATTATTTTTTAAGTGATAAGTGCTCAAATTCATGTATTATGAGATTCTCTGGGATCACACAAGAGTTGGTTAATTGTTTTACCACATACATACAGCTAACTCAGTTTCTAACTGGATAATATTCAAAAAGATGTTTGTCCTGGTGTTACATAATACACGCATCTCCAATGTAGAATATTTTACACTCCAGCAGAGCAGGTTTGTGTCTAAATACATGTTGCAACTCAAAGTTGACAGTTTGCGCTGGTGATCAGCAGACAGAAGCCATTGAACTGAAATGATTCTACTTTGCTCAAACTTTAATGCCTGTGTGATCAGGCACTTGTACTGCTTTCCAAAACAGGTTATCAGTTTTTAAGCAGCCTATCTTCCAAGCAGTCACTGGCTATGTCTCAATTCAGAGCCTGCATGCTTTGCTGGCTTCAATAGTACCCCAGTGGTTTCAGAGGTGAAACAGTGCTGTCCTATGTCGAAGGCTCCTTCAAATACAGCTGGGAAATACAAGTTTCTTCGCTATAAAGGACCCAACAAGTGGATACTTCACGGCTAAGGCTATCTTAAGGATCTTTGCCTGCCATTGCCTTCACCATAGACCCTTTGCATCAAAGAATGTGGCCACTGAATTGAGACAGCTATTAGTTTCACTTCAAGTACTACTCGATCAGATTTAAGTTAGACTTCTCTTTATAATCATGATTGTTTGATTTACGCAAAAATCATGGACATTCAATTCTCACTAATTCCTAATTGCATTAAAGAAGGTGGCCTGAAAGGTACTGTAAAATGACTTTGATTGTGTCTGCCTGTTGGTGCAAGAAGACAAATCGGTCAAAATGTAATGTTCACTGTAAGGGGTGGCATGGGCAGCAAGATTTTATCCTCTGCAATCGGTTTTCATAGCGTGCTGAAAGAAACTGAAACCAATGGCAGCCTGGAAGGTAGAAACCTGATCAAAAATGATTATTATTTATGGTGTCTTTAAGAAAGAAACAGTGAATTATTTATCTAAATTATTATTATTATCTATTATTGTTAAAGCTTAGTAGTTTAATTGCTCTTGGGTCTTATTAAAGCCAAAACCACAGAAATAAGATTCAAGTTCTAATAAACCCAATGCACTCATATGGTCCTTTTTAAATTTAGAACAGTATTTACATAAACAGATCAACACATTTTTCCACACAATCAGACTGTAAACCCGACACATTTGTGGACCTACAGACATTTATATCTAAATAGCATTCGTTTTAAAGATTGTTTTGCTCATAGAATCCATATGTGTTCTACAGCTGTTCACTTTATTCATTTATTTATCCAGTGTCCTTAAACTCCTGTTGAGCTTTTACAAAGATCCGCACAGATTTTAAATGTTCTTTAGTTGTCAGAACCAGCACCAAGATCCACAGTAACTCAAGAGCTGATTGAATGATTTGTTCTGTTCAGAGCATTGAAAAAAGTCACCTGTGAAATGAACACGTTTTGCTGTATGGCACTTTTGTAAATATACTGTGGAGTTGAGCTTTGTATCTGCCCTTTATATTTTTTGTGCTTGGTTATTCTTGTCTTGTCTCTGATTCTTTGAAACGCCCAACATTATCACACCTGTAAATGTTTTTGTATAAAGAATTCTCAAGCAGTAGAATAACCAAAGACCCCAAAACCCAACGGTAAGTTGAAAAGGATCGTTTTAGTCCAGGTTAAGATACTGTAAGAATGTTGACAATGACAAGACAAACCTGACTAAATGAATGTCCAAACACAAAGAATAATCACACCTCCTTGCACCTATCAGTAGCTTCAATGAGTATAAGAAGCTGAGATCCCTCAGGATCCCTTTATTCCCCAGACCTGACAGTGAAAATTACAACACCACTTACCTACGGAGGACTAAAAGCAGCACACAAGGAATCGGATCTTTTTTGAGCATCGCCAAAGCGAAATAGCCTAAGAATCTAATAGGCAGATAAAATGGCTTGGACATTTGTCACAGAGGATGAATGAACGTTTTTAAATTCTCTATGAATATCCATAGTGCCAAGATTAATGTGTCTGGAAGTTCCCTGGGTGCTATGCCAAGTTTGAGTCTTGAGTGGATTACATTTTGGGAGACAACAATAAAGATAGATAGAGATATTTATTCAGTTCAGTAATAAGAATCAAACAGTTGATGAAATGGATTCTTTAAAAACGAGGTTCACGTCCAAAAGGGACATCCTACATTATTCTTTGATATTGACTGGATTCCTCCTTTTATTTAGTGAGAATGAAGTGAATTGTCTCTGCAGCATGTAGACTATCTCAGGTTACCAACAAACCAAGACTTAAGGAGTGGTGGCGTTCGTGTTATATTGCTTTGTGCTAGTAGGTGGCAATGGCACAGTCACAACTGGGAGAAAAACACCTCATCACTCATAGTGCTATGGTGAGGGCATATGACTGCAAAAGGAACTGGTTCTCTTGTATGAATTGATTGGACTGATGACAAAAGCAATGAGTGCCTTTGCAGATTCAGTCAAATGCTTCAAAACTGATTAGGCAGTGCTTCACAGTGCAGATGGACAATGATCCAAAACACACTGTGATAGGAGCCCCAGACTTTTCAAAAGTCTACTATCACTAACAGCAAATGTAGTGGCAGGCTTCGGATAATTTTATTCATTACTGTTTAGTGTTTCTCCTTTATAAAAACCCAGCTCTCATCTGTCTGTGTGCTGCTCCAGTGAGCAAGGTGCAGACATATCAATATTCCTCCATAGGGGGAAATATGACTTGCTCTCACAGACAGTAATCAACCAGAGCCAGTCCACATTTTATATTAACGGCCTGCAGCTCAGTAAATTTGAAAAACTGCACCTGGTGTTCAATGGCAGCTGTTTTAATTCAGAAATATTTACAGTAGAGCTCAGGCTTCAGTGAAAGGAGCAGAAATTGATCTGCGCTCCGTTCATTCACTCCTTCCAACTGCACCCACTCCATCAAATTGGCTTGACCTATAGCTGCTGGCATCATGAAGGAGCGCGCACAGCACAGGGTTCCCCCGCCCCTGGAGGATATAAATACAGAAAGAAGGGACCACCGTCAGAAGTTATCCTCAGCATTTTATCCTCTCGTCGTCTCTGCTGGGCACCAGGATAACGAAGACGCCGGGCACAATGAAAGTGAGTATGACGCACGGCGAGGTGGAGTTACCTAAGTGGATTTTCTCTTTTCTAGTTGTACTGTTTTTTTTTTTTTTTTAAAGTAGCATCCACTTCTCTTACGACTCTTAAAAAGTAAGTTTTCCTCAAGTAATGCATTAAAGGAAGTTAGATTTGGATTAAAACGCTTGTCTAAACGCGTAAAAGGAATGCGCTTTTACGCGTAATCCGGCTGCTTAGCGAGATGGATCCTGTCATAATGAGTGTAGGTGAGCAGGATGCTTGAGATTGAAAACGTTTGTTTCCTCACAGGGTTTGAGGACTGTCACGATAACTCATGTGCTCACCCTCTTATTCCTGGCGTCGTTCATCTCTCAGTCGTGGAGCGCACCGAAGGTAAATGCGAGTTGTCTTATTTATCAAAAACCAGTCACAAATGGCAGCTAAGGTGAGAAAAGTCTCCAGCAACAAACTCCTTTTCTCTGTTTCTTTATTAAAGGGCTCTTTCCAACGAAGAAACTGGACCCCGCAGGCTATGCTGTACCTCAAAGGCACTCGTATGTATTTACACGAGTTATTATATAGTCACATAATAACTTTATATCCAATTCTAATATTTCCTGTGTGTGTTTCACCAGGACAAACATGCCAGAGCTGGTTGTGGCTTTGTGATGATAATTAAATTAAAACTTTTACTGTAAAAGTATTGGACTGAATTAAAAAAACACTGCTGGATTATGGTTTATCTTGGTATATTGTGTGTATTCATTCATAGTATCAAGTTCATATGTAGAAAGGAACACTTGGCAGTCTCCATATTTGTCTTACAATAAGTAGACAAACTGATCTGTAGGCGTACAGCAAGTTTGTATGTGGCTCTAGACGTCATGGTGCATGTTTTTTTAAATGTCTTTCTTTCCAGAGGGACGTAGGTTCATCTCCGAGGACCGAAAAGAAGGAGATGTCTATGACACATTACACTTAGGTACTTAACAAATCCATTTGATAACCTCTTTGTTTGATAGGGATAATCAGTCAAGAAAGTTGCTCCAGGTGTTTCCCGAGACAGACTTAGAGCAGGAGTCAACTGTTCTCCATGACACGTTCAGGTAATGTGTGTTTGCCGTTTGTTCCCTGACAGAGACCCGCAGCCAGAACACGGAGAAGCTGAGTGTGGACCAAGCAGCCACTGTCCTGCTCAATTTCCTGCAGCAGACCAGAGAAGGAGGTGAGTGTTGAGCAGGAGTCGTATAGAAAGATCACTGTACTGAAGTAAAAGTCATCGCCACAAGACTTACAGTACAGGTGGTAAGCAGAAAGTGTCGAGAGGGAAGAGGAGTAAAAACAGGAATTAGAAAAGTAGAACATTTGCTTGAGAAAGCTTATAGTTGAACCTTTAACAAAAAAAAAAATGTTTATACTTGAATTTAAGTGTGTCAGGATCTTATTTAGTCACATGCCAGTAAACTGACATGGTTTCCAATGTGGATTTGGTTTTCTTTTGTCTCACATGCAGCAGATGAAACCCCGGATGAGGTGTATTTCCAGGAGCTCCCGGTGTGGAAGAGAGAATATTTCTGATCGTCCGTCTGAAAACACTGTCTTTGTTCTGTGGAACTGAGAAAGAACAGCTGATTTGTAAATAAGACTTCTCTTACTCTGTTTGAAATGTGATGTTTTAATAAAAATCGTTTGAATTCATAGCACCATTGGTTACCTGTGTTTTTTTTTTTGTTTCATGCTCTATAAAAAATATATAAATGTTTTATTACCTGAGGTCAAAAAAGGTCATGGATAAAAGGTTGAGGGACAAATAATTAGGAACACAGGGTCCACTGCACCAGCATATGGTCTTACAATGGATCTGAGGATCTTATCCCAGTACCTAATGGCAGTCAGGGCACATCTGACTAGCACATAGAGGTCTGTGCGGCCCTTCAAGGAAATGACTCCCCAGACAATTACTGACCCACCGCCAAACCGGTCATGCTGGAGGATGTTGCAGGCAGCAGAACGTTCTCCACGGCATCTCCAGACTTTCACAGGGCGCCAATGGTGAATCTGCTGATCCTGGTGTTCTCTGGCAAATACCAATCGGCCTGCACTGTGTTAGGCTGTGGGCACAGGCCCCACATGTGGATGTTGGGCCCCCAGACTACTCTCATTGAGTCTGTTTCTGACAGTTTAAGCAGAAACATGCACATTAGCGGCCTGCTGGAGGGAATTTTGCAGTGCTCTCCTCCTGCAGCCCCCTCCGTGTTTCCTGGTGTACAGGCCTGTCTCCTGGTATCTCCTCCATGCTCTTGAAACTGTGCTGGGAGACAGCGAATCTTCTTGCCACAGTGCGCATTGATGTGCTATCCTTGATGAGCTGCACTACCTGAGTCTTTTCTGTGATTTGCAGACACCGCCTCATGCTACTTCTAGTGGTGTAGGTGCAAAAGTGACCATCTTTTGATCTTAAACCCAAATGTCTGTAATCCCAACAAAAATGAATGAATGTGGTGTAGCTTTCTGGAGACTTTTATGGCTGAAACAGGGTGACTGGTGAACACAGCAGCAGAGGATTAGAATTTGTAAAATATGTTTCTTTTTATTTCACTGAGGGGGAACAGCAAAATTAAATTTAACTGAAGAAGAACAGATCCAGTGAGATCAAGACAGAGTGAAAGTTGTATGGTCATCCTGGATCAGGTTTATTGTAGTACACGAAAGCCAAGTATTATTAATGCTATCTACTAGTATTTCAAAAACACATAATGGACGTTCAGGGCTTTAGTGTGAGCTGGCAGCAGCAGAACAGAAAAGGACAATAGAGATGGGTGAGTTGTCTGCAGCAGGGACGTGTGCTCTACCTCACCAGCATACAGTCTAACTGGTGATAAGAGCACACACCCAGCAGAAGCACTGACTGGCTGGATCCACAATCCGCAGCCCCTCAGTTTCCAGATTCCCCCGGTTGCTTCTTCTTCCCCTTGGGCACCGAGCCCAGTACAAAGGGAGCCTTGATGTTCAGCCGGTCCCTCTCAGCCTCCTCGTCTTCATCGTAGGGCTCGTCATCGTCCTCCACATCACTGTGGTGGGGGGTGGAGTGGAGGGAGGCAGAGGGAGAGGGGGGCACGGATGAGGGCCGGGGGTAACGGAAGCCCTCTGTCTGTGGAGATGAAGGATTCCTGGTTGTTATTCAAGTAAATTGCTTCTTCTTTCAGGTAGGTAATACATCTCTTGTATGGTTACCTTTTTAAATGTATTTAATGTACAAGTGACTTTCATTACAACCAAACAGTCCAAATGAATATCCGATCTGAAAACTCTAGGATGAGGCCTTGAATCAAACAGAGTCATGCAGCACAGCAGTGTTCGGCTCTCTAAAATGACGTCCTGTCAGTCATCCAAATGTTACGCCGTTAATTAAAGCCTGACAGATGTGGATGAAATCCAACAGTGCATGACAGAGATTCTTATGGACATGCATGTGGGCTTGATGGAACGTTGACTTGCATGTTCACTGGGAACCGCCAAAATATTTTTTTTCACTTAATTGCAATATTATTATTAATATTCCCTTAAGTGTGATTTGTACTTTGTACTAAATTTTTGTTTATGTGGTGGTACAAAGACATGATTTCCAATGTTTTCACAGATGAACTTAATTGCAGTTTGAAGAGGGTGAAGCAGCATAACTAAGAGATGGCTCAGATGACTCTAAACCACATCTTAGTTATGCTGCTATAGTGCTGGGGGACCTCCACTGATAAACTGAGCTACTCTCCTCTCTCCTAACTTCTATCCATTCAAATGCTAACATTGCATGTCATTAACTTTGTGTCTTCCCTCTCCTGTAGTTGTGTTTCCTCCTCTCTGTCTCCCTCTCTCTGTACTTTTCTACAGGTATCCTCGGCCTGGAGCTGTAAACCTCCAGAATCCAGTTGACCTGCCCAATGTTTCTGCTGCTTGTTGTTGTTTTTTGTTGCCTGCTGTTCTTTTCTCTCTCCTCTTTCCACTCACCCCAACCGGTTGAGGCAGATGGCCGCCCACTATGAGCCTGATTTTGCTGGAGGTTTCTTCCTCTTAAGGGACTTTTTCCTCTCCACTGTTGACTAAAGCTTGCTCGAATGGGATTGTTGGGTTATATATATAATTTTCTATACAAATATACTCTGTAAGGTCTTAAACTTTACACTGTATAGTTGCTATATAAATAAAATAATTGAATTGAATTGAATATTAATGCAAACACTGATATATACCTTACCTTATATATTTTTATTTAAATGTTTATTATATTATTATAATGTTTAAATGTTAAACCTGTTTTTACTTTAACATTAATGAGGTATTTTTCTGACATTTTTTTGTCAACTTTTATTTATAATGTTAATAAAATGATGAAACATCCAAAGGGGTGATTACTTTTTATAGTGACTGTATACCTCTATATTTATGAAGATGGGTGTGTAGATATATAGTAACATTTTTAAAAGTATTGCCATCTGAAGTGCTTCTACAGATCTTGTTTTAAAGTATAAAATCCATCATTAAAAATCACTACTTCAGAACTGTGGTCTATGTTTAGGTTTCCATCCTCTATTCCAACATTTTCAAATTCTTAAATATAGAAATCACCTTTAGAGGAGCCGTATTGTCCATTTTGAACTTGTCTGGGAAAGCTCTGCTCAGTGCAAGGCGGCGGGCGTGTACGTAGAACTGTCAACAGAAAGTCAACAGAGACGTACAGTACATCAACAATTAGGCCACATTTAACTCACAGTAACAACCTGCAGCTGTCTGACTGTGCAAATTAAAAACTATGACTGAAAAAGAGAGACCTATGATGATCATGCTATATTCTCTCTCTCATCAAACAGCTGTTTATTTCTTGTGCTACAGAAACAGACCCGTCCCAGGTATCTCCAGTCCAGCAGGTCAGACAACCTCTCAGTTCGGTTGCGCTGGATGATGCGCTGGCGCCGAGACTGCTGGCAGAAGCTGAACATGAACTGGGTCAGCTGGTTACAGGATTCCTCGGGGGAACGGAACCGCCGGTCCACAATGTAAATCCCTGAGTGACAGAGAGAGAGAGAGGAGAGGAGAGAGGGAAGGACGCACGTGGGATGTTTCTAGCAGTGCGCGTGTGTTTGTGTACGTACCATAAGCAGCAGGGTCCGAGATGTGCTCCTCCATGAAGCAGCCGAAACCTGACAGGTTGGTTGTCACACTGGGAATGCCCATTACAGTGCATTCACCTGGAACACAGAACAGTACTTACGTTATAGTAAACCCACCAGGTGGTGTTACTCTTATTCTAGACTGCAATGTAATAGTGAAGGACTACCAGGTGTGTATCCCCACGGTTCATAGTAGGAGGGGAACACTCCAAGATGACATCCACGAACAAAGTCCTCATAGTCCATTGGCAGCAAGGGACTGGTGGAGGACAGGAACTCAGGGTGGAAGATAATCTGAAAGAAAAACAGAAAAAAAAACTCTCTCTCATTAGCTGGTTCCCATATATGGATTTCATACAACATCACGTAAAAAACCCAAACAGGAACAGTGTGATTTACCTTGACACGGTCATTCCTCGAGTTGAAGAGGCCGATGCGTCTGACGTTGGACAGGATGGGATCTGTTGAGTCGTCCAACATGTTGTGAGTAGTCACTGGAGGGAGGCTGTGTCTCTGCAGCAAGTAATGGAACAGTGAAGCATACAGAAAGTGGTGATTCCATCATAGGATTGTGATAATTTAAAGAGTGCTGAACAGAGTTAAAATATCGATTAAACCATTTTGTCCATTGATCTTGACTAATTTAGCTTTTCAGCTTATGTTCTTTTGTCCATATTGCCAATCATTAGTCCCTCAGGCATAATAATGTTAATCAATTATTTAGTCAATACATATATTTTCATAGCATCAGGATTAATACTGAGTGAAGTTTTAGTGTTACTAAAGACAGAGACTTCATGTCATGCCATGTCCTCTCACTGTATGTATGTGTGTCTCAGCTGAAATAGCAATAATGTAAATGTTAAATATTTCATATATATGAATATATATATATATATATATATATATATATATATATATATATATATATATATATATATATGTACAAATTCTGGTATACTGGTCACATGTGTTCATGCACACATAAACATACACAGCTAAAGCAGTGGAATAAGGAGAAATAACTTAATGGGTGTTTGAGTCAGCAGTGCGCAGATGGTTAACCTTTCAGAGTGGGATTCTGAGAAGTAATGATCAGCATAGTGCTTGTCTGAGACTTGGTCTAATTATATCTGATCACCATCTCACAACACAAACCCAAACAATAATGTTTTATTGAACAGCCCCCATTATTTCCTTTAGAGGGATTGTACTTACACATATACTAAGAAAAAAGTTGCGTTTTGACTTTTACTTGCAAATTGCAAATTATCTACTCAAAAGTAAAGTAAGTGTCAAATTGGATCTTACTTGGATAGCCTGGTCAGTAAGGACAATAAGGACAACAAATTAATTTCCCTACTGTGGGATCAATACAGCATTATTATATATTCTGACCTGTTAAGATCGCTAAAGAAGAACCAATTGAGGCAGATGGCCACTCAGCCTGAGCCTGGTTCTGCCAAAGGTTTCTTCAACTAAAGGGAGTTCTTCCACTCCTCATCACCGTGTACTCATGTGGGATTTGTTGGTTTTTTCCCACACAATTTTGTATATTTATATGTTCTATTATGTTTTAAGAGCTGTGTAAATAAATTGAGTTTAAATTGAATTGAAGGGTACGAGAAAACAAAGAGGCAGCTTGTGATGTTGGAAATCACACCTGATGACTTGAACATGTCATCAGAATGAAACAGAACCATATCCCCATAACTGCCCTTACGTAGACACCACCAGGAAAGACGAGACAAGGCCAACCTAAAACAACTTGACAACATATGACAGCTGAGTTGAAGGTTCAACATGGGGTAAGACCCCAACCGGTTGAGGCAGATGGCCGCCCACTATGAGCCTGGTTCTGCTGGAGGTTTCTTCCTCTAAAGGGACTTTTTCCTCTCCACTGTTGCCTAAAGCTTGCTCAAATGGGATTGTTGGGTTTTCTGTATCATTTTTTTTTTTTTTGTATAATTATTCTCTGTAAGGTCTTAAACTTTACACTGTAAAGTGCCTTGAGATAACTTCTGTCGTAAGTTGGCGCTATACAAATAAAACTGAATTAAATTAAATTGAATTGAATTGCCACAGGTCCATGGTAAAGCCAATCTTTATTATGTTTGTCATAAAACAACAGCTATGAGATGCTAACTGCAAAGGGCAAACCTTCAATTAACCAGAAATATTTGATAAAAATGAGTGAAAGACAGCTAGGACAAAAGACTAGGTTGTTTACTAATGTTCATCTTCTGCCTCTTAAATGAGACATGTTAGAATAAAATAAAAAAATTACCTTATAATTTTTAGAATAATAAATAATTAAAGACAGAAATGTGATAATAAAATCTTATCCCTAAGGTTTAATCATTTGCAGATGACAGTTCGAGCCTCATACATCCATATGAGCACTGTGGGTAATACGAAACAATTATTCTATACCAGTATAATCAACTATTTAAAGTAGGCATAGTTATTATGCTGTATGCTAATAAGAATGTAAATGTAAATATTTTCCTTTCAACCGTATTGGAATGGAGGTCACAATTTTAAAACCTGGAGATCAAAATTACGACCTCATACAATCAATGGTAAGAAAGAAAAAATGTTGTGGAATGTGGACAGGAAAGAGTAAAATAATTACAGCAGCAAGTCAACTAATCACCAATCAGAAAGCTTCCACTCACCACTCACACTCCATTTCCAACCCCTGACATATTGACAACGGCATGAATTCATTAATTAAGAAAGACCTTTGTATGGGCACTTTATTGGTAACATGCTGCTGTGATGTACATCATCTCAACACAGCGAAGATATTGACCAACTGTCGGGGTTAAAGAAAGGTAATTAACCCCCCGATCAGCTTGGTTTCACTTCCGACATTCATTCTTGCTTTTTCCTGAAGGGAATTCCCCTTGTGTCCCATTATAATTCAACTGCAACATGGGTCATCGCTCGCACTGATGAGTCCATTCATAAAAACTGAAACCAAAACCAAGCCAAGCCAAGCCAAGCCAGTCCAGAACCAGAGCTTAATTTTGATGGACAAAACAGAGGCTCTAAGCTCATTATTAGTGATTCCAGAGTGCCCCCAACTCTGCAGCTCTAGACCACTAGAACCACTATCAAGGATAAAAACATAACACACGAGACCCAGACGCAGTGGCAATAATTTGTCGAAATTAGATTGCAAAAATGCAAGAAATACAATTCAGAAACCAGTGTTACTACTTATTTAGATAGAAGATGAAGACGTAGCAGATACAGGCGGCAGTACCTGAGTGGCATAGATGGCTCTCTTCATTATAGTGAAGTCGTCTCGGTCCAGAATGGAGTTCATATCCGGAATCTGCCCTCTGGGGACAATACAACACTATATGATCTTCATTCATCACAGAGGGCCAGTGTTGATGTAGACAGACATCTGACATCATTGTAATCTCACTGCAAAAACATTCAATCTGTGAATTCACTTAAAGCACTCATACTTACTTTAACAGAGCGTCATACAGCTTTTTTCCAAACTTCTCTTTCACAGTTTGAGCTGTATCCCTGTGAGAGACAAATGGAAACATGACGAGCTATAGCTATACTGCTAACTAAACAAAAATTATTTTGTATTTAAAAGATTTGGGTTAAAATAAGTACTTCCATAATGTTACAGCTTAGCTTTAGAGGGTAGGGATAATGCCTCTCATTGGGGTTGAATATTGGTTGCCTTTGGGGAAATCTTGACCTAACTCTCCTCTCTGGTCATGTTACAATTTCTATAGCATAACTACACTACATTACTGTTGGTTGTACTAACCTGTTGATGTTTACAGGTCAGTCTCCAACTGCTTCAATTGCAGCAAGAAAGAATAAGTTAGTTGTTGCGTTGTGTTTTTTGTGATCTGATACTACTGATACCATTTGATAGGGATGTCTAAAACCATTGCCAATATGATTCATCTATAGTTAAGTCTTCGCTTGGCTTTAACAACATCATGCTGTTAGAAGCATAAATTCTGAATCAAGTTAGTAAATTTTATGGTTTCATTTAGTTTAAAGTCTTGTAGTAACAGACCATGTAAATAGTTCCAATTTCAAGTGTGTCAACACTTTAAACACAATCAATATGAATCAATATGAACTTAAGTAAATGGCTGCATCTCTGTAACATGATGTCCATAATGCTATGACATAAGTTCAGTTTTGTTAACTTCTGTAGAAAACTCTCACTGACCAACAGCTGAGCAGCAGTCTGCAACAAAGGTATTACATCAGCATTGTTTATGTAGTTTCTGCAATTTACTGTATCTCACAGTGGAGCTGTGACAATGACCTCAATCACAAAGTCATGAGAGAGCCGAAAGTGATCACGGATGATTAATCTCTCCCACTACTGCTTAAGGATACAATATAAAACATTTGTGGTGAACATCTACAGGTGTAGCTGTAAGAATTGCTTGAGAGACAACAGTCATACCAATAAAAAGAAACAGAAATGATGTCTGTTTGTCAAAAGTGGGATGACTTCTGCCCTCCTGCTTAAGCACTGCTACTGAACCTGCGACTATGTTGTATCATCTAATTACATTGGTAGTGGACTGTGTTTTAAAATATAGTACGGCATACCAGAGCTGCTTGCGTACTGCCTGCCCCTTCAGTGACTCCACATTGAAGTTGTTGGTTTTGGCTGGCATGATGAAGAAAACGACCACGGTCACATCATTCCTGTGGACCTGTGAGCAAAATTAGGGAAGGAGGAGAGGTGAGAGGGGAAAACAAAGGGAAATAGAACAGTAATAGTGGATTGTACATGAATGTGGTACAGTTCTCCTGCGTGCATCAAAGCGAAGAACCTCACCCGCAGCAGGTAATTAAGTCTGGACAGTGATTCAAGGAAGATATCGGCTCCTTTGTTAGAGAACTCATAGCGTCCAGCGATGAAGAAGAAAAGGGTTTTATCCAGGTTGAAGTCCAGATGACTACCAGGAGAACAGGAATAACAATCGCACTTACAGAGTAATATTAATGCTGCTGGATCAGCATTATGCAAATAAAAAAACAACCCCCTCACCCATAAAAGTGTCCTCTGACAAACTCCTGGATGCGGGTCTTCTTGGTGGAGTGCAGATTCTGAAACTCGTGCATTGCTGAGAACTTCTTCACATTCAGCCCATTTGGGGTCACCACATCTGTATCAACACAGCAGCAGTGTGGGTTCATCCTCTGGAGACTATGAATATTCACCCTAAATCACTTATTCTCTTTCAAATTGTTTCATTTTTTTGTTTTTTTTTTTTGTTTATTTCACTAGGATACCAGCCTTCTGTCCGTCCACTGTTATAAAGCCTTAATCTGTGACATAGTAGGAATTATTTGGAATTTTTCAATTTGATCAACAGATATCATCTGAATAGTTGATATTGAATGTGGGATTTCTAGCTAATTCTTTATTTTTCATGCTATATTCCACGTTTTTCAACCTAGTCATAGTGATTATTTTTCAGATTATTCAATTTTAGGCTTCCCTTTTTGGAACTAGGTCTCTTGTTCACAATAAATCTTGTTAACTTCATGAGTAGTCTTATGGCGCAGCTATCCTCCTTTAGACCAGGTATTGGACAAGAGGACAGATCAACTAAAACACAGAAACAGTGTAAACAGCTTCCTCACCTGGCTTCCTGTGCAGCATGTGATTGGCTTCTACAGCAGTGATCTGGGAGACTGTGGTGAAGACGTGAGCGCAGTGGACCGCTGCTCTCTCCAGACAGTAGCGATGGTAGATCTGCCTCTCCCCTGCCTCCTTATCGATGCTGAACTACAACGCACGCAGAGTGGAACACATCAGCAGAGTTTGGAGTTCATTTGAATTTTTAAATGTAGGATTAATAAACAAACAAACATGTTCAAGCATTTTAAACGAGAAATCAAACATTTTACTGTAGAGGAGTCAGGAAAGGCCTAGGGCTTTGTCAGCATCATGTTTATATTATATTATACAGGTTCTCTGTCCCCTTCTGGTGCAGGAGACATTCTGATAGAATTCTGGGGGTACTTCACTTTAATTCAGAGTTCTTTCATGGCTACTTTAGCATTAACACCTCGGCGGAGCAACTATACACTTACACTGGAAGGTGGAAGGGCCTGCACTTCATATCAGATATTCCAAATTAGCAGAGCACTTATATCCCAAACAACAGTTTTGCACCTTGTTTTGCTTTCATAAATGCATAAACCACCCATACTCCTTTGCCTAGGGTTGCTGCTGCCCCCCAGCTCCAATACACTGTTACATTCATACAGTACACTGTATTTTACTGTACTACCTGCTTAGAATTACAACACAGTGTACTGTATATTAAGTATAGATTAATGTAAACTATTAGCCTAATTTACTTTAGGCTAATTCATTTGCTGTAGTTTCACAACTTACTTTAACTACATTTCATGTTAAAGTTCCTTCTGTCGAAGCTGCATGTTACAAACTGTCAATTATCCATTCAGTGCCCTTTAGCGCCACACTGACCTTCACGATGTGAGCAGATTAGAGCCAACACCAACATCACGCTGACCCCTGCGCACACAACTCAACATCACTAATGATGCACTAAGCAGCTGTAAAAGGCTGGGATTTTTGGTTTGAACCTGTGAATGTGAATGTCTCACAGCTGCTGTGTGTCCGTTGCCTATTGATGTAGAAATCTATGCGGCTATGAAAGAAAGGATACAAAAAATGGCGTGCACTAGTCACCCAGGTACTGATACATTCTGTGACTTCCCATAATCCTACTTTACACGAAACCACTCTTTTAATTATTCAAGAAGATCGCTTATCTGTCCTCTTACTTTGTCCAGGTTGTTGTAAAAATCAGCATTCCCAGCACAGAGGTATCGTCCCAACAGGGTGGCATGTGTCGTGAATACTGTCGCCATGGGAATCTTGCGGGAGCGAGAAAGAATAAGCCCAGGACCCGCCTGCCACTCGTGGAAGTGACTGATCACATTGGGCTTGTCCCCAAGATGATCTGTTAGCTGGAAAAGAACATTTAGAGATGCACTTTGTAAACTTAAACACAGCATGAAAAGGTCACCCACCGAGGTTTCCCACATTACAATGATCTCTTACTACTCTTGTCAAACATCAAGAGTCACTTAAGAGTTTTACAAGAAGAAAAGAGTGGAAACTATGCCTTGGTCAGGTACGTCCACTAACTTGAAACCAGCAGAACACGCACGTTGTGTTTGAATTTAGACTAGACACCAGCTGACCTCTTTAAAGAACCAGGCGATCAGGGAGCCCAGGATGAGCGAGTCATTGGCCTCTCTGTCATGGTAGGGCAGGCCGATGTTGCAGGTCTGCCACAGGTCCCCCTTCCAGCGGTCCAGGTTCCAGGCAGCAGATCCGATATCAAACAGGATCACATAAGGGCTGCCCTCAATCAGCCAGCGCCCGAAATGAACCTGCAACATCAGTACAGGAGAGTAGTTATATATAGTTTACAGTATGAATGCACAGCAAAACATTAACTAGTCTATATAAGTATAGACAATAGCATGATTTTTTCCCAGTGAGATCAGATGTGTTTTCAAAGTGTTCATACTTTTTTGAGCAGTGTATATATAGTATAATAGACTAACATAGACTCTTTTAGAATTGCAGGTTTTCATTTTAATACCAGTCAATTGCCCACAGTTTGTATCCCATACATTCCCATACATGAATGATGCTGTAGACACAGTGTGTCCCTGTATCATCATGCTGGTGTGTGACCTCCATCTAGTGGCTGGTGACCAGTGATACACTGCATCATTCTCTTTTTTTGACAGTTGAGTGAATGTTATTCTGTATGACTATGTGATATAGTTAACCCAAAATCCATCCATCCATCCATTATCCTAACTGCTTGTCCACTCAAGTTTCGCAGGAAAGCTGCAACCTATGAAAGTTTTTTTTATTTTTGGAGTGAGAAGCAAGCTACACCCCGGAAAGGTCGCCAGTCTATCACAAAGCCGACATATAGAGACAAACATTTCCACTTATATTCCCACCTACTGGCAGTCACAAGTTAACCTAACTGCACTTTAGGGTCTATAAATGATCAGAAACAAAATGTTTGACTTGAGCCCTCTCTCTGTCTCTCTATGCACACATTCTTACACACTTTTACACTCACCCACCTGGCAGCCGTTGTGGATGAGCGAGTCCATGGCCTTTCTGATGGCGGGGTTGGGCGGCTCGCAGCCCTCCACCTGGGTCTTGAAGTTGTGTTCGAAGTACGGTCCCATCATGTAATAGTTTTCCCCCCATTCGTCAGCTGTGATCTTTGCCTTGGTCTGAATCACTGTGTAGATTCCACCAACTGCAAGTTCCGGCAAAGTGAAAGGAAAAGACAGCTCAAAATTCAGACTAAATGCATTTTGTAATAAAATGATACAGTGAAATCCATCAGATTTGAATTTAAAATGTTAAAAATTAGTGTATCTCTGCTGGATGTGAAAACACTGCTTTTAATGCTTTGTATCCTTGTATCTTTAAACAAACTCAAGTCCTTTATTATGTGTTTAGTCAATGTCATTCAACCAAATAGCTACAGCAGTTGTTCGAAAGGAGTCTCTAGTGATCACGAGGCTGATACTGCACCATTCTGTTTGTCTATTTTGTAACACGCTAAAACATGTGGAAATGTTTTCCCAGTCTCTCACTTGATGACAAAAAGACAAATATTGATATGAAAGATCAGCCATCACTGGGCGCGTAGTTACGTCTAAGCTGCATCACAGAGGGGTGGTAGTAGAGGAGGTGGAGGCTGTGAAAACAGCAGAATGACCAATAAGCCCTGAACTTAAATGAAAGTGAGTAAAAATCTACCATTCAAGCTTATTAATCAACCCCAGACCCAAACATAGTTTGAATTCATTTGAGAGCCTCACTCTTAGCCTGTCCCGTACTCTGAGTTTTAACTGAATTCTCAATCTTTCTAGCTGATTTAGTTCTTAGTGCAGATAAAGTCATTATAGTGGGTGACTTTAATGTCCATGTAGTTGTTGCTATTAACTGCCTCAACACTGCATTTAATTCACTATTAGACTCCATTGGCTTTACTCAAAATGTAAATAAACCAACTCACATTTTTAATCACACCCTTAATGTTGTTCTGATATACTGTGGTGAAATCTAAAAGCATTTCATAGTTTTTCCCCAAAACCCTCTTTTATCTGACTTATTTTAAAAACATTACTTTTTACTGTACGAAAACTTTACTTCACCTAAGAAAAGATTTCCTTTGACCTTATATTCGCACGTCCATATTAGACCAGATCAATCTATATATACTAACAGGCTACGTACCACTGGCTTTCAAGGTTGCTGTAGTCAAACTCCTACTCAAAAAGCTTGACTCAGGGGTTTTAGTAAATTATAGACCAATAGCCAATCTACCTTTTATCTCTAAAATTCTTCAAAGGTAGTTTCTAAGCAATTATGTGACAACCTGCACAGGAATAACTTAACTAAAAAGATTTCCAGTCAGGAAATGCCTGACTTTTTCCACTTGAGGAATATTGCTAAAATTAGGAGCATCTGGTCCCAAAGTGATGCTGAAAAACTAGTTCATGCATTTGTTAGTTTCAGACTGGATTATTTAATTCGTTATTAATATGATTTCCCAATAACTCATTAAAAGCCTCCAGTCTAAATTCTAAAAATACTAAAATTCTAACATAAAGCATTTGATAATCAAGCTCCAGCTTATCTTAAAGAGCTCATAGTTCCATATTCTCCCAGCAGAACTCATTCATTCATTCTCAGAGTGCAGATCTACTTGTGGTTCCTAGAGTTTCCAAATGTAGAATGGGAGGCAGAGCCTTTAGCTATCAGGCCCCTCTCCTGTGGAACCAGCTCCCAGTTCAGGTTCTGGAGGCTCAGTGATCCCACGACGGTGGAATGAGCTGCCTATCTCTGCACGCTCAGCCACCTCACTTGCAATCTTTAAAAAACTGCTGAAAACAGAACTCTTCCGCATCTTCCTTTGCACTAAAAAAAAAACAAAAAAACTTTTCTACCCTTTCGTTCTCACATCTCTTGAAACAGAAACACTTTTTTGATAGCACTTTGCTTTGATGTTGTTTCTTCTTGATGTAGATTTTGTTTGCTTGCCTTGTTCCTCACTTGTAAGTCGGTTTGGTTGTTGGTGTTACTTCTGTTTCTATTTTCCAGTTAGTCAGTGAAAACATCTGCATTTGACAGATGAATAAAGTTCAAGCAAATAAAATTATTTATACATAATAATAAAATCACAGGTTAATAACATCAAAAAAGTCACAAATCCTCTAGAAATGATGTTTGTATTTCTGTTTTGCAACTCAGCAGCTACATATTGTTCCTGTAGAATCAGAGAGGCCCTGACAGGTCAAAGATAAAGCTGTATGTTGTGATGTGTAACCTCGAACCTGTGCCCCTGGTTAACAGAATGATAAGACAAAGTCGCCGCTGTGTCATAATGTTAACTTTAGTTTAGGTAAAAACACAAAGACATAAATGACTTTGTGATGTTTAGAACACACTGGTTCTTAATGTCTTGGCATCCACTAAGACCACATGGGGAATCTGATATTTTGATCTAAACATTTAACAATTTAAAAATATAAGAAGGTATGCCGTGAATTATGAATTATGCCTGAACTGTTTGGCAGTGTTTGGTCTTGTTTCTCTTATTGGGAAGTGGCACTACACTAATATGCTAATATTAGCAAGTAGTTGAAATTATTATTAGAATATTCATTCTAATTCTCAGGACGTCTAATGTCTCCAAATCCTCAAAGTAAAATATTTAGATTTTATTCAGATTTACATACAAATATTGCAGATTTTTGATGCAGCTTCAGACCTTTGGACCCCACTGTTTTTGCATATTCCTCTATTATTATATTCCTGACTTCATGCTGGTGTGTCCTAGAACAAGACACCAAAACCTCATAGTAGCACCAATATGTACTATCAAACAGCTGTCTGGAGGTGATCATTGATGATCAACCACATCTTCTGTGTGGTTGGTCATGCAGATTTGTCCTTTTCAACATTAGAAAGATCAGACCGTTCCTTTCAGATTAAGACTCTGGTCATATCTCAGCTTGACTGATGGGGTTACCAGCATGCACCATCAAACCCCTCCAGATCCAAAATGCAGCAGCATGTCTCATTTTTGATCAGCCAGAAGGACACGTTACAACACTTTTTAGATTTCTGCACTGGCTTCCTGTTGCTGCCCACATCAGATTCAAAGCCCTGATCTTTGCCTACAGTGTGATAAACTCAACAGCAACGACTTCCCAGAACTCCCTCATCCAGGCCTACAATGCCTCTTACTCACTGCACTCTGGAAGAGAACGACGTCTCGTGCCCTCCTCACCTAATCTCAAAAGATCCCCGGCTAAACTTTTCAGTTCTGTGGTTCCACGATGGTGGAACAACCTACTCACCTCTGCACGCTCAGCTGCCTCACTCCCAAATTTCAAAAACAGACCTGATCCAAATCTTTCTCTGGACTTGAATCTAATACATTAGTATTATTACTACTTATTATTATTATTATTATTATTATTATTATTATTATTATTATTATTATTATTATTATTATTATTATTATTATTATTTGCAGACACCTACAGGTGTACAGAGATTAATGAGGAGGTAGTATATTACTGTTTATTTTTAATTAATTGAGATTTGGTATAAATATAGAAATAATCAAATCTAAATAATGCCGCACAACGCAGGATATGATGTAGTCTACATTTCAAAATAAAAGCTGTTGAATTTACTCATCAATGGGTTTTTTCCACCCAGAGTGGAATTTAATGGAAACAGTTTTCAGAAACCTCCACATTATGAACACAGTCTCTTCATCTGAAAACCACGAGTCGCAACACTGCAGGTTTGAACGACTCCACATTCAGCTGATCTACACAGCTCTTCTCAAATATATTCCACGTCTATCTCAGTGGCATCTAAGTGCACGGTCTGCACTTAGACGCCACTGAGATAAAATCCTCATCACTGCGCAAACACATAAGCGCCAACACTGGGTGCTCTTAGGTACTCTTGGCACACGTTAGCCCCGGGAGTTTGACGCAACCAAAGCACACAGTAGCTGGTCCACTTTAAAGCTTATCTGTAGTTTAATGTGTAACTCTTCAGAGGGACGCCACTCTCACTGAATTTCAGTGTTTGCTCTACGCGGGGCAAAGAATCACAGATTTCCAAAAACTATTACCAACAGAAGTGGCTATGCTGAAAGTGCTGCCTGTTAAGTATTAGTGAGCTGCAGTTGTCAAATCCTAATGTTCCTATCAACTTCAGTTCACCTTTTCACTTCATTCTCTCCGACTGGGCTCTAAATACACTTCCAACATCAATGTATGCAATTTCTCATGTAGCTGCTTCATTGTTGCAAAGCATCACTTACATTTAGCCATTTGGCAGATGCTTTTATCGAAAGCAACTTACAAGGGTACAAGGTATAAGGCAAAGGCAGGGTAAGCGTAACCCTACTGGAGGTAGGCCACAGCTGGGATTCAAACGACAGCCTCCAGCATGGATTGCAGAGATCTTACCACTCCACTATTCTGCCGCACAATTAGTAACTGAAGATTTCTGCTCACACTGACCTTTGTTGGTGACCTCCCAGGCCACCTCAAAGAGCAGCAGATCCTCAATGGGCAGGTCATCCTCCTCCCACGCTGGCAGCACCCCACTCAAAGAGGACATGGACAGGGAACGAGACAGCGGCATCGTGAAGCGTCTGGAGAGGCCCCGACAGACAGCAGCCGGAACGTGAAGCAGATCAGTGGCAGTGGAAAGAGAGCGCCCCTCAAACAGGCCTTGAGGTGACACACACAGCGGGACAAGATAACAGGGAATCATGAAGGCAAAGTGCTTCCACCACGCCTCCTGGGGCTGACCCTTCACACACACACACACACACACACAGGCTTGGTTAGGCTTTCTTTTACCTTTAGCTGTTGTAGCCTGGCGTGATGGTTTATTTTTATGTTACCTGTTTAAGCAGCATACATACTAGAGATATACTAGACATAATAATACACACTTCACACCTCACAGATAAGAAATATGAGGAGAGAGTAGCATTTATTTCAATAAATAAATAAATAAATAAAGACAGAGAGAGAGATTCAATTCAAACACAGAATTAAACCTGTGGCAAAAAACTACAAATCAAACATTATGAAGAAAAGTACTGAAAAACATATCTGAGAATATGGAATCAAACTCATTTCTAAACCTGATGATGGCACCAAACTACCACCATTTTTATTCCAGACCTGTCACACAGGCTGAACAATGACTAAGCTGGTGCCAATAGCGTATTCACAAGTCGTACGTCAACGTAGTCTGACCCAGCCTTCTAGAGCAACCTGCTCCAGTTGTGTCATGTTTGAAGGGTTCCTTCAGTCCAGATAGTCCGTGTTGGGTGATTTTAGCTGTGTGTGAAGGCTCTTCATCCTGTTGGAGATGATGCTCTCTCACATTTATGGTACGTTTATCTCCAGAACAGTTGAGGTCTTGAGGATTTTTAACGTGTCCTGCAGAGATTCATGACACCCTGTGCCAGACACAGAAAAGCAGCCCCTAAACATCACCATGCCTCCTCCATCTTCCACAGCAGGTGCTGTGCGATGAATGCTACTGCTGCTGTATCTCTTTGGCTCGTTCACACTCTCCTTCTGTTCGTGTTGACAGTGATGTCAAGCTTGAAGCTGATGGCTTGACCTTTCAAACCAGCTTTTGAAGACATGGGATATGTGAGGCTAATTACAGTAAACATCACTGCCACAGGGTTAGCACATGCCCTGTAGAGTAGCCGCTGTGGCTCACTTATATTAGCATGGTTGTGCAATAGAGCACATGAGTTTTGCATGTTAACTTAGCTAACAGTCATTCTCTTCTGGATAGAACAGTTTTTTATATATATTGACGTTCACATGTTTAACTCAATTGGTTTGTTTCTAATATTAGTAATAAAAATAGTTGTTTTTTCAGGTAACAGTCTTGTAGGCAATGTCAAAAATAAAAAATATAGTTGATATTAGTATGTTAGGACAATTAGAATAATCTGGAAATGCTAACAGAACACCTTATTAATTATCATGTGATTGTGGCTTGTCTTGGTAGAAGTGTCTTCAGCAATGGACCGCCTCTCTGAGCTTTGAACCAATTCAACCAGTTGCTTCACATTTCGTCGTCACTGGTGACATCTGCTGGACAAATGACATTACATTTTTGTAAACCAATGAGGGAAAAAAAGTTTATGATGTATATGCAAGAAAATTCTGTGGCAGGAAGTGTTTGTGTCCGTTTAACAACATCATTGTGTGTAAATTATCTGACTCAGTAAAGCTTGTCCACGCTGTATATTCTTAGTCTATGTCACATGTCTACAAATATAAGATGTATTTACCTTTTAATATGAGATTAACACTGAAAAACTGTACAGGCTATAGAACAGGCCTCCATTCTTTGCAGGGTAGTGTGTGCGATCACACTGTTGATGAAGCCAGAAGAATGTTCTCAGGTATTTTGGCTTTCAAACTTTGTTTTGTGACATTTTCTGGTCAGAATGATCTTTGTACAGACTCAACGGAGTTATTTCTGTGAGCTCCCTTTGAAACTTGAAGACAGTCATGTGGGAGCACAATTTGCAACACAACCGTTTTGGAGATGCTGGATTATAACTTGGCATGCGGACAATGATAAGATGCCTCTAGTGTGCTTTACTGTTATTTATGGCATGGGTCTAGTCATTTGAAATGTCTTTGTGGGGGGCCATGAAACAGAACGTCTGCTTCCTCCATCTTCTAAATCTAACAAAACCCAAACAGCTGGCCTCTTACATGGGGGTGTTATTGTTACTGAGACTACTGTGCCACATCTGGTGATTTATATCTAACCAGAATCTCCACTACTCAGCTGAATCTGACCATCACTATAGTCTGAGTATTTTAGAAAAATAGATTAAATGGCGATTCTTGATATTGTTTGAGGATCTGAACTTCAGCTGAGTTAATCCGTAGATGAAGACGAGGAGAGGTCTTCCAGGAGGATCCACTAATGCGTAATTACGCATCTTGCCGCTTTGTTTACGTCACTAAATAATATAAAAATAAAAAGTCACTATCTGCTGTAACTTTTTATCATGTGCTGGCTGAATAATTTGCTGCTGCAAAGTGAGCTGTCAACAATTCCGAGAAGAGCTGATGCATGATGCATTTCAGCACCTGGGAGCGCCGACAGCTCCGCAATTTGCAGCGCGCAGAAGCAGGCGAGACGCGATAGGCTGCGAGCTGGGCGGGTGGGGTGGGGGGGGTGGGGGGGGTGAAGAGGTCACCTGGTGGAAATATAAAACGAGTGGGAATGGAGCGAGGGCGTCAGTGCCTGCAGAGCACACGAACATCCCGCGCACTTTAACGCACAAGGTCCAAAAATGACACTGGTGGCACTGGTCGTGGTGTGCGCGCTGCTTGTTGGTCAGGGTGGAGGCAGTGTGGGAGCCGCGCTGCCGGGGTCCGACTCTGCAGCGAGGGCACGGGCAACAGGTGAGCTGAATATTCATTTCTGACAGATATTTATTGATTTATGTTTATTTACTATATGTTTATTATTTAGCAGCATTGCTGCTGTCTAGTTGAAACTTTTTCCTTTGTATTGATTTAAGTGTTTTTTATTTTAGTTTAGTTTCTTTTTCAAATTAAATAAAAAAACAAGTTGTTACAAATGTGAAGTGTGGAGAGATTCCAGTCGTTGTGTGCCGTCTCCTCAGGATCACTCTTCTCTGCGCCCAGGAGAAGATCCGCAGGGGACCTGCTCCTGGCCGAGGACCCCAACCTGTGCTTCTCCCTGAGGGAGAACGACGACCAGCGGCAGCTGCTGTGCAACGACCGCAGGAGTAAGTTCAACTTCAACCCGTTCGGCCTCCGCTTCGGGAAACGCTACGACGGCTACATTTACAGGAGAGCCGTGAAAAGAGCCCGGACAAAGAAGTTCGCACCTGTCGCGATGCTCCCGCGAGAACTGGAGGTGCCCACCTGAACAGACGAGATTTCCACTGAGGACTTGTGTCTCTCATGTGTGTTTGATTTCACATAATCTCATGTTTCCTGGAATAAAACTTTTGTACCTTTACTGTGAAATTCATGTGAACTTAATGGATACTTTCAAAATAAGAGCATTTGATGCCATGTTTTCTCATTATTATCGCAATAGTACTATATAAGCCTATACTTAAGTAAAGTTTTGGAATATTTGCATTACATAGTATTTTCTATACTGGAGTTCAGAGCAAGTATTGTACTTTTTATCCGTTACATTTTTTTATATGGTGATTTTAATTCCATTATACAAATTAATAATAAAAAACACAGTATAATCATAAAATCGAAACTTCCCAAACTACTCAGGTTTATTTAAAGTTGTCTAACCCTAACCATCTTCCACCACTACTTTTTTTTAAGCTATTTTAATTAGTTCAATTGACTTTTATTTTGAAGGGAAGGGCCGCCATGATTCCAACCACCGGGTGGCGCTGCAGTATCTTTTTACACCACCCTACAGACAGCTAAACCAGATTTACATCACATCACCTTACAAATTACAGTTCCTACAGCTCAGTTGATTACTGTGGTCCCAAAGTAAATGGGAGATTTAAATGAACTGGGAGGTGCAGGCGTACGGAGGTGGTGAGCTAGTGTAAACCGATGAACGATATGTCTGCTGGAGGCCGAGGGGATTCAGCCTCATGTGTGACTGAATTGAAATGATGATGAGCTCTAATGAATGCATGATTCTAACCAAAAAAAGACTTCAGTGAAGACTTATGATGTCATGCACACCTGCTTATCCATTGGAGGATTTTGGGTCACTGGGCCACACAAACATTTAATGTCTTTGGACTATGGGAGCAAACCAGAGTGACCAGAGGAAACCTACGTGAGCAGAGGGACAACATGCAAACACCACGCAGTAAAGCTGCTGCTGTCCAGCAGGTTCAAACCCACAGCTGGTTGAACAGCATTAAGTGGCTAGGGTTAGGGTTCCTCTCCTTCAAGGTGGTAGATGGAACAACTTCCAGGCTGAATCTATGCAAAGCTCACTTAGTGAATTGTGCAAAACGCAACTAATACAGGACTGAATAAAGCACAGATCCATGCAGGATCACGACTTCGTGTATTAAAGTGTTTGTGATTAGTTACTGATTAACGCGTCTTCAGTTAATCAGTGTTACCTCTCCGTTTCATCATACAAGTGAAGCCACAGCTGGCTGGTGCCAGCCTGGAACTGGGGCATAAACAAAATATGGTTGTCACAGAGCAAACATCAGAACAGGTTGTGTTGTGCCTTCAGAGACACAGCTCCCGACAGCAGGGAACGCCTCCGCTCTAACCAGAGATCATCACAACAGTTTTTTAATCATTACATGTGTGTTTGTACAGTTTGAGCCTGATGGGTTTATTACACTGACTAGTATCCTTTATCCTTTATTTATAACTGTAAAACCTGCCGACAGGAGCTGAATTAGCATCTGATTAGAAACGTCAAAGAATTAGAGGAAAGATGGTCGTACGTAACAGTACAGATAAAATGATAAATATCCTTTAAAGTAAGATTATTAACACAATGGAACATGACACAGAACAGAGCAGCCTTGGGGAAGTCTGTGAGTTTATTGAGATACCTGTAGCAACACAAGCTCAGACAGGCACGACTGATCAAAAAAGAACAGACAACATGAGCTGGCCGTCTACACTCCTCCATCTCCCTCTTCTAACAATACATACTCAGCAGTGCTGACTGATGTGTGCAGTAAAGGACCACGTTTGGACAAAGACAGGAGGTAAACAGTGTCATTTTAGATTTTTAGGGTCTTTCTCTCAATGCCAAACTAACAGAACGACCTAGTGCAGTGAGTGCGACAGTTTTGGTTTTTCCATGGTTGTTAGATCCTGGTCAGCAGCTAAAAAATCAATCCATAACAAATCCAGTAACACAAACACAGTAACAAAGCAACGTCAGCCTACCAGCTGGTTTCTAAAAGAACATACCAGTGTTTTAGATTTCAAGGTGTCAGGTGAATGACAGTAACTAATCAACATGTCCAACTAAAATTGTCACTATAAAAACACTGCTATTGCTGTTTTCAAATGAGGGGGACACAGACTAAGAAAGAGGAAAGTTACAAAAGCAGGGTGTGTGTGTGTGTCGACAAGCTTCTCTGCATCATTTGTGTGCATTATGTGTTAGGGTGCATTCAGAGGTCCTTGAGGTCCTTCTGGATGCCCCACAGGGTGTCGGCGCTCTTCTTCAGCTGGGCCACCTCGTCGTTTGTCAGGGTCACATTGATGACATTGCTCACACCGTTGCCATTAAGCACGCAGGGCAGAGACAGGAAGACCTCGTTACCGATGCCGTGCATGTCCTGAGGAAAAGACGCACACACAGGGGTTAGGAAATCACTGTGGACAGTCATTGCACCCAGCTGTTGCTGCTGTTTCTACATACACAACTTGGCAGTTTGACAAATTAAACATGTAAACTTGTAATTTGGACTGGTTGGTGTTTTGCTGAACTTTAGACAGAGCTGGCCTCGTTGCCGAACAGGACTAGCTACATTTTGTGTGTGGGTCTGTATCTAAACAAACTAACTGGACATGTCACTATCAGAGACACAGCTAGTCGATTGACAAACAAACCATTTGACACAGACACAGGATTCAAATTTGGAGTGGACTGAATCTGAAACCAAAGCACCTATACAGTGTCAAGATACAGCTCCAGTAGACACTAACACTGCGTGTGAGGTTTTTAAGAACAGTACAGAGCGTAGATAATGTGTTTTTCAGGGGACCTGTGTTCAAAACAAATAAAACCCATATGCATGTGTGTTTATGTGTGTCTCACCTTGACCATGGTGGAGACGGGGTGAACTCGGCTCAGGTTCTTGACGATGCTTTCAGTCAGGTCAGCCACACTCATGCCAATGGCCCAGTTAGTGTAGCCCTTCAGCTTGATCACCTCATAGGCACTGAAACACATGGACAAAGTGACCTATACATATAAAACCTACATATGTGAAAACCCACATCATACTTTATAGACATAATGCTAAAAGATCTTTGTATATTGTTCCTTGTTCCTTTCACAATGACTGTGGCAGTTGTTAATTACCAACTTTCTGCTCTTAATGCTTCTCAGCCTGAGCTCTAATGAAGCCTGCATTACTGAACACATTATTGTCAGGGTTGGAGGTCACATTCCCACAGGGACCACATGAACTGAATCTTTAATCACTCCTGGCCTCGACTAACACAGTCACTCAGTGTTGTGCTCAAGTTAATTACTGACACAGTCATGCTCATGTGCATGATGGCAGTCATGAGCCGAGTTCACGTTATACCTGTTTAACTAAGTAACAGCCACAACAGGATCCAGTTTGTGGTCTGGGTCTAGTTAACTAACCTACCTACCCTACTCGCATGTCAACTGCTTAAATTTCCATACAATTAACACCAGCTACCGCATATTAGCAGAGTTAAGTTGAGCTGTGAAAGTAGTTTACAAAGCCACCAGTGTTTGACTTTGATCTTCTTAGGAAACAAATCCTGGTTCTGATGACAAAGCCAGTAATAACTTTACTGCTTACTGGTTTTGAGCTGATTTAAGCAGCTTTGGGGGATGAATACACATTTGACATGTCTCTCTCTAGCTGCTAAATGCTCCACTACATTGACATCAATTGTAATAAAAGATTCTTCTTTACAAAGTTAGATTAAAACCAGGTTTAATCTAACACCTGGATAGTGTAGTGGTCAGATTGCTGCCCTTCCATGTGAGAGGAAATCTCAGCTGTGCTCTACCTCCAGTAGGGGTTCTTAGACAAGACCTCCTCACGCTTACCCTGCTGTTGAGTTTTCTGCCTATACTTCATGCTCTCTAGTTACCTGTCCACCACAGCCTTGTGTACACCCTTCAACTTTTCCTTATCAGCGTCAGTCCCAATCTCAGGATTAAGCTTCTGCAGGTTGACTCCTGCCACATTGGTACCACTCCACACAGGCACTGGATTAAGAAACAAACAAACACACAGTTCATTATGGTATTCTGTCTGCTTCCCTTGTACAACTCCCTCTATGCTCTCTGTGCTGCAAAAGAAAACTGGCCTAAGTGGTGCCCTACCAATGTACATCATACAAATATTGATTTGATTCTTAAATGAGTGTTCTCTGTGTGCACCCACCGCTGGTGTCTCCATGCTCGCCCAGCACCCAGCCATTAAAGGAACTGGCATGGATGCCGAGGTGTTCGGCCATCAAGTGACGGAAACGGGCCGAATCCAGGTTGGTTCCGCTACCGATGACGCGGTGCTTGGGCAGACCACTCAGCTTCCAGGTGACGTAGGTCAGCACATCAACTATGGAGAGCATGTTACACCCAGGGGTTATTGATGTGTAGTGCACATAAACACTCACACAGATGTGAACACACAAAATTATGTTGAAGTGCATATCAGTGTATTCACCAGGGTTGGACACCACAACCAGAATGCAGTCGGGGCTGTACTTGACGATCTGGGGAATGATGGACTTAAAAACGTTGACGTTCCTCTGCACCAGGTTGAGTCGGCTCTCACCCTCCTGCTGGCGAACGCCCGCTGTCACCACAACCAGGCGTGAGTTGGCTGTGACTGCATAGTCTGGGAAGAGGGAAAACTTTATTATCATTTGTGCTTTGTGTGTCTGTCTGAGTAAGACATTTAACAGTGGGAGATATTATATGTGTATTATATATGTATATATATTATATAGACAAGACAGAGTGTGTGATCTGAGAGCCAGACTCAACCAGACCACAAGCTGTAAGACTGAGATAAATGCATTCAGAGGTAGTGAGGTCTCTCCAGCAAGTCCTGACCTTTGTCAGCGATGATCTTGGGGCACTTGAGGAACAGGCTGCCATGCTGCAGGTCCATCATCTCTCCTTTCAGACGATCCTCCATCACATCTACCATAGCCAGCTCATCACACAGGTCCTGCCCAGAGGAGGAGGAGAAAGACGTGACTACAAGAGGATCATTCTATACGCTAATAATGTGGACTTTTTGAGCATTTAAAGCCCCAAGTGAATCATCACAAAATGATTCTAACTCAGTGTGAATATGAGGGTGAAAGCTTGTCTGTGTGTCAGCCCTGAAAAAGACTGGCAACATTTCCAGGGTGTACCCACCTCTTGTGTAATTTAAACTTTAGTTACAGCCCCTTGCAGGCCTCTGAGAGATAAGCTGGTGAGGATAATGGATGGATGCCTTCTATAGTTAGTTGGCAGTTAGCACTGACTCAGCATTGGTTTGTGTTTGACTCCACTATAGGTCTAACTGATAAAAATAGCTGTGTTTTTATTATTTAATATTATTTTGAAATATATATCAAATATACATTATAGCCATATATCTGACACTTGGATATTGTTAGAGGAATATTGTTGTTGTTGACATATTTATTATATATATCATTTATAATCTTACCCGCAGCAGGATGCTGATGGCACAGGCCATGCCGACCTGTCCCACCCCGACCACAGTCACCTTGTTCCTAGGCTGCGCAGCAGCACAACTGGCCACAGGGGTCAAAAGCTTCTCTACTACTGACATGATGGCAGCTGCACGGAGACACAGAGAGAACACGTCATGGTGAGTAGGATATTGTCACAAACACACTGTCCCCATGTCATGTCATTGGAATTTGGGCATGTGGTTCACTTCACATCAAGATTTTTCGTCAGGAAAAAGAATGACAGGAAAAAATGAAAGTCATGATATTAATTAACCTGATTGAGGGTGGCTGTGAATAAGGCATAGGTTAAGACCTACATCCTGTCTAACTGTTGGCAGATGAAGGTGCTGAGTGTTGCGGCTTGTAAGTAGCAAGTACAGCTGCAAGGCTCGTAACCCTAACAGCCAACTACCGGTTCTGCCTGTGTTATGACACTCAAAAAAACGCCTCTACTATGAACTCCTTTTCTGAATCAAAATCAAATGAAAAACTACAACAATGTCTGTAGTGGACACAGTGAGCTAATTATTCATGTAAGTGTTAGGAGGTGTCAATAAATTAACCACACAGTGTTTGATCATACAGCTGTAATTCCCCACTCTATTCCTACATAGCAGCAGGCAGAGATCATATGACAAGGTCACATTCACACTAACAATAGCAGGACAAATGGGGAAAGCTGTTAACAAGAATGTTTAATGACACTATGCTGAAAGGTACTTCATACTAGTTTTTACATACATCATTACACCTTCATAAGCCCCTATAAAAATACAACAGGAATGGAAACACAGCAGTTTAAGTAGGGTGAAACGAGAAAGTAAATGAAATAAACCAGGTGAGGACACGCAGGGATCCCAGCACAGAACATTGAGGGGGGCCCGGTTCTGTGTTTGGGCACCACTGACCTCAGTTATCAGCGCACGGAAAGAACAAAGTCCTGTGCGCTCTGGCTGTGCTGTAACATGTACCCTGCTGGCACAGGCTGCCATCAACTTATCTGCTCAGATCAAGGTCAAAATAGACACTTGCAAACAGCCAGCCGCTGGGACGTGGTTAGTGTCCATAAAGGGACACGCCTTTTGGCTTGGTCAGCTGGCACTTATTTGGGAGACAACAGGTCTCTGCTGAACTGCACACTGCCTCCATTTGAGCCTGCAGAAATCCACTTCCTCTCTTTCCTGTGGCTGTTGTAAATGTGAGGTTACGCAACAGCCTGGGCCTAACGTCGCCCTTGACATGAGTGATGCTAGGACACGGGGACAAGACTGTCCTCACTTAGTTGGACGGGGATGGTTCGAGTATGTAAATAAAGACGAATGCAGCTTCGTTAACCTTTAACATCCAGATTTCGACGACTAAATGAGTTTCAGTGCGAATGCTTTGGTTACCTTACTTCCTGTCTGCACGACAAAAAAAAAAAATGGACACAAATGCATAAACTGCCGTCAAAGTCAAGTTCAAGTGCAGATAGATACGGTGATATGTGGTGATAAATTTAGATATGTCGGCGTTAAAGTGGATAATGTGCGATAAAATAACCAGGCTTTAGCCTAGCATGCTTGAGCTAGCTTAACTTACAGTAGCTGCGTGAACTGTAAGAGAGGCTGAATTCGCCAAAACCCCGCACGCAGTTAAAATTAAAATATGAATAATAATAATCACAATAAAAACTCCTATGTGCGTTACTCAATTGCTTTTGTACAGGCTTTCCAAAGTGACTCAAGCGTTTCTGCAACTTCCCTTTAATGTCGTTTCAAACTCTGAAGACGCACATTGCTAATGGATTCCTACAGTTGCCACTTGTACCGCCAGCATCCATTGCTGCCGAGAGCTTCAGCACGCGTTTCAGTGCCACGACCACGAACTGTGGTGTGGTGTGATGTTGGAGGCATCCCCCCCCCCACCCCTTACGACAGCACCTCTCCAGAACAAGTAAAGCCAAACTGGAATTGTTTAGGGGAAGCGTTGGGGGTCAGCTGAAGCATCCCTGAGGGCGACTGTCGGGCTAAAATGAGGTTGCGCGCAGGTCGAGATAAGGCGAAACGCTTGTCGGCGTGCAAACAGACTTCTTCGTCACTGTTCCGCTTTTGTGTCTGCAAAGCACAAAAAAACACACACTTACGTTTTCCAGGCGCTTGTGCAGGCTGACAGTCGCTGTGAGCTCTGTGAGGATACTGTGCGGCGTCCAGTGGCTGACAGCGAGAAGAGAGGAAGGAGAGGGGCAGCAGGCGGAGGCGGAGGAGGAGGAGGAAGTGATCAGGCTGCGCCGCGATGTAGGGAGCGCTGCTGCGCAACAGCGGCGGAGCTCCATCATCTGGAGAGGGGGTGAGCAGGCCCCGAGCCACGGGGGGGGTCCATTCAGCCCACCTCTCTATAGGAGTCAAGTGATGTGTTTACATCCTGATCATATTCCTCTGTGCAAAAAATGTCCACAATTTCAAATCAAAAGCGTACAATTTCAACAACCTGGACCTTTCCTTGCAAAGTGCTCATGATCAGTAAAAATATTCCAGTATTAAAATGTATAGTATAGTGCCAACAATGATAGAAGCCATCTTGCTTGTATACTTCTGCCTACATATTGCTGATAATACCTCTTAATATGTATTAATATGCAATATTTTCTCAGTTTTCAAGCATTTGCCATAGTTGATCTATCACATGATATGTCTCTGTATATCTCTGGTACGTTTTGATCTCACATCCAGCTGCCTTTACCAAGGCGGATCTGTCAATTGGTAAAGTATTCAGAATGCTTCAGTGGCTGTGTTACTCTAGTGTACACAATATCTATCTAGAATGAATGGTGCACTTTGTCCAGCCTGTAGATCCATGTGTTTTTTGCCTGGTGATATGATGTGACCTACATATTACTGTATTACATGAATGGATCAGGGTTCATTTACTGCTTTTGATGTTGCTTAACACCATGTGCAGGGTGATATTAGCTCTGTGACTGAGCTAATAGTCACAGACGAGATATTCTGGATGGGTGTGAGCCCTTTGTATAAACAGTACTGTATTCACTCTGAGAGTTCCTTGTTCATTTATCATAGTGTTCTGTTGTGGATCATAACCATGTATGTCTACACGTGTACATGACGTCATCCTCAGCCACATCCGTTCCTGTGACAGTTAAAGGAAGTTTACTTTCCCCTGTCTTGATTGAGAAGGTTAGGTGAGCCATTACATAGCAAATATCCATCAGATACGTCTGGGCTTTGTGCACATCAGCAATGTTTAAGGACAAACAGGGTTTTATGGGCACAGTGATCGCTAGCTCACAAAGACAAAGCGGAAGTCTGAGATGCAAGAGGGATGCAACGTGCAGATCTGCTCAGCCTCTGCTTTTCTTCCGCCTTCAGTTCTGCCTCACACATCACTAAGGCTAAAGAATTACACCAGTCATTTGCTACATGTGCTTTCTTCGCTCACAAACGATGCTCAGCAGGACACTTAATGTATGATGGTGATGATGCTGGTGACACAGAATGCTACCCAAAAGGATGCATGCAGAATACAGTCATGAGTCTTTCTTCATCCAATGAGACGAGGGGTGTTGATCCCTTAAAGGTGCCCAGTGCAGCTACAGTGAAGAGACATTGTTTGACTGTGTGTGTGTGAGTGAGTGACAGAGGAGGGCTGGGCTAACAGATACATGTTATATAATACATCTCCCCTTGCAAAGCAGCCTCACTCTCCCTCCCATGCAAACTGACATGGAAAGAAGTTTCACATAGTAAAATACTGTGTTTAAAATGTTTGTCTCAGTGCTGACTAAAGAGACCAAGAGGCTGCAGAACTGGAGCTGCTGCCAGAAGGGGCTGAATCAAAGATCTGAATACTTTTGTAAAAGGGACATTTCATTTCTTCAAATTAGCATTTGCGAAAATGTGTCTAAATCTAAATTATGCAACACATAAAAGTTCTTACTTAAGTCACTGTACACACATTGCGAAGGAGCATGTCATGACTTTAGCTTTGTTCCAATTTGTTTCTTCTTGACCTTGGGGAAATAACAACTCTCTGCTCATGCTCCACTAACCAGAATGAGATAGTCAGTGTCTGTCACCATGTCTGTGTTCAGTCAGGGTATGTTAGTCCAGCCCAGCACCTCATTGATGATTATGTTTTATTATGTCTCTGCGCTGGTGACAGCTGTGCACGGAGGCGTTATAATTACAGGTCTGTCCCATTCTCATTCTTCACATAAAAATACAATACAACAATAAAAGTGCCGAAGGACATGTACACTAACTACGACTTGACTGGTCAGAGGAGGCTTTAGTCTGTTGCTTTTACATTTCAGTTGGTTACACTAACCTGTACATATGGATGACTTATTATTAACTATAAAAACATTTAAAGCACACATTGTAGTTTTTCTTATATTTGCTAACACCCATTCAGCCACTTCCAGTGACCTTCTGTGTGCACTTTTCCTGCAAGGTCACCAGCACTGTGAATGTCCACAGCGTGACTGGCTGCTGACTATAACAAAACAAAGCCACATGCAAGATTTTATAATAGGAGGTGAACTGGTGCATGTGTGCAGTGTCAGTGGGCTCGACATGCTGCGCTCAGTCGGTTATTACTGTAAATATGCAGCCTACACTCGCTCTGCAAGGTCAGCCTGCTCGTCTGGAGGGGCAACCTTAGAGCTTCTGACCAATAAGGACGCGGCGTCTCCCAGACAGCAGGAGCCACCAATCAGAAAGCGGAAGCGGCGGGGCTGCACAAAAGCATGTATTGTGTTTCTGACACTGGACGGGGGGAACAATGCCGCTGCCAGATAACCAAAGTGACCTTATGTAACTGGCGCTGCAGGTGTGAAGTTAGGCCACATCAGTGACTGTGGCGCTCACTTAACATGTGAAACACAAAATGTCATTTTAATTGCACCATCAGTTTCGCTTGAATCACTCGCTTGACCTGTTCATTTCTAAATGTCCTTGCTGGAGATTCCTCTACAATTAACCCAACGTATTACTGAAGGGACATTTGTTTTGACACCCTTTTTCACTTTGCTGCTCACCAACATCTGTGTAGATTACTTGAGCCTTTCAGTGCAGCCTGTGCAGTGTTTCTATTGCTCTAGCACTAGAGTACCTGGGCCCAGATTGTCCCAGTGGAAATGTAATAAACTTTTAATGTAAGCCACATAATGAGGTCCGCAGGGTATCCAGTGTCACTAGGGGTTTGTTGCAGCTAAGCAGTGTAAGAAATGAATGGGTAATGAAGGACTATGAGAAGGATGTCACTCTTTAAATCCAAATTTAGCATTTCTGTATGCTCATCATCAACCATAAATGGCTGCCATGTCACAGGCTATTCTACTACTTTAGTACCAAGGTGTTCACAGGAAAGATGAGATACATAATCTCTTCATCAGTTTCTTTGTCTATCCTTGGGTTTCCCATTAGTTGGGTGTGCCTGAAACCCTGCATAGGAAGTCTCTTGCGAAGCATCCTAGTCAGATGCCTAAACCCCCCCCAACTGGCTCCTTCCAAAGCAAGCTCGTGTTGGCTGCTTGTGTTCACAGACTCATTCTTCCTGTCACTACTCGAAGCACTGGGAGGTGGATGAACTGGTAAATCAAAAGGTTTGCCTTCCAGCTCAGTTCCCTCTTCACCACACCAGCGCAGCACAAAGCCTGAATTACTGCTGACACCGCACTGCTGTTAATCTCCTGATCCATTTTACCTCCACTTGAGAAGAACTTGTGAAGACTCTGAGATACTTGAACTCATCCAGTTATGGGGGCTACTCATTCGAACCTGAAGAGAACAATCGACTGTTTGTCAAAGGAGAACAGTGGCCTCAGATCTGGGTGCTGACTCTCATCCCGACTGTTCACACTGAACTTCAAACCCCCCAACTAGAGAGGTACAGTCTGATGAAACAAATAGAACCATATCATCTGGATACCTGAAACCAAATCCAAAAAAATAAAAAATTAATTTAGCAGACACCTATTCAAAGCAACTTGCAAGGTACAAGACCAAGGCAGGGTAAACGTAAGGAGGTCTTGTCTAAGGACCCCTACTGGAGATGCGCTGACATTTGAACCCCAGTCTCCCACATGGAGGGGCAACAAAACCAGGTGCTTGTGACAAGGGACAAGAGCCAGTTAGCTCTTAAAAAAGCTCACAACAAAGAGAAACAGAAACTGAATTAGGCATTATACATTCTTGAACAAGCTATAACACGTTCATTAATTAGTTTTTGAGGTACTGGTCTGCAGAGTTTGTTACCTTCACCGCAGCTCCTTTCCTCCAGCTGTCAGTTCTATGTGCTCTTATTGTAGAGAGGTTTGTTACTGAGGTCTATAAAATAACCGTATCAGCATCAGCCATGTCATAAAATGTGCTGTGTCATCTACTTTTAATAGTTTGCGCTACAGTTAACAGCCTGACCCTCGGATCAACAAACTACTTCAGTAGTGTTAGATTTCATCATGATTTCATGTGTCTACAGATTAACGTTTTTTTCAAGGGCCAGAGGTCAGGCTAGTATCACTTTAGTCTTGGTCAACCCCTATGAGATTTACAAATACATTCCTCTTCCCTTTTACCACACTCAGCTGTTGCTTCATCGCTTCATAAAAATCAAATTTTGCATAACAATAAAAGGCACTAGTTGCAACTTTGTCACACAGAGATCGCTGTTGTTGAGCTGATTCCTCCCACTGCACAACCCTCAGACAGAGCCAAGCCAGGCCCCTTTGGTTCATGTGACCAGGAAGACCAGATGCTGTTTCAGAACGACCTCCAGATCTCAACACAAGGCTGCAAGGACAATGGCTTGATGCATAATAATCACATGTGCATCACCATGTCTCCCCCGGGAAGATAACAGATTAGATAAGATTTACCCCACAGTAGAATTAAGCACAATACTAGGTGTGTCAGGCGCTTATTGCTAGCTAATATTTTGTCTGTTTTTATATTATATTGTTGTTTAACCCGGTTTAAATTGTGTAAAATGTCACATTTTGCTGTAGAATCCACATGTGCAACTTAGAATTCATAGGTTCGTCAATGCTGGCAAGGCACCCTGGGCCAGAAGCTGCAAAGCAGGTCCAGGCCATGATGCTTCCACCACATTTTACAGAGATAAGATTCTTATGCCGAAATGCAGAATTTGGTATTTGCCACACCTAACATTTTCATTGCCCCAGGCTGGGTAGCAGTGGTGCTGCATGTTTGCACATGATCTACCTTAAAGTCCACCATCTTTAGAAACTCTTCTGCAGCCTTTTCTAGCCTGGTGAGCATCAACAACTCGCTAAGGTTTCCTACAAACCTGTGTTGTCAGACCTAAAAACATCATCATTAATGATATTGATATATTATCTTTTTCCCACCTTTATGACAATGGCACAGTGGGAACAAGTCTATTTTATGTAACCATATTACTTTTACAATTATCCAGCATCTTTTTTCTGAGTAAAATCAGAAATATGTAAATGTGGGATGAGATGAGCTCTTTACCCTAGTAATTTGAACATGGCTCAATAATTACAAATATTGGCTGGAAATGGTCAAAGTGGGGTAACATTTTATTTCAATCATCACAGCTAATAATCATAACCATCCCACCCTGTAATAGAGCTTACTGTTTCTTCAGCTCTGGAAGCAAGCAAGCAAGAATGCTGGTGAAAAGGCTGTAAAGCTGGGGTGTGGGGGGTCACTGGTGCATCATAACTCCCTCCGCCTGTCTGGACTTGGCACAGTGCGCAGGAAACAGTTTGTGTTAGACCTGATAATAAAGGCTGAAACCTAACTGAGCCCAGTGAGACAAAGCCCACATGGCCCAAATGACTGAACAACGCATATTTACAGGTTAGGAATAAATGTGGAAATGACTGCGGTAATGAAACCTGGAAACAGGAAATATGCTAAGCAGAGCAGCGGGGAACCTTTTTATCTCTCGTGGTGTTGTGCTGCTGATGTTTTATTGAACGAGGTAGCAGCGATATTATGAACTCCCAAATACAGAACGCATAAATGGACTCCATTTCCCATGACCCCTTGCCACCTCACCTTGTCAGCAGGCCCTGTTAGGCACAAACACCCGCACTGAGATGGATCCTTTTCCCAATAGAGGACACCATTTTTGCCAGTGCACAAACAGCCTGTTTCATAAGCAAACAAATGGATTCTAATGACAGCATCAATACATCTGCAGACTGTGTGTGTGTGTGTGTGTGTGCCTGGTTTACTGTGACCCAGGCCCATTAGATGATGCACAACTCATTGTGCAGCACGTAAATCTGCTCGCCTTCCTCTATCTACATGTAACATGGTCCACTTCACGCACACATTAGCTCGGAAACACGCTGGGTGGATTTTATATGCCCCCATCCCTAACACACACACACCAACAAATGATACTTTATCAGCAGCAGCAGTGGAATTTAGACCAGCGGTTCTTAAATAGTATGCAAGTCCTCTAACAAATTAAACAGGGAAATATTGAAGGTGCACTGTTTTTTTGTTTTTGCTTTTTTAAAATCAAACGTGAAGTTCTTAAATGTAATTAATGTTTATATACCTGACAAAGCTCAAGCAGTAAAAACTTTTGATTACAGTGGTCAGCAGTCGTGTGTACTAAAAGGAGTATGCAGTACTTCTAAATATATTTTGCCGGTTTTACTTATGAATTTAACTTTAATTTGCAACACAGTTCTTACATAGTACTTCAATAGTATATCTTTGCATGCCTGACCAGTCAAACTGAGAGGTACAGGGGAAACAGTGGAGTAAAGACGCCCTCTAGTGGTGGAAGGACAAATTTAAGTCACTGACGCATTACCAAATAAATTTATTACCCATTTCCAGTTTAAAGAAATTTGATATAATTGCTACGAATACGAACATACTAGACGTTAGGCCGCCATATTCCAAAGCACTGTGTAAAGTTCCAACTTCTACTACCCTGCAAAAAAAATATCTGATTAAACAAGTGAGGTGTTTTCTATATGAACTCTATTGTTAGAAACAAGTGGGTGTCTCAGTGATAACCAGCTATCAAACCAAAACCAAAGACACTCAAGTCAGACCTCGCGTGATGGATCCTGTTCGGTACAGAGACCAGTAACACATTTCAACTTACATCATATGATATAAGGTTAAGATATTCAATGTTCCCAGAATGACTGTGTATTTAGTACTGTATATTCCTGAAGTATATCAACTTTATTTAGTGACATTATTTGACATGAACATGTTACTTTACAGAAAGATTATTTATATAGAGCCGTTTCCTGGTTAGGTCATCAGAATATTGTTAGAACACTAAAACTAGGGTATAGACCATTTTTCTGAAATGCATCACTTTACATTGAGTACTTTCACTATCTTGTAACAGTATTTGTACACTGTGGTAATGAGATTTAAATTAAAATAAGTGGCTAATAATTCTATGGCATTCTATTGGGTACAGTTGTACACTACCTGGACATATCTCCCAACACTATGAGCAAATCAAACACAAGGGAACATGAACAGAAATGAAATGCAAAGTGTTTTTCCGAGGAATTTCATTTTATTAGAATTTCCAGATTCTAATGACAGGAACCGATAAAATCAGATGGACATTTCTACAAGGAGGAATATTTGTGTCAGACTCTTGGTAGACCACAGTCCTCTCCTTGTTCATTTGTTCTGTTTTTAAATATACATGAGTAGTAGCAACTCTGTGCTCGGTGCAGAGCTGCACAAGCTGACAACATAAATATAGAAAACTGCTGTGTGTGCTGTGGAAGTTCTGGATGGGGGGGTGCTTCAGATGTATTAGCTGGAGAATTCATTTTGGTGACAGGGGCAGAAGGGGACAATTTATTCTGTGAGGCCAAGCTTCTTCTTCAGGGACTCTGGCATCTCAGGGGGAGGGGGGCGGGGCAGGCGGAAGTAGACCTTGACAGAGTCATAGATGAACCACTGCAGAGCGGTCAGAGTACCAATCATGATGATACGGGCAAACAGACCCTTCCACACACCTGGACAGGAGACAGCAGAACACATGGTTAATAGAACTCACAGAATGGATCAGTTCAGTACAGTAGCTACTCTGAGGTGTGGCAACGGCAAAAGACCCTCACTACCTCTCTTAATGCATAACCTTTACTTTTCCTTAAAGGGGAAGTGCAGCATTAAAGTTCATCATTTAAGTGATTATCATTCTATAGGCAGTAGTCTCATATTGGAATGGATGTGCACCAATGTATTCAGTCCATATTCAAACCAAACGTACATCTAGTGTTTTAAAACTGTTTTGTTTTACATGTGATGTCAACGACATCCCTGGTTTATACTTGTCCGTCCCCCAGACTAGCAGCACTGGAAGCTACCCGTGTTTACAAGACAGGGTTGCCAGTGATACAGGTGGACTGGGGGACAGGTAGACTGTTCTCACACGCCAATGACTCAAGCACCTCCAACTGTACAGCCAGAAAGCTGCTGAGGAGCTCTGCTCAGAGCACAGTCCTCCAGAGGTGGATCTAAGGAGCGTGTTGTACAAAACCCTGACATGACACTGTTACTATTTACACTCACCTTTAGGTCCAAGTCTCTTGAGGACCTGGACAGCAGTGCTGCCTTTCTCCTTGTTCAGTACAGACACCACAGAGTCAGCAGGGTGGGAGACAATGGCACAGAACACACCAGCTGCACAAAGAGCAAACACCACATCAGAGAATTGGACTGATCAGCTGGGTACACTTCAATACCAGGTCAATAGTAAGGGACAATTAATACAACAATCATACATGCTGCTGTCACACAAGTGGCAAAACATGGTTATGTTGCCAACAGTTGGACAATGGGTTCAGCCACCAGTCCACAGTAAGATGCAGCTGAAGTGTTACTTACCAATGTAACCTGCCACAAAGGTTACAACCAGCTGCTCAGCTTTGCTGCACTCGCTGCGGGGCTTGGGAACAACATACTTGTAGAGCATCTCCACAGTGCGCTCGAAGCAGGCAAACTTCATCATGGTGTAGGGGATCTGTCTCATCCACAGGGGAACCACACCCTTATAGAAACTGGATTCACAAGAAATGAGGTATAAGATCACAAAACGAACGAACGAAGTGCTGTACCCATCTACATAGAAGCTTCAGATTTCTGCAGCTGTGTTCAGCAACATCATAATGTGTGTCCGTCCCCCAGACTAGCAGCACTGGAAGCTACCCGTGTTTACAAGACAGGGTTGCCAGTGATACAGGTGGACTGGGGGACAGGTAGACTGTTCTCACACGCCAATGACTCAAGCACCTCCAACTGTACAGCCAGAAAGCTGCTGAGGAGCTCTGCTCAGAGCACAGTCCTCCAGAGGTGGATCTAAGGAGCGTGTTGTCAAATTAATTTTTTTACTCATCGCAAATTTAAACACATATGAAGTCTTAATAAATAACTGACTGCTGATGGAGCTGAAGTCTGACAGACTGTCAAAAGGTAGCTCACTTACGCCCAGAGCCCCTCCTCAGCATACATCTTGGGGACACACTGTCTGAGGGTGTTGGCATAGCCTGGCTGGGTTTGGATACGAACTTTGACAGCCTCCATGGGAGCCAGAGCGATGTCAGCAAAGAACTCGGCACTGGCTGAAGCAGCCAGGTACAGTGATGTCCTCCACAGGTAGGTGTTCTCCTGTTGGGTGAGAGCACACAGCAAATGGTCAGAACAATTTATGACCACAGACACATTAATGTTTCCCCAATGTCATTTAGCACCACTTAAGAAATATTCATAAAAGCAGACGTGTTCTGGTTAGACTCAAAAATGAGACATGCAACAAAGACTAAAGACCTTTAATGTCTATGGAGACATCTTAATTCCACTGATTCACCTGAGCAAGATAAATCATCATGGCAAAGGAAAAAAACAAAACAAAACACTTAGCAAACAAATCAACAGCTATGTGTGGACTCACCTCTCCCAGCAGGTCACTGTAGAGGATCTTGAACACTTCGTAAAAGCCAAACTTGCAGAGTCCCTGCATGGAGTAGCCAATAAAGGTGGGCGCCCAGCCCTTTGCCAAGCCTCTGACACCATCTTCCCTCACTGTCACAGCAAAGCCATTGCCAATGCTTTTATATTTATCTGGGTTCACCTGAGGAGAAACATCACAGTAAGAATCCACACTGGTATTTCATGGGCATGTAGTGACTGTAACTAAAGTTCTTTAATTCAGATAAATGCAACACTGAGTGGCTAAAATGCTAATTTGATGAACACTTTTCTTTCCTGTAATTTCTGTATTAACAGGACAAAATTACTTGAAATAAATTCTAAACTGCTCTGTGCTCAGGTCTTAATTTTCATTAATACCTTTGATAATTAGGTTACAACTTACTAAAATTAAGACAACTGGGCACTATTTTAATGTCTTTATTTCTTTACCAGTCCAGTGTTGTCTCAAACACACATGTCTGCATGTCTGTGTATATCAGTGAATAAGGTTTTCTTATATGGAATCATTTTATTTGGAACCTATTGACCATAGTGATGGTCACTTTGAGTTACGAGGAGCAGGAGGAGCTGCTGGCTACACATTGCAATGCAAACTTTCATACAAACCTGCAGACGGCACTTGACAAGGTCGAGAGGCACCACTGCTGTATGTGTGATGCCGCAACTCAGGATACCCCCAAACCCACACAGGGCATAGTACTTTGTGGAGCCAAAATCGCAGCTCACACCCTCTGTGATAGAAGGGAGGGGACACACACAACATGCAACATGCAGGGTCACATGCAACATTGGACAAAAAATCAACACTGTGCAGAGCCATATAATGGAGGATCCATCACCACAGGAGTTCTTTTTTTTTTTTTTTTTTTACAGTTTTTACAGAACTTCTGGAATTCAGTGAGGACTCTTCCATAATAATTGGCTCTGCTGATTAGATTCATTAGAATCACACACCAAGGTTTATTTATAAGAAAAAAATTAATAATAAAAAAAATCATTTTACAGTGATTTCACAATAATGGGCCATGGTGGCAAAACACACCCTGGTAGTGTTTGAAGACTAATTTAAACAGCGTTAGATTTACATAATATGTAGTTGACTAACAAAAAAATCTGTATGGTCCTACAGATCTGTAATCAACCAATATATTTTACTGTACGTGTCATTTTAAATCCCATAAAGAGACTAAATCCAACAATAAACTGAGTCTACAAAGTCTAGGCTCTAAAAGCTCGACCTTATTTATCTTTGTCTGTGGCATAGCGCTCGAACTGTTGTCCAAACAATTAGAAATATCAGTGAATCACATTGTTACAGTGGGTGACTTCCCTTCTTTAGGAAAGATATGGGCAAAGTAGTACAAAATAGTAAACAGCAACACACAGCCTGTGGAGAATTCTTTTTGTAAGGTCACTGCTGCTCCAACACAGTTCACCCTTACATTCACTAGACTATAGTGCTTCCAGGGGTGGGAGGATTACAGCTACAAGTTAGAATATCTGACACAGCGCCTGTTTTAAAAATATGAAAACAGAACCATTCAACAATATATCTTTAGCCAATAAGACCGCATACAGTGTTGAGAGTTGTGCATACCAAGAGTAACTAATTAAGTAGCTTAAAAAAAAAAAAAAAAAAAAAAAAAAAAAAAACTATGCTGGAGTCACTACAAAGATGCTACATGAGAAGGATCTGAAGGACCAATTCCCTCATTTATTTACGATTAAAAGACAATTCAGTATTCCCAGTCTTATCCTTAATAACATGATTCACCAACACTAAAGGCATACTTTCATTCCATCACTAAAATCACATAACTGTTTACTTTATCCATAAAATCAATCTTATACTTTTACTAGACAGTGTGTATTGCCAGCATAGGATCGATCTAGTAATTGTGTGAACAAACAAGCATCGTCAGATCTCATATGTCCCGTATTTACTCTGACACCTGATGGGGTCAAATAACATGGTCAATATTCAGGATATATTTTCTAGAAGGTGTGACTCTCTTGACCTTTACCTAGTGTTGCCTGAGTAAGGTGCGGTGAGTAGAAATGATTAAACACGTAAGAGCATTGGTGCAGAACCATGCCAAAAAATAAAAAATCACAGGAATCACTACGTGAGGGGAAAAAAAAAAAACTTCACAACCACATTAGGACCATTCCATCTCCACCATATTCATGCAAATTGATGCATATGTAAAATGCACAAAAAACAGTTATGGATGGATGAGGCTTGTCAAGAAAAAGGTACCAAACCATGGGGACAGACCTGCATTCTGCATTTGACCAGATCGAGGGGAACCACTGCTGTGTGTGTGGTGCCACAGCTCAGAATCCCACCAAAGCCACAAAGGACGAAATACTTCTGAGAGCCAAACTCACAACTGTCTCCCTCTGAAGAAACACAGGCAATAGCTTAGGAAGAAAAAACGTCTTCGAGTCTGACACTAAGCTGACATTTTCTCTGTCTAGTAACGAGAGAAATAGAGTGCACTTGGACACAGCTTATTTTATTGGCTGTGCCCTTATGCAGCATACAGCAGTCTAATTTTGCTGTAGTCTGAAAACCAAGTAAACAATTGACCCAGTTCAAAATCAAAAAACAATGACTGCAGCTTTTTTTGACCTATTAGGACAAAGTCAAACTATACACGCAAGAACAAAGATTGATAGGCAAGGGGTAGTAAGTGGCAATAATTCACCCTGCAAACATATCTCGTCTTTAGCAATATTACTGCTTTAGAATAATTAAAGCATGTCTCTTTCAAGTACAGTTCGTACAATGCAGCATATATATTATCATAAGCCACATGTACTGATGGGTTAAGTTTAATTTTATACCTGGCATCTGAAATCAAGTGCGACACGTCAAATAGAGTTCTGCTGCAGTTCAAATGTAAAACACTACTTTGTCCTTCCTTGCCCTCCACAGGCGGCAGCGAAGGCCTAGCTGCTGCTTCACCAATCACGTTATTCATTACCCTTTAGTACATTTGATGACTAAATACAGTGCTTACACTTTCTACTTTAATGGACACATATTGCTATCATCACATCAGAATTAACTTAATATCAACAACAAAAACTGACAACCGAGTGGATCGGTCGCAAGGCTAGGCTAATGCAGCTAATGCAGCTAACGCTAGCCCCATAGCCGGGTTACCTTCCGCAACGGCGGCTGCCGCAAGTCTACGGGTTCTCTGTCCGTGGAGGCTCTGCTGTGGCTCCTCCACTTTCTGAAGGGTGAACAGGGGAGCGCTGAACGGGTTAGCCCGGGCCAGCTGCGTCAAAGAGGTCGGATACATGGCGGTGTCCTGCCTTCTGGCGGAGCTGCGCTGGGATGAGCAACAAGTAAATTTAGCAAAACCGCTAACTAGCTGCACAATCCACCACCACCGACTCACACACACATACCTGAACTGAGGGATACCATGTCACGTGCTGACGATCTAAGCTGCATGAATGACCGTGAATGTTAAGCATATTTCTAATGTGTAGCTTCCTGAATGAGTAAGCTAAACTAGGTCGTAATGTGATTTAACTGCCCCCCGATTGTTGGATATTCGTTAGACACTGGTACACTGCAGTTCTAAAAAAACACAGCTGTTAGCATAAACATTACAATGGCATTCCCTTCTTTATCGAGCGTTAGCTTTGGGGGAAAAAATGCTATGCTAAAGTACGTGCTAAGCTAACGTGACCGCTCCAAGGTGGAAGGTGTCCTCTATCAGGAAGATGTAAAGGGTCGTGTTAAAATGCTAACACATAGCTACGCATAAATACATCATCCACAAATGCGTTGTCATGTAATATCACATGCGAACTATTAATAAATGAACAATAAGACTTACTCTCTGTCTCTCTCTGTGTCTTAAGATGGCGGCTCCGCTTTCCTGCTGCCGGCTGTTCGGAGAGACCGAGTGACCTCGCGGTAAATCCATTTGTCCTTTCGTGACGTCATCGAGGTGCCTGGGCGGATCCGTGCGGTTCTCCGTCCCGTAAGGAGACGCCGCTCAGCTGCCAATCAAACCCTCTAGCCCAATAACGATTGAATTGAGGCGGTGCTTGCAGGGACTTGAGAGGAAGTTCTTAAAGCCGCAGTGCCACTGAAAGTGCGTCCACTTTCTTTTGAGGTTTTAGTAGGTGAATTCTTCTAATGCAGGATTAAATTTAGACAGAAATTTTTGAGATTTGTCTCCCACAAAGTAAATATTGCAAAAGAGCAAAGAGCAGTAACAAAGGTGATGCCCAGTACTAAGCAGGCACTTTTGCAAGTTGATAGAGGAGTGCAAGAAACGTGCAAAAGCTACAGAATCACAATAAAACACAAATGTTCACAGATTTTTCAGACAGGTTGTGGGTAGTGGCTGATTTTAAGCAGATTTGTTTCTGAAACATTATAAGCAGTATTTGGTATAGAACATGAAGTACAGATATGTTTTCTGCCAGTTAAACACCTTGATTGAGTTTTGCAGAACATTTCTTCTTGAAGGAAGACATCTTCAAATAGTTAGTTTCTCAACAGGCTTCTGTTCAGAGCACCTCCTACACAAGAGCAACAAGGAATCTAAAGGAGCAGTGAGGACAGTGATAGTGTGTCTCATGAAATATTGACACTTCACTAGTCAACAGTGGATATACGCCTGCAAAACTACCAATTCGGACAAACCACTGCTATTACTGACCTAAAACCAACTCCAGCAACGTAACAACTGTTACTTAAAGCTGACATTTATCTGGAATAATTTTGCTAGCATCCGTAATTCCAAGCCACTACAGGTACCAGAAAAAAGGCAGCAAATCCACACATGAATATTCATCACCTTGATGCAAGGGCTGCACAACAGTGTCCAACCCATCTTACCTCAACCCAGGATCAACAAGTTTTAGCAAAATAGACAGAAACCCAATGTATGAAAAAAAATCGGAGAAGTTTCAACAGTGGACACAGAGCTCACGACCTAGCTAGACCTGACCAAAGAGATCATTGCTGAGCTGCATCAGTAACAAAGAGGGAGAGGGACTAATGGCCTAGGCAGACTCACCATGATTCAACCTGGGTATCAGTTGACCTGTGATTGATCAATACATTACATGGTTACCAACAATGGTGGTGCAGTATAGTCTAATGTCTAGGTAATGTCAGACTGTGATCTCCATTATGTCACCTTCTGTCACCTGCACATTCTACACCGATTTCAGCTCCAGCTGCAGTGATCCAATACTGGACATTTTACAATTTCTCTGAATGTCCATGACTATATCCTGGACTGGACAATGGATCTGTGGGAACCCTTAAATTTCTTGCATGTGAATAAAATGCTCTATCAAGCACAGTAACAACATTATAGTTTATTGAGTGGATATTCAAGAATTGTGACAGTGAATACATAATTAAGTAGAATATACTGGAACATTCAATTTTATTCTAAGATAATAAGAAAATATTGGTGTAGGGTTTATGAAGATTTAGTTTATAATAAACCTTGCTGTCTCATTAACAAAGATGTTTCAAGTTCAAAACAAAAGCTTTAAGGCTGTTAATGACTGACAAAGGAAGAAATTAAGGCAGAGTGTAAAAAAAAATATATATAGAAAACACACATTCATTACAAACAGACACACACACACGCACGCATCATGCGAGTCGTATAAAAATACAATGACAATGAGTCCACACATTTCTCTAGAAGCTACGGTTTGTGTTTCTCAGAGTTTGATTAGTGGCTGGCTTTGTTGTACCCTCACAGACTGCGAGGTCAAAGGTCAAGAATGGACCAGACACGTTACTGTCCTTTCATGTATCATGGTGATACTTGATGTGTTCTCTTTAGGAATTCACTGAAAAGTGATAGAGGAATGAGGGAAATAACAAAAAAAAAAAACTTGAGGGAAAGTGGGTGACAATATCAACGGTAATTTCACAGCACCCAACAAAATGGTTGGAAAGAAGATTTATACTAAAAAATAAAACAATTGAAGCATGCAGGCTTCTCTTTCCCCTCAGATGCTTCATGAGCCCTCTACACTGTGCTGTCGCTGGACACTTCCGAGCCTCTAAATGGGGCGATGGTGTTGGTCTCCATGGCTTGGTAAACCAAGAACAGGAACGCAGCAACGACGGCCAGCAGGAACAGCTTGATCCACAGAGACAAGCTACGGCGCACTGGTTTGGTCTGGCCTCCAGGGGGTGCTGCCGACAGGAGCCTTGAGGAGGAGAAAGCAGAGGTGGAGGTAGAGGTAGAGGAGGTGAAGGAGGTGGAAGGGATGGAGGAGAGTGGGTTATTGACTCTCTTGAGTTTTTCTGTGTAGGAGGACGACAAGCTGCTGGTCTTGGTGGTGTTTTTTGGAGAAAAGAGGCTGTTTTCATCGTTCCACAGGTCACTGGACTTTACCGGGCGGCCGGCAGCTCCTCGAATGGGTCTCCGACAGGTGGCACTGCAAGACACAAGACAAGTAGTTTCAAAGTAAAAGCAAACTAGAGGATTTAATGCTTATCCACTGCTAATGTCAATGACTAAATAATTAAAATAGCCCATATGCCTATGGTAACTGGTGATGGATCTTTTTTTATTTTTGATATTTTTTGGCCAAAAAAATAAAATAATTATAATGTTTTGATACAAGACTCATAATGTACTTACGAGATACCCATTGGACTGTTGATGTCGTTGGGAAACAGCTCCTTCAGAACCTCATCCTCATCCCTTTTTGGGGTTTGGTCACCAGCTACGATCTTCTCCACCTACAAACAAAAACAACTATGGTGAACACATAGAGCAAACACCACTGAGTGATGAATACATCTCACCAGCCCACTATAAAAATCTCATTACTGACGGCTTGAATTTTCTCTCCCATTTCCTCACCACAGCACGCGTGGACCAGACACCTCTCACCATGTGACCACTTCAAATAAAAGGCTGGGCCATGTGAGGCACCTGTAACAGTGTACCTGTCTCACTAACACATCCTTTGATAGAGTGGGTGTGTAGCTGTGTGTCTTTGCTGGGCTGCATGTAGACACGAAGTTGTTGATTTTCTGCTGCCTCCATCCATGCCACCGGACATCTGGAGGGGCACACTCCTCCTGCTCACAAACAATGTGTGTAACTAGGCCGAACTGACCAAAATCTCAGCTGTCACGCTATAAACTATTAAGTGAGCTCTCCTCGTGTTTCCCTGCCCTGACTATGACATTGAGAAATTGAGGATTTCAGTCTTGGAAATTGATCCGTATCCATGAAAAATTAGTTACAGAGATAAAGAGCACTTGCACTTATATCCCATGAAACTGAAACAGCTCTTTCTAGAGTACTTTACTTTAAAGTTTGTCTCCTTTGCTTAGATATTTGCTTGCTTTGTACCTCACTTATAAGTTGCTTTGGATAAAAGCGTTAAATAACTAAATGGAAATGTAAGAGAAAGGGAGAGTTATACCCCTGCTGTAGAGACACCGCTGGTTTTAGGTCCACTCTGGTCTGATCTAGTCCAGTGGGGCTCCTGACTCTTAATGGGTGATATGTCACATATGGGGTTAAAGGTGACTGGGTCCACTCTGGCGGGCCGTTCCAGAGTGGATAATGGCTTGACAGCCCGTTGTGAACTCAGTTCTTCAGGCAAATTCTTTGACTTGTACAAAACACAGACTAGATTATTAGATATACAATTTCAAAAATACCAAAAATCAATAACTGGAAAAATCATTTTAAATAATGCTAATGTAACTTCACGCACCCTAAACACTGGATTCAATGGTGTAACATTCTGTTGTACTGCTGGTTTAACCATTGGCTCAGGTTCCTGATAACACCAACACAAATATAAAAAATCAAATCCATCCATCAGATTTCAGTCTAGAATCAACAGGTCTACATCAGCTGCAGTTTTTAGCAGCATCAGTCTCTTGATGTAGTAGCAATCAGCGCACATGTCGAGACTAGTCAAGCAACAGAGCGCTTAGCTGTGACTTGAAGCCTCTCCTAATAAACAGTAACAGATGATTGACAGCATTAGTCAAATAGCAGTGCACCTACTTCAAAATAAAATTTTTTAATGTATCCTTACTGCTGAGAAACAATATGTAAGACTGACACCAAAATACTGGACACCATTGTCTCCTTCCAACCCCCAACCCCAGACTTGAAGCTCATTCAAGTTCCCAGGTAGAGGAAGTTGCACATACAGAAGGGGAAAAGTAAGATGAGCGACCATTGACAATGACAAGAGTTATAAACCAGCTCATGAAGCTTGATATATGGCTGGTTATAAGAACTGCAGCCAGTTAAGTCTGTTATCCTTAAAACAAACAGCCACTGTGAGAAAACATACACTCTGGAGGTGGATTTACTACTTTGCTAAAAACAAAGATATAAAAATCACACCACATTAATTTCTGAGATGATGCAGATCTCTGTTATAAAGTAATGAAGTGCCCACCACCACAGTGAAGAGAAGCCAGTGATGGCTCCACAGCCAGATGCATAGTGCACTTGTAGTTACAGTGGGTGGCAGAAAGAAGGAAAAGTGGGTGAAGACAAGTTGTACATGGTAGTTTCTCAGCTCATCTATACATTTGCAGTGTTTGTTGTTGTTTGTTTAATGTGTAATTTAGCTCATATGGATGTTATATTAATTTCATGTTTGGCAACCCAAGACTGGACCTGACCTGCAGAAATAGACATTCTGACCCAGAACAAACATTTCCAAAAGATAATTTACAGGCTGAAGCTATTAGAAGCTAATAGTAAATGCTAAAAGGTCTGCACTTTTTTTTACCTAACTTGCACTCAATGTGCTTTCTCTTTCTCTCAAACACCAACAAACACACACAAACCAGACCTGCTATGCACATGACCTGACTCATCAAGGGTCACTTGGGGTTCAGTATCTTGGCCAAAAACACTTAAACATGTGACAGGGAATAGAACCACCCATCCCATGATTGGTAGACGACTGCTCTACCTCCTGAGACACAAGCCGTCCCTTTAGTTCCACTTAGCAAGTTTCTTTAATGACGGATTACTTACAATGGTCTTTTTTATTATTTTGTATTGTAAACATATTACATTTTGTTCCTTAGATATCAATTGATGAATGTATCAAAATTAGAATACAGCTGCAAATAAGCAGCAAATGATAATACGTTTGGACTCTGTGCTTCAGACTACACAGTACAGTGACTGACCACTACCAGTATGACAGTGAAGCTGCTGCTGATGTCCAGGCACAAACAGGTACAGGAATGTAACATGAACCATGCCACCAACTGTGATTAGAAGCCTAATTAACCACTTGGTAACCACCCTGTGAACAGACCTAGGCATTGTGAGGATACTGGAATATCAGAGACAAAAGACCAACCTCTAGCAGAGCAGTGTTGAGCAGGGTAACCGGCCTGCGAGATGAATCGACACTGGGTTTGGCAATATACGTTTCCAGTTCGTCCTTGTAGAGCTTGAGGTTTTAAAAAGAAAGTGGCTAGGCAGACAATTTCTTTTAGGATTCCCACAACGTACTGATTTTTAACTTAAAGCAGCCACTAACTGTTTATGCACCACAAATCAAAGCTGATTTCGCCTCTCTATGCTTGGTACAGGCTCAACTCAACGTTACTTTCTCTTTTTCCATCGACTTAAAGCTGTGGATAGTATTTAGAAAACCCTGATTTTTGCCTGTCTCTCACCTTGCATCTTGCTGCCTTCAGTCATCTTCTTAAACTAAATGCTGTGATGTGACAAACAGCCACATACTGGGAATCAAAAATAGCATTCCCATGATAGCCTTCATACTAATACCAATACTGCACTGCACCTTCAAGATGGACAAAATCAAAGTGTTCTTTGGATGTGGTATAGTAACAAACGATACAAAGTAGTTCATAGTTCATCGTCAATAATTGGAACCAACCAAAGGGTTGAAATATTTCATTTTTTCATCAGAGCAGCTTCTTCAAGTATGAGGAAAGTTTATTTAAGAGCTCAAATTTGTCCTCTAGGGTTTTTTAACTTCTCACCAACAGTTCATTATTGTGTGGTACTCCATACCATTTCCTCAGACTGAAGAAGATACTCAGATGAGTAGAGAAACGTTTTGACCTAATAAGAAAGAAGAGTTGCCATGACTCAACATCCATCTACCCTCACCTAGAGTGCGAATCTTCACCAAAATACAAGTTGTATGTTCCTGTATCACACCTGATATAGTGTGCATCAAACACCCCAACAGTTATTGATAGCTGTGTCCATCAAAAAGCAAGTGAAACATGACCCATTCAAGACCATCAGCAATGTGGATAAAGCACATATTTTTCCACTCTCAGATGCAGTTTGGGATGAGAAAGCATATCCGACACAAAAAAAGGTCTTCAACAGATAAGGTACTGGCACCAACGACCCAGAGAGACCATGCAGGTGTTAGTGAGAGTCTGTCATGGTCTAGAGCTACCTGAGCAGGTCTGGATAAGGTGGAGTGAGGTTCAGCCTGAGCAGGACTGTCAGGCTTGTGATCTGTCAATATAGGCCTTAGATCCTCTGTCACTATCTGTGGGTATAGAAGATAAGCAGTATAGGCAGATACAGAAAGATCACTTCAGGGAAAAGGGGCAGTCTGACAGAAGAGGTACAAAAGCAATAAAAGAGGGGAAGAAGAATCAGCAATGTGGAGGTTCACAGATACAGAAGAGCATTCTCCCACAACAACTTCTGGCTAAAGCTTAAAACCACAAATCTGACAATAACAAAAATGCAATGTGGATGATGGTAACTGAACTAAAGGCTGGATATGTGAAATAAACTATTTTATGATAGAGGATGTGATGTCGGATGCTGGTAAAGACAGTGGTACCTTAACAGTTTCACATTTCATCAATTGGCATCATGACAGAAGCGAACTTGATGTATAGTAACTGCTGAAACTATCATTTGATTAATTAATGATTGTTTTAAGATGGTAAAAGGAGTGCTTGGTGGTTCTAGACAGTCACTCTAGGTATAAACTTCATATATAAAATCTGTTCTCCATTTATGATCTTTTACTGTTCCAATGTTGGTTATGGATTATGCAAGGATTTTACAGCTGTCTACAATGTGGAAGAATCTCTACTCTTCCAGCTGATGAAGCAGATGTGGAAAAATGTATTGGTGTGCACATATACCAGTACGGGTGCGAAGCAGTACAGGTGGTACAGAGGAAAATGTGATCAGGCTGTCAGAGTGTGGTTCCAGAGGCTGGGAATAGACATTATTCACCGTTCGATGTGATAACCTCCTGGATCTGCGCTTTACATTCAGGACGGGCTCTTCATCATTATCTTCCCCATCCACCAACTGGTCTTTCTACACACATACAGCAGACAATCAGAACATGTGACTTATCATCCATTTATGTTGGTGGTCTGCTTTACCTTTATTCCACATAGTGTGTGCTCATACAGTATGTGGGTGGGTATAAGCAGTCAACGGTGTCGACCAAACTAAACTAGTTTGCCAACTGTATATCTGAAATGACCTCACAGACATTAACTTATGAATATGCTTGCTGTGTAAATCCAAGAGAGACATCTGTTGTGTCAAACATTTGCTGTCTGCTGTTTTCTATGGTGCACTTTTATATAAGTAGAATATTATCTCACTTCTCTAGGTCATGGTCTGAACAGCAGGAGGAGCTGCTCACAATAACTCACAAACAAGACCAACAGCTCTCTGCTGGACCAACACCCCTTACATATGGGAGATCCAGAGTTCACAATGCTATTGCTTATAAGAGGACATTCACACCATTTCTACATATATACCTACAAACTGAAGCTGGCAAATGTTAAAAGGAGCTAACAGCAGGTTTAACAACAGGCGGTAAGGAGTAGCCATTAGAGCTGGGCAGATGAAGTGTGTGGAAAAAGTCCAAAGCCTCCAGTGCATGGCAGCAGCTAATCCACATCATGTGCTTCAAGTCTGACATGAGGTGAGCAGCACTGACACACAGAGCCTGCAGGCTCATGCTGAGCCTGGGTGTGTGCACTCCAATAAATTGAAAAAACACTTCCTTTTCCTGAGTCAGAGGAAATAGGATAACCAAAGCCAGCAGCTGGCTACCTCCTTGGCTAAACGCTATACACTAACCTGTAAACTGCAGCTTAGCCGACAATGGACAAACTATTTGAGGTGTACAATTAGACTTTGTTCTTGCTCACAGTTAAACCAGGGTAACGTTACACAAGCTATCTCAGTTCTGATAAACATTACATTACATGTCACAGAATGTAGCAGTACAACAAATTTCATGTGACGCAGAGTGCATTATGAAGGCATAACACTGGAGTGTCACAAAATGACACTTTAGTATTAGTATTTTCATCATGTAGTTGTTAACCTGCAAATGCAGCACAGCCCCCCAGTGAGAAAAGGGTTAATGAACATCATAGATGAGTGATGTGATAATAGATGGCGAACACCCACAACCATTCAGTTTAGCAGAATTCTGATGGTCGAGCTTTCACAGTTCACTACTGTGGTTTCTCTGATGATCTGCCTCTAAATCAAAATGTAAATGAACAACTGTGTTAATGTGATGAAATTCTTTACAGTTGACATCTGTGTTATTCCTGTGCTGAGAGAAAGAGCAGGCAGGGGGGACAGAACGTCTAAACCACAGGAGGAAATGAGCAAAGAGGAAGTGGGAGAAGACATGAATGTGAGGAATGAAGAGGAGGATAAAACTGAATGGGACAGAGGGACAGAGGCAAGGAGCAATGAGGAGACAGAGTCTGTTTTTACCCTGCTTATAGAAATTCCAAACACCACCAATGACTGAATTAATTTCAATGAGTGGAATCGAGGTGGCTCAGAATGGACACAGTTCCTTCGCCACCTTGGTTTATAGCTGGCAAAGCCCATGAATGACAACGTCAGTGTCTGAACTAGTGAGAGAAAACATGCCTGACTGTTGTCAGCCAACGTTATATTCATCATGAACAGACAGAAACCAGGAACAATTCAGCCAAGTAGTCCCAAGTAGGCTCCATTCAAAGCTTGACAGCTAGTGAAGTTTTGAATGGACTCAGTGAAAGACTGAGTGCTTACTGTTCACTGAATACTTGCTTCTTACCGTTTGATGCTGGCTGCTGCGGGTGCGGCCTGTGACAGGCGTCTTTCCTCTGCTCCTCACCAGTCTCTCCACCACCGGAACTGGTTCAGTCTCTGCCACAGGCTCCGGCTCTGGTTTTGGTTCCGGTTCTGGTTCTGGTGTCACCTCTGCCAAAAAAGCACACACATTTTAAATTACATTAGTGCCAATTATTTTTCAAGGCATAACAGGTTATTTTTATTTCCTAGCTTCCATGCAGCCATTACTATCGCTTCACAATAAAAAACAAACAAACAATACATCCCAGGGCATTAGCCGCATTGCTACTAATCAGTGTTAAATCCTGAAGCTCACGAGGAGATTCTGCATATCCATAAGTCCATTTTCTGTAGATTTTCTGTGTTTCAGCCTACCACAATCTTCATCAACCACTACTTCTGCACAACCATTACTTCACAGCAATTGAGCAATACTATCTAACACTATATGAACTGTTCCTGAGCTGCCAAATGCCCAAAACATTGGAGTACCTTTTAAAATGTTGTCAAAATAAGCTAATAATAATTAGCTATTTTAATATAAAGAAATGTTTACATTAAAAACTTTTGTTCAGTCCTCACAAAGCCTGATGAAAGAGCAGTGGTGAAACAACCACAGAGATCTTCTACTGAAGTAGAGAATTAGATAAAATCTGCAACACAAAAAAGTGTGCTAATAGCGAGGGGATCTGAAAAATTCCTGAAGCAGCTGTTTAAAATTTAAAAAAAAGCACACACACACGAACATACCTTATCACTCTAGAGGTACATGATATCAGGTAATAATAATATTAATAACAATAATACCAACAGTAAATCAACCTTTAAGTTGCCACAGTACTGACCACCACTTACCATCCTCCTTGTCGCTGTACAAATCTGACTCGGAGTTGCCGTTGTGGTTGACCTGTATCTCAGTGAGCACCAGCTGTGGCTGTGGTGGCTGTGCAGGACCATCATCCAGCAGCTTCTGCAGCTTCTTCTCATACAGCTTACGGGTGGTCGCTGGAAGAACGAGCAGAGGAGAGAACCTCAGTTAAACCTGCACAACAATACCTGACTTGATTATGACAGGACTACTACCACTGAATACTGGAGGAAAAAATAGATCTCTCAAGGTTGATGTTTCTGACTAACCTTAACTAGAACAGAATGCTACCAGACAACCAACTTTAGCAGCACTTTTCCAATGCATGGTTAACAACAGCTCAGCTCACGTCTCGATTCACCTCTTTTGGTTTGTCTTAGGGCTAAAGTTGTGGACAGAACCTAAATTTGATATCGCCTATGTCGAGGTTCCACCTGAAATGAGGTGACACCAAAAGCTTCCATTCCCACCACTGTAAGATTGTACAACTCAACAGTTTAACTGTATTCTTCTGGTCATACTAATCATGTTCCAATTTGAAATATCACTACACAGTTCTGTAAATACTTTGTTAACATGTTATGAATATGTGTATTATTTTTATTCTTGCACTGTAACTGTTTCTGTGAGCTGCTTAACAAGTGACTTTTCCCGCTGTGGGCTCAACAAAGTTTGATCATCTTAATGACTAAATAGACCATAACGATACGGTTTTCAGTGGATGTCACAGCTGTGTTCTCCTCAGCAGCTGCATAGTAAAAAGTTTAAAGTGGCACGTTCATACTACCCCAGTCGGTGAATGAGTCGAGGGCCATAAAGTAACGCTCCCTGACCCAGTGGGATTTCAGCATTTACATGCAGTACTCTCTCAAAGAATGGAAGTGTGAACTTTGTTCTTTATTTTTCCTTTAGTCTAACTACAGAATTTTCTATCCTTTATGCTTTGGTAACATCATCTCTTCATTCGCGTGTCACACCTCAGCTACACTGGTAGAGCAGCATGTGAGCAGCTGCACACCTCTGTTAATGTGTACATCTGTTCAACCAAGGATCTGGCAGACAGACAATCGTGTGTAAAAACAAAGCTCATACATTGCTATGTTCAACTAACTGACCAGCACATCTAAATCACTTCCAGATGGGGTTAAACATGTCATGCCATTAATGACTTAGCCACTTGTGAATTCTGCCATAAAAGTGTGGGTGGCACCGACATGCCCCACCTCTATATGTATGTAAAGTGCAGCCGTGTGTACGTGCCGGAGGCAGATGTCAGTGCTAGCACAGGCACTCACCCACAATCGGCCCCACATTCACACCATGCTTGAGTAGCTCATCCCTCAGGCCCTCATCGGTCAACGCGGTCACATCCAGCTCGTCTGGTCGAACCTTGTCTGTCTTCCTGGTGGCTTTCTGTGGAAGCAGAGCAGGGCAGCTCAGTTGGTGGTGTCAGTACAACTGACTGGGGACAGGTCATGGATTTATTGTTGTCCTGAGGCAACATAATCAGCAAGCAATATACTAGAGACAGACATCACAGCGTGCATTTGTTCCCGACTGTTCACATGGTCACTATGTACAGACCTGTCGCAAAGAAAATTAATTTGTCAAATTTTCAGTTACAGAAACCGGTTTACCCAGATGATAAATTGTACATGACATGATTTTTAAGTACTATAACTAACACACACGCTCAGCATCTGCAGAAAATTCCACAACTGCACATTGCACACGTCAACCTGTTCTAGTCAAGTGCACAAACGTGATCTGGAAAAGCAGACCGAACTTGAAAAGTGTTCTACGATGAAGTGAGAAAGAGGGGAAAAGCTGCAGATACAGCAGGCATGAGATGCACACATAGTAAACAGAATGCCAGACTGAGACACATACGTACACAAACACACACACACAAAGGAAATTACAGTGGCCTCTGTAATAAAGTCATTTACCCTCCTTAGCCTACAGCCAGAAGCGCCTGAGTAAATGAAGTCTGCATGCACAGAATGTTTTCCTGAAGCATGATAGGAATGCACAAGTTACACTTGCTGCCATATTTTTGTTTTTTGCAAATAACTGGACTGTTCTGCAGGAATTCTACAGCCACACGACTGTGCAAGTTTTTGTTTTATCATCCAAAAGAGCCCCAACTGGTGTCTCTCTTACGTACTGCATTCAAGTCACAGTGCTAACTCTCTGGAAAAGCCACAAAGCAGTACATCGAGACAGTTATAACTCCACTCTTCTAAATTCTTAAAGTACTGACTAAATCCTCAGACTCTTCTAGTTATTGGAATATCGCTGGAAAATAATGTGGTTCCATCCTGGAAAACTGGATAACACATGTCCATATACTCTGTACTGTCCCTGAACGCATCCCATCCACAGCTGATAGACTGCTAATGCTACTCTAAACCACTCAGCTCAGCTTAACACTTACACAGGTTACAAAGCTATAATTGATGCTCTGTGTTGAAGACAAGTACTCTGAAGCAGCTGCTGCATAATAACATGGTTATGTAACCACAATAAGCATCTCATTCCGTACAGTATGAAAGGCTGAGCGATAATGATGATGACAGTTGTAATACAAGCATACATTAAAATAAAACAACTTAAAAATAAATCATAGACACAGATGAAATTATTCTACATTTGTTTGTTCAACAGACAGGAGACATTAAGTTCTTGAAATAAAAAATAAAAAGCCAGTTGGACTGCCTTTTCCTATTAATATAACACACTAAAAACATCTGTTTTACTACAATATAAATCTTATTAAAGCATATGTGAATCCTTGTCTTTTTAGTGATGGTTGCCAACTCACTAGATCTGGACTCTTAAGGCCTGGAGATGAACTGAGCTGGTGGAGAGTCAATGAAACAGTTCGCTAAGTCAACCAACTGTCAGCCAGGCAGGAATGTGAGCTCCTACTCCTCTGTTTTTGTTCTATATGATGTCACTTAGGAGTCATTTCACAGCTTTGCACCTGGCAGGATACAAATTTCTGAAGTTACAGCGACATTTAGATGCATATTGATTAGATGACCGTGGTGGCAATTAGTGTGCAACATAATCTAGCAACTTTTTAGCCTGCTTTACCTATTGAAAATTTACTACACCGCTGCAATAAGGCATTGGTCCAATGTGTGGAATGAATGTACTGGACATACGGTGAGCTACTAACAGTGAAAGCCTTTTTACAGAGTGTTCTTCTGGGCTCAGCTTAGTCTAGTCAAACAGCCCAGTGGTTGGAGGTGGAGCAGCACCTCAAACAAAAACAGCAAAGCAGAACTACTTATTGTAATTTCTTGCCTGACCACAAAGAGCCTGTGAGCTGTAAATGTACATGTGGGTCTATAGAGACTCAGTCAGCTGGTAGTAAACCAAAACGTGCAAAATGTGAGGAATGCAAAGAGGATGCGTTCAACTCGAGTGCTGATGTGCTGCCACGCCTCACAGCATTCAGTAAGTGTGAGAGACAAACAGAGGGGTTGCCTTTCTCGTCTGGCTCTCAGTCTGCTCTCTACAGGGTTTGGTCTGGTTGAAGGCCAGATGATTTCATAACCAAAGCTGCCTGGGCTTGAGAGAGCGGGAAAGAAGGAGGAGGAAGAGGAGGGAAGACCACACCCTGGCCTTTAAAGGCATAACTGAACTCTGAGCTCACAGCTCTGAGGAGTAAACTTACTACAAACACTGTCAGACTTTCCTCAGTAAAACCTGGAGGGAGCAGATTGGGGGAAAGACATGCCAGGACCTGTGAATGCATGATGTAACTCATTACTAGGCTGAACAACAATACAGTATGTGTTTAGCCATCATTCACCCCGCTATGACTAACTGCAACTCCTTGCATGTCACACACAGTGTACACTTTAGATTTAGGTCTATTGACAGCACTTCAATATGTTTCAAAAGAACCTGCCTATACTGCAAACGTAGATGGCTTCACTTCTGAGAACATGTCACGCCATGATGTCACGTTCACAAATGATCCTGTCATTTCAATGGCTCCTTTTTAGGAAAGAAAGGATCCAAGTCTTAGTCAAGAGCTGTTCCTTTAAGGCCCTAATTTCACTATCAATCACTCCAAATTCACACATCTTCTCTTTACCGTTACTAACAGTGAGAATTCTTTAATCACGAGAGGTAAAGGTTGATCATAATTTGTCCGTAGATTTCATTAAATGCACCGCTGACCCTTCCTCCATCATTTAATAAGAGAGCAGTGAAAACAAAGGAATAAATCAGAAATAAAACATTGTTTCCTGATTCACAGCAGTTTTGGTCTAAAGCTCAAATAAACATGAGCACAGCTCTGCACAACCTTGAAGGAAGGATTTATTGTGAATGCAACTGATGCACGGTTTTCATAATGTTTACATTTACATTTAGTCATTTAAATCCCGATCTACTTCGTGGAGGGCAGCAATCTACACCATCCAGTTGCCATGTTTATGTGTAAACCAAGACCACACATGTATAAACTAATGATGATTGATTGATTGATTGGATAGTTTTATTTGGAACTGCAAACTAACTTTGCCATGACTGTTTAGTGATTATTTTGCATACAACCTAGTAACCTCAGCCTCAATAAAATGCAACGGTATGTTCATGCTGTAATTTATATTGTTAAATTGTTAGTTGCATTGATTCAGACTGAAATTGACCAACATCAACCTGCTAACTTCCCGGATAGATGCTCTACAGCCTTAAAATTGGGGAAACATTACAGCATTTCAGACTTTCAGGCCTCCCCCAGTTCAGCTATCTAAAAAATGTTAAGAATGAACTTCTGCATTCCCACCACCACCTCCTACCTGGACATCATGTGGAAATGATATGAAAACCTGCACTAAATGCAGTTACATTTAACAGAGATTTTTTATATAACCAGCATGTTGTGATGAGATAAGAGATCCCGCGAAGAGGGAATTAATGTCATAGCAGCAGAATCAAACTGACATTAAAAGTTAAAAACAACAGAACCAATCTAGAGTAAGTCTAAAAAATACAAAAAACAGAGCTCTATAGCATAATTATTATTATTATAATTAATAATAATTATATAATTAGAGAGGTGAGATACTGCCGATAAGATACAGCAAATAATAAAGTTTGGCACTGAACTGACAGGTGCCTTTAAGTTGAGAAACTTATCAAATCAGTCAATCAGAGTTTATCCAGGTTAATTGAATTTGCTGAAAGGCATGGAGGGCAGCAGGGCCTTGTTTGCATGTTCATCAGCACTGAATTACTTCAACCATGTTAAGTCTGGTCCACCTCCCCAGCTCCTGCTTGATTTCTAGTCTTCTACCTGGGATAAGACCTGTGTTCTGCAGGGCTAATAGCTGTTGCCATATACAAACAATGCTGTATCCATTGAAAGGTGTGCTTCCTGACAAGGTCACCAAATGTCCTCTCAGAAATGCAGGAGAAAGATCCAGAAAGATCCCAGTAAGTTCAATTTTGCCCCTCACCTCAGAAAAGCACACAACTCGAGTTGGACGAAGACAACAGTAACAGTAAGTACATTATACCCACTGACCATTCGAGACTAAGCCTAAAGGACACAGCCAAAACATGCTGTTAGTATGCAAAGTCACAACACAAGCCAGAAAACCATACTTTGCTAACTATGTTGCACCTCCCAGCACACAAAGACCGGCAACTTTTCTAACCAAACTACCAGGTCATCTTTACATGACCCAGTCAACTCTAGGTAAATTGCAGAATGTGAGTCCGGAGATCAAGACACATGAATATGTTTCAGATTCAAGAGATTCAAAAAACTTTATTAATCCCAGAGGGTAACAGTTTGCCTCATTACATAAACTTTCACAGGTGAGGAAAATAGGCTGCACAACACCTGTTCACACAGATGTTTCTTTGAATGAAAGAATCCAACATGCCACCTCCCACGCTCACGTCATTTCTCACTCACATACAGTCATTCAGTCATCACAAACTGAACAAACAAGGACAGGCCAGGCATGACCTGTTGCACACCTGCTTCACTCCTGCTCCAGATGCACACAGTTGCACACCATGTTTCTCAACAAACACAGCAGGTAACACACATTTAACATTGACCACTACAGTGTGGCCCAAAGTTCTGTTTAATCAAGATTTCGTCAGCCAGCCAAGACAAGACGCTAAGATGCATTGAGTTTTTCTAACTTTCTCTGTTCCACACTCCTCTAGCTGCTCCATCTTTCTTCTACTTTTTTTCCCCTCCATTGTCTTTGCTAATTCAACACAGAAGCAAACACCAAGCTTGACTGTGGTTGAATTGGGAAGCTTCCGGGTGTGAGTATGTGGAAAGCTTGATACATGCTTCAGCATTCAACGTATACGGCAGGTACTGCATAGGTCCATGTGTGAACACAGCAGTTGGTATATTTCTAATTCAATCTCTCCAAGTGGGTTCACATCTGACAGACTGTCTGCTGCCGTGTGCTGCATGTGTGAAGAAGCAACTCTAGAGAACGTCTGGACAATCAGGTTAATGTGTGAAAATGGCTACAGAAACTCCACCACCAACTAGAACTGTGGCAGTGTAACTGCATCAGCACATAAGTATAAATGTTTGCAGATTCAACACCAAAGCACAAGTACGATCAAGCTTAAATGTAAATGTGATCAAAAAGTTTAAATAATCCCCTGTAACTCATATAGGTGTGGTTGGCTGCCAAGCTATATAAAGAACATTATGTAAATTAATAAAGTGAATGAAGCATCTCTTTCTCTACAGCTGATGACATGACAACAAACTTAGTTTATTTAGGTTACGTAGTGACTATACTATCTTATCATAAAGTCTATCTTATCTTAGTGAAAAATACCTTAATGTACAAATAGGAAATCATTTACTGGTATTGCTTTCAGTATATTATTCTCTGTTCCTGAGTTTTTACCATTTTCTTGATGATGGAAAACCAACCCCCAACCATAGACTTCTTGAGACCTGTGATGACTACATGTCAGTTCTTAAATGCTGTAAAGTCAACGTCAAAAAAGCATGTAAAAGTCAAATAGCAAAACCTGTTAATATGCAAATACTATGTAAATCCCAACTTCAAGGCCTGTCAGCAGCCTCAGGGGCCATGCTTCAGAGAGAAGTCCTTAAACTGTTCCTGTTTCAGGGTATGATGGGCACGATGGGCGGGATATTACTTCATGTCGCGACATGTAGTGCTGAAACTCTATTCATCCACTCAAAAATATTCCCAACATACAAACTGAGTACAACGATCATGTCAGTGAGCAAAATGGTTGGAACAGGCTGAGGCGGCCCCCTCTTCAGAGAGGAGTACAGGTGACAGCAGCTGTGTTAACACCAACAACACTGGAGACACTCCTCCAGCATGTTGCAGATGAAGCAAAGCGGGACACTTTTTTTTTTAATTTTTTTATTTTTTTAAGGGGAGGGGGAAGTGAAAGTTGATTGAAAGTGATTGCTGAACCTACACAGCATGGAGTGATTTTCTATTGGGGTTAAAAGAATGGTGATAGTTTTTCCTGTGCTGTGCTGTACTGTGCTGCATTAAGCAGCAATAGGAGCTTTACCTTGACAAAAATGGGATTGGTAAAAGCAGACGTATGTTTGATGCTGGAAAGTCGGATTGATTCATTATTGATGGGTTAGCTAGGCATACTATTCTGGTCACACGTGTTTGACAAATATCTAAATAAAAGCTCATTCATTGCAAAATAGAGTAGCCATTCGTGTGTATGTCGTTATTGTGGCTAACTTGAATAGTAACTGGCTACTTTGGAGCTAACTTGCAGAAACTTGGTCCACCGCATTTACTAAAGCTAAACCGTTAAGCTGCTGATAAATAACGCTTCCAAAGAAACTGCTGAGAAAACTCACTCTGCCTGACGAGCGACTTCTGTTGGAGACCACGGGCGGCGGGAGCTCCTCGTCGCTGGAGAAGGCGTCCAAAGTGGTGGCTGTTCCATGCTTCTTGTTCTGAGCGGTCAGGTTCTTGAGATAAAGATGCACATACACGTCCTTGGTCGGGTTGCCGCTCGGCAGCTCCACGTTGTGGGCCAGCAACTCGCTTTTCAGCTTGTCCTTGGTGAGCACAGACGGGTCGTCCAGGTACTCCGGCATGTCGGCGAGCAGCAGATGGAGGAGCAGAGTCGCAGCCGCCTGGCTAAGTTAGCTAGCTTACAGCGAGAGGGGAGACGGGATCAACAGAGCGGAGGTTTGGTCTAAGTGGACCGACTAACTAGCGCCTCTCAATGGACTGGATTCGCACGACAAGATATTAAATAGGGGAATAAGGTTGTTTCAAAGTTTTAAAAAAATAAAAGTCGCCACTCTCGCTTCCCCCTCCGCGCACAGCAAAAAAAAAAAAAAAAAAAAAGGAGAAATGAAAGCGGTCTTTTTGAGACAAACTAAAAATCTGCACCGGGCCACTGCAACTCGAATCACAGCCCTACGCGCAGCACTAGGGATGAATCAGGAAAACCGGAAGTGATTGCCCGTAAAGGTCGACTCCTGTTGGTCAAACGGTGTAGAAAGTCCATCCTCATTGGTGGATTGAAATTGAACCGCACGTCACGAGTTTAGTGACACGCTGTTTAATCAACACGGATACAAAAACCCAGAATGTACGGATCAATGTTCACGATGGCTTTTAATTGAAGAATTTAAATTCGTAATAATTTGTTTTAATCTAATAACTTTTGAATAAATGTAGTATTGCGTAAATATATATATATGTACAGGACACAATTGCCATATAACGTACCCATGTAATCCCATTTATTCCCAGATGGCACAGGTGAAAACAAAAGAAAAAAACAAAACGTGTAGTTTAAAAACACCAAAACACACTTTGTTCTTTATGCATTACTTACAAATAGAACAGCAATGCGTTCATTTATTTCATCACTGGACACAATGAAAACAAACCAAAATGAAAAAAATAACCAGCGGCATTTCTTCCCTTTTACTTTCTCACAAACAAAGATTTTTTTTTTTTTTATTTGGACACTTAACTTTATATATTCAACTAGTACAACAGCAGAGAATTCTCAAAGCAAGGTTTTCAAAGAAATGAAAGCGCCATTAGAACAAACTGTGCAATTAACACCAGTGTTTTTGTAACTATGAACTGAAAACAAAAGCATTGGTCCAGCTCATCAAATACTCTGTCAAATCAAAACTGATCTTAGCATCGTGTGGTTTAGGAGATTTAGGGGTGAAGGGTAAAGGGAAATAAAAACAAGTTTAAGCAGATAGACAGAACTGGGCTGATCAATGAGAAAGCAGGCAGCGATGAACCAGGCACTCACAGCTCTACTGCTTTACTCTCCAGCCCATACTGTCCATATGACTGCATAACATCAGTGTGTGTACGTTTATGTTTGTGTGTGTCAGAGATGGTTGGTCTATGACCAACAGGCCACTCGTAATATCCGCATCAGTTCCTGATGGATGGAGATGCTCTCGACTCTGCTCCTTGCTGGGGTCTCACAGAAAACAACGGAACACCCCTCCATTTGCCTCTTATGCCCTCACATCTTGTTTACACTGTACCGCTTTATCATTAAGCTTTGATCTCAGGGGGTGATGTGTACAGCTGCTCAGAGTTCTCGGCCCCCAGGTCCTCTGAAGAAGAACACAAGACAAATACAAATAAAGAAACAAATTAGAAAAAGCATGATGATACTTGGATATCTACACAAGAGGACCAGGGACAGTAAGCATCCGATTTCTGAACTTGACAACAAAGTCAGACTTTGATGTATACTTTGAATACTTTAGATGTCAGCAGACTTTAGAATTCTCACATCAAAGTCATAATTCATTTTTTTACATTGTTGCTGTAAGAAAAAAATAAAGTATAAGTACTGGGCTGCTGCTGAAAGAATTCTATCACGTTTTACATGCTTTCTTTAAACCATAAACTAATGTCGGCAGGTCTTTTATGACATAGGATCAGCTTTAAAATGTTGCTTTCCTATTCACTGTTGTCAGCTCCTTGGAAAAGGAAAATCCATATTTGGGAAGCTCCACTAGAGCTTATCTAGCTCATTTCTCATGACTAAGATGATCTTTTTTCATTAAATATATAGTGTATTTAATTTACATTATTGTACTAGTTTACAGTTTCAGTAATGCTTTCCATCAATTTCAATAACTTGATTGAATTTCAACATGTATTCCAAACTGAGCAGCAGTGACTATCTAAATTAGCGAATAAAGCCGGAGCGTTACCAGGAAGGACACACTTCCACAGGCCATAGGTTTTCCCCACCGCCGTCTGCCACAGTCGAAGCGTGCCGTCTTCAGAGCCGCTGGCATAGAGCTCACCATCAGGACTGAAGCGAACACAGTGCACTGGACCAAAGTGGCCCTTATAGGACTCTATAGATAGGAGCAGAGCAGCAAGTTCAGGACCACAGCTCCCAGTTAGTTTAGAACAACAAAACAACAAGAAGTCAGTCTGATAAGATTTATCAGCATTATGTTATATAACATAACTTTTCACTGGTATCACCATAAATTCTATAAAGTTATTAAAGTAGTCTATGAAGATCCTCCAGATTAAGTTAACTGGAAGCTGAGTCATGGGAACTGGACTTCTCTCTTGTTAGGTCAAAACTCAATTTCCAGATTAATAAAGTAGGCAAGTAGGAAAATTAATTTCATCATAACATATAGGCCTGGCCTACAGGTATTACAATTACATTAATTCCCAAAATCATTCAGCTCTAATACAGTGAAATCGAGTGCTCACCTAGCTCTTCCTTAGTGGTGTAGTCAAATTTGTAGAGCTTAAAGTCTTCTCCACCAGCAACAAAAAAATCCTTCTCTGGGTGGAGGGAGGCTGAGTTTATGGGAGCCGGTGCGTCCACAGTCTTGATCAGGTCCAAGCTTCAATGTATTAACATCAAAAATGAATAATTTTACATGATAGAAATAATAATAATAATAACATAAGCAAGAAGAAAAGAAGACAGCATTCCAGCCCCTTTATCATGTGAGCTGACAGAGTTTTAGTTTTCGAGTTTGTGCATTAACACTGTGCTTGAAACACATTACACGTGGCGCCTTGGGCAAACACTTGGTAATCTGTGGTCTATCACCTGAGCAAATCATCTAACAACAAACCCATTTAACAGCAGAAGCCTGAACTAAAAGCTCAAAAAGACACGTTTTAAGCCTATTACAAAAATCCATCTCACTCGCTCTACAATGAACTGCGGCAGATGGAACTCCACATATCAAACCCATCTTCCATTGCATACTTTTTTCATTGCTATTACTTGATTATTCATACTTACATTTTTTATTTATTATTGTTATCCCTATTTACCCAGAGTACTCTTACACAGACATTGCTTGTTCTTTTTATTGTTCCTTATTGTTTTTACTCTTTCTAGAGTCCTCTGGGCTCAAATATTTTGAAATACTTTTAATGCAACAGCATAATTACGCAATTAATTTACATTAATTACAGCACCAGTCAAAACAGCATATTCACACTCTTTAGTTTTAACTGTAATTGGGATAGCAACCAAAAGGTTATAATGTACAACTTTTGTTTTGGTTTTCAGATATAACAAGCGAACTGAATTGAATCTTACTACCATCTGTATGGTTAGTTTCTAGGACATGTAGGGTGATGGTGCAGTGTACCTTAGAGCATTGTAGAAAGCAACTGTCTTTCCATATGTGATAACAAGAATCTCTCCATCAGCCATGTACTCCATGCTGCTCACAGATGTCTCAAAGGTCAATGTCTTCACCTCCTCCATGGAGCTCCTGTCCCAGAGCCTGGATACACACATGCACACTCAAACTATAATTTTATTGTAAATGGCCTCCATGTTTACTGTCTGACAAGTGACTTGTTAGACAAGTGATTGCCTCTGTGACAGTCTAAGTAGGTAGGTAGTTAAGTCTGCCAGCATTCTGTACATGCTGTTGATGCATGATGTACCACATGTTGCAACCCAATACCTGATCTAGCAATGTCGGGAACAATATATCAATAATATTGGATTAATGCATCTGTAATGGTGATGAGGTTAAGTAAATCACATGCAGTCAAATCGAGTACGGATAAAAAAAACAAAACCACAAGAATCCCCTTCACCAACCGGATGGTTTTGTCGTCAGCAGCAGAGAGGATCTGCTTGTCGCCGTTACACCACAAAGCTTTCTTAATGGCCGAAGTGTGACCTGAAATCTCCTGTGGTGCTAAATGACATAAAGATACAACAGTCAAGTGCACGAAAAGACAAAAATGATACAATATATAGGTCAGGATTTAACTGGGGAAACTGCATCAGTTTTCCTTTTTCATTATTCAGTAAGTTATAAAGGCTTTCATGTGCCACTTGATGCAGCTTTACATAAGTAACTTTCTTTTGTCATATTTACTTACCTGCTTCAGGGTTGCTGAGATCGTAGATCCGCAGGAGCTTGTCATTTCCTCCAGTCAGTAGACAGTTGCTGTCCTGGGGAAGAGAGTTAAATTTCCCATTTAATAAATACAATAATCATAATTATAACAACCACCTCTGAAAACAGTTCAATTTTACTTCATCATGCAACTGTAAAGAGAGAAGCACACTGTATCAACATCCAGGAACCAAATTACCTGAGTAAAGGTGACAGTCTTGACAATGTGTTTGTGTGCCAGTGTGAGCACCTCATCTCCACTCACTGCGTCCCACACCTTTCTGAAAAGCACACAGGTATTCTTTTAGCTTCCAATAGTTTGACAAGGCACAGCGATGTAATAACATCTTTCCATACAACCTATATGAAATCAGGATTTATTCCTGCAACTTAAACAAGGTCATTAAGAAAGTGTAGATATGTAATATGTGCATTAGTTAGTTAAACGTCCTTTAAAGTATCCTTGCAAGTAAGTTGTTATTAGGCATGAAATATGCGACACTGCTAAATTGTGCTTTTCTACTTTATTGGTACCCAAACTGTTTTGCAATAATGCCTCTTAGTTTCTTAAATGACTGAACAATTGTCTGGAAGTTGAGCCATGGCAACTGGACTATTTTCTTGTTTAGGTCAAAACCAAGTAGCTTCATCAGACTGATAATTGAGTTATCAAGACACATGCATGCAGGAGCCTATTATCTCCATAGAGAACTGGTCTCTCCACTCACGCTGTGAAGTCTGCCGCGGCGGTGGCTGCTTTGGTGGCGTCTGTGTTCAGAGTGGCTCCCCAGACAGCGCCTTTGTGACCCAGAAACGTTCCTATCCAGTCTCCTGTGTCTCCCTGGCGCAACATGGGCTTGCCATCTGGCGGAGAAAAGCACAAGTGACAAAAGTTACAGTGGCAAACAGTGATCCAGCAGATGACAGATGCCTGTGACTGGACTGTGGTACTACTCTCAGCAAGAGGCAAACCACAGACTACTTAACTTTAATAATGTCTGATATGTCATTTTAACGACAGGTTCCATTAAACTACATTACAATGACAACTAATATAGCTCAAAGATTTAAACATAAGTTACTAATGCTAAGTTACAAATGTTCTACTAACCGATTTAACTGAATATAAGAAAGAAAGCAAGATCCAAAGTGGCGTCCTGAGCTACGTTGGACCGTTTCATATAGTTAGCTAACGTTAAACGATTACATCTTTCATTCCCCTTAGCTTTATTCACCCCACTGGTCCTACCCTTGCAGGCGCTGATGAGGAAGTAGCCATAAGGAGTGATTCCACTGAAGGCCAGGTCCACCACAGGCCGGGTGTGACCGGAGCAGGTGAGCGGAGTCTGTCTCATCGCCATGGTCCCTCAGCAAGGCAGGAGACGGATCGCACGGAAGGAGGAGGAGACCGTAGAACGCTACCGGCTATCTAAATAGCTAGCTTGTTAGGCTAGCAAGCTAAGAGAAATACAACACGACAAGCTAACTAGTAATGTGTTGATGATTTCTATTGGCCAGCAATTTGCTGCTGGTTGGTGTATGAACAACTGAACTCCGAGGGTTTGTCACCCAAACGGCAAGTCTACCTCCCAGCGAAGGAATGGCTGTCGTGCTAATAGCTACAACATTGCAACTAACTAGCAACGTGCAATGCAGCGTCCCTGCCACACAGATGAAATAGCCGGTGTTCCGCTAGCCACAACAAGGATAATACATCCGGTTTAATATTTTCACAATAAAAGCGTTACCAGTTCAAACTGCTGACTAATTGTGAACCAGAGATCAGTATTATATTAAAAACAAACCTATATATATATTATATTATGAGACCAAAAGCAAAAATATAAATATTAGAAAACATTTAACACTACCTTGAAACTGTGAAATATTCCAGAAATTTCATATTCATACATATAATAATAATTGTATCCTACATTTCACATCAATTTGTGATTTTATTAAATCCAAGCTGTTTCTATTTATAAATGCTGATTTTCCACAGTGTGTTTAAATAAAAAAAAAAATTTTTTTTTCCAGTAATTGTATGTCATTACTCTATCCAAGAAGTTAACCAGAGTGAAATCTTCAAACCAATTTGCTGAAATAAGAATTGAAATCAATAATGCTATCAGCAGTCTGTTGATCATGCTGTATCTTGAAATTGTGTTCTTAAATAATTTTAGTAATATTCCTCAGGTGGAAAAAGGTAGATCTAGAGATTTCTTTTATGTATGAAGTAAAGAAGATATCCTGGTCAAAGATAACTCAGAGATTTCTTACAGTATTGCTTGAGGCCAATACTAAGGTATCTAGCGCAAGAATGTGATTAGACGTAGTATCTCTAAGATTTTATGACAAACAAAATAATTTTCTTTCTTGTCTGAATTTAGAAGGAGGAAATTTGAGGACATCTAGGCTTTTATGTCTTTTAAGCATGCTTGAAGTTGGATTAATTGATTACTTTCTTCTGGTGTCATAGATAAATATAGCTGGGTACCATCTGCGTAGCAATACAAATTTATAAAGTGTTTCCTAATAATATTACCTAAGTAGGAGATATATAGAAGAAAAATTGGTCAAAGCACAAAACCCTGTGGAACTCCCTAGTGCTGTTCCTTTGATCCCAATGAAACATTCCAGTCTGTGTAATAAATGTTGTGATCTCTATGGTCGACTGCTGCACTAAGATCTAACAAAATGAATCGGTTGTCTGATGCTAATAGATCGTTAGTGACCTTTACCAACGCTTTTTCTGTACTATAATGTACTCTAAATCCTGACTGGAAATCTTCAAGTTATCCCTGTTATCTTTTCTTTTCTATTGTTTGTTGGCCTGTCTTACAGGTTTTCTTTATCATTTTCTTTATCATTTCATGGTCAAATCCTCTTGCAAGTGTGCACACAGAGAGACCACTTTCATTACTTTTCTTTTTTTGTTTTTTAACCTTTTTGGGAATGCAACGGTGGATCCCCTCAGCTTCACACGTGGATCCATTGTTTATACTAGAGACCAGCTGTTGGCTGTGAGCGGCCATGCACCTCTCTACACGGAACAGCCTGAGGTTCCACCTAAATACACAGGAAAAGGAGAGGCTGCAGTGATAGGACGAAAACTCCAGGAGAGGAGAAGTCGGTACAGATAATATGTGCCCTTCATCATTATGGAAAACGTCTGTCCCCTTTCCAATTAGATGGATGAGCTTACGGCGTTGACCAGGTTTCGACAGGAGTACGTTGCTTAACAACAACAACACCGAACTCTATGGTGAATGGATTTAAACTTGTTCGGGCGCACTAAGAGTTGGAGAGAGTGGTAAGAAGAAGGGAGGAGGACTGGTAGAACAACATTTGGGATGTATGGAGAGGCCTGAAAACCATCTCTGGTCGCGGACAGAGCAAAGACACAGGGGTGGCTGATGAAGATCAGGGCTTGGCAAACAAGATACAAGCAAGCTCTTCGATAGATTTGATTCCAGCCCCCCTCCCCCCACTATACACATCTCCAGTCCACCCCCACAAATTGGAATTCAAAATCACACTATCTCTGAAACATTACCAAAAAATGTGGAGCTGTGGCTTAGGTAGTCAACGTGCCTGTCTTGTAAACAGGAGAGCCTGTGTTCAAATCCCAGCAGTACCTTCACCGGCTTTTTCGTGCACTTTCCCTAACTGTTTGTTAGGCGTCATTGGCTGCTTTGTTTTCTGAAATTAATATTGTACAAGTTCCTGTTTTGCAAGAGGTGGTCATGACTTCAAATTCCAACAGAACTCAGCTGTTAGTGAGGAAATCTTTAATAAAGTCGTTAGAGCTTGTGAATCTTGGGATCCCCCTCCATTCAAATCCCAGCAGAGATTTCACATGTTCAGTTCTGTCTTATGCACACAGAGGCCAAACCTGACAACGTGCTTTAGATTGTAACATCGCTATCGAAATCATTAACATTAGCATTCACGTTCATCTGTTCGAGGCACTTTTGGGCATCAAACCAAAGACCTTCTAGTGTCCAGTCAAGCACATTTATGGTATATTTAAACCACCCATATAAGCCTTTTCAGTGCAAGGTTGTGTTTGCAGTTAGCCATATGGAAACGTCACCAATTGCACACAAATGTGGCGCTGTGGCTTAGTTGGTCAAAGTGCCTGTCTCGTAAACAGGAGATCCTGGGTTCAAATCCCAGCAGGTGCCTTCACCGGCTTTTTCGTGCACTTTCCCTAACTGTTTGTTAGCCGTGATTGGCTGCTTTGTTTTCTGAAATTAATATTGTACAAGTTCCTGTTTTGCAAGAGGTGGTCATGACTTCAAATTCCAACAGAACTCAGCTGTTATTGAGGAAAGCTTTAATAAAGTCTGTCAGAGCTGTGAACTTACTGCACCAATCACAAATGGGCATTGTCAGCATGTAGGACATAATCTTAAACCGTCTATGAACAAGACTTGTTCATGAGGACGCGTTTTCTCTTGCATTGTGGTAAATTCTGGGAATTTGATGGGGTTTGGTTTGTGCTTGAAGAGGCGCTGTGGCTTAGCTGGTGAAAGCACGTGTCTTGTAGACAGAAGATCTTGGATTCGAATCTCAACAGTACCTTGACGTGGTTTGTCAAGTTGTGACACAAGGAAGTTTGAGAAGGACAAGTTTGCTGTACCACACATCAAATTGTTAAGCAATGTGTTTTACAACAGGGACATACCAAACCTACAACCATGACATATAAACTTAACAGAAATATGAAGACCCTGAGAGGTAAGCGCGACATTCATCTGCCCGAGGAAATTGTGAACATCAAACCCGGTGGCTGGTCTGGAGCTGTGGGTTCTTGGGGGGGTCCCAGGGAGGGCAGAGTGGACTTCTTGCTGCTAAGGTGTGAACAGCTGCAGCTGGGAGGAGACGCCTGGACTGGAAAGGTGTGGAGAGGGGGCCGTGTGGATGGAGACTGGGGGCTGGGCTGAATCAAATCTGTTAAAGAACAGGTTCAGTTCATTTGCCCAGGCTTGGTCACCTGTGGCCTGGCGACCATTTCCAGCCTCACCATGGCCTGAGATGTGTTATTTGGTTCCTTTGGGTGCTGATCTAAGAGAAAAACAGTAGCTTCTTGCTAAAGCAGATCTCTTAGAATCTTGAGATCCCCCTCCTTTCAAATCCCAGCAGAGATTTGAGATGTTCAGTTCTGTCTTATGCACACAGAGGCCAAACCTGACAACGTGCTTTAGATTGTAACATCGCTATCGAAATCATTAACATTAGCATTCACGTTCATCTGCTCGAGGCACTTTTGGGCATCAAACCAAAGACCTTCTAGTGTCCAGTCAAGCACATTTATGGTATATTTAAACCACCCATATAAGCCTTTTCAGTGCGAGGTTGTGTTTGCAGTTAGCCATGTGGAAAATTCACAAGTCACTTGCAAAAGTGGCGCTGTGGCTTAGTTGGTCAAAGTGCCTGTCTCGTAAACAGGAGATCCTGGGTTCAAATCCCAGCAGTGCCTTGACGTAGCTTGTCAAATTCTGACCCGAGCAAGTTTGAGAAGGGTTGGTTTGCTGTACCATGCATCAAACCGTTAAACAATGTTTTTCACAACAGGGACATACCAAACCTACAAACATGACGTATAACTTAACAGCGATACGGAGACCCTGAGAGGTCAGGACCACATTCATCTGCCCGAGGAAATTGTGAACATCAAACCCAAGTCCTTCTGTTGCATCGACAGGCGAGTCTGGCACATTTATGACACATTTAAACGGCTCTTGTACATGTTCTTCATGGCAAATTTGTGTTTAAAGTGACTGAGGGTCAGTGGCGCTCCATGGAAGTGGTGCTGTGTCTTAGATGGTCAAGCGCCTGTCTCGAAAACAGAAGATCCTGGCTTGAAATCCCAGTGGTGCCTAAGTGTCGTCAGCTCCTTTGAAAGACAGCACAACTGCAATCCTATGTTGTCAATATGCTGATTAGTACAAAAATAAAAGAAAGATTGTTAAGAGTAGCCGCCACGTACTTCAGGGGGTCCTCAGGGGGTGTGCACACTCCCCGAGGAGCCTGATGCTGATGTTATCAGGGTCTGTTGCCTTCCTGGCCTTTGTCTTCCTTAAGTCCCTCCTAACCTGGTCCAGGTTCCAGCCTCACCATGGCCTGAGATGTGTTATTTGGTTCCTTTGGGTGCTGAATTGAGAGAAAAACTGTAGCTTCTTGCTAAAGCCAAAGACCTTCTAGTGTCCAGTCAAGCACATTTATGGTATATTTAAACCACCCATATAAGCCTTTTCAGTGCGAGGTTGTGTTTGCAGTTAGTCTTTTGGAAACATCACCAGTTGCATGCAAAAGTGGCGCTGTGGACTAGTTGGTCAAAGTGCCTCTTTTGTAAACAGGAGATCCCGGGTTCAAATCCCAGCAGTACCTTCACCGGCTTTTTCGTGCACTTTCACTAACTGTTTGTTACCCGTCATTGGCTGCTTTGTTTTCTGAAATTAATATTGTACAAGTTCCTGTTTTGCAAGAGGCGGTCATGACTTCAAATTCCAACAGAACTCAGCTGTTAGTGAGGAAATCTTTAATAAAGTCTGCAGAACTTGTGAACTTTACTACACCAATCACAAATGGGCATTGTCAGCATGTAGGACATAATCTTAAACCGTCAATGAACAAGACTTGTTTATGAGGACAAGTTTTCTCTTGCATTGTGGTAAATTCTGGGAATTTGATGGGGTTTGGTTTGTGCTTGAGGAGGCGCTGTGGCTTAGCTGGTGAAAGCACCTGTCTTGTAGACAGGAGATCTTGGGTTCGAATCCCAACAGTTCCTTGACGTGGCTTGTCAAGCTGTGACACAAGGAAGTTTGAGAAGGTCAAGTTTGCTGTACCACACATCAAATTGATAAGCAGCATGTTTTACAACAGGGACATACCAAACCTACAAACATGACGTATAACTTAACAGCGATACGGAGACCCTGAGAGGTCAGGACCACATTCATCTGCCCGAGGAAATTGTGAACATTAAACCCAAGTCCTTCTGTTGCATCGACAGGCAAGTCTGGCACATTTATGACACATTTAAACAACTCTTGTACATGTTCTTCATGGCAAATTTGTGTTTGAAGTTAGGCACATACTGAGGGTCAGTGGCGCTCCATGGAAGTGGTGCTGTGTCTTAGATGGTCAAGCACCTGTCTCGAAAACAGAAGATCCTGCCTCGAAATCTCAGTGGTGACTAAGTGTCGTCAGCTCCTTTGAAAGACAACACAACTGCAATCCTATGTTGTCAATATGCTGATTAGTACAAAAATAAAAGAAAGATTGTTAAGAGTAGCCGCCACGTACTTCAGGGGGTCCCCCGGGGTGTGTGCACACTCCCCGAGGAGCCTGATGCTGATGTTATCAGGGTCTGATGCCTTCCTGGCCTTTGTCCTCCTTATGTCCCTCCTAACCTGGTTCAGAGGGGGGTGGGCAGTGGCTGGTCTGGAGCTGTGGGTTCTTGGGGGGGGTCCCTTTGTTGCGGTCAGAGGGAGGGCAGAGTGGACTGCTTGCTGCTAAGGTGTGAACAGCTGCAGCTGGGAGGAGACGCCTGGACTGGAAAGGTGTGGAGAGGGGGCCGTGTGGATGGAGACTGGGGGCTGGGCTGAATCAAATCTGTTAAAGAACAGGTTCAGTTCATTTGCCCAGGCTTGGTCACCTGTGGCCTGGCGACCATTTCCAGCCTCACCATGGCCTGAGATGTGTTATTTGGTTCCTATGGGTGCTGATCTAAGAGAAAAACAGTAGCTTCTTGCTAAAGCAGATCTCTTAGAATCTTGAGATCCCCCTCCTTTCAAATCCCAGCAGAGATTTGACATGTTCAGTTCTGTCTTATGCACACAGAGGCCAAACCTGACAATGTGCTTTATAATGTAACATCGCTATCGAAATCATTAACATTAGCATTTACGTTCATCTGCTCGAGGCACTTTTGGGCATCAAACCAAAGACCTTCTAGTGTCCAGTCAAGCACATTTATGGTATATTTAAACCACCCATATAAGCCTTTTCAGTGCGAGGTTGTGTTTGCAGTTAGCCATGTGGAAAATTCACTAGTCACTTGCAAATGTGGCGCTGTGGCTTAGTTGGTCAAAGTGCCTGTCTCGTAAACAGGAGATCCTGGGTTCAAATCCCAGCAGTGCCTAAACGTAGCTTGTCAAATTCTGACCTGAGCAAGTTTGAGAAGGGTTAGTTTGCTGTACCACGCATCAAACAGTTAAGCAATGTTTTTCACAACAGGGACATACCAAACCTACAAACATGACGTATAACTTAACAGCGATACGGAGACCCTGAGAGGTCAGGACCACATTCATCTGCCCGAGGAAATTGTGAACATCAAACCCAAGTCCTTCTGTTGCATCGACAGGCAAGTCTGGCACATTTATGACACATTTAAACGGCTCTTGTACATGTTCTTCATGGCAAATTTGTGTTTGAAGTTAGGCACATACTGAGGGTCAGTGGCGCTCCATGGAAATGGTGCTGTGTCTTAGATGGTCAAGCACCTGTCTCGAAAACAGAAGATCCTGGCTTGAAATCTCAGTGGTGACTAAGTGTCGTCAGCTCCTTTGAAAGACAACACAACTGCAATCCTATGTTGTCAATATGCTGATTAGTACAAAAATAAAAGAAAGATTGTTAAGAGTAGCCGCCACGTACTTCAGGGGGTCCCCCGGGGTGTGTGCACACTCCCCGAGGAGCCTGATGCTGATGTTATCAGGGTCTGATGCCTTCCTGGCCTTTGTCCTCCTTATGTCCCTCCTAACCTGGTTCAGAGGGGGGTGGGCAGTGGCTGGTCTGGAGCTGTGGGTTCTTGGGGGGGTCCCTTAGTTGTGGTCGGAGGGAGGGCAGAGTGGACTGCTTGCTGCTAAGGTGTGAACAGCTGCAGCTGGGAGGAGACGCCTGGACTGGAAAGGTGTGGAGAGGGGGCCGTGTGGATGGAGACTGGGGGCTGGGCAGAATCAAATCTGTTAAAGAACAGGTTCAGTTCATTTGCCCAGGCTTGGTCACCTGTGGCCTGGCGACCATTTCCAGCCTCACCATGGCCTGAGATGTGTTATTTGGTTCCTTTGGGTGCTGATCTAAGAGAAAAGCAGTAGCTTCTTGCTAAAGCAGATCTCTTAGAATCTTGAGATCCCCCTCCTTTCAAATCCCAGCAGAGATTTGACATGTTCAGTTCTGTCTTATGCACACAGAGGCCAAACCTGACAACGTGCTTTAGATTGTAACATCGCTATCGAAATCATTAACATTAGCATTCACGTTCATCTGTTTGAGGCACTTTTGGGCATCAAACCAAAGACCTTCTAGTGTCCAGTCAAGCACATTTATGGTATATTTAAACCACCCATATAAGCCTTTTCAGTGCAAGGTTGTGTTTGCAGTTAGCCATATGGAAACGTCACCAATTGCACACAAATGTGGCGCTGTGGCTTAGTTGGTCAAAGTGCCTGTCTCGTAAACAGGAGATCCTGGGTTCAAATCCCAGCAGTGCCTTCACCGGCTTTTTCGTGCACTTTCCCTAACTGTTTGTTAGCCGTGATTGGCTGCTTTGTTTTCTGAAATTAATATTGTACAAGTTCCTGTTTTGCAAGAGGTGGTCATGACTTCAAATTCCAACAGAACTCAGCTGTTATTGAGGAAAGCTTTAATAAAGTCTGCAGAGCTTGTGAACTTTACTGCACCAATCACAAATGGGCATTGTCAGCATGTAGGACATAATCTTAAACCGTCTATGAACAAGACTTGTTCATGAGGACGCGTTTTCTCTTGCATTGTGGTAAATTCTGGGAATTTGATGGGGTTTGGTTTGTGCTTGAAGAGGCGCTGTGGCTTAGCTGGTGAAAGCACGTGTCTTGTAGACAGAAGATCTTGGATTCGAATCTCAACAGTACCTTGACGTGGTTTGTCAAGTTGTGACACAAGGAAGTTTGAGAAGGACAAGTTTGCTGTACCACACATCAAATTGTTAAGCAATGTGTTTTACAACAGGGACATACCAAACCTACAACCATGACATATAAACTTAACAGAAATATGAAGACCCTGAGAGGTAAGCGCGACATTCATCTGCCCGAGGAAATTGTGAACATCAAACCCGGTGGCTGGTCTGGAGCTGTGGGTTCTTGGGGGGGTCCCAGGGAGGGCAGAGTGGACTTCTTGCTGCTAAGGTGTGAACAGCTGCAGCTGGGAGGAGACGCCTGGACTGGAAAGGTGTGGAGAGGGGGCCGTGTGGATGGAGACTGGGGGCTGGGCTGAATCAAATCTGTTAAAGAACAGGTTCAGTTCATTTGCCCAGGCTTGGTCACCTGTGGCCTGGCGACCATTTCCAGCCTCACCATGGCCTGAGATGTGTTATTTGGTTCCTTTGGGTGCTGATCTAAGAGAAAAACAGTAGCTTCTTGCTAAAGCAGATCTCTTAGAATCTTGAGATCCCCCTCCTTTCAAATCCAGGCAGAGATTTGAGATGTTCAGTTCTGTCTTATGCACACAGAGGCCAAACCTGACAACGTGCTTTAGATTGTAACATCGCTATCGAAATCATTAACATTAGCATTCACGTTCATCTGCTCGAGGCACTTTTGGGCATCAAACCAAAGACCTTCTAGTGTCCAGTCAAGCACATTTATGGTATATTTAAACCACCCATATAAGCCTTTTCAGTGCGAGGTTGTGTTTGCAGTTAGCCATGTGGAAAATTCACAAGTCACTTGCAAAAGTGGCACTGTGGCTTAGTTGGTCAAAGTGCCTGTCTCGTAAACAGGAGATCCTGGGTTCAAATCCCAGCAGTGCCTTGACGTAGCTTGTCAAATTCTGACCCGAGCAAGTTTGAGAAGGGTTGGTTTGCTGTACCACGCATCAAACCGTTAAGCAATGTTTTTCACAACAGGGACATACCAAACCTACAAACATGACGTATAACTTAACAGCGATACGGAGACCCTGAGAGGTCAGGACCACATTCATCTGCCCGAGGAAATTGTGAACATCAAACCCAAGTCCTTCTGTTGCATCGACAGGCGAGTCTGGCACATTTATGACACATTTAAACGGCTCTTGTACATGTTCTTCATGGCAAATTTGTGTTTAAAGTGACTGAGGGTCAGTGGCGCTCCATGGAAGTGGTGCTGTGTCTTAGATGGTCAAGCGCCTGTCTCGAAAACAGAAGATCCTGGCTTGAAATCCCAGTGGTGCCTAAGTGTCGTCAGCTCCTTTGAAAGACAGCACAACTGCAATCCTATGTTGTCAATATGCTGATTAGTACAAAAATAAAAGAAAGATTGTTAAGAGTAGCCGCCACGTACTTCAGGGGGTCCTCAGGGGGTGTGCACACTCCCCGAGGAGCCTGATGCTGATGTTATCAGGGTCTGTTGCCTTCCTGGCCTTTGTCTTCCTTAAGTCCCTCCTAACCTGGTCCAGGTTCCAGCCTCACCATGGCCTGAGATGTGTTATTTGGTTCCTTTGGGTGCTGAATTGAGAGAAAAACTGTAGCTTCTTGCTAAAGCCAAAGACCTTCTAGTGTCCAGTCAAGCACATTTATGGTATATTTAAACCACCCATATAAGCCTTTTCAGTGCGAGGTTGTGTTTGCAGTTAGTCTTTTGGAAACATCACCAGTTGCATGCAAAAGTGGCGCTGTGGACTAGTTGGTCAAAGTGCCTCTTTTGTAAACAGGAGATCCCGGGTTCAAATCCCAGCAGTACCTTCACCGGCTTTTTCGTGCACTTTCACTAACTGTTTGTTACCCGTCATTGGCTGCTTTGTTTTCTGAAATTAATATTGTACAAGTTCCTGTTTTGCAAGAGGCGGTCATGACTTCAAATTCCAACAGAACTCAGCTGTTAGTGAGGAAATCTTTAATAAAGTCTGCAGAACTTGTGAACTTTACTACACCAATCACAAATGGGCATTGTCAGCATGTAGGACATAATCTTAAACCGTCAATGAACAAGACTTGTTTATGAGGACAAGTTTTCTCTTGCATTGTGGTAAATTCTGGGAATTTGATGGGGTTTGGTTTGTGCTTGAGGAGGCGCTGTGGCTTAGCTGGTGAAAGCACCTGTCTTGTAGACAGGAGATCTTGGGTTCGAATCCCAACAGTTCCTTGACGTGGCTTGTCAAGCTGTGACACAAGGAAGTTTGAGAAGGTCAAGTTTGCTGTACCACACATCAAATTGATAAGCAGCATGTTTTACAACAGGGACATACCAAACCTACAAACATGACGTATAACTTAACAGCGATACGGAGACCCTGAGAGGTCAGGACCACATTCATCTGCCCGAGGAAATTGTGAACATTAAACCCAAGTCCTTCTGTTGCATCGACAGGCAAGTCTGGCACATTTATGACACATTTAAACAACTCTTGTACATGTTCTTCATGGCAAATTTGTGTTTGAAGTTAGGCACATACTGAGGGTCAGTGGCGCTCCATGGAAGTGGTGCTGTGTCTTAGATGGTCAAGCGCCTGTCTCGAAAACAGAAGATCCTGCCTCGAAATCTCAGTGGTGACTAAGTGTCGTCAGCTCCTTTGAAAGACAACACAACTGCAATCCTATGTTGTCAATATGCTGATTAGTACAAAAATAAAAGAAAGATTGTTAAGAGTAGCCGCCACGTACTTCAGGGGGTCCTCAGGGGGTGTGCACACTCCCCGAGGAGCCTGATGCTGATGTTATCAGGGTCTGTTGCCTTCCTGGCCTTTGTCTTCCTTATGTCCCTCCTAACCTGGTTCAGAGGGGGGTGGGCAGTGGCTGGTCTGGAGCTGTGGGTTCTTGGGGGGGTCCCTTTGTTGTGGTCAGAGGGAGGGCAGAGTGGACTGCTTGCTGCTAAGGTGTGAACAGCTGCAGCTGGGAGGAGACGCCTGGACTGGAAAGGTGTGGAGAGGGGGCCGTGTGGATGGAGACTGGGGGCTGGGCTGAATCAAATCTGTTAAAGAACAGGTTCAGTTCATTTGCCCAGGCTTGGTCACCTGTGGCCTGGCGACCATTTCCAGCCTCACCATGGCCTGAGATGTGTTATTTGGTTCCTATGGGTGCTGATCTAAGAGAAAAACAGTAGCTTCTTGCTAAAGCAGATCTCTTAGAATCTTGAGATCCCCCTCCTTTCAAATCCCAGCAGAGATTTGACATGTTCAGTTCTGTCTTATGCACACAGAGGCCAAACCTGACAATGTGCTTTATAATGTAACATCGCTATCGAAATCATTAACATTAGCATTTACGTTCATCTGCTCGAGGCACTTTTGGGCATCAAACCAAAGACCTTCTAGTGTCCAGTCAAGCACATTTATGGTATATTTAAACCACCCATATAAGCCTTTTCAGTGCGAGGTTGTGTTTGCAGTTAGCCATGTGGAAAATTCACTAGTCACTTGCAAATGTGGCGCTGTGGCTTAGTTGGTCAAAGTGCCTGTCTCGTAAACAGGAGATCCTGGGTTCAAATCCCAGCAGTGCCTTGACGTAGCTTGTCAAATTCTGACCTGAGCAAGTTTGAGAAGGGTTAGTTTGCTGTACCACGCATCAAACCGTTAAGCAATGTTTTTCACAACAGGGACATACCAAACCTACAAACATGACGTATAACTTAACAGCGATACGGAGACCCTGAGAGGTCAGGACCACATTCATCTGCCCGAGGAAATTGTGAACATCAAACCCAAGTCCTTCTGTTGCATCGACAGGCAAGTCTGGCACATTTATGACACATTTAAACGGCTCTTGTACATGTTCTTCATGGCAAATTTGTGTTTGAAGTTAGGCACATACTGAGGGTCAGTGGCGCTCCATGGAAATGGTGCTGTGTCTTAGATGGTCAAGCACCTGTCTCGAAAACAGAAGATCCTGGCTTGAAATCTCAGTGGTGACTAAGTGTCGTCAGCTCCTTTGAAAGACAACACAACTGCAATCCTATGTTGTCAATATGCTGATTAGTACAAAAATAAAAGAAAGATTGTTAAGAGTAGCCGCCACGTACTTCAGGGGGTCCCCCGGGGTGTGTGCACACTCCCCGAGGAGCCTGATGCTGATGTTATCAGGGTCTGATGCCTTCCTGGCCTTTGTCCTCCTTATGTCCCTCCTAACCTGGTTCAGAGGGGGGTGGGCAGTGGCTGGTCTGGAGCTGTGGGTTCTTGGGGGGGTCCCTTTGTTGTGGTCGGAGGGAGGGCAGAGTGGACTGCTTGCTGCTAAGGTGTGAACAGCTGCAGCTGGGAGGAGACGCCTGGACTAGAAAGGTGTGGAGAGGGGGCCGTGTGGATGGAGACTGGGGGCTGGGCTGAATCAAATCTGTTAAAGAACAGGTTCAGTTCATTTGCCCAGGCTTGGTCACCTGTGGCCTGGCGACCATTTCCAGCCTCACCATGGCCTGAGATGTGTTATTTGGTTCCTTTGGGTGCTGATCTAAGAGAAAAACAGTAGCTTCTTGCTAAAGCAGATCTCTTAGAATCTTGAGATCCCCCTCCTTTCAAATCCCAGCAGAGATTTGACATGTTCAGTTCTGTCTTATGCACACAGAGGCCAAACCTGACAACGTGCTTTAGATTGTAACATCGCTATCGAAATCATTAACATTAGCATTCACGTTCATCTGCTCGAGGCACTTTTGGGCATCAAACCAAAGACCTTCTAGTGTCCAGTCAAGCACATTTATGGTATATTTAAACCACCCATATAAGCCTTTTCAGTGCAAGGTTGTGTTTGCAGTTAGCCATATGGAAACGTCACCAGTTGCACGCAAAAGTGGCGCTGTGGCTTAGTTGGTCAAAGTGCCTGTCTCGTAAACAGGAGATCCTGGGTTCAAATCCCAGCAGTGCCTACACTGGTTTTTTCGTGCACTTTCCCTGACTGTTTGTTAGCCGTGATTGGCTGCTTTGTTTTCTGAAATTAATATTGTACAAGTTCCTGTTTTGCAAGAGGTGGTCATGACTTCAAATTCCAACAGAACTCAGCTGTTAGTGAGGAAAGCTTTAATAAAGTCTGCAGAGCTTGTGAACTTTACTGCACCAATCACAAATGGGCATTGTCAGCATGTAGGACATAATCTTAAACCGTCTATGAACAAGACTTGTTCATGAGGACGCGTTTTCTCTTGCATTGTGGTAAATTCTGGGAATTTGATGGGGTTTGGTTTGTGCTTGAAGAGGCGCTGTGGCTTAGCTGGTGAAAGCACCTGTCTTGTAGTCAGAAGATCTTGGATTCGAATCCCAACAGTACCTTGACGTGGTTTGTCAAGTTGTGACACAAGGAAGTTTGAGAAGGACAAGTTTGCTGTACCACACATCAAATTGTTAAGCAATGTGTTTTACAACAGGGACATACCAAACCTACAACCATGACATATAAACTTAACAGAAATATGAAGACCCTGAGAGGTAAGCACGACATTCATCTGCCCGAGGAAATTGTGAACATCAAACCCGGTGGCTGGTCTGGAGCTGTGGGTTCTTGGGGGGGTCCCAGGGAGGGAAGAGTGGACTTCTTGCTGCTAAGGTGTGAACAGCTGCAGCTGGGAGGAGACGCCTGGACTGGAAAGGTGTGGAGAGGGGGCCGTGTGGATGGAGACTGGGGGCTGGGCTGAATCAAATCTGTTAAAGAACAGGTTCAGTTCATTTGCCCAGGCTTGGTCACCTGTGGCCTGGCGACCATTTCCAGCCTCACCATGGCCTGAGATGTGTTATTTGGTTCCTATGGGTGCTGATCTAAGAGAAAAACAGTAGCTTCTTGCTAAAGCAGATCTCTTAGAATCTTGAGATCCCCCTCCTTTCAAATCCCAGCAGAGATTTGACATGTTCAGTTCTGTCTTATGCACACAGAGGCCAAACCTGACAATGTGCTTTATAATGTAACATCGCTATCGAAATCATTAACATTAGCATTTACGTTCATCTGCTCGAGGCACTTTTGGGCATCAAACCAAAGACCTTCTAGTGTCCAGTCAAGCACATTTATGGTATATTTAAACCACCCATATAAGCCTTTTCAGTGCGAGGTTGTGTTTGCAGTTAGCCATGTGGAAAATTCACTAGTCACTTGCAAAAGTGGCGCTGTGGCTTAGTTGGTCAAAGTGCCTGTCTCGTAAACAGGAGATCCTGGGTTCAAATCCCAGCAGTGCCTTGACGTAGCTTGTCAAATTCTGACCCGAGCAAGTTTGAGAAGGGTTGGTTTGCTGTACCATGCATCAAACCGTTAAGCAATGTTTTTCACAACAGGGACATACCAAACCTACAAACATGACGTATAACTTAACAGCGATACGGAGACCCTGAGAGGTCAGGACCACATTCATCTGCCCGAGGAAATTGTGAACATCAAACCCAAGTCCTTCTGTTGCATCGACAGGCGAGTCTGGCACATTTATGACACATTTAAACGGCTCTTGTACATGTTCTTCATGGCAAATTTGTGTTTAAAGTGACTGAGGGTCAGTGGCGCTCCATGGAAGTGGTGCTGTGTCTTAGATGGTCAAGCGCCTGTCTCGAAAACAGAAGATCCTGGCTTGAAATCCCAGTGGTGCCTAAGTGTCGTCAGCTCCTTTGAAAGACAGCACAACTGCAATCCTATGTTGTCAATATGCTGATTAGTACAAAAATAAAAGAAAGATTGTTAAGAGTAGCCGCCACGTACTTCAGGGGGTCCTCAGGGGGTGTGCACACTCCCCGAGGAGCCTGATGCTGATGTTATCAGGGTCTGTTGCCTTCCTGGCCTTTGTCTTCCTTAAGTCCCTCCTAACCTGGTCCAGGTTCCAGCCTCACCATGGCCTGAGATGTGTTATTTGGTTCCTTTGGGTGCTGAATTGAGAGAAAAACTGTAGCTTCTTGCTAAAGCCAAAGACCTTCTAGTGTCCAGTCAAGCACATTTATGGTATATTTAAACCACCCATATAAGCCTTTTCAGTGCGAGGTTGTGTTTGCAGTTAGCCATATGGAAACGTCACCAGTTGCACACAAAAGTGGCGCTGTGGACTAGTTGGTCAAAGTGCCTGTCTCGTAAACAGGAGATCCCGGGTTCAAATCCCAGCAGTGCCTACACTGGCTTTTTCGTGCACTTTCCCTAACTGTTTGTTAGCCGTGATTGGCTGCTTTGTTTTCTGAAATTAATATTGTACAAGTTCCTGTTTTGCAAGAGGTGGTCATGACTTCAAATTCCAACAGAACTCAGCTGTTAGTGAGGAAAGCTTTAATAAAGTCTGCAGAGCTTGTGAACTTTACTGCACCAATCACAAATGGGCATTGTCAGCATGTAGGACATAATCTTAAACCGTCTATGAACAAGACTTGTTCATGAGGACGCGTTTTCTCTTGCATTGTGGTAAATTCTGGGAATTTGATGGGGTTTGGTTTGTGCTTGAAGAGGCGCTGTGGCTTAGCTGGTGAAAGCACCTGTCTTGTAGACAGAAGATCTTAGATTCGAATCCCAACAGTACCTTGACGTGGTTTGTCAAGTTGTGACACAAGGAAGTTTGAGAAGGACAAGTTTGCTGTACCACACATCAAATTGTTAAGCAATGTGTTTTACAACAGGGACATACCAAACCTACAACCATGACATATAAACTTAACAGAAATATGAAGACCCTGAGAGGTAAGCACGACATTCATCTGCCCGAGGAAATTGTGAACATCAAACCCGGTGGCTGGTCTGGAGCTGTGGGTTCTTGGGGGGGTCCCAGGGAGGGAAGAGTGGACTTCTTGCTGCTAAGGTGTGAACAGCTGCAGCTGGGAGGAGACGCCTGGACTGGAAAGGTGTGGAGAGGGGGCCGTGTGGATGGAGACTGGGGGCTGGGCTGAATCAAATCTGTTAAAGAACAGGTTCAGTTCATTTGCCCAGGCTTGGTCACCTGTGGCCTGGCGACCATTTCCAGCCTCACCATGGCCTGAGATGTGTTATTTGGTTCCTATGGGTGCTGATCTAAGAGAAAAACAGTAGCTTCTTGCTAAAGCAGATCTCTTAGAATCTTGAGATCCCCCTCCTTTCAAATCCCAGCAGAGATTTGACATGTTCAGTTCTGTCTTATGCACACAGAGGCCAAACCTGACAATGTGCTTTATAATGTAACATCGCTATCGAAATCATTAACATTAGCATTTACGTTCATCTGCTCGAGGCACTTTTGGGCATCAAACCAAAGACCTTCTAGTGTCCAGTCAAGCACATTTATGGTATATTTAAACCACCCATATAAGCCTTTTCAGTGCGAGGTTGTGTTTGCAGTTAGCCATGTGGAAAATTCACTAGTCACTTGCAAAAGTGGCGCTGTGGCTTAGTTGGTCAAAGTGCCTGTCTCGTAAACAGGAGATCCTGGGTTCAAATCCCAGCAGTGCCTTGACGTAGCTTGTCAAATTCTGACCCGAGCAAGTTTGAGAAGGGTTGGTTTGCTGTACCATGCATCAAACCGTTAAGCAATGTTTTTCACAACAGGGACATACCAAACCTACAAACATGACGTATAACTTAACAGCGATACGGAGACCCTGAGAGGTCAGGACCACATTCATCTGCCCGAGGAAATTGTGAACATCAAACCCAAGTCCTTCTGTTGCATCGACAGGCGAGTCTGGCACATTTATGACACATTTAAACGGCTCTTGTACATGTTCTTCATGGCAAATTTGTGTTTAAAGTGACTGAGGGTCAGTGGCGCTCCATGGAAGTGGTGCTGTGTCTTAGATGGTCAAGCGCCTGTCTCGAAAACAGAAGATCCTGGCTTGAAATCCCAGTGGTGCCTAAGTGTCGTCAGCTCCTTTGAAAGACAGCACAACTGCAATCCTATGTTGTCAATATGCTGATTAGTACAAAAATAAAAGAAAGATTGTTAAGAGTAGCCGCCACGTACTTCAGGGGGTCCTCAGGGGGTGTGCACACTCCCCGAGGAGCCTGATGCTGATGTTATCAGGGTCTGTTGCCTTCCTGGCCTTTGTCTTCCTTAAGTCCCTCCTAACCTGGTCCAGGTTCCAGCCTCACCATGGCCTGAGATGTGTTATTTGGTTCCTTTGGGTGCTGAATTGAGAGAAAAACTGTAGCTTCTTGCTAAAGCCAAAGACCTTCTAGTGTCCAGTCAAGCACATTTATGGTATATTTAAACCACCCATATAAGCCTTTTCAGTGCGAGGTTGTGTTTGCAGTTAGCCATATGGAAACGTCACCAGTTGCACACAAAAGTGGCGCTGTGGACTAGTTGGTCAAAGTGCCTGTCTCGTAAACAGGAGATCCCGGGTTCAAATCCCAGCAGTGCCTACACTGGCTTTTTCGTGCACTTTCCCTAACTGTTTGTTAGCCGTGATTGGCTGCTTTGTTTTCTGAAATTAATATTGTACAAGTTCCTGTTTTGCAAGAGGTGGTCATGACTTCAAATTCCAACAGAACTCAGCTGTTAGTGAGGAAAGCTTTAATAAAGTCTGCAGAGCTTGTGAACTTTACTGCACCAATCACAAATGGGCATTGTCAGCATGTAGGACATAATCTTAAACCGTCTATGAACAAGACTTGTTCATGAGGACGCGTTTTCTCTTGCATTGTGGTAAATTCTGGGAATTTGATGGGGTTTGGTTTGTGCTTGAAGAGGCGCTGTGGCTTAGCTGGTGAAAGCACCTGTCTTGTAGACAGAAGATCTTAGATTCGAATCCCAACAGTACCTTGACGTGGTTTGTCAAGTTGTGACACAAGGAAGTTTGAGAAGGACAAGTTTGCTGTACCACACATCAAATTGTTAAGCAATGTGTTTTACAACAGGGACATACCAAACCTACAACCATGACATATAAACTTAACAGAAATATGAAGACCCTGAGAGGTAAGCACGACATTCATCTGCCCGAGGAAATTGTGAACATCAAACCCGGTGGCTGGTCTGGAGCTGTGGGTTCTTGGGGGGGTCCCAGGGAGGGAAGAGTGGACTTCTTGCTGCTAAGGTGTGAACAGCTGCAGCTGGGAGGAGACGCCTGGACTGGAAAGGTGTGGAGAGGGGGCCGTGTGGATGGAGACTGGGGGCTGGGCTGAATCAAATCTGTTAAAGAACAGGTTCAGTTCATTTGCCCAGGCTTGGTCACCTGTGGCCTGGCGACCATTTCCAGCCTCACCATGGCCTGAGATGTGTTATTTGGTTCCTATGGGTGCTGATCTAAGAGAAAAACAGTAGCTTCTTGCTAAAGCAGATCTCTTAGAATCTTGAGATCCCCCTCCTTTCAAATCCCAGCAGAGATTTGACATGTTCAGTTCTGTCTTATGCACACAGAGGCCAAACCTGACAATGTGCTTTATAATGTAACATCGCTATCGAAATCATTAACATTAGCATTCACGTTCATCTGCTCGAGGCACTTTTGGGCATCAAACCAAAGACCTTCTAGTGTCCAGTCAAGCACATTTATGGTATATTTAAACCACCCATATAAGCCTTTTCAGTGCGAGGTTGTGTTTGCAGTTAGCCATGTGGAAAATTCACTAGTCACTTGCAAAAGTGGCGCTGTGGCTTAGTTGGTCAAAGTGCCTGTCTCGTAAACAGGAGATCCTGGGTTCAAATCCCAGCAGTGCCTTGACGTAGCTTGTCAAATTCTGACCCGAGCAAGTTTGAGAAGGGTTGGTTTGCTGTACCATGCATCAAACCGCTAAGCAATGTTTTTCACAACAGGGACATACCAAACCTACAAACATGACGTATAACTTAACAGCGATACGGAGACCCTGAGAGGTCAGGACCACATTCATCTGCCCCAGGAAATTGTGAACATCAAACCCAAGTCCTTCTGTTGCATCGACAGGCGAGTCTGGCACATTTATGACACATTTAAACGGCTCTTGTACATGTTCTTCATGGCAAATTTGTGTTTAAAGTGACTGAGGGTCAGTGGCGCTCCATGGAAGTGGTGCTGTGTCTTAGATGGTCAAGCGCCTGTCTCGAAAACAGAAGATCCTGGCTTGAAATCCCAGTGGTGCCTAAGTGTCGTCAGCTCCTTTGAAAGACAGCACAACTGCAATCCTATGTTGTCAATATGCTGATTAGTACAAAAATAAAAGAAAGATTGTTAAGAGTAGCCGCCACGTACTTCAGGGGGTCCTCGGGTGGTGTGCACACTCCCCGAGGAGCCTGATGCTGATGTTATCAGGGTCTGTTGCCTTCCTGGCCTTTGTCTTCCTTAAGTCCCTCCTAACCTGGTCCAGGTTCCAGCCTCACCATGGCCTGAGATGTGTTATTTGGTTCCTTTGGGTGCTGAATTGAGAGAAAAACTGTAGCTTCTTGCTAAAGCCAAAGACCTTCTAGTGTCCAGTCAAGCACATTTATGGTATATTTAAACCACCCATATAAGCCTTTTCAGTGCGAGGTTGTGTTTGCAGTTAGCCATATGGAAACGTCACCAGTTGCACGCAAAAGTGGCGCTGTGGACTAGTTGGTCAAAGTGCCTGTCTCGTAAACAGGAGATCCGGGGTTCAAATCCCAGCAGTGCCTACACTGGCTTTTTCGTGCACTTTCCCTAACTGTTTGTTAGCCGTGATTGGCTGCTTTGTTTTCTGAAATTAATATTGTACAAGTTCCTGTTTTGCAAGAGGTGGTCATGACTTCAAATTCCAACAGAACTCAGCTGTTAGTGAGGAAAGCTTTAATAAAGTCTGCAGAGCTTGTGAACTTTACTGCACCAATCACAAATGGGCATTGTCAGCATGTAGGACATAATCTTAAACCGTCTATGAACAAGACTTGTTCATGAGGACGCGTTTTCTCTTGCATTGTGGTAAATTCTGGGAATTTGATGGGGTTTGATTTGTGCTTGAAGAGGCGCTGTGGCTTAGCTGGTGAAAGCACCTGTCTTGTAGACAGAAGATCTTAGATTCGAATCCCAACAGTACCTTGACGTGGTTTGTCAAGTTGTGACACAAGGAAGTTTGAGAAGGACAAGTTTGCTGTACCACACATCAAATTGTTAAGCAATGTGTTTTACAACAGGGACATACCAAACCTACAACCATGACATATAAACTTAACAGAAATATGAAGACCCTGAGAGGTAAGCACGACATGCATCTGCCCGAGGAAATTGTGAACATCAACCCGGTGGCTGGTCTGGAGCTGTGGGTTCTTGGGGGGGTCCCAGGGAGGGAAGAGTGGACTTCTTGCTGCTAAGGTGTGAACAGCTGCAGCTGGGAGGAGACGCCTGGACTGGAAAGGTGTGGAGAGGGGGCCGTGTGGATGGAGACTGGGGGCTGGGCTGAATCAAATCTGTTAAAGAACAGGTTCAGTTCATTTGCCCAGGCTTGGTCACCTGTGGCCTGGCGACCATTTCCAGCCTCACCATGGCCTGAGATGTGTTATTTGGTTCCTATGGGTGCTGATCTAAGAGAAAAACAGTAGCTTCTTGCTAAAGCAGATCTCTTAGAATCTTGAGATCCCCCTCCTTTCAAATCCCAGCAGAGATTTGACATGTTCAGTTCTGTCTTATGCACACAGAGGCCAAACCTGACAATGTGCTTTATAATGTAACATCGCTATCGAAATCATTAACATTAGCATTCACGTTCATCTGCTCGAGGCACTTTTGGGCATCAAACCAAAGACCTTCTAGTGTCCAGTCAAGCACATTTATGGTATATTTAAACCACCCATATAAGCCTTTTCAGTGCGAGGTTGTGTTTGCAGTTAGCCATGTGGAAAATTCACTAGTCACTTGCAAAAGTGGCGCTGTGGCTTAGTTGGTCAAAGTGCCTGTCTCGTAAACAGGAGATCCTGGGTTCAAATCCCAGCAGTGCCTTGACGTAGCTTGTCAAATTCTGACCCGAGCAAGTTTGAGAAGGGTTGGTTTGCTGTACCATGCATCAAACCGTTAAGCAATGTTTTTCACAACAGGGACATACCAAACCTACAAACATGACGTATAACTTAACAGCGATACGGAGACCCTGAGAGGTCAGGACCACATTCATCTGCCCGAGGAAATTGTGAACATCAAACCCAAGTCCTTCTGTTGCATCGACAGGCAAGTCTGGCACATTTATGACAAATTTAAACGGCTCTTGTACATGTTCTTCATGGCAAATTTGTGTTTGAAGTTAGGCACATACTGAGGGTCAGTGGCGCTCCATGGAAGTGGTGCTGTGTCTTAGATGGTCAAGCGCCTGTCTCGAAAACAGAAGATCCTGGCTTGAAATCTCAGTGGTGACTAAGTGTCGTCAGCTCCTTTGAAAGACAACACAACTGCAATCCTATATTGTCAATATGCTGATTAGTACAAAAATAAAAGAAAGATTGTTAAGAGTAGCCGCCACGTACTTCAGGGGGTCCTGAGGGGGTGTGCACACTCCCCGAGGAGCCTGATGCTGATTTTATCAGGGTCTGAAGCCTTCCTCGCCTTTGTCCTCCTTATGTCCCTCCTAACCTGGTTCAGAGGGGGGTGGGCAGTGGCTGGTCTGGAGCTGTGGGTTCTTGGGGGGGTCCCTTTGTTGTGGTCGGAGGGAGGGCAGAGTGGACTGCTTGCTGCTAAGGTGTGAACAGCTGCAGCTGGGAGGAGACCCCTGGACTGGAAAGGTGTGGAGAGGGGGACGTGTGGATGGAGACTGGGGGCTGGGCTGAATCAAATCTGTTAAAGAACAGGTTCAGTTCATTTGCCCAGGCTTGGTCACCTGTGGCCTGGCGACCATTTCCAGCCTCACCATGGCCTGAGATGTGTTATTTGGTTCCTTTGGGTGCTGATCTAAGAGAAAAACAGTAGCTTCTTCCTAAAGCAGATCTCTTAGAATCTTGAGATCCCCCTCCTTTCAAATCCCAGCAGAGATTTGACATGTTCAGTTCTGTCTTATGCACACAGAGGCCAAACCTGACAACGTGCTTTAGATTGTAACATCGCTATCGAAATCATTAACATTAGCATTCACGTTCATCTGCTCGAGGCACTTTTGGGCATCAAACCAAAGACCTTCTAGTGTCCAGTCAAGCACATTTATGGTTTATTTAAACCACCCATATAAGCCTTTTCAGTGCAAGGTTGTGTTTGCAGTTAGCCATATGGAAACGTCACCAGTTGCACGCAAAAGTGGCGCTGTGGCTTAGTTGGTCAAAGTGCCTGTCTCGTAAATAGGAGATCCTGGGTTCAAATCCCAGCAGTGCCTACACTGGCTTTTTCGTGCACTTTCCCTAACTGTTTGTTAGCCGTGATTGGCTGCTTTGTTTTCTGAAATTAATATTGTACAAGTTCCTGTTTTGCAAGAGGTGGTCATGACTTCAAATTCCAACAGAACTCAGCTGTTAGTGAGGAAAGCTTTAATAAAGTCTGCAGAGCTTGTGAACTTTACTGCACCAATCACAAATGGGCATTGTCAGCATGTAGGACATAATCTTAAACCGTCTATGAACAAGACTTGTTCATGAGGACGCGTTTTCTCTTGCATTGTGGTAAATTCTGGGAATTTGATGGGGTTTGGTTTGTGCTTGAGGAGGCGCTGTGGCTTAGCTGGTGAAAGCACCTGTCTTGTAGACAGAAGATCTTGGATTCGAATCCCAACAGTACCTTGACGTGGTTTGTCAAGTTGTGACACAAGGAAGTTTGAGAAGGACAAGTTTGCTGTACCACACATCAAATTGTTAAGCAATGTGTTTTACAACAGGGACATACCAAACCTACAACCATGACATATAAACTTAACAGAAATATGAAGACCCTGAGAGGTAAGCACGACATTCATCTGCCCGAGGAAATTGTGAACATCAAACCCAAGTCCTTCTGTTGCATCGACAGGCAAGTCTGGCACATTTATGACACATTTAAACGGCTCTTGTACATGTTCTTCATGGCAAATTTGTGTTTGAAGTTAGGCACATACTGAGGGTCAGTGGCGCTCCATGGAAATGGTGCTGTGTCTTAGATGGTCAAGCACCTGTCTCGAAAACAGAAGATCCTGGCTTGAAATCTCAGTGGTGACTAAGTGTCGTCAGCTCCTTTGAAAGACAACACAACTGCAATCCTATGTTGTCAATATGCTGATTAGTACAAAAATAAAAGAAAGATTGTTAAGAGTAGCCACCACGTACTTCAGGGGGTCCCCCGGGGTGTGTGCACACTCCCCGAGGAGCCTGATGCTGATGTTATCAGGGTCTGATGCCTTCCTGGCCTTTGTCCTCCTTATGTCCCTCCTAACCTGGTTCAGAGGGGGTGGGCAGTGGCTGGTCTGGAGCTGTGGGTTCTTGGGGGGGTCCCTTTGTTGTGGTCGGAGGGAGGGCAGAGTGGACTGCTTGCTGCTAAGGTGTGAACAGCTGCAGCTGGGAGGAGACGCCTGGACTAGAAAGGTGTGGAGAGGGGGCCGTGTGGATGGAGACTGGGGGCTGGGCTGAATCAAATCTGTTAAAGAACAGGTTCAGTTCATTTGCCCAGGCTTGGTCACCTGTGGCCTGGCGACCATTTCCAGCCTCACCATGGCCTGAGATGTGTTATTTGGTTCCTTTGGGTGCTGATCTAAGAGAAAAACAGTAGCTTCTTGCTAAAGCAGATCTCTTAGAATCTTGAGATCCCCCTCCTTTCAAATCCCAGCAGAGATTTGAGATGTTCAGTTCTGTCTTATGCACACAGAGGCCAAACCTGACAACGTGCTTTAGATTGTAACATCGCTATCGAAATCATTAACATTAGCATTCACGTTCATCTGCTCGAGGCACTTTTGGGCATCAAACCAAAGACCTTCTAGTGTCCAGTCAAGCACATTTATGGTATATTTAAACCACCCATATAAGCCTTTTCAGTGCGAGGTTGTGTTTGCAGTTAGCCATGTGGAAAATTCACAAGTCACTTGCAAAAGTGGCGCTGTGGCTTAGTTGGTCAAAGTGCCTGTCTCGTAAACAGGAGATCCTGGGTTCAAATCCCAGCAGTGCCTTGACATAGCTTGTCAAATTCTGACCCGAGCAAGTTTGAGAAGGTTGGTTTGCTGTACCATGCATCAAACCGTTAAACAATGTTTTTCACAACAGGGACATACCAAACCTACAAACATGACGTATAACTTAACAGCGATACGGAGACCCTGAGAGGTCAGGACCACATTCATCTGCCCCAGGAAATTGTGAACATCAAACCCAAGTCCTTCTGTTGCATCGACAGGCGAGTCTGGCACATTTATGACACATTTAAACGGCTCTTGTACATGTTCTTCATGGCAAATTTGTGTTTAAAGTGACTGAGGGTCAGTGGCGCTCCATGGAAGTGGTGCTGTGTCTTAGATGGTCAAGCGCCTGTCTCGAAAACAGAAGATCCTGGCTTGAAATCCCAGTGGTGCCTAAGTGTCGTCAGATCCTTTGAAAGACAGCACAACTGCAATCCTATGTTGTCAATATGCTGATTAGTACAAAAATAAAAGAAGATTGTTAAGAGTAGCCGCCACGTACTTCAGGGGGTCCTCAGGGGGTGTGCACACTCCCCGAGGAGCCTGATGCTGATGTTATCAGGGTCTGTTGCCTTCCTGGCCTTTGTCTTCCTTAAGTCCCTCCTAACCTGGTCCAGGTTCCAGCCTCACCATGGCCTGAGATGTGTTATTTGGTTCCTTTGGGTGCTGAATTGAGAGAAAAACTGTAGCTTCTTGCTAAAGCCAAAGACCTTCTAGTGTCCAGTCAAGCACATTTATGGTATATTTAAACCACCCATAAGCCTTTTCAGTGCGAGGTTGTGTTTGCAGTTAGCCATATGGAAACGTCACCAGTTGCACGCAAAAGTGGCGCTGGTGGACTAGTTGGTCAAAGTGCCTGTCTCGTAAACAGGAGATCCGGGGTTCAAATCCCAGCAGTGCCTACACTGGCTTTTCGTGCACTTTCCCTAACTGTTTGTTAGCCGTGATTGGCTGCTTTGTTTTCTGAAATTAATATTGTACAAGTTCCTGTTTTGCAAGAGGTGGTCATGACTTCAAATTCCAACAGAACTCAGCTGTTAGTGAGGAAAGCTTAATAAAGTCTGCAGAGCTTGTGAACTTACTGCACCAATCACAAATGGGCATTGTCAGCATGTAGGACATAATCTTAAACCGTCTATGAACAAGACTTGTTCATGAGGACGCGTTTTCTCTTGCATTGTGGAAAGTCTGGAATTTG